>NC_134575.1:133137393-133843643 GCF_050947875.1 Dermacentor variabilis
CTACCATATCAAGGTTATGCCCTTCGGTTTATGCAATGCCGCTACTACATTCCAACGGATGATTGACTCTCTCCTTCAAGGTTTCAAATGGTCAACTTTTCTTTCTTACCTCGATGACGTCCTTGTGTTTTCTCCTACATTTGAGAGGCACCTTGAGCGCATCGAAGCTATTCTTGACGTCTTCCGCAAGGCTGGGCTCCAATTAAACTAATGGGAGTGCCACTTCGGGCGCCGACAGATTACAGTGCTAAGCCATCTCGTCGATGCTTCCGGCGTACAACCCGACCCGGAGAAGGTTCGAGCAGCGACGGCTTTTCCTGTACCTCAGTCTGTCAAAGACGTCCGGAGTTTTGTGGGGCTCTATTATTATTTCACACAGTTCGTGAAAGATTTCGCAGCAATCGCTTGACCACTCACTGAACATCTAAAGAAAGGCGTGCCTTTTAGGTGGGGCCCCCCTCAAGCTGCCGCACTTTCACGCCTAATCACGATTCTCCCCAATCCACCGGTCTTGGGCCACTTTGACCCGTGGGCAGCTCCAGAGGTCTGAACCGATGCCAGTGGTTATGAAATCGGCACCGTCTTATCGCAACGCCAACATGGACACGACCTACGCTAACCGGCTCCTGACAACTGCAGTGCGCAACTATTCCGTTGCCCAGAGCGAATGTCTTGCTTTCGTCTGGGCTGTTTCAAAGTTCCGCCCATATTTATATGGCAAGACATTCTCAGGAATGAAAGACCATCATGCGCTCTGTTGACTTCCGTCACTCAATGATCCTACTGGCCGGCTCGGCAGTTGGGCCTTCCGACTACAAGAATAACTATACACCGTTACCTAAAAGTCGGGACGCCAACACCAGGACGCTGTTTGCCTCTCTCGCTACACAGTCGAAGAAGCGGCCTCTACGTCTGATACTCACACCGACGCATGTGTTCTCTTAGTTTTTCCACTGCTCCATGTCGCCGACGAGCAGCACCGTGACCCGTCCGTGCAGTTAATCATTGACCGCCTGGAATCGTCACTTGCCGACAGTTCCCTTCGCTTATTCAGACTTCAAGATGGCGTACTCTACCGCCACAACGTTCACCCCGACGGCCCTCAAATAATTCTTGTGATTCCTAAACACCTTCGGTCAGCTGTTCTCCACGAACTTCACGACCTCCCCACTGCCAGTCACGTGGGTGTGTCGCGTACATACGACCGGATCTGTCGACGCTCCTTTTCGCCAGGGCTTGCTCGCTTCATTCGAAGATACGTCGCAGCGTGTGAAAAATGCCAGCGACGCAAGACACCATCGACGCTCCTTGCTGGGTACCTTCAAGCACTGGACATTCCCGAGGAACCATTCTTTCAGGTTCGTTTGGATTTACTTGACCCTATCCCTCTTTCTACCTCTGGGAAGAGGTGGATCGTTGTGGCCAAGGATTACGCCACACGCTACACCATCACCCGAGCGCTTCCTACAAGCTGTGCCACAGATGTTGCCGATTTTCTTCTACGCGACATGATTTATTTACATAGAGCTCCGGGCGACAACTTCTCACAGACCATGGCCGGACATTCCTACCAAAAGTTATCGCGGACATCCTGCAGTCCTGTGCCATGAGGCACAAGCTATCCACGTCATACCAGCCGTAACCAAATGGTATCACGGAGCGTCTCAATCGCACTCTCACAGACATGCTCCCGAAATATGTCTCTTCAGACTACACTGACTGGGACCTCGGTCTACCCTTTGTCACATTTGCTTATAAGTCCTCGCGCCACGACACAGCCGGTTATTCCCCCTTTTTTCTTCTGTTCTGCCGAGAACCAGCACTGCCCCTCGAGACAACCCTTCCTGCTCACGCGGCACCGGCAAGTGAATATGCACTTGACACCATTGCCCGCTCTGTCTACGCAATGGAAATTAATTGCCCGTGACCGCCTTCGGAAATCCCAAGAGAGTCAAAGGCGTTTGTACGACCGGCGACACCAAGACGTGCACTTCACCCCTGGTTCTTTGGTGCCTCTACGGTCGCCGTCGCATCAGGTCGGCCTGTCAGAAAAACTGCTGTCTCGTTACAGAAGCCCATACAGAGTGCTTCGTGCCATGACTCCCGTCACCTAGGAGATCGCCCCTGACGCCCCTACGGCTTCCCAGTCTAGTTATATCGTGCACGTCACACGACTGAAGCAGTTTTCCCCTCCCAGTGATGACATTTTAAGGCTCCGGGACGTCGCTTCTGCCGCCGGGGGATTATGCTGGAAGCGTGGGGCATTTGATTGCTTTAACGAAGCGCGTTGGCGCCATCACTCGAGAAAAGTGAAGGAAAAACGAACTGGGCTCACGCGGTGAATCTAACTGGTCAGCGCTGCAACCGCTTTTGTAAATAAAACCTGTAAATAGTTCCTCGTCTCACTGACTCGTCCTTCGCGTAACAATATGCTCATCTTCAGTCCTATATTTATACCTAAAAGCCCGAACACGCTTACGCATAAGAACAAGAGAATGAAAACAACTTCTTTACATTTATCTCTGGCCATGGATAAGGATTAGTACGAAGAAAACAGTGAAACAAAAATTTATCAAAACCTTTATTAGTAGGGCAATTATTTATTTAGTAATTGATTTGAATAGCTATCCCGAACTCAAAACTCTCTCCAACGTATTACAACCGCAAGTCTGGGCTTAACATTGGGTTCCCAGCGCTTAGGTGAAGGTGAAAGGGTGAAAAGGCGTAGCCGTCACCACTTTCGACACGTGCCCATTTTGCATTGCACCTGCATATTATAACACCAGGTAGAACACCATGTAGCCGATGCACATGCTGCGGTACAAGGCAGTTAAGAGTTGAAGAAGAAACAGAAGTTTCAGGAGATGTATACAAGAATGCAAAAAATATACATTGTGTACCTGAATAAATGAAGCTTGCTAGTTGACTTTGTCACCGGCGCGATTCAAAGGGAATGACAATAAATCATTATCATCACTAGCATCGAATTGTGCTACTTGCATTGCAATATGAGATTCGCGCAGCGTAACGTGTATACTTGCGCCCTTTGCATTGCAGTTGCATATTATTACACAAGTTGCACACCATGTAGCAGCTGCATAGGTTGTTGTGCAAGGTAGATAGATAAGCCTTGAGGAAGGAAAGGAAGATTGTGGATATCTATAAATATTGATGTAATGAAAAATATGGATGACATAGCCCATTAGTTAAGGCAGGCTAGGTGCGGGTTTTTCACTGTCCCATTTCAAAAGAAATGCCGACAAATCAGCATAATCATTCTTACCATCGTATTGTACCATCTGATGTGCGTGCCGCGTAGCGTCGATACGTAGAAACTTTGCATTACAGTTCCGTTATATTCCGCAAGGTGCCCCAACATATAGCAGTTTCATATATAAGCTGCATGCTTCGCCTAGCTCGCCTTGGATGTAGCAGGCTTATTGGCTATTTGTCACCATCCCGTTTCGAATTGGATGCCATCATTATCATCTTGAACAGTCACGTACCGTGCCAGGGGTCAATGCATGTGAGATGTGCTCCACCTAGTCGGGATACCAGTGTTTAGTCTTGTGTACCCGTTATGGCGCCTCCTCACAGGGGACTAAGCTGTAGAAGCTTTTGCAATGCAAGTTGCTTCCAGCTTTTTGTTTTCTGGCAAATAAAGTTGATTGATTGATTGATTGATTGATTCATTGATTGATTGATTGATTGATTGAATCAATTCGTTGTGCTACGCGCGCGGCTGCAACCAGGCAACATTGAGCCTAGCACATGGTTGTGCAGAGAGGAGGACAAGCCGAAGGTCGCTGTCGACGCCGGGTGGACAGTTCAGAGTGTTCTGGTGAAAATGACTCGAAGATACTTCGCCGCGAAGACCTGTAATGCGCGGTGCTGAAAAGGCAGCTCTTATGTAGCTGCTCCTTCAGCTTAAGATGTGACAGTACTGCGTGTGCCGTGCAGGCCTGTGAGTTTTTGTGTGACAACATTCACGTGCGCATTTGTTTATTTTTGCTAATTCGGTCGGCTTTGGTGGACAACAATCCAACAAAGAGACGGAAAAAGGGGGCTGTGGATCAGAGAGCCAACAGAGATTGCAGGTGTTCCAGTTGATAGTAAGAGAAATAAATGGAGCTGGGCAGACCGTGTGCTGCGTATGGCCGATAACCGGTGGTCCGTTAGAATTGGAGAGTGGGTATGAAGGGATGGGAAGCGCTGTCAATGACGACAGAAAATTAGGAGGTGCGGGGTGATAAAATAAGGCAATTTGCAGGTTCAAGTTCAAATCGGCTAGCACAAGACATAGATAATTGGAGATAGCTGGGAAATGCCTTAAGCCTGCACTGGACTTCAAAATAGGCTGAAGATGACGATGATGACGTGCAGATTTTATTATTTGAAAAAAAACTTGAGTTTTTTTTTAACCTAGTGATCAATCCGATAAGTGCAATATTCGAGAATACCAGCTTGAACAGGCAGTTGTGAAGGAGGGTCTTTTGACATGAAGACTGAGTATCACATCTGATATAAAAGTATCTTTCTCTGACAAACTGTGAAGCACAATTTTCGTAGAGTGATTCGCTTTGGTCAATGAACCTCAAGTTTTGGTTTTCATTGAAGCTTTCGCTACGTTTACTTATATTGAAGGGCGATGTTTCGTTTTTAGCTCACATTAAGTTTTTTTTTCAGTTTTTCAGCACCGATGATAAAATCTATGTCTTTCAAAGAAGCTACGGATTTCGTGCGGGTGGGAGTGAAACAACATGTATTTATAACAAAAAAATATCTATAAGTACCACCAACGCCATGCTTCAACAAGGCTACAAGTATTACAAAGGAGCGTAAGTGATCTGCCGTGTTATCCTACTGCTCCAATATGTACGAGCTTTCAGGTGCGAATTGTTAAATTGTAACAAAAACACTAAAATTCTTAGGTCCGTGCTCTTTAACGAAGTGTTGCTATGCATTTGGTACTAAAAACTACTACTCCACAAACACCCTCTAGTTACAAACACTACAATGGGCCTGGTGCACGCGAATTCATTCACAGGAATTGTACTGCCGGTGTAACAACAAATATAAACATGTTTTTCCCATTTTCTATCCCCATTTACTAGGCTGTGTGTCTAGGCTCGCCTCGTAACTCGGGAAATTATCAGTGCAAGAAAGGTCACACCGGTTGTGTTGTAGTCTAAATGACTTCGAGGAACACGCAGGGGATAAGGTGCTGGTACGTCAAAGCCCACAAAAATGAATGGTATTCATGGTTCGTCAAGTAGTTGTAAGCGGCCACGAAAACGATTCTATTTTTTCTGTCATTGTCAAAGGTAGCAACAACGACAATAAATGAATGACTGAAGCCGGATCCAGTGAGGCGCTTGCAGACGCATTAATACATGCGAAACGTGGCAACTGGTTAAATAGTTTGAAAATTTTCACGGATATACCAAGCGACAGCTTGGCAAACAGCTGGCTGTTTAGTAATGCTACACACTCGGCAAGCGCACGAGCCATGGCGCACGTAGTCGTCGGCTGGAGCTAACATCTTACTTCACTCTCTCATGCACATCCAAGGAGACACCCTTCTGCGAAATCGCAAAAATAGCGCCGCCTCCGACGGCCTCACCAAACACGGATGTGACGCAAACTATATATCACCATGTTATCATTATTTTGCGGTCCCTAATGCAGAATACCTGGGTCAGAGCCAAGTGCGCTACAGGAGCTGCACTCCATGAATCCAGTGCCTGAGACAGTAAAGTAATGCTAAATTTAGGCAGTGCTATACTTTGTGTCGGCTGGCTGAAACTCTAAGCACTTCTTGAAGGCTGCTTTGAATCTGTCTGTTCAGTGAGATATTGACCGTTTTAAAAGCAAGCCGTATAACAAAGTCTTCGTCATGAAAGTGCTCGATGACAAAGAGCCATTCAGTTGTCGCACATCGGTTCTCTGTTATCTCGACCCGTCAACGACCCGATACGACGGCAAGTTTTTCTCCAGTCGCAATGATGCCAGTGGCATTGGCGCATCTGAAACGTAGTAAACGCTTCTATGTTTGTGCTCTTTATGTAATAATAATAATAATATTTGGGGTTTTACGTGCCAAAACCACTTTCTGATTATGAGGCACGCCGTAGTGGAGGACTCCGGAAATTTTGACCACCTGGGGTTCTTTAACGTGCACCTAAATCTAAGCACACGGGTGTTTTCGCATTTCGCCCCCATCGAAATGCGGCCGCCGTGGCCGGGATTCGATCCCGCGACCTCGTGCTCAGCAGCCCAACACCATAGCCACTGAGCAACCACGGCGGGTTGCTCTTTATGTAGGTAGCAGAAACGGCGTACTGCTGAAGGGCCAGACGTCATTGAATAAGGTGGCCTGAAAACTTGCTTAGTTTGGCCAGCCAGCAGAGTGTAGACTGTTTGGTGACCAGTCGAAATATCCAGCCGTAAAGGGGCATATATAACTTACTGACTGCAAAAAACACTCCTAAACAGTCCCTTCATTCCTTAAGTAGTTTGCCTTCTCCTATCTTAGACTATGGCTTGCGCTCTGCATCATTTTGCCACTAAACCATGTGCGGCCCCGAGAGCCACGTTTTTCACGAGGGTGTGTAACAGCGATTATCATTCTTCGAATTGTTCACATACACTCTGCGAGCTATATATATCTACATATATATATATATACATATATATATATATATATATATATATATATATATATATATATATATATATATATATATATATATATATATATATATATATATATATATATACATAGGGAAAAGTTCTGTAGGTCCGTTGCATAGGTAGTTGAATAAACGAAGGAGCACACTTACGAAACATGGATTTTTAATGTTTTTACCTTGCGGCCGTGGTACGGCCTTCCTTAGAATTCTGACGAAGGCTGTGCCACGGTCGAAACATGGCAACTATATGTATAACTCTTTTCCCGCCAACTTGGGTCATTGGGAGTGGGTAGTCCATAGTCCAATGGGTAGCCCGTCAGGCCTATGCGCTGTTGGAACTATTTTTTGAAAACTACCAGCCAGTGCCACTGGCTATGTGCCACTGTTCAATGAATCTTTTTGATGCCAACCCGGAGCATTGGGTACATGCCACTTGGTTTCTGCCGCTTTGAAATGAACCTGACTTTAACTTGGACCACTGAATATGCACCAGTAGGCATTTGCCGCTCTTTAGTTAATCTCTTTGAGCCTACTTGGATCACTGGATTTGAAACATTGAGTATGTGCCATTAAGTATTTGCTGCTGTTCAACAAACATCTTTTAAGAAACTTTGGTCACTGGGTACGAACCACTGGGTATGAGGTAATTGGCATTTGCTGCTGTTGAATGACTCTGTCTACGGTGATATCGGTCACTGGGTATGAGCCACTAAGTGTGCGCCACTCTTCAGTTGGCTCGCTTGACGTTAGCGTGGGCACAGGGTATCAGCCAGTGGGCATATGCCGCTCCTCACTGAACATCTTCGACGCTAAGATGGGCCACTATGTAGGTGCCACTAGCTATGAACCGTTCATCAAAAATGTTCTTTGGCGCCAACTTTAGTCACACCGTATGTGCGGGTGGTTTTGTGCCAAATTCAATGAAACTCTTTGGTGTCAACTTTGTGCCACGTAGCTTGTGGAGCTCTTCAATGCAAAAAAAAGAAAAATCTTTCTGGTGCATGGCAGAATTAAACCCGCTGCATACATAATGAAACAAACATGTCTATGCATATTCATACAAGCGCGAAGTAGGGATTTCTCGGCAGCGCCACAGAATTACGCATCGTGTTCACAGGAGAGTGCGAGAAAGGAGGGCCACCTCACACACTCTTCATACATGACACCTCAGAGCTGTGGCACTACACTGCATCGCTACAGTGCTTTTATGCTAGTCACATTCAAGTCGACATTTATTGCGAGATGGCTTCTGCGATAATCTTTAAGGCGAAGGTCGTGGCTTCGTCACTCCCACCGAAGATCGTGGCTTCGAGTGCCAAAATATCTCGATGTGCCTTTGTTGGCAAGGCGAGCGGAATCGTATCCAGTTGTGGAAGACGATGACGGCGAACGCACGACCACTCGCACGTGCGCGCTCCTGTGCGAGGCGAGCCCATATGGCTTTCTGTACCGTGCGCCACGCTTTGAAGGCCATCGTCCTATGGTACATTTCAGGATTTAGCCTTTAAAGAACGCGTCTTGACTTCCATTGGTACAAAAACTATCATATTCAGCAGTGTTCCATACCCGCTTAGCAAAAGATGCTATGACTCATCCCTCGCGTAATTCACAGAATACAAGCACTCAGCAAAGCGAAGCGTACAGTGCACACATTCATTGAAATCACGCATACTACGTACAAAAACGCGGAGTTTTTGTACTTAAAGTCCGAGTTTCGTCCCAAAGGTGAAGCATCGATTGCAATAGCAAATCAGTAGGCAGCTATACGGAGTAAGGATATTACTTATACCAGATGTATAAACTTGCAAACATTCGCTTACTATCTAAGCTAACAAACGCGTTGTCACGCGCGTACACGTAGACACGAACACATCAATCTCGATGACCGCAGCAACTCGCTGTCGAAACATTGCGGTGAAGAAGCGCGGCAGCAGCAGCGAGCGAATTGACCTTCGTGCTGTGTTGTTGCAATTGGCATTAGACATCGAAAGCACAGCGCATACGAAGCTACAGGTACTCCGCGTAGATTATTCATATTGCAGAAAACTTTGAAGATTAGGCCGCACGAGCACAGCCTTTATCCACGTGCAAGATACGCCACACGCGCAGCCTCCCCGTAAGCACCAGCCGCCGGAGTAGAACACACCCCCTCACCCTTGCACCCCCCTCGCGCATCGCGCATGATAGAAGATGGCGCGCTCCCGCCGCGCATTCTTCCCTCGCGCGTACGAGATTAAGCCGCGATCAGCGGCGGACCCTCGCAAGCTTTCACTCGCACGTAGAGCGTATGGCGGGTGGTAATGGTGTTATCGTGTTTGGATTTTATACGGAACATCAAGGTCACGACGACGACGGCAGCCACGACAGAAATGGGCTTTGAATGTGCCTGCAATTACTATCGCAACAAAAGAACCACGTAACCTTCTCATGGGCTCAAACCCTTACGAGAAATGGCGCATACCACCGTAAGCAACCGAAAAATGTAATTGCTGATACCCGGTAAGGCTAAAGCTACAAGCGCTCAGCAAAGTGAAGCGAACAGTGCATACATTCATTGAAATCACCGACACAACTCACAGAAACGGCATACGTTTCAATCCACTGCTGAGAAAATAAAATTCACAGTCGAAGAAAAAATGACAACCATTCCGACTCTGTCAAGATCGAACGGCAGCGAAAGCTGGCGACAGTCAAAGCTCTCAAAAGAAAATCAAAGTGCTTTCGCTGCCATTCCATCTTCACAAAGTGGAATGATTGTCGGTCGCGATTGTGGTTTTTGTTGAGCATCGCGGGAACGTTCTTCGTCGGTGGGCATTTCGTGCCGGCGGTGTTTACACTCTCGTTGCTGATACCTCCAGGACTCCTCGTACGCATATTGTTCTTCGTGTGTACGTACTATACGTGTCCACTCGATCGACAATGCAGCTGTTTTTAGCCCTGATACCTTTCCTGCTTATATATTGCGATAACCTTGACGTCACGCTATTTTTCACGACGAGCAAAATAGCCAAGAGTGAATGAGTAAAAACTTCATTTATTATAAACAAAGTAAGGCACGATTGTGGGGGGCCTATTCCAGGGTCCCACTGGCACGAGCGGCTAGCTGGGCTTGGTCCAGAAGAGCCGATTAGATCTCCCTAACCTCGTCCGCAAGCCATGCTTCCCACTGGGCACTCCTCATTAGTGGATGTTGGTGTAATACGGGGCTGTCTATGTGTGGAGGCGTCCTGGGGCACTCCCATATGATGTGTTTTTATGTGGGTTTCCACGGGCACTCGTCAGCGAACCTCGGGGGGTGTATTTTGTGTAGGTGGTGCAGGCTGGTGTATGTATTCGTCTAAATACGACTCCAGTCCCTCCCCTGTTGGATGTTTAAATCGGAGTGACGATGTTCAATACGTCTCCGCTCCTGTTTTTTCTGAAGGACGATGTCACGAGAATTCGGTGGAAGGTCTTCGCTAGGCCATGCCGTTGCTCGGTCGTTTAATCTTCGAGCAATACGGTCTGCCCTCGCGTTTCCTCCCAGTCCCTCGTGTGCCGCACACCATACGATTGGGGTGCCGCATATTGATGATTGGTATTGATTGGGGTGCCGCTCCACTTAGAAACAAGGGGCAAACCGCTTGTGAGTCGGATAATATGACAGCCGTATTGGTTTGGCGCTCGGCATCCTAAATGGCCATTGCGATGGCTGCAGCCTCTGCCAGGCATGCCGAGGTGGTTTTGAGGGTGGTCTGAGCCGGTTCCACTGGCATCTGTATAACACACTCCTGGTCCCATGCCGAAACGTTTGTTTAGTGTCTTTACCCTTGCTCTGCGTCGTCCGGGATAGAACTTGGGGTGCATGTCTTTGGGAATTGGGGCCATCGCCATGTGTGATCGACCATTTTGGTCTATATCTGCAGTTTCCTCTCCGCAATACTGGGTTCTCAAAGCAAAGCCTAACCTCGCCAATACTTCGCTGCCCTCAGTTAAAGAACAAAGTCTTTGTGAGCATATAACGTCACGACTTCGTACTCGTCAAAAGTCTTGTGCAGACCCAGGCCCTTGAATTTCTCTGTGCTAGCGCATTGGAGTAGACAAAGGGCGGCTTTGAAGGCTTCTCTTACTATTGTGTTTGCATGTGAGATCTCTTGGTTTGTTAAGGCCTGAATCGGAAGGGCGTATGTAATGCGTTTAATTACGAATGCGTGAACGAGGCTGATATCTCTCCCTCATTTAGGTCGTCTCTGCTTCTTGCCGCTACCCGTATCATTCTGGCCACGTTTACTCTGACCCTCTTTAGTTTTTGAAGGGTGTGAGATGTTCCAGCATTCTGCTGTATCCAACTTCCTACAGGGAAGAATTGGAACACCTGCTGCACAAGTCCTAGCCCGAATTCTTAAGGAGGACACTGAGGATTTCGCCACCCAAACCATCATCTGGATACCGGGCCACACTGGCATCACGGGCAACCTGCAGGCTGACAGAGCAGCTCGAGGATTCGTACATCACCGAGCACTCATCACGCCGGCTCCAGAAGACCCGGACCCTGTCGACCTCGAGTATTCAGCCATGGTGAACTACCACAGAGGGCGTCGCTTGCGATATCCACCACCCGATCGAATTCTAAAGACAGAAGATACCGCTGCCTGGCGTAGGCTCAAGACAGGCACTTATACGAACCTACACATATTACATCGGATACACCCCACAGCCTACAGGGACGAATTTCCTTGGTGTGGGGCCACGCCAACCCTATACCACATTACGTGGGAGTGCACACTACACAACATGGAACTCCTAGACCCGAAAACCACGAGGGAGCAATACAAGGCACTGCTGTCCAGCTCGGCAGTCGACGACCAACTCAAGCTGATAAAGAGAGCTGAGAAGATGGCAAGAGCCAGCGGAGCCCTGGACTAAGGGCCCCGACCATTAACGGTTTTTCTGATTATTCTTTTAATAAAGTTTATCTATCAATCTATCTATCCACATCCCCCATATTCTGAGTGTCTCCACTTGACGAACCGGCACCCCGTCGAGAGTTCTAGTGATTGGCTCCCAGTCCTTCTTGCGTATTTCGCACGCACCCCAATGAATTCCGATTTACCGGGTGTGCATGCCATGTCCGCCACCCTCGCGCATTCCACGACTGCGTCCATAGCCTTTTGAAGAGTTTCTTGCTTGTCCCCATAGGACCTCTGGTGAACCCAGAACGTGATGTCATCGGTATATATCGCACAGCCGAGATTCGGGTGTGAATCTAGCTCCAGGGCTGGCTTTCTCAACCCCACATTAAACAGCAGAGGAGAGAGTATAGCTCCCACAGGAGTGAGTGCCTCTGTCGGGACAGTTTATATGTCGGACCTCGTGGAGCCTTATCCGATTGTAGCCGTGCGGTCACTGAGGAGTGAGCGCACGTAGTTATACGTTCGTGTTCCGCAGTTCATCGATTCCAGTCCCTCCAGAATAGTGCGGTGGGAGAAGCTGTCGAAGGCCTTTTTGATATCCAATGCCAGTACAAATTTGTCGTGCGACCCTCTGTTGGGGTGCAGGACCTCGTACTGTAGTAGTAGAAAAACTTCCGGCACCGATACGTGGGGCCATATACCGAACACGTTGAAGTAGCCATGAACTTTACGGGGCTATGAGCCATTGGACTTTCTGCTTGCTTACGGGCGTATGAGCGATAGCTCACGAGGGTTAGTCATATACAGCTTTCGCTGTGAAACATCCTTGGCTCAAATCTGGCCCCGTAATACCAGCATGCCAAACCGCAGCTGAGCGTCGAAAACGAGCCAAGGAAGTCGAACTGCGCATGTAGCAACGCGACGATGCGAGACGGAGCCTTACCAAGTGTCCATCAGGTTTTCGCTTTCATGTCGTAAATGAGTGTAACATGCTGCCGAAGTCTATTTTATATCAGCTCTGTCAGCACAACGCACGAGTAACTGGGCTAACTTGCAATCATTTGACAATTCTGTGAACGACTGCAGTTATTCTTCCGTACACACGACGGGAACGCCTTCGCGCGTTTTTGTCTTGAGAGGTTCCGCTACTCTTGAAAATCTATAAACAAAAGGACGCTGGTTGACCAGGTGCACCACATGCCCATGTAGGTAGCCAAGGCTACAATTTTTTTGGGCTATATGATGAGTTTTTCATTGGGAATTGCAGTGAAGATGCAGTTTAGCCATGACAGATATTTGGAAAACATGATGAAAAGCCGGCTACGTCGTTCAAAAAGAGGGCACGCCGGCCAGTTAAGTTTAGCGAGGTTATATGGCAAATGAGGGTGGCGGGAACCCAAAAGGTGAAGTTGCATGAAAGAGAAAACTGGAAGTTCATTAGGCGTACCAGTTAGCTGTAAAGAAAAATCATGAATTGTTTATGAAAATTCTAGTGAATACGAAAGAAATATAAACTTTTTCAGGAGTCAAAAGCCCGATAAATGGCTTTACGAGACGGTTGTTCTACCATGCGGGGTAACCAAGAGGCCAGAATAAGCAGGATATATGGGAAAGTCAATATAAGTCTCGGGGAAATCATCAAGCTCATGGTTTTTTTTAAGGTTATATAGCTTGGCATCTAAGATGAAGCGTAATTGCTAATATTCATGCGCATACCATCGTCTGCGTTCCAGCTGGCGAAATGAATAAAACAACTCCATTATCACTGACCAACCTCGCTGGAATTGAAATATTATCAACCGAAGCACTTGTAGAGATGGTTAACTAGCGAAGCTGAAACATGCATCCCCGGTGTTTATCTCTCGGTAAATCTCAAGGGTTCATTAAGGTGTTTCTCAGTTATTGGTTTTCTTCAGTAAATTACCAATTGCCTAATTAACTGACTAATTAATTAATATTGACGTCGTCTAACGAGGGAGCTGTGCCACGAGCGCATTCACGCGCTAGCGTAGGCGGGCACCAAAGAGCCAACTGTGCAAGACAACGACGACGCTGGAGCCAATCCTGGCGATGATAGTTTTTTCTGCACGCGCACACAGTACTGGGGAAACCAGCCCTGACAGATTCGCTGTAAGATATGAAGGCAAATGCTCATTCCCCCGATTGCTAAAGCAGGTGTCCCTGTGAATAGATTAAGAACTTTTCGTGAAATCACGTGTGGCACATAGCCCGATCGCAGTCCTTGAGCTAGTTCGCTCGAAGAGCCAGACATTACTCGCATTATAAATTGTAATGCCTAATCCGATAATTGACAAACATTTCCTGAATCAGTCCTTAACTAATTAACTTACTGCAGTCGTTACAGTACCCAAATTGTAGCTGGTGTTACTGCAAGGCTTATCGGCTCGAAAAGAACTATGTGGATGACACCATGTTCGAGATATGTGCGTCGACCGTGGAGTAATAAAAGCCCTCTTATTACATTTTCTTGAAAACGCCTTATTATACATTGCAGTAGAAAAGTAACTCGACCGCCCCAGGATTTCTACCAAAGTCCAAGAATAACAGCTAGACACTGGTGTCACCCTTTCGTTTTCATGCACGTGGAATCGCCTTGTGAACACCCCGGCTATGATTTGTAAATTGCCATATCTGCCGTAAGATCTTTAGTTAAAACGTAATTATTGAATTCTTGGTACTTAGTAAATTCTGTATTCGTCTTTTTCGTTCAATGTCCGCCTGTTGGGCAATCCAGTTTAAGGGCTACAATTATGTTATCTGCCAAGGGTGATACCTACAAAATTATTGATAGACTTTTAGAAACGCCAGGTTAAATGGAGTTTGTTCTTCCCATAGGAAAATTTTCGTTATTGAATTCTGCAAATCGCAGCGTTGGTTTTCGTTTATCAGGCAGCAACAGTTAGTAATTAGAATGGCGACAAACGATACAACAGAAATTCCACGTCAGAAAATTAGATGTGTACTACCTATGAATAAACTGGTATTGACCAATGTAACACAAATGATGGAATGTTCTGGATAAAATTTTCCTTTGTAAAAATTCGCAATATTTTCTGTGATAGCGTATCAATGTTGCCCTACTTTGAGGAGCGTTGAAGATATATTTCTGTGCATCAAATTTATATGTATTTAGCAGAGTACACGTCTGGTGGTTTCTTGGCTAGAGGTGACATTAGCGATCAGCTGACAAAGACGCTAAAGCAACCACATAAGCAGCGTACGTGCTTCAGTGACAGGCCGTAGATATCAACAAAGTAAATCGTATAAATTGCAACACAACATAGAATCGCAGTGACATATGCGTTTGTTCACTAATCTAAAAACATAACATTGTAAAGAACACACATGCAACACAATGTGTCTCACTGGCATTGCTTGTTCTTGCGGCAGGCCTGCACACAAGCTGTAAAGTATATACGACTGCGTTACATCAGCGCTTGTTCTACCTTAGGACCGGTTATTATGTTCGTTAGGTCACCGTGTGGTTTAGGTGAACAGTTCAATGAACTGTGAAGTCAGGATGCTCTGAAAGTTAAAATAAGACAAATATCAACATCGCGTAAATATTAGTTCGTGTTTTTCTTCCATCACCATTAATTCTCCTGGTATTTTTTCCAGGGCAACCTACTTTGTACAGGCTACATTGTCAAGAGATGATCTTGCCGACAGTGCCCCCATTCTGCATGCCGTAGCAAAATCGGGTAAGATGCGAAAGTCCACCTCGTTTTCCTCTAAGACCTCTAACGCGTGGAGATGTTTTTTAAAACTATTTCTGCTACAATAAGTGCAACAAGGGCTTACGTACTGCGATGATCGTGGCAGTCTGTTGTAGAAATTTGTTTCCCATGAAATTCGCCATTCGTTCTTGAGACGGCCTTTCATTTATTAATGCAGAAAATTATGCGCCAACCACCGTCTCGCTTTTCCTGTCATCATTGACAATGTGCGTGGGCATTTACATGCACTGATTGAAGCTCCTAGCCCACCTGGTCCTAGCGGTTCTTCGAAATAATTACATTCGGAGAGCAATACGGCTGCTTGAATAGATGCAGAGTAAGAAAGAAAAGAAAGAGAGAATGCCGGTTTGTTGATGAGAAAAGTATCTGGTTGGCTACCCTACAAGGGGGAAAGAGAAAAGAAAAGGTAAAGAAGGGATAGCAAAGAGATAGTATTGCAGGGAGTGTGCGCACATGACCCGACTGCACAAACCAGTCTTTCTTCAAAAAGCACGAAAAAGCTGTCACTGCCTTCTGGGCCAATAATCGGTGGGTACGGGGCTACAGAATTGTCTGTACGCTCAATGGTCAATCGACTGGTCGACTGAGTGTATTAGGCTTGGATAACCCTTATATGTCAAATTGCGTACAACGACACTATAGGTGCTCAATGTTCTCGTCACGGTGGAAGACATCATATGTAGGACTGTCAGTCTTTCTATAGTGGTGAATAAGCTTTGCCGAATGAAATCTGCAACCACAACTGACATAGAAGTGATGCTTCGCGTCCCTGCCGTCCGGGCGGAGGTCCGATTTGCAGAGAAGAATTGAGTCTGTGCAGACTGCTGCGGCGTTATATGTGCGATATTCTACTCACCCAATGAGAGTGTGAAGCACGAGGTCGCGGGATCGAATCCCGGACACGGCGGCCGCATTTCGATGGGGGCGAAATGCGAAAACACCCGTGTATTTAGATTTAGGTGCACGTTAAAAAACCCCAGGTGGTCGAAATTTCCGGAGTCCTCCACTACGCCGTGCCTCATAATCAGAAAGTGGTTTTGGCACGTAAAAGCCCATAATTTAATTTTAATTTTATTAACGACAGTGTGAATTATAAAAGTTGAAACTGTCTCGCAGCGTATTTTCTATGTAGTGGAATCGGGACGCAGCGGTTTTCTTTGTGTGACCTTCTGATAGACTGGTCTGCGTGATCATTTACGGTTATGCTGCGATGTGTGTGTATCCATTGTGAACATACGTTGTAGCCGTCTTTACTCAAATGGCGGCTAAGTTCGACGATTTACGTGATTTGGCCGCCAGTTCCATATTTAAGGAACGACTTGTAATGCAGGCTTTGAGTCGCAGAAGACCAATATTTGTCCAGGACTATCTGTATTGACCATATGAAGTGCGCCGCGGTAAACATTGCAGCTGCAGACATAGCGATATGCGAAAGGCTTCAATCGTTGCTTATTCCTCTGGTCGGTATCACTACAGCGCCACTGGAACTGGCCGAGTTAGTTGAGCCATCAGGGAGGTGAGTGCGGAGTCGCTGTACCTCTCATGCCAAAGGAGCAAATTATGTTTCTTGAGTGCACATAGCAGTTATTCTGACTTTTTCAGAAGTCCTGCGATTGCGATATCTTGTTAAAGACGGCTCACACGCTATGTAGGAATCAGTGGTCTGGCCATAATTGCATGTCTTGATGTAAATGAAGCATGATGATCGAAAACCACTGCTCTGACTACAGAACGGGGCCTTTCTGCTAGAAGGCTGATGAAGCGATAGGTAGGTGCCCGGTAGAAGTGTCTAAGTGTTCATGAATTTTTTCAAAAATAAGCTGCTTCTTATTCTGTAATCGTGAGCTATTAAGGTACCCGCGGTCTACGGAGTTTAACGATAGAATTTAAGAACGCCGCCCACTACCGCTATATAGGGGTATAAAGTTTGTAAACAGGGATAAGGTGCCTCAGAAAGGCTGGCCAACGTTTCGATAGGAGGACCTATCTTCGTCAAAGGCGGCCTCGTCATCCTCGGCGTGTTAGTTTTAAAGGGTTAGTGCAGTGACGTCACGTGCGGGTGTTGTCGCAGGCGGCTGGTTTTAAAGAGAGAGATTACCAAAGGAAACAAGCGCTGTCGTCCGACGTCTGTGAGCTTCATTCCCAAAACGAGGGGACAAGAACGTGAGAGTGGGCACGCGGGGAGAAAAGAAAAGAAATAGAAGCAGAAAAAAGACAAAAAGAGTAAAGAAAAAAAGGGGGGTGGGGGAATCCAGGGCGGCACCAAGACAGACAAAAAAAAGGGGGGAGAGAGTTAAAAAAAATAAAGAGAAAAATGAAAATTTTTAAGAAATACGGGGGCTTGGGAGCGTGTTGGGGATGCGAAAGGTTAGGAGGTATTCAGGGGGAGTCGTTGGCAGCATGTTGTTGAGGCATTAGAACGGCCGGTCAAGCTGTCAGTGCGCGAGTAACACAAAACACAAAAAAAAGAAAAACAGACAGACACACACACAAAAAAAAGAACCATGAGTTGAAAGTGACTTGAGTAGCATAGCAGCAATAAGTCGAGTTATTTTGAAATAGTTAAGATGGAGACGAAGAGTCTGCGGTGCAATGTATGGGGTGACTGAAAGGCAGCGGCATGGTATTTCAAGGGGCACTGCCCCAGTCGCTCATCGTAGGTGGCGTTACGGCGGCATCCAGAAATGGCGATACTCAGGGTCGAGGCGCCGAAAAAGGCATATTGACTTCGGAATGTGTTGATGAGAGGGTTTAAAAAAATAGATTTAAAAAAAAGGGGGTGAAGGGAAGGGACAGGGGGAAGGGGGAGCGAAACCGGAATAACAAACAGGAGAGTGACGCGCGCTGAAGCGGGCGGGGGCAAGTGTACATGGAAGAAGGGGGTTGTACAGTTGGTATAGACGTAAAAACCTGAAAGAGTACATTAAGTTGAGTAGTAGGCAGGAATAAAATTTTTTTTCGAAATGGAAGAGTAGGTGAGGTTAAGAATTAAAGTTAGCTGGTGGCCTAATGCGTTTTGTGTCTTGGTTGATGATATGAGAGTTTCAGATTTAAGTTACCGCTTTTAAAGATTCTAAGTTGCCGCGTGCCAAATTAATTCCTGTCGTGTGTAGGCAATTAAACTTGTGTATGAGGTATGATTCCGTATACTTCCTTTCGCGAGGGGAACGGAAATTTGTTTGTAGTATATAGAGCCTTGCTTTGTCAAATATATGACCATGTTCATTAAAGTGGCTGGCTGCTTTGGGTAAATTGTGTTTTGCGTCCGCGCGGTGACCATTGAGTCTTGTATTAATTTGTTGCCCAGTCTCACCTATGTATTGTTTGCTACAAGCGGCGCATTCTAGACCGTAGACTACGTTCCTTGATGTGCAGGTGAAAGCCGAAGTTACCTTGTGTGTGTAATACGACGCTGTACTTTTTACTGTAGTAGTAGATTGAATGTGTTTGCATGTAGAGCACCTGGGGCGGCCACAGGGATTGGTTCCCAGCTTCTTCTTTTTCTGTAGTTTGGCGTGCACAAGAACATCTTTAAAATTAGTGTTGCGTCTGTAGGCTACTCTGGGAGGGTCGGGAAAAATCTTCTTAAGTTTCTGGTTGCTGGTGAGAATTGGGTAGTATTTACTTAGGATGTTATTCACGTTCGGGAGTGCGTTTGAGAATTTAGTAGTAAGAAGAGGCGTTGTTTTTCTTGTGATCCTCGGGCGGGGCTTGAGGACCTCGGTTCGATCAAGTTTGGTTGCAGCGATGTAGGCTGTTTGAAGGTCACTGTTTGGGTGGTTCCTGTTTGATAGCGTTTCTGTAAGGTGATCGAGTCTATCTATGTAGTCTTTGTTTTCAACGCAAATGCGACGTAGTCGTGTGGCTTGGCCTTTAAAGATGCCTTGTTTGCAATGTCTGGGATGATGGCTGTTATATTCTAGGTACTGTTGTTTGCCGAAAGGTTTCCTATACAGCGTTGTCTTTAGCTCACCATTGTCAATGTATATTGTTGTGTCCAGAAAGTTTATGCGCTAAGTTGAGGATTCTGATGTGAATTTTATTGTTGGGTGAACAGAATTTAGAAAGGCTACATATTTATCTAGACTGTCTTGACCATGTCCCCAGATTATGAGTATGACGTCTATGTATCGTAGGTATGTGTGGGGCTTGGTAGTACAGCGCCTTAGGAAATCTGTTTCTAGAATCCCCATAAATATGTTCGCATAGGTTGGTGCAAAAGGCGTACCCATGCTTGTACCATGTATCTGTAGGTAGTAACTATCTTCAAATTCGAAGTAGTTATGTGTTAGAACTAATTCAAGGAGAGACAAGTAGACTTCAGTAGAGTGTTGTGCAATGTGTTTAGACAGCGTTTGTTTTATCGAACATAAACCATCAGGGATTGGAATGTTGGTGTACAGCGCCGTGACGTCTAGTGTTGCGATAATTGTGTTGTGGAGTAGTGTGCCTTTAGTATTAATGTCCTCTATAATTCTCAGCAGGTGGGGCGTATCTTGTACAAATGACCAAAGTGCTTTTGGCAAGTCACCAAGGTAGTAGTTAAGGAATGTAGTGATGCTCTCTGTCGGGGGGTTGTTGTTTGATACTATCGGACGGCCTGGGATAATAGCAGTGTATAGTTCAGCGGATGGAATTTTATGAATTTTCGGAAGGAGGTAAAAACGCCCGGCAGTTTTGTTGCTTGGTTTAAGAAATTTGTATTCTGACGGTGTTATCAATTCATCAGCCAAAAGTGATTTCAGCTTGTTGGTAATTGTCACTGTGTAGGACAATGTCGGATCGTTATCTAGTTTGCGGTAATGTTCTGGGTTGTTTAGCTGTCTGTTAGCCTCGTGCTTGTATTTTTCTATTGGCCAAATAACTATACTTCAGACAAAATGGTAACAGGCAACAGAAAACCCACCACCGAAGTCTACACACAGACCCCGTCAGAATACAACACCGTCAGAATATAACACCGTCAGAATACAAATTAATCTCCCATACATTGCACCGCAGACTCCTCGTCACCATCTTAACTATTTCAAAATAACTCGACTTATTGCTGCTATGCTACTCAAGTCACTATCAACTCATGGTTGTTTTTTTGTGTGTGTGTGTCTGTTTTTCTTTTTTTTTTTGTCTTTTGTGTTACTCGCGCACTGACAGCTTGACCGGCCTTTCTAATGCCTCGAAAACATGCCGCCAACGACTCCCGCTGAATACTTCCTAACCTTTCGCACTCCCAACACGCTCCCAAGCCCCCGTATTTCTTAAAAAATGTCATTTTTCTCTTTCGTTTTCTTTCACTCTACCCCCCCTTTTTTTGTCTGTCTTGGTGTCGCCCTGGCTTCCCCCACCCCCCCTTTTCTTTCTTTTTTTCTCCTTCTATTTCTTTTCTTTTCTCCCCGCGTGCCCACTCTCACGTTCTTGTCCCTCGTCTTGGGAATGATGCTCACAGACGTCGGACGACAGCGCTTGTTTCCTCTGGTAATCTCTCTCTTTAAAACCAGCTGCCAGCGACAACACCCGCACGTGACGTCATGCACTAACCCTTTAAAGCTAACACGCCGAGGATGACGAGGCCGCCTTTGACGAAGATAGGTCCTCCTATCGAAACATTGGCCAGCCTTTCTGAGGCACCTTATCCCTGCTTACAAACTTTATACCACAGTGTGCTACTCCATCTGTCAGCCCCTTTCTTGTTTTTGGACCGCTATATAGTGTATGCGCTTTTTAAGGGCTCGTCTCGCTTTCTCTCCATCTCTGCCTTCCACTCTCTTTCTCTTTTTATTCCCCTTAACCCTTTCCCCCGTGCAGGGTCGCCAGCCGGAACTACCTCTGGTTAACCTCCCTGCCTTCCTCTGTATTCTCTCTCTCTCTCTCTCTCTCTCTCTCTCTCTCTCTCTTGAGCTATTGCAATGGTTTAGCTCGTTGATGTGCTCCGTGGTAGGCCAAGTCATGAGGAGGCATCTTGGTGGCTTGGACTTGAATAATTTGGATTGCACTCAGATAATACTTCAGGTTTTTGGGACCACCAGCAGGCTGAACCACAGAAACAAAATAAAAAAATTGCATGTGGTTTGGCTCTGGTTAACCCTAGTTGAATTGCGAAAGCAAGAGCTGCAAAAGCGATCTCTTTCGCAGTTTGAGACTCACTCCGCGACGTGGCACGACTTCTTCCAACCGCATTTTCGTTACGAAGCTTGTGGTGCGGCGCGTTCTTCTTGAGTCTCTTGAGCGCGTTGTCTCTTCTTCGATTTGTTCTGTCGTGGTTGCGTCTCTTTCGCACTCTCCATAACGACTAAATACACTGAGGCGAAGCGCATATATATATATATACCCGCCCGCTAGACGACACCTCCTCTTCCTCTACCCCTGGGGAGCACATCTAGTGGAGCGAGCGGCGACGGCAGCGGCGTCAACGGTGGCGCCATCTGGTGGAGCGCGGCTGCGGCATTGCCAGGCAACAGCGGCTCAAGGTCGTCCGTCGACCACGGCATATGGTATACGGCTGCTGGCATACGGCGTGACGAGCTCGCTGGCTGGCGTAGTTTTTAAATGGACCATCAACAGCTGCAGCATGGAGTGCCGTGAAACACCCAGGTTATTTCCTGCTACGATCTTAAACGTGTAGCAAGTTGGTGTCAGACACGTAGTTCACATGAGGACTACAGGGCATGTATCTGCGAGTCACCACAGCCAGAATGTGTGACGTCCTGCACGAGAAAAGCTCACCGTGCACAGATATTACGTATGGAGATATTGGTTGTCAGGTAAATTCAACTACTGCGCACTATTCAAATAATATCTGCAGTTCTTATTCGTTAAGGTAGGACGAAGTTCAAGTGGCTGCTTTTTGAATCCACGTGCGAAAGTGAAGCAGCGTGACAGCCGACGCACAAATCTAAATGCCGTCGGCCTATACGACGAGCCGAATTGTTCTTGGAAAGGTTTGGGCGAGTCCAAGGAAAGCTTTATCGGAGTGCGTGGGGCTCAGTACTTCAACTTGATAGAACCCATGGTTACCGTTACGATAGGGCCGCCTTAGGTGAGTAACAAGAAAGATGTTATTCGTAGGTTGCTACATACCCAAAGATATTGCTGCTCAACCCTACCACCTTTAACCTGGTAAAAGCAGCACCAAGCTAGGCGGTATTATAAGCTCCTTGAATATCTAAGCACAGGGTAGCAAATGATTGCATACAAAATTCCTTGTTATAGACATAAGTGACCAAGTCTACAACATTATATAGAAGAACGACCGTGTCTGAATATGGCTATCGCGTCTACATTGACCTCATAATGTTCGAAGTGCCATTCTAATCGTGGCAGAATCATTCGCTCTATTTTTTATGCAGATGAAAAGCGCAATCGGACAGGGCGATGAAATACCTACCAGCGACTGGGTAGTTTTTAGGAGCGGAATCAGGCTATTTTCCTTCCATTCTTTGGGAACTGTGCCTGTCTGCCACCAGTTCTTGAACAAGAACAGGAATACCCTTTGGCCTATTCACCAAGACGTTATAGGGCACATAATATGTACTATCCTATCACCGCGCTGATCAACTCTAGCGCAAAGCAAGTGCAGCTTTTAGTTTGTTCATTGATAACGCTCTATGAAATTAGTCTGTTTGCGAGTGTCGATGTTCCAGCGGAACTAATTTCGCAAGTGATCACTGTGCAGAAAGCGGCAGCGATGTCATTGTCTCCGCGTTTTTTATGAAGGGCCAAATATTTAAAAGGTGGTGCTGTCCAGGGGCTTAAGAAAGATTACGAACAGTTATCTGAATGTGCGGATAATGTTTTCTGCAGTCCAAAAGCTCGCAGAACAACGTCGATTTTCTAGATTCCAGTTTTACGTGGAGGCACGGTTTTACTGTGTGTCTAGCCAACTTTAAGCCCATGCACCGACTTTATAAAACTAAATCTTTGATGCAGACGGCGATAAATTACAGGAAGCGTCCCTCCCTCGATGTCCCAGTGGGGCATGTAAGGGCTCTCGAAAGTGAATGCGTGGCGGCCTGAGGGTACATGTTATTTCGTACTCTTGACTTGAGGATACGCTATCACGAAAGCCAACTTACAGAAGTTGATGGTCGGCCAGTCAGCAAATGGGGTGATGCCGCGTAAGTTGTCGTCCGTCAGCCACGTTACCAAAATGAGTGGGGAGGTGGCCACTTCACCGTGCTTTAACGTCTGAAAACCACTACAACTTTTTCGTAAAATAACTTGAAACAAAGGTGAGGTCAATGCCGGAACCTTACACTTATCCAGGCCAAAATATGGGATTCCTATAATTTAACTGCAAAGCTTTTGTTTTAACCGAAATACAATGAATCTTCTGCCCTTAGATCTCATCTCAGAGGTTCCCCAGAGAGCACGGGGAAAAATTATTAGTAATCAACCAAGGCCCTGCTACTATTCGCCTTAAGTGCAGGCACTCGAGTAGGCTTGAGGTAGGATATGTAGGAACCAACCATTGAAAAAGTGTGCTTGCTCTTCTTCGCTCTCGGACACACGTAATGGTTTTAATTGGCAGGCGTCACTAGATGCCAAACATGGCTCTTACTTAAAGTTTACTTAAACTCATATGAAAACAGTAACCTTGCTGCATTATCTGTGTGTGAAATGCTCGTATGAAATACGAGTCAACAAGAAATACATGAAATACTCGTATCTGCATTGTGCTATGCAATGTACGTAAACAGAAACTGGCGTGGCGCCTATTTTCTTACTCTAATAGGGAAAGCGGTATATCGGTATGTAAGCACAGGTACAGTGGCGCAGAAAGACTGCAGTTGATAGCCGGACCTATTTTTGCTGAAGACAGCCTGGTAATACTAGGCAGGTAAGTTTTAACCGGTTAGTAGAATGACCTTACGTGCGGTCGTTGTCGGTGGCGGATGGCTAGCCAGGATGACACTGAAAAGAAAAGGAGGTTCCTCATTTGGCGTTTGTATGCACTGTTGCGGGAAGGGCGCCTTTACATAACAAGGGGAAGAGAATAGGGGAATGAAGAGATGTAAGAAATCAAATAGAAAAAAGAACAAAATGCAGTGTGGGAACTTCATGGGAGAGGCCGAGGCTGGGAAGCCCTCAGATAACCGCGCAGAGAGAGAGTGGGCCATTGGCAGCGTGCCTTTGGGGTTTCACATAATAGTCCAGGCAACCAGTTTAAAGTATGATCTTTGTGGTCCAGCAGCACCGCTAGAGATAAAGTTTGAATGTAGTAAGATGGCAGCGACACGGATTTTGGGGTAAGAAATGTGGGGGGGGGGGGGAAAGGAACGGGTTAGTCTTTCAAGGGATGGTAACCAATGTACATCGGCGTAGGCTTCGTCGCGGTGGTATACAGAAGTGGCACGACCAATTAAAGAAAATAAAGAGAGAAGACTGGAGGAGCTCAGCAGAAGAAGCACAAGGGCGCACGTGTACACGGGGAAAGTGTTCGTGCGGTTTAAATATACGTAGAAGCGCGAGAGGGAGTGAAAACTTTATTGTAAATGTCCGTCCGTTTGTGCGAGGTGGGGCCATAAGCACCCCAGCCTAGGTGACGGCCTCGAGTCCTTGGACTCGGGCGGCTTCCTCGGCGTGCCGGACGGCCCACAGTTGATCAGCGAGGCCATGGCTGAGCAGGGCCGCCTCTCCATTTATACCCCGTTCATCGGGGACTCCTGCTGCTCGCTACCGGTGCATGCCCACAGCATGTGCTGCAGCGTCGCCCTGGCGAAGCCGCGAGAGAAAATAATAAATTGCGCTCTGAGAGACGGTCAGAGAGGAGCTGCAAACGGAGGAAGAGCTGTAGTAAAGAATGGAGGCTTGCTAGGGGCATAACGCGTATTTCCGCCTGTGTTAATGAAATTGAAATTTCAATAGTTACAGTTGTTTGCGATCTTAGATTGCGACGTGCAAGATTCATTCCCATCAGGTGTAGAGATTTATTTTTGTGTGAGACGTATGATTTCGTATATTCGCACTTGGTCAGTGAACAGAAATCTATGTTATATAGACCCTTGTATCTTCGAATACGTGACCGTGTTCCTTGATGTGCCTGGCATCTGCTTTAGATCGATCGTGTTCTTACCATCGTGATGCCTGTTGAGTTTTGTACAAATTTGCTGTCCACTCTCCCATATTGTATTGTCTATTACAAGTGACACACTCCATACGCTAGCCTATGTTGCTTGAAGTGCAAGCGAAAATCAGTTACATTGTGAAGGTAACCTGGTGCCACACTTTTTGCTTTGTAGAATATATAACATATTTGCATGTAGAGCACCTGGGGCGGCTACAGAGATCAGATGGTTTCGTCATTGTCCTTACTTTGGTATGTACAAGAATGTTCATGATGATAGCGTTGCGCCGGTAAGCTACTCTGGTCAGGTTGGAAAATTTCCTAATTTTTTGCTTGCAGGTGACGATGGGGTAGTATTTCTTGAGGATGTTCGCGTTTGGGAGTGTGTCTGAAAATTTAGAAGTAAGAAGAGGCGTAGTTTCTCTTGGGATATTAGATCGGGGTTTGAGGAACTCGGCGGGCTCTAGTATGGTTGCATCGATGTACGCTTTTTGAAGGGCAGTGTTCAAGTGGCTCTCTTTGATAGGGTTTCTTTAAGGTGATCGAGCCTATCTATATAATCTTGGTGTTCAGTATAAATGTGACGTAGGAGTGCGGCGTGATCGTTAAACATAGTTTCTTTGCAATGTCTGGGGTCGGCGCTTGCGCAATCTAGCTGTAGTTCTTTCTCAAGAGGTTTCCTATACAGCGCTGTCTTTAGCGTCTACTTATAGATGTGCATTGGTTGTTTTCACAAAATTTTTGCGCTCAGGTGAAGATTCCCATGTAACTTTTATTGTTGGGCGGAAATAATTTACTTAGCATTCGAATTTGTCTTGGCTGTCCTAGGCACGTCACCATATTAGAATTAGGTCGTCTCTTTATTGTATGTATGTGTGAGGCTTGTCTATGCAGAGAGATAGGAAGCCTCTTTTTAGAGTGCCCATAAATATGTTCGCGTACTTTGTTGAAACTTGTCCATACTTGTCCCATATATTCGTATTTAGCTAATTCCGGACAATTCCTACATACATATACCTGGGAGAAGTATATCTACACTTTTTGCTCCGACTTGCACTTTTATTTGGCGTTAATTTCGTGACATCAAAAATAGTACGTTCAAGGCCCAAGGGCATTACACAGAGGAGTTGTGAGTACATATGTAGTCGCTGGCAATCTTCTTTAAATTAGTGGTATTAGAGATAGCGGGAAGATGGTTCCAGTCGTCGGCAGTGTGTGGTATAAATGATTGAAAGAAAGAGTTGGAGTTGCATGGTGGTAACCCCTCCTTTATTTGGTGATCGATGCGAGGTGAAATGTAGGATGGGGTGAAGGAACAGCCGCTCTTTAAGAAAGGGATTAGTGTAGTAAACTTTATGAAAGAGGCATAAGCGCACAGACTTACGACGTACTCCGAGGTCTAGCAAACAGAGCGTCAGTTTCATTGACGATAGACTTGTATGATGTGCATAATTTGATAAAATAAAATGGGTGGCCCTGTTCTGAAGTCATTCAAGAAGGTTTGATCGATTAGCTGGACCAGGGTCCCAAATGGAGCAGGGCTATTCGAGCTTACAACGTACCAATGTTTTATAAAGTTGTAACTTAACGTGAATTGTCGCTCTGGAGAAATTGTGACGTGTGAAGCCTAGCATGCGGTTAGCGTTATCAAATATGTATTGGAGAGGTACGTTCCACGTGAGATTACTAGTGACTTGTATAGCAAGATATCAGTAAGATGCTACAGAGGCTAATGGTGTATTTTGAGGGTGCAGTATAGAGGAACAGGGCAAGAAGAAATCCGTGAAACACGTATGTTTTACATTTATTATTATTGAGGACATTACAGAACGAAGCACTAAGAAGATGTGGTGGTAAGGTGGGATAGCAGGGAAGCTTTATCAGAGGCGTTATTGACTACGCGGGATACTAAGCATTCATCGCCTAAAAATCTTATAGTAGAATTAGCAAATTTGGGGTGCTCATTATTAAACAATTAGAAAGAGCAAGTGGACCCAAAACAGACCCCTAAGGTACACCAGACTACACAAAAGCGATGTAAGAGTCATGTCTGTTAGCAGATACATATGGGAAGCGGTTAGAAAAGAAGCATTGAATCCAGCGCAAGGTACTAGTATCGATATTAGGTTTTCGCAACTTAAGAAAAAGCGATTTGTGAGACGCAGAGTCGAAACCTTTCACGAAATCCAAGAATATACAATCAATTGTTAGTCCTTTGTCGGCAGCACTGAATAAATCATTAGTAAAAACCAAGACCTGAGTGTGACATGAAAAAAATGTCCTAAAACAATCGTGAAAGTTCGTGAAAAACCAGTTTGATTCCATAAAAGTAATAAGATGCGAGTAAGTTACATGTTCTACGAGCTTACAGGGTACGCTGGTTAATGCTATGGGCCTATAATGAAACGGAGAGTCAGTGGGTCCTGATTTATGCCGTGCAACCACCCTCCCTCCCTTCCAGTCATTAGCCAAGGTCGATAATTATGGTGACTGAGTAAAAATGTGCGACAATAATATTGAAGAATATGTCGCCGTGTTTTTAAGAAACTTGGAATTGATATGATCAATTCCTGCACAAGAAGGTATCTTTAGCTTCGTAACCAAACTTGCCATACCAACAGCATGAAAAGAAACAGTGTTCATGGGAATGGTAATGAGCAAACGGGGTGTCAGGATAAGCATGGGGCGATGCAGCAGAAAGGGATGACACGAATACATTGTTTATTACTTCGCAGCAATCACTTGGGCCTATAGTAACACCATTTTCATCACACAGTTCAATCGAAGATGACTTCTATTCACTGACTATGTTCCAAAATGTTAGCGGGCTGTCATAAAGAATCGATCTTAAAAATTCGCTCTTACAAAGTGCAATAGCTTGCTTGTATTCGTACTTTCGCAATAAAGCAGGCGTGCCAACGCTCTGCATTACTGGCTGTCTTGGCGTACCGAAAAGTCTCTTCTTTTTGTTTAGCAGACATTTAAGACGTTCATTGAACCATGCTACCGGTGAGTTAGAGGTGATATGTCTAATTGAAATGAATCGATGAACGAGCGAAAGTACTTCCTGCTTAAATAGGCACCAATTTTCTCCAATTGTTCTCGAGTGGAAATTAAGAAAATCATGATAAACAATGTTAACGCTTGGTTAATAGAATCGAAGTTAGCATTTTTTATAATCGCTAATTTATTTGGACGACTTAAGAGAAGGAAGAGAAGCGCGCAAGACAAACATCTTTATACAATGATCCTTTAGACCTGGCAGGTAAGTTATGGTAGAAACAAGGTCTGGTGCTGTCGGTGACGTTTAAAGCCAAGATAGTAACACAATGTGTCGCGCACCTAGTTGGTTTGAGAGCAAGCTGCGTTAAGTTAAAGTCCGAACAAATATTGATGAAAGACGAGCACTCGGACGAAAAATTAACTACTCAGGAAAAATCAGTACACCAATTATTAGTACGGTAGTTAAAGTCGGCCAGGATCAATAATGGTTATGAGGGAAATCTGATTGTTATACTGTTGTGCACATCACGAAAGTCTGATTCAAACATGTTACATGAAGGCGGATTGCGGTAACACAGACAAAGAAGGAAGTCGCTGTGCCCGGCGCATAATGCGTGCATACTAATTCAAGAGGTGATGAAAGCGCTATGTTGCTGCAGATAATCACGTCAAAGGCAGCTATCAGTACACCGCCGCAAGCGCACGGGTCACGTTCATACCGGGAGAATTTGTAACTATTTTGACATGCCAATAATTCGCGATGAGCAATTTTACTCGAAAGCCATGTCTCGGTGAGCGCCTCCATAAGAGCTTCACATGTGTCAATGACTGTGGACAGCTGATCGTGCCCACTGCGTACACTGCATATGTAGGAATACAGGACGGAAACGGATCTTTCCTTAGTGCCATGGGGTGGCTGTCTCTGTGGTGTATTGGAACTTCTTGAAGTGGCACTGGATATGTTAGCACTTTTGCCAGCCCTGCTATCGGAAGGATTGATTTCATGTACTTGGCGGGCAACATGACGGTAACTGTAGCGCTCCTTGTTAATATACAATTTATTGAAATGAAGCTTGAATTGGGCTGGCAGCTAGCCTTTCTGAATTCAACTAGCTTTTTACGCGACTGACGCGTAGCCACGCAAAAATCATCAGTGACTGATTAGAAAAATGAATAATTACATGCCTTTACAAAGGCAAGAAGCAGACGATTGGCACAATCAGCCACTTTATGTAATCACAGGATTGAGGCTTGCGGCCTTACATAAAATCCGCTAAGAATGTCAGTGAATCGACCCCTTTGCCAGCGCCCTAATACTGCTTCGCATTAAAATGCCACATCTTTCTGCATAACGTGTTCTCCACTTGAAGGTCTGATCAATTATTTATTATATTCCTAAATAGAAACGCAAATATCTTGATAATCTTGACGCTTTCCCCAAACATTGCATCAGTGGTATGGAGGAAAAGAACTTTAATATACAACATGCACGCAGCTACATATACTTTTGTTGCTCACTGCATTCACTACGTCACGGATAGCAGTGTGAATTTCATCGCACCTAGAAACAGGAATTTTGAAGGAAGAATATTACGCTGAATGCTGAGGAAAGGTACGGTTCCATTCGGCTACAGCCTTTGGTAGGTAGGTACGCTGCTTAACACTGGAATTCATTATGCTATTCAAGTTGGAATTATATCTAGCCACACTCAGAAAAAACATGTCCCTAATTGTTATATTTTAATGCCAAGCATTCGTCGTGAGTTCAATTGAATTTTCTGTAATAACTATCTGGCGACTATCCGAATTGTTCCGTGAGCCAATCCAGAACATAACCCTCACTTCGCCACAACCATGTCCCAGCCCCAATCCACAATAGGATCACTACCGGGCCTTGCGGTGTGGCAGGGGAAGTGCCACAGTTACAATAACAAGAGACCAGTGCTGCAACAACACATCACCACAGTAAACAAGAAACCCGACATCATCCTGCTGCAAGAAATGGCGACGGCGACCCCTACTCTCGCTGGCTATCGGGCTCAGGTTAGCCCGGTAGAGGGACGGGGCGTCTGCACGTTCTTCCGCAAAGCGTTGACGTTATTCGAGCAGCAACTCAAATACGGCCGCAGCAGGGCGGAATACACCTTCACCGAAATCATCCCAAGCAAAGAACGGAAAAGCAGCCTGTTCTTCACCAACATCTGCAGCAAGCCTAAGCACCAAACACAGAAATTCAAGACCCTACTATACACAGCTAGCACACAAGCGAAGGACAACACGTTGCTGATCAGAGGAGACTTCAACGCCGCCCATTGAGGGTGGGGTTACGTGAAGTATACGGCCAGGGGCGGGACCTATTAGAGCATACCCTGGACCACATCTGTGCCCTGATCACGGATCCCGCTCATCCCACCCGCATCGGCAGCTCCGTAGCACGAGACACTACACCAGACCTTACATTCATCAAAAACTACCGCACGGGCAAAGTAACATGGCACAACACCAGTGTCGAACTTGGCACCGACCACTACATCGAAATTACGATGCCCAACCAATTCCGGGGCAACGCCATTATACAGAAGTGGACAGACTGGGACGGTTTCTGTAAAGGACGCCCCACCACGGCACAACACAACACAGACAGTGAAACCTGGACGGCAGATATCCGTGATGCAGTGCAATCGGCGACCAAGACCATCTAAAGGGATGATGACGTAGTCACCATGGACAGCCGCCTGGACTACCTGATTGAGGTGAAACGTTCGATAAAGGCGTGCTGGAAGCGACAACAGCTGAACCGCAAATTGAGAAAGAAGGTGGTCGACTTAAATGGGGGGGCCGTTCAAGACAACTGCAAGGTACTGTGTCGTCAGCAGTGGAATTAAATCTGCGACCGACATAACAGGCAACTGCATCACGGTTGCATCTCGAATCTATCTCGGCACCTCCTAAACGAAATTAAGACCAAGTCACACAAGCGCGACCGCCTGGCCAGCCTCATGCACACCGCCGCACAAAAACAAGAAAAAGACGCTGTTATCAAGAAATTGGAAGCCAAGTATCTACCAGACATGCATCGGAAACCCACCGGCCGTAAGGAGCGCTGCCCAACGTGTGGCTCGACCGACAAATTACCATGTCAGCGGTACAGGTAACGATGCACGAGCTCAACACCCGCACAGCGGCCGGCCCCGACCCAGTTTCTAGCAAGATGCTACGCTACCTCGACAATGCATTGATCAAACTCTAACCCGTTACTTAAATGAACGCTGGCATGCGGGCAAGCTCCACCGACATCGGAAAACGGCAAGAACGATCGTGATCCCGAAACCGGGCAAACCACCGGACATCGGCAACCTGCATCCCATCTCGCTCATGTCCTGCGTGGGCAAAGTGCTGGAGCACGTGGTAGCCCACCGGTGGCAGGGATACTTTATTTTATTTTTTTATTTCACAATAACCCTAAAGGCCCTCTAGGGAGGGTATTACATAGGGTAAATGTTACATAGGAGAGGTGAACAGTGCGTAATGTAAATACAATGGAAAAACAAAACTGGGAAAAGATTACAACGCATCAACGTACAAACACAAAAAATAATGATAGTTATCAGTACAGGAACTCTAAATGGTTTGTACAAAATGTGACACTGTCGTGGAAGCTTGGTTAACGGCGCATTAACAAACAAAAAATAAAAAATAAATATGTTTACAAATCAGAGAGTCAGACGTGATATATTAGGTATTCATGGTACTGCGTAGAGCGTCTGTAAATTTTAAGGCATTTGTTTCGGTGACAATGTGCGATGGCAGACTATTCCATTCTTTCGAGGTACGAGGTATGAATGACTGACCAAATGCGAGGGAATGACACATTATGCATTGAACTTTGCAAGAATGATCCCGACGCGGAAAAATGACTGAGGGTTTACGCATGAACTCGTTATGAAGGGATACGTGATAGTAGAGCTTATGGAATAGTGTTAAACGAGATATATTACGGCGAAGTGACAAGGCTTCAAGTTCGGCGCGATTTTTTAATGCTGTTATACTTGTTTCTCGTGAATAATCTGAAAAGATGAAGCGTACAGCACGGTTCTGCAGGGCTTCTAAGTCAGTTATTAGGTATGCTTGATGGGGATCCCATATGGCTGACGCGTACTCTATTTTAGGGCGTATTAGTGTTGTGTATGCCAATTTGCGTAAGTGTACCGGAGCTTGTTTGAGGTTATGTTTAAGGAAACCAAGCGAACGGTTTGCAGAAGCAAGGATATGGTTAATGTGATTATTCCACGTCAAGTTAGGGGTTAAGTGTACGCCAAGATATTTGTAGCTGGAAACTTGTTCAACAAGGCTGTTGTTTAAGATGTAAGATGTTGATGTTCGGGGCGCCTGATTAGTAAAAGACATGAATTTAGTTTTAGTAAGATTTAGAGGCATTAGCCAAGTTGAACACCATACGTTTATTGCGTTTAGGTCAGATTGAAGAATGTCGTGATCATAGTTAGAGTGAATATTACGATATATGACGCAATCATCAGCAAATAGTCTGATATTGGATTTGATGCCGTCTGGTAGATCATTAATATAAATTAGAAAAAGTAGGGGCCCAAGCACACTTCCCTGTGGTACACCAGATGTTACGGGGACTAGAGATGAGTTGTGATTGTTAACCGATGTAAATTGCATTCTGTTAGAAAGGAAGTCTTTTATCCATGTTACAACAGTAGAGTCAATGATCAGCTGTGTAAGTTTGTGAATAAGTCGACGATGAGGGACACGGTCGAATGCTTTTGAATAATCTAGGAATACGGCATCTACTTGAATTCCGGTGTCTATTGATGAATGTATGTCGTGAATAAAACCAGCGAGCTGAGTGTCACATGAATAGCCTCTGCGAAAACCGTGCTGTTGCTTAAATATGAGGTTATGTTCTTCAAGATAGTTAATGACCTGGGAATGTATGATATGTTCGATTAATTTACGAATGTTACTTGTTAAAGAAATTGGTCGATAGTTAAGTGGTGAAGAGCGATCCCCAGACTTGAAAAATGGCACTACCTTAGCCACCTTCCATTCGTGAGGGATAATGCCTGTTGATAGTGATTGTGAAAAAAATGCGGACAGTACTGGAAAGATGCTTGGGGCAATATTTTTTAGAATTGTCTTATTTAAGCCAGTATTATCAGCGGAAGATGAAATCTTAAGATTAGTGAGGAGAGAATAAATTCCAGAATCGGTAATTATTATTTCCTGCATAAACGAATCAGTGCGAGTCATGGTGGCTAACGGTTCCAAACATTCGCGCGTGAATACCGATGAAAAGGTTTCGTTCAGTAGTTCGGAACAATCAGTGTCAGTTAACGTTGCGCCGTCATGATCAGTAAGGACGATGTCAGAATTATGCTTGGGATTAATGACACGCCAAAAGCGCCGAGGGTTAGTTGTTAACATCGATGAGAGGTCCCGTTTATAGAATTGTCTGCGCGTGGCTTTGAGTAAACTTTGGTATGCTTCGTCACATGCTTTGTACCGACGCCAGGATTTAGATAATCGATTTCTGTCAGCTTGCCTGAATAATCTTTTTTTCTTGTTATTTAGGCGACGAAGGTTCAGCGAAAACCAAGGAGCAGTGTTATCGGATTTTATGGAAATGACCGGGATGTATTTATCTATGAGATTAGTGAGTGCGTTTATTAAGTAGTAACCAGTTTTCTTCTACTGTCCGCGACAAGTAATCTCTCAGAAAGTCGATAGAAAAAAGCGATAGTTCATTGTTAATACGATCAAAGTTAGCTCTTTTGTAACACCTAATCTGCTTGCTGATAATTTGCCTTTTGATAGGTGAAGGAACAAAGCGACCAGTTAAAACATCATGGTCGGATAGACCAGTAATCTGAGTTATTTCAGAACATATATCTGGATTGTTCGTTAGGATCAAATCAAGAATATTAGAAGAGTGCGCAGAACATCTTGTCGGGCTTGAAATTAATTGGGTTAGGCTGAAATCAAGACAGCACTGGAGGAACGCATGCGACTCTGACTGTGTGCTATAGGTTGATTGTGTGGACCATGCTATGTCTGGGAAATTAAAATCACCAAAAATGATTACATTAGAATGTGGAAACCGATGAGTAAGTTCAGTAAAAATGCGATGAAATTCCGCTGTGAACCCATGAGTAAGGTCCGGTGGGCGATAAAAGACACCAACAATTAAGTTACTTGATCTGAATTTAAAACAAGTTACTACGCATTCAAGGAAAGTGCTAATAACAACGGGCATTACAATATACTGTCTGTTTATTGCAAGGAGGACACCACCACCTCGACGATTTTTCCTATCGCAACGAAAGATATTAAAATCAGCTTCACAAACGAATATGTTTTCATTAGGAGTAGCATCGTTCAACCAAGTTTCAGTTAATGCTATTACTGTTGCCGATGTTGAGTCGATTAGTGAAGATAGTGCGACATTTTTAGACATAACGCTTCTAATGTTAGTGTATAAAAAGCAGCAACCGTCCTCAGTATTAATCGTACTATTTATTAATGTTTGTGGTGTTTGTGGAACCTTAGGTGAAGTTAAAAAGTTGGCACTATGTCAAACTGGAGACACAACCGGGGACACGAGCTTCGCACAATTTGCTTGAGTGTCCCATACGTATACTTCCTTGTTAATTTTTAGTTTGTTAAAGACAAGGCTTACACGGTCTTTTTCTTTCTTTATGGTTTTAGAGAACTGCCAAAGTTTACGTCTTTTATCGCGAACCGCCTCAGAGTAATCACGAGAAATGCCAAAGTTAGTATCTTTCAGCTTGTGGCCATTACTAAGCACTGTTTCGATTTCTTTTTCATTGAAAAACTTCACAATAATTGGTCGAGTGCGTTCATTTGAAAATCGTCCGAGGCGATGCGCACGTGCGATTGAAGCTGTTGATACTCCTAGTCGATCTTTGCAGAATTTAGTTACTATTTGCTCGGACGTTTCCCAGTCTTCCGAATCACCCGTGTCTTGAATGCCATAAAAGAGGAGGTTAGAGCGCCTTGAGCGGTTTTCCAAATCGTCTATTTTATCGTGCATCATCGATATATCACGCTCGCTGCTGCTGCTGCCGCAAGACTGAGGCGTCACTCCTGATGCAAATTTTGATTCTAAATCCTGGATTTGATTTTGCATTTTGGCTAGATTAACTTCTTGGCTTGAGATTGGTCTCTCTGAGGAAAGTGACTCAAGTTTACCTTCAACTTCATGTACTCGTTTAGTTAGAACTTCAAGATCATTTTTTAGTCCAATGTGTATGTGTAACACTTTGTTCACTGATTCCAACAAGTTAGAATTACTCGCTTCCAAGCGTTGTACGGCACTGAATACCAGGTCAAGTTTTTCTTCTTGTGCTTTCGTCATTGGACCAGGGTTCACTTCAATGTCTCCGCCTAGCAATAACAGGCGCAAAAAATACAGTGCTGTACGCGCAAACCGCTTGATACCGTTGGACATATCAGGGGGCCACGACACCGCAATGAGACAAGGATTGTTGCTACGATAACATGAAGCTTCAAGGTAACTAACCTGTACGAGTGCAAACTGTGAGCGAAACATTCCAACTGCGGTGGCGTGGCCCGAAGTGTGGAAGAAGGGTGCGTGGTTATATTCAGGCAGGTCAGCTGACATGGTTCCAAGTTGCCAGCCGAGCGGATGACCATCAATTAGGTTTGGCGGCGCGACATCTGGTGGATCACGGCCGCTTTTTGTAGAAAATGGCTCGCTGCTTGAGAACTGGTTGTGGTAGCAGCATTCGCTCAGCCGAGGCCCAGCCAGTGGTGCCGGTGACGTGGAACAGGACTGGCCAAGCAACGCCACGAACAGGACCTGTACGAGTGCAAACTGTGAGCGAAACATTCCAACTGCGGTGGCGTGGCCCGAAGTGTGGAAGAAGGGTGCGTGGTTATATTCAGGCAGGTCAGCTGACATGGTTCCAAGTTGCCAGCCGAGCGGATGACCATCAATTAGGTTTGGCGGCGCGACATCTGGTGGATCACGGCCGCTTTTTGTAGAAAATGGAAGGAAGGCCTCTCTCTGGATAATATGATCGGCTTCCCGCAAGGACTCAGCGCACAAGATGCCATGCTACATCTCAAACAAGAAATCATCGACAATAAATGACAAGACAGCAAAGTAATTCCGGCGCTCGATTTACAAGAGAGAGAGAGACAACTTCATGTAGTCGCCTGCAGAACGACACCATGACTAAATGGCGCCGTGACGCGGGCCCTGACGTCTTCTCAGCGGGTGGTCTCTACTCAACTCCAGCGCGTGTTACTCCCGCGGTCGGTCACCCTGAGGGGCAACGTCCCGTCGGTTTCGCTCGGCCTTTGTCTTGCAAGAGCCCCCGAGACCTGCTGGACGGCCCAGGTTTGACTTTCGCGGCCGTAGCATTCCGCCGCAGTCGCGAGTCGCGGCGGAATCGTTGTACTTGTCGAAGCCTCATTGGGGAACTTGGTGCAATCCCATATGATGTGCGTCAGGGTGGCCCTCTCCCGCTGGCACACGCGGCACACATCACTCACATATAATTTAGGGTATAGATGAGTCATTAACACTGGGGCGGGTAAAGAACCAGTTTGCAATTGTCTGAACAGCACCGCCTCCGCTCGGCTCAGCCCCGCGTGCGGGGGTGGGAAAGTCCTTCGAGCCAGGCGGTGGAACTGTGTAAGTTCATTGAACGTCGTCATGCGGTCCTTTGCACTGCACCACGTTGGACGGTTGCAGCGGCGCGGTTGGTTAGCGCTCGCGCCACTGCGTGTGCCGTCTCGTTGTGGTTATCGTGCTTCTCGGACGCATCGTTGCCCGCGTGCGCCGGGAACCACTTGATTCTAACATACCGATTCTGTCGTTTCAGGTCAGCCGAGCACAGAACGCGCACAGCCTCACCACACACTTTACCCTTTGCATAATTCCGCACTGCACTTCGCGAATCGCACACCGTCTGGCACCGGGGGTCGGCAATGGCCAGGGCAATGGCCACCTCTTCCACCTGACACGCCTCGCGGACCCGTAAGCTCGCCGCTGCCCTCGTCGCGCCGGACGACGTCTCGATGACGGTAGCTACGAACGCCGCGCAGTCTCCCTGGTATTCTGCCGCATCCACGAACCTTGCGTGCTCGTCCTTGGCGTGAAAGTCGATGAGGGCCTTGGCCCTCGCCGCTCTTCTCTCCTTGTTATACTCCGGTTTCATGTTTCTCGGGATGAGGTCCACCCGAATCCGGCGCCGAGTTCTGTCCGGGACAGAAACGTCGCTACTCGCCGCTTTCGCTCCGGGCGCGAAGCCCAAGTATTGAAGTATGCGCCTGCCGGCTTCGGTCATAGAGAGCCGCTCCAGCTGGGCGGTCCGTTGCGCTTCCGCAATTTCGTCGAGGGTATTGTGTACCTCCAGGCTCAGGAACGTGTTGGTGTTCGTACACTCGAATAGTCCGAGCGCCGCCTTGTAAGCTCGGCGTATCAGGGCGTTGATTTTATTCCTTTCACATTGCATCCAGTTGTGGAAGGCTGCAACGTAGGTGACGTGGCTGATTACGAAGGAGTGCACAAGCCGAATCAAGCTTTCCTCCTTCATCCCGGCCTTGCGGTTGGCAACCCGTCTGATGAGACGTATGGCGTTGGTAATCTTGGCTGTAAGGCGGGAAACAGTCTCGCCGTTGCCCCGTCGCTTGTCTACAATCATGCCGAGCACCCGGATTTTGTCAACCTCCGGGATCACGTGGCCGTTTCTCGTCACGATCTTGATGGCCTCGTAATCCCTCGCTTCGCTCTTCTTACGTCTGACGTACTTCGGTGGTAACACCAGCAGTTCTGACTTGCTCGGTGAGCAGATCAAACCGGAACCGTTCAGCTGGTCCTCAATCGCGTCGACGGCTTCTTGCAGCGTGCTCTCGATTTACAAAACACATTCAACAAAGTCAAACACTCAGCCATATTAGCACAAGTATGAACACTCAATATGGGGATAACGAGCTGCAATTACACCCAAGACTTCTTTACCAACCGTATGGTGGAACTGCACGCCGAAGACCTCAAGCTCCCCGAACACAAGCTCGACAGCACGGGTAACCCCATAGGGCTCAGACATCTCGCCGTTGCTCTTCAACTTCGTCATGATCGGGGTAGCGAGGGCAGTAGCGGGGACGGGCGTCCAGCATACGATCTACGCCGAAGACATTACCCTGTGGGCGGCCGGTGGCACCAACGCCAGCATCGAGCAACAGCTGCAAGCAGCGGTTACCGCCATCGAGGAGAACCTTGACGGCAAGGCCTAACGTGCTCGCCCACCGAATCCGAGCTAGTGGTCCTTACACTGCTACGACCAGGACGGCAACGTGCTCCCCCTCGAGAGCGCGATTACATCAAGATCGTGACCGCATCGGGGCAACGCATCCCCGAGGTTCCCAAGATCAGGGTCCTGGCTGTCCTGCTAAAAAAGAGTGGCCTGAACGACGAGACCATTAACAAGGTTACCACCAAGGCAATAGACGCCATCCGGCTCACACACCGAGTCTCGACACAACGTGCGGGCATGCATGAAGACAGTCTCGCGCGCCTTATCCAGTCGTTTGTGATCAGTAACATTGCCTGCGTTGCAGCCTACCTCAACTCGCAGGTCTCTGACAGCACCAAGATCAACACGCTGATCAAACGGGCTTACAAGATGAAGCTGGGCTTAATGGAGATCACGAGTACGGCTCGGCTACTACAGCTCGGCGTCCATAACACCCTAGAAGAAATAGCCGAGGTGCAGCTCACCGCGCAAATGGAGAGCCTCTCTACCACCAACACGGGCCGCAGTATACTGACGTCCGTGGGTTACAGCCCCCAAGCTCCAAGCCGGCAACCATACGAGATCAATGAAGAGGCGCGGGCCCACATCCACGTGGACGTCATCCCGAAGAGCATGCACGCCGAGTACAACCAAGAACGGCGGCAGGCGCGGGCCAAGGCCCTCACTGAACAACACGTCCAAAACCCGCACGCTCGGTCGTGGACTCAGTGGAATGCAAGTGGGAAGGCTTCGGGGCAGTGGTCGTTGCGGCGGCTACCGGCGCCACGACAACGGAAGCGAGCGTGCGGTGCACCGACGCCACAGACGCCGAGAAGCTTGTCATCGCTTTGGCGATCTCCGAGGCCGAGTGTCCCAGCATGCTCAGCAACTCGAGGAGCGCAGTGCGCAACTTTGCCAAGGGGCGAGTATGCACGCTGGCAGCCGCCCACTTGGCAAGCTCCAGCTCGAAGACCGCGGCAGCACCATCTGTATCAAGTGCTTCCCGGCGCACGCCGGCGAGTGTGCATCTTCACCGAACCACAACGAGACGGTTCATTCGGCGGCGCGAGCGCTTACCCTCCGCACCCCCGAGTGTGACCGTTCCGTGAGGAGGTTCGAAACCAAGGACCAAGTCACCAGTTATGGCGTAGGTACTCAGCGTTACCGCTTAGATCGACGCACAATGTGGCCTCCCCGCCCGGTACTCATTCGGGAGGAGGCCGTCATCCTAAGGAAGATACAGACCGGGTCAATCCTCGCCCCGGCCGTACTACACGTGCTTCACCCAGAACTATATCCAAGTTGTGCGTGCGGTGTTTGTGCAGTGGGTGCGGCAGACGAATAGCACATCATGTGGGTCTGTGACAGGTTCCCGATACAGGCTACCTCCACGACATATCCACCCGAACTTTAAAGGGCATTGCAGCCTATAGACAAGGACACTCAACAATGGGCCGTCCAGCAGGCATGTGGTGCGCTCGAAAAGCACAAGCCTCACGACCCGCCACAAACGGGCCGAACGGGGGTAGTGCTGAGTAGGGCATAACCACGGGTCAACACTTGGCCAGCGTCACGACGCGTTAAACCATTGGTTGGCGGTATTTTAACAAAGCTTTTCCTATATCATCCTATGCTATAAAAGTGAGGCCATGTTGAAGGAAGCGCATTCTATATGTCTGTGGATGTTCCACTTACAAGGAAGCATTACAGAATGGAACAGCAAATATAATTTAACTTTTTATGTAGCGCCTGATAGGAGGATCTTATGACCAACACATATTTCCACGTGCCTCTAGACGGTCGGTGTGGTTAGACGTTTGAGGCAAGGTTTCGCGATGCTAAGCGAGACTTTATTTCTAAATATTCTCAAGTAGAATTTGTTGTTTTCGCACAACTTCAACTTTTTTCTTTGTGAATATATCAAGCAGCAACCATCCCAGAACATGCCGTTGCGATGCCGCACCACTGTATATTCTTACGAAAGGCCTGTAAAGGTACCAACCTACAAAATTTTCCCAGTCAACCACAGCTGTGAGGGTGACGAGCTTACCAAAAGTGACCTTGGAACCCTGCCCCACCTGCTGCGACGACTCGTTTTGTAGAGACGACGAAGTTCCGCATCAGCACCCCCTCGGCGCCGCTATGACTAAACGCGGTCGGTGAGCCAAGTATTGTTAATGGATTCGCCGTGGTCGCCACGTGTTGCTTGGAGCGAGGGAATACCTGTAAAGATATATTTTGTAGCTGCGATCTCACGGGCGCCAGAAGTCGTCGGACAATGCATAGACGTCACAGGCAATGGTCAGTGCTTGGATCAAGAGGCGCCTGCTCGTGTCGAGAACCCTGTCTGCAAGAAACCCCCTCACCTCTGTGTGTTCAGTGATACCTGTGTGGAAGGGAGTGTGTAAACCCTTCTCCTCAAAGGCGGGTCGACGACGATGACTTTGAACGCTCGGTTTTGTCTAACGGCGGTTTTTCCTCACCTAGGGACCTAGAGAGGTCAAAGTGTTTATAAGCAGTCGTTGTCGGCTCTTCAGTGGGCATTCCTCTTTCGGTCATGTTAGACCGATGAACTGTAACGTTATCCACGTAGATACTGTAAATAAATCGCATATTCCTCGTTCTGCATGAGAACAACTCTCTCCCTTCAACAACGTTGTCAGCGTGGATAAGTTCAATGACTGCATGGGCCAGCTACCATCTATTTCATGTCTGACCCCAACCATTACAACTGACTGACAGCGGCGAGACGGACTTTGCGACGTGGTGCTGTGTCTGCAGTGAGTGCTCGGTTCTTGCTTTGACTCTCTAGGCTTCATTTTGGGATTGTTCTGTCTAGAACAGTGAGGAAGCTGGATTGTTGACTGTGAAATAGGTTGTGTTTACCTAGGTAGGTTTAGCGAGCAAGATTAAGGCAGTAAAGCAGCTATCATGGAGGTAAGGACACTGCTGAGAGACGAATTCTTGATTGTTGGTGAGGCACTGGGCCTGAAGGTATGCAACGAAATTCTAAAATGAGAATTATTGAAGGTGATTTCCGAATAGGCCAGTGATGAGGACATTGAAATCGGGCTAGAACTTCGGAAAAGAGAGAAACGGGACAGAGAGACAGAGAAGAACGGGACAAAGAGGAACGCGAGTTGAGAAAAATGCAACTTGAGCTTTAAAGAAAACGATTGGAGTTGTCTCAAGGAAGTGAAGGGGCTCTGCGACTATCAAGCAGAGGTATAATCATACCACATGGACTGGCTGTTAAAGCCATTTGAGGTCGGGAACTACATAGGCCTGTTCATAGGAAATTTTGAAAAGACTTGAGAAAAGATGAACTTCGGCCAGAGTACATGGCCACAGCGGTTGCTGTCTATGTTGCCATGTGAGGCTGCGGAAGTAATCCTCAGACGCAGTGCACAGGATGCATGTGATTATGCAGAGGTTAAGGCTAATCTTTTGAAAAAGTAACGCCTTTCAGCCGAAGCTTTTCGGCAAAGGTTAAGGAGCACAGGCAAGAAGGATAGCGAGGGATATCCGGAGTTTGCATATAGCTTAAAGGCCAACCTAGTGTAGTGGTTGAAAAGCGCGGAATCGTACGAGAGCAGGGACATAATTGTTGAATGCATATGTCTAGAACAGATTTACAAAAGCATCCCACAATCTGTGAAGCTGTGGGTGCAAGACAGGAAATTTAAACACTATGGAAAGGGCGGCTGAATTAGCCGAAGGTACGCAACGCGTAAAAAGCTGAACGCCAAGGACGGAAATTAAGGCGGGCGAAATGGACCACGGAAACCATTTACGTTCAAAAAAGGATCGCAGACAAGACGACCGGAGCGTGTAGATGTGCAGGAAAAGCCCTTAGAAAAGAGCGTTCAAACTTCAAACGGGGAAACCATACAAAAAGAGCAGAAAAGAAAATTTGAATCTTTTAGACCAATCCGCTGTTATAAGTGCCATAAACTCGGACATATCGAGCATGTGTTGGTCGGCTAGTTGGTTATGCATGGTTACAAAGACGGTGCCGAATAAAACAACACCACGAAGAAGGGGGACACGAGACAGACGTAGGCGCCTACGTGCTGTCTCGTGTTCCCCTTCTTCGTGTGTTGTTTTATTCGGCGCCTTCTTTGTAATTGGGACATATCGCTGTAAACTACGGGAAGCCTAGTGTAGTTTTCTCCTACGTGCAAAAAAAACGGCGAGAATATGGAACTTTTAAGCCCATATCTTCACGACCTGCAAGGTAATGGCAAACCATGCCGGGTGCTGGTGTGTCAGTGCCGCCACTATGGACATTGTCCATCCGTTTTACGTGACGGTAGATGACTTCACTGGAGATGTAACATGAATCAAACAGGTTGCAGAAGTACACAGCGTGTCTCTGCCCATGGCCAAAGTCAAAATCAGTGGACCGTTCGTGGAGCTCCTGACCGAGGCTGTAGTTTCCAAGTTTTTGTCGCTGCAGTACTCCTACATTTTTCCAAAACGGTTAGGTCAGTTACTTCGTGACAAAGGGTTTAAACTGGAAGAGGGCGTAGTACAGGCGTTGACGCGAGCACAAGCTCGTAAAATCGCGTCTCTTTCGGCTGAAAAAGCAAAAGCTGCGCCAGCGGAAGTAGCAAAAGAGGTAACTTCAGTAAGCCAATCGGAGCTAGGCTCGAGGGACGAAAATACGGTTGAGGAAAGCCTGCCATCTGACAAGCTCAATGAGAACGGATCACTAGGTTCTCAAAGTTCACACCTGCAGGAAGAGCCAGCCGACGCAATCACAAGCGAGACAGGATCGTTACTATGACCGGCCTTAAGGAAAGTTTACGAGCTCTTACGTGTGGGCAGAGTGTCACTGGCAGCCGAGCAAAAGAAAGAAGACAGCTTAGCTAATTTGCAACAGATAGCTAAAGAAGACATTGCTAGGAGCAACGTGACAATACATAAGAGAGGTCGATTGTTGTATCGGCACTACAGAGACCGAAAGGTTAGGATTCTAAATCAGTTAGTCGTACCCACTAAGTACAGGGAGAACATTTTGTGTCTCTGTGATGGAAATGGGTGGTCTGGCCACCTAGGCAAAACCAAATCAAAGGAAAGATTGCTTATGGAATACTACTGGCCTGGCTGTTTCAAAGACGTAGAAAACTTTGTAATATCATGCGACGCCTGCCAGCGCTCAGGTAAACCAGGAGAAACCTCGAAACCTCCACTAAGGGTAGTGGAGCTTAATAACAGAACCTTTCAGACGACTTGTGATAGACACGGTAGGGCCTCTACCAAAGACAAAGTCGGGTTACCGGTACTTGTTTACCATGCTGCGTCCGGCTACAAAGTTTCCAGAAGCAATCCCTCTGAAAGAGCTCAGCTCCACCGAAGTAGTAGACGTGCTTTTGACAGTATTCGAACGAGTTGGGTTTCCAGCCGAAATGCAGGCGGTTAAGAGTCAGTAGTCACCAGCGTACTGACTTCCACATTCTTCCAGAAGTGTGGGGCCAAGTTGATACACAGTTTTGTCTATCACCCTCAGTCAAATAATGCAGAAAGGTGGGATTTCGCGCTTAAGCGAGTTTTGTGGGCGCTCTGTTACGAGCACAAGGAGGACTGGGAGAATTGTGTGTTTGCTTTGCGAACGGTTCCTCATGAGGCTACAGGGTACTCGCCAGCAGAACTGGTGTATGGGAGGACACTCCGTTCTCCAGTGAGAATGTTAAAAGAGATGTGGGAAGATACAAGAGAGTGTCCAACAGTGGTAGAATACCTGCTAAATATTCTGGAACGGGCAAGTGCAACCAAAGAACTAGTAGAAAAGAACAAGGGAGTGGCTCAATAGTACGCCAAGTTCTATTACAAGAATGCGAGGCTTCGTAGGTTTAACGCCGAAGACCAGGTAATGATCCTCAAACCTTTAACAAAGAACAAGCTTGAAGTTCACTGCAACGGACCTGTTAAAGTGTGGCACAAACTTTCAGATAATAACTATGCTCCGAAAATGCCCGGTCGCAGGAAGGAGGTGAGGAGATACCACTGTAATTTGATGAAGCCGTACGTAGAGCGGAGCGAAGTCGTTAACTGTACCATTAAAGAGCAGGATGACACTAGTACCAAGTTTAATGAGAATAAGGCGACCTCCAACTCTGAAATCAGCCTGGGAGAAGGGGTAAAACATTCCGTAAGCTCGCACGCTCTTAGACCCCAGCAGCTAGATGAGCTAAGAGGGCGGTTAGGGGAATATCTTGATGGATTCAGCGATCGGCCAGGTAAGACCGAACTAATAACGCATGAAATAGAACTGACATCAATGGAAACCGTAAGATCAAAGCCTTACAGGGTGTCTCCACGACAGAGAGAAATTATGGAGGCAGAGATGCAGCGCGTGCTGGAGTTTGTAGTTATTGAGCCCGCTGAGAATGACTGCACGTCACCGCTAATATTTATAGAAACCCCTAATAAGGACCCTCATCTGTGTCTTGATTACAGGAAGGTAAATGCCATCACTAACGATTAGGTGTACACGATACCCAAAAGTGAGGAATGAATTCAAAGAGTTAACGCTGCTAAACACATTTCAACTATAGATCTCGTGCGGGGATACTGCCAAGTTACCCTTTCAGAAAGTGCCAGCTGCTACGCCGCACTTATCTCAACTGTAGGCACTTTGAACCCTCTCGCTCTGAGCTTCGGGCTGAAGAACGCGCCGTTTAGCTTCTCTGAGTTAATGGATATTATCCTAAAAGACTTGTAGGAGTTCGCCTTGCCATATCTTGATGATGTAGCAGTTTTTTTCGGACAGCTGGGAACAGCACGTATCGCACCTCAAATAGGTGCTCTGACGGTTGGGGGAAGCCGGCTTACGATGAAAGCGGAAAAGTGTAGAGTTGACTGTTGGCCAGGGCACGAGACGGTCGGCCGAGCTCAATATAGCTACGATTGGAGAATTTTCGCAGCCTCGCACGAAAACAGACATTCGTTCATTTATGCGACTTGTGGGGTACTATCAGCGGTACATTCCGAAATACTCGCAAATAACAAGTCCTTTAACGGACGCTCTCCGAAAGGGAGCACCGAATAGCATGCACTCGGATAAATACAAAGAGAACGCTTTTCAAAATGTTAAAACGCTATTGGTTTCTCGTCCCGTGCTTCGCGCGCCAGACTACGCAAAGGAATTCATAGTTCAATGCGACGCAAGCGACAGAGGTATGGGCGTGGTACCTAGTCAGGCCGGCGACGATAATGAGGAACATCCTATCCTCTACGCCAGCCGTAGACTAACTGTAAGAGAGGAAGCCTACAGAGTTTCTGAGAAGGAATGGGCTTGTTTAGTTTGGCCAGCCCAGAATTTGTCGTGTTACTTGTACGGAGCGAGGTTCATCTTCAAGACCGCCCACTGTCCTCTGACGTGGCTCAATCAAATGTCACACAAAAAATCGCCGCTCGCTCCAATGGAGCCTCACTCTCCAAGAAAACATCTTCTCTGTTAGATATAAGAAGGGAAAGTTGCCCAGCAATGCGGATGGTTTGAGCAGGGTAATTTGAATTTTGCGTTTAGTGATCCCACCTAAGTTTTTGTGTTGTTATCGTTAATTTTGTTAAGCCAAGAAGATCCCCACTCATTTTGCAGGACTCCATCCATGATTGCTCAGTTTGTCGGCGCGAAATAGTTTCGAAAATTGGCGGAGCGAAATGCAGCATTTGTTGTTTCTGCACTTATGTTTTCTTTAAAGCCTAGCGGGTCTAAAGTGAGATCTAAGATACGTCACCTCGGCGCAGAGCCATGTTGTGGGGTTCGGTTTGCAGCTGCCTGTCCTTCTTGGATGTTTTGGGGCGGTGTCTTCATTTCACAGCTGCTCGCTGCAAGCCAAGGCATCCCCTCTTGCCACCAGCCATTCTCTTTCTGCCCAGCTGTTATCAGCATTGGCCAGTCGAGATTTTCCGGGCCATGGAGGAGCTGTTAGGAATGGCCTGCAAAGGTACCGGCCTACAACATTTTCCCAGCTAGCCGCAGCTGCGAGGGTGGCGAGCTTCCCAGACGCGACCTTGGAACCCTTCCCCACCTGCTGCGGCGATTCGTTTTGTACGGACGACGAAGTGCCGCATCAGCACCCCATCGGCGCCGCTATGACTAAACGCGGTCGGTGGACCATTTTTGGTTCGTGGATTCGCTGCTGCCGCCACGGGTTGCTTCGAGCGGGGGAATACCTGGAAATATAGTTTGCAGCTGTGGTCTCACGGGCGCCAGAAATCATCGGACAATGCAGAGACGCGGCGGCCACGGACTACGGGGTCAGTTCTTGGATCAAGAAGCGCCTGCTCGCGTCAAGACTCCTGTCTGTAAGAAACCCTCTCACCTCAGTGTGTTCATTGAACCTGTGCGGAAGGGAGTGTGTAAACCCTCCCCATCAAAAGCGGGTCGACGACGATGACTTTTAACGCTCGGTTTGATCGAATGGCAGTTTTCTCTCACCAAGGGACCTAGGGAGGACAGTGTATTATAAGGAGCCGCTGTCGGCTCTTCAGTGGGCATTCCTCTTTCAGTCATGTTGGACTGATAGTGTAACGTTCTCATGTAAATACTGTACATAAATCGCATATTCCTCGTTCTCCATGAGAACAAGTCTCTCCCTTGAACAACGTCCTCAGCGCGGATAAGTTGGATGACGGCATGGGCGAGCTACCATCTATTTCATGCACGACCCAAACCATTACAATATACACGTATACCACAAGCCGCAACAACCACCCTCGCCTTTTCAGAACCTCCACAACCCACAGACTGTCCGTCATCTTGTCATGAAGCTTGATTTTATAGCCGTTGTGCTAATTTATGCACGATACAGATATGATGCACAAGTTTACAAGAAGAATCGATTACCTATTTTTTTTAGTTGAAGTTGATTTGCTGATATACCGCGTTTATCATGTCAAAGCAACAACGTGGCTCTGAGAAACACCACCAAAAAATGCTGTTGATTAAGTAATATCACCAGGCCTACTTCATGTATACAAAACTAAGAGTACTGGGCTGTTTTAGCGCTTATTCCCGATAGAATACGGTCACCACGGCAGAGATTTGAACCCGCGACATTGTGTTCAGCGGGAGAAGGCCGTATCCGATGAGGTACTAGAGTTTCAGCTACTCACACCTTTGTTTTTATTATAAAATCGACTGTGTTTCCTCGGAAGCACCAGATGTTGCTTGTTAGTTCGTGGCAGAAACGGAAGCCAAATTAAGCTTTACGTTTTTTTTCTGAGCAACATACTAAAAATTGGCTGTGGGACGCCGAATTCCGCAGAACATACAAAAATATTGAATGATTTCTTTTCAGCTAAGAACAAGATGCACATGTTTTACATATAAGTAATAACTGATTATAGGAAATAATCGCGGAAAAACTTTATCACCATTCAAGATGATTTTTGTGCGAAATACCTCTCAGTTTTATGGCGGTCTACAATTTTTCTAATTTTTCTGATTGCCAAATGCACTTTGCTTCAAAATTAAGAAGTAGCAAAGTATGCGCATGAAAAAGCGAAGGAAATCGCGGTGACAAGAGACATCAACAAATTCTAAAAATTATTGATGCAAAAGCCATCTTACGATTACTATCGACCGTGATGTTAATGGCAACCGAGCAATGCAGCGAAAGGCCATATTCCTGAATTCACGTGCAGTTCAATGTACGGTGTCAATTCCGAGACATTCGTTTCTTCGGCTATGTGCGCTGATATTGTACCGCTTTGCCATGGCACTCGCTTGACGCGGTCACCCATGAACTCGAATGCATGATGACGAGCCTAAAACTGATGAAGCGAAGATCAAATCAGTAAGAATGGATGGTATCCTTGCAACGACACAGACACACGACGGCAATGACTTGAGGATTCTTAAATTATGACGATGTGGTCAAATGACGACAACGTGACGAAGACGACATGAGCACAATGAGATGACGACCTGTGACAACGACGAAATTAAAAAAAATAATTATGGGGTTTTACGTGCCAAAACCACTTTCTGATTATGAGGCACGCCGTAGTGGATGACTCCGGAAATTTCGACCGCCTGGATTTCTTTAATGTGCACCTAAATCTAAGCACACGGGTGTTTTCGCATTTAGCCCCCATCGAAATGTGGCCGCCATGGCCGGGATTAGATCACACGCCCTCGTGCTCAGCAGCCCAACACCATAGCCACTGAGCAACCACGGCGGGTGACAACGACGGAATGACAACAACCATATGAAGAAAGGAGAATAACGACGATCGCACGAAGAAGACGACATGATGAAGGCGCTATGACAACGACGGCATAATTACGATTTAATGACGACAATATGTGCGCGATAAAACGAAGAACGAGAATAACGTCGATGCATCGAAGAAAGTGGTATGACGAGGACAGCAGGATGACCAAAGGTTTGCGACACTGAAGTAATGACAATGGTAAAATCACAGTCTGACGATTATGGCATGGCGATAAATGCATGACACCGAATGCATGACGACGATTGTATAACTATGCAGTGACGAGAATTGCAAGATAACGACATGAGGACAATGGGACGTCAATAAGCATATAAGAATGGCATGAAGATGACCGTATCAAAAAACTTGTAAGACGACGATGGCTTGACGATGGCAGCAAGGGCTAGAGTCGGATCACGTAACTGGGCTGATGATGATGATGACATGACCACTATAGCACGACGACGATGGTGTGACGATGGAGGCATAATAGCCACTGAAGGCGATGGTATGACAAGGGTGTCATAATCACGTCTAAATGACGATGCTATGATTCCAATACAGTGAAAAAGAAATATTGGCGTCGATGGAACGACGAAGACGGTATTGCGACAGCGGGATGATGTTACTCCAAGGCGACAATAATAAAACTAAAGCGTAGCAACGACGACATCACGACGGCAATGTAATGACGGTGGCGTGATGACAATGGCATGACGATACTCATATGACAAATCTGGAATGTCGAGAATGCATGCGCCATGAAAGCATCGCAACCCGAACACACACCTACTCACTGAAGTTATTTGGACCACTGTTTCGGAGTAGAAAGCGTGACAACGATAGTATGTGACAGTCGGATCACGATGGTAGTGTGATGACGATTGGAAAACCGCGATGTATCACTATGGCGGTTTGATGACGAATGCCTGACGCATGTATGACGACGATGGCTTAGACAATAATGGCATGGAGAGTATCGGATGACAAAGAAGAAATGACGATGTTGCAACAACCACGACGGCATCACGACCACGAAAACATACCAAGTGGCCCAAGAAATTCGACAACTTGGACCACTTTGTCCCCGTAGAAAGCGTCAAGTGACAAAATGACGTCAGTCAGATCACAAAGCCGCAACGACGATAATTGAATGGCTAAAATGAAATCACGATGGCATTGTGACGAGGGATTCATGACGACTGTATGATGACGAGAGCCAAATGGGAAATCTGGGCTATAAACTATGCAACGGCAATAACGGCATCCCGCCCACGAGTCCAAATCCAATCTTTTAGAACACTTGGGTGGCTGGCTCGGGCAGAAGACGTGATGACAATAACCTGATTAAAATGAGATCATAAAGCTCGAATGACGACAATGGAACGACCTCGACGAAATCACGAAAAGGAGCACATATCTAGCGGCCTAAACAGTTCGTCAACTTAGGCCAGAGGTTCGGCATAAGTGGCTGGATATATACGCAGACTCAAAACGGATGAATTAGACAAAGAATGCTACAGGCTTAAAAATGTACGTTTTCATGCCTCCTGTTCAAAAGACAAGATTGTCACCTACTATTTCTCCTCTAGGTTGGACCAAAAACTGAACGCGTTTCATTTTTACCGCGAACCTCTCTATGGCTGGGATCTCGAAAAACTGCGTCAGATATGTTGACAGAAAAAAGTCATCATGTGGACCGATCCTGGTAGTGCTGAACGGGTCCACGATCAATGACACATACGCCTGTGGTCGGGTCTATACCCCAGCGTACATGTATAAATTAAAGAAAAACTAAAGTGAGAACAAGTAAAAAAACAAAATAAAGAATGAAAATTTGGTTAAATAGGAACAGAAAACAAAAAATTAAAAAGGCGACACAGGTAACGAACTTGCGAGCGTGTACCTTCATTCAACCAATATAGCATAACCACATAACAGAACTTAATATGGCTACTCAGCAATACAGCTTTGCTGGTCTTCCATCTTTATATAGCGGAAGGGCTCTGACTTTTGTGTTACTAACTTGTGGGCGCAGGAATAAAAGCCATAAAACCACCGAAATCTGATTTATATTTTTAGAAGCTCTCAAAATATAAACATCGTGCTTCTCGTGCATAAGGTGCATTTCCCACTATGTCTCAATGAACTTCTTTTTATAGTGGAAAAAGCACATGCGGTTAAAGAATGGGCTCTATTTTTACATGAGGAGGGACTTTTCCATGTCATACAGAAATTTTGCTGAAATCAATAGAGCATTCGGTATCCATCAGACACACATTTACTTATTTTGTGTTATTTGCTTCAATACACCAAGGGCCTTAGCGGCCATAAGATAGGGGGGAAAGGACGAAGTAGACGTTCGAATATATTCAAAAATAAACATGCATCAAGAATGCATCACAGAATAGTCAACGCAACATCGAACCGGTTGCCGCTTCTTCGCATGTATTTGGCAAATATATAAATCTACACAATTATATTTTGTCTGAACACACTGTGAGACTGCATTCATTTTTACTCCTAATAGAAATGTCAAGACCCCAAGAGAAACGCAGAAGACACGTGAACTAAATTATAGAGCTCAGCTCAACAGAAGGTTGCGCATATTTCACGTAGCCGCGTTCCCACGTTGAACACTTTCGTGCACAGCTCAGCGTTTTGGGCGTGCGTATTGAGATTATGCGAACAATGAAACTGGAACGAAAACGGGCGAAAATGAAAACTGGAAAATGAGAGGCATGCAGTATACCAAAACATTTTGCATTCGGTACTCTATGGTGAGTAGAATATGGGTTACACTGTGACAAGCTGTAAATCAAATAAAACATGAAACCTCTGTCATGAGTGTAAACTCCGCGACTGCTTCTTGTTTTCTTCAAAATGGCGCGCTGTGTGGCAATGCTGCCTTCCCAACTTTAATTCGCTGCTGACTAAAAATCATCAATTTTCTTCAAGCACTCATAAAATTACAGGTATGTCACCTGAGGTGCCTGTTGCCTTCAAGGCTTTCGCCAGTTGAAAACACGTGAAGAGACATGTGAACTCACGAAAACCACTATGGAAAACTACGGCGACACACACTGCCTACACAACTCGACTAAAGCTTGGAACTACGGCACTGTGGCGCTGCAGTTACTGCCAACAAGAAAAGATGGAATATTCAAATTTGCATAAACAGTTATCAGCGGCGAAGGAGGCTATTCATGAAAAAGCAGCAAATGGAGGCACCCTACAGCAGGAATCACGTGATTACAGTATACTTCTCTGAACTCGCAAATGCCTCGCTTACGTTGGCGCTCCTCCGATAGCTGTTTTTCTTTTTACAGAAAAGCTGCTTATTGTTCACCATCAATGAAATTTTTATGTGTGCGAGCAAAAATTCCAGTCTCAAAGTCGAAGTGAAATCGCTTCATTCTACGTAAAACCTTATATGTATCATCACTTGCATATGCATGTTGCGTAAATTAGTTATGAATAAGCACCATTTTCAAGATCACATGACTCTCAGGCCGGTAATGAATGTTTCTCAAAGGTGTACCGCTATGCAACCCGCGCCGCCCATGCCCTAAAGTCCCTTGATAATTTGAAAGTACCGCCACTCTTTGAATTCTGCTACCATGCCTACGCTCACAGCGCCCTCTCTTTCCCATTGTTTTACGCTCATACGCACCTCGCTGCTTTCCTGACCTCCCGAGGCGGCAGCAACTTCATGCGTGGCCTGTCTGCTTTACCCTGACGGCCCGTTTCACCGCGCGCGACTAAGAGACAGCCTTCAAGAAAATGTGGGTGCGTTCCTGTGCCGCTGATCTTGAGTAGATGTATGTGTGTGTGTGTACCACCGATCAAAATGAAATTTTGTGTTTGTGTGCCTTCGGGGTGACAGCCGTTAATGCTCCATAGGAATGATATTTGCTCATGTCTTTCGTCTCGATTCTGTGTCAAATCTATGTCGTGTCCTAAACAGCTTCGCTTGTAATTCACGTTCACAACAGTGGAATAGCGCGTGCTTTTTATTTGCTTTCGCATATCCCGTGCGCTACATATTTGAAATTCTCACATGCGCAGTTACTTCACGTCCCTATCTTTCGTGAAATGTACCATACACGCAAGCACGGGAAACTTTATCTGTGTATGTTATGTAGATGTACAGCCGGACGAAGCCGATTGAAATAACTGACGAACGCTGTGCACCTTTTCAAAGTTGTCTAGCTTCTCCGGTACCGCGGAATCTTTTCTTATGAACCTATAATGTGCCTTCTAATCACGTGCACGCATTTGGTGACACATCTAGAGTGAAGTGGTGCGCAAAGCGTGATATTTAAGTGCTTATATTAAGTATCAGCATTAGAATCTTGTATGGTAAACGATTGCGCGGTGCTAATAATCTGCCATTAATCTTCAAATTGTTCCTGATGTTGATTTATTCTTCTTTTGACACAGTAACCAAGTAATTTTTGCACTAGTTTCGCTGCTGAGCAAATACACTCTGATGAGCATCATGGAGTTGAGATGCGAGTATGTGGCTACGAGATTGAGCGTCTATGTTTCCATGTGTGTGTGTCTGTGTATGCCTGAGTACGTGCGTGCATGCACCATCTTAAAGCAGATGACTTCGCGCGCATTTTTCCTTCTTCCAAGACAGCTATGACAATAGTAAAAAAGCCTTTTCTGTGGCTTTGCTGCAATGCGAAGACAATTTGCTCACCGAGGCGATCGCAGGATGCTTGATATTAAATCAGAGAGCTATTGGCCGCTCGATAGTGTATCCGCTGCTAAAACTCATTTGCCATTATTGTACCGCTAGGAAAAGAGTACTACCAGTGTATGAGGAATATGCTAGAGTAGATGCTGCACTTACGCTATGAGGACTCCTTCATTTTGTTAGAGCGATGATATGCGGCGCTCTTCGGTGAGCCTCTTTGACACTTGTCTATGCGCCACTGGGGCTGCTGCATATCTGCCACTGGGTATGCGCAACTTATCAAGGGCCCCAAAGACCACTAGCTATGTGTCGCTGGGATGACTTCCTGCTCAATTACACACCAATACACATTACACATTACACATGTGTATTACACAATACACATACACATTACACACCAACCTGCCACTGTGCAATGTGAGCCGTTTCCGTAGGCATGTGCCACTGCGTATGTGCTGCTCTTGAACCGAGATCTTTAACGGCAATTTCGGTGTGCGCCGCTGGGTGTGGCCATCGGACCACTGTTTATTTGGAACTAGGTATGTGCACCAGGGCCCACTGAGCTTGTGACCCTGGCAATGCGCCGCTGTTCAATGAACCACTTCAATGGGGCCCTGAGAGACTGTTACCGGAAGAAACAACGCCGTGTCCTACATTCCGTATTAGTTTGCAACGTGCCATATTCAATAACCGTTTGCTGCAGAACAGTTATTTATCTCGTAAGGACGATTCTCTATTAAAGCACGCATTTTGTGTATGACAACAAGAGTTAAGTCCGCCTTTTTTTAATATGATGGTTAATGTCGCACAGCTAATAATTTCTGCATCTGCATAGCCTGAAAGACATCTGATTTAAGTGTGCTTAATGCCACATTATCCACAATGGCCCGGATCCACATAAGCAGAATCCATCAATATCTGCATCTGGATATGAATCACCAGCAATACCAAGGCATCACCGTTGATGCAGTGGAGAATAAAGAGCTGTGAATAAATGTGGCAATTTCGGGCATAGGAGGGATTGGACCAAATAGTATTTTGAGATTGTAAAAAGAGCTATTTATGTCGGTGTTCTTTGGAAAATGACGGAGATATACTAAAGAGGGGGGTGTGGAACATTTCAAACACAACAACGCTAGACTCACGCAGTTACATTTATCAGGTACGCAAATCACTGAATGTTGCAGCGCCCTTAACAGTACTGGCGCCCTGCACTTCGAAAGGCGCAGCAGACAATATCGGAGTACACAAAGGCGATGTGTTTCGCATCGCAAATGAAGTTCTTCTTCATGTGATGCCAATGCTTGGTCTGAGAGCCTCTGGTTCTAGAAAAAAAAATGCTTCGATATGCGCTCGCCTTCGCACAATGCCTCACATAAAAATTATACGACGGATATCCCAAAGCGTCCAGTAGGTTCAAGTGGGGAAAACGGAAGTTTTTTGTCTTTCATTTCCGCAAGTCACTGAAGCGCGTAGAAGGCACATGCTACTGGTAAGATCTGACAAGACATTGCGGGCATCTTTAGGATGGATGCCAGCCATATTTATTTTGGATGGGCACACTCCTTTCTTTAGCAACATTGCACAGTCAACCAGTGGTCTTATTGGTGACAGCCAAAAAAGTTCAAAACTCTCCAACCGGTTCAAACCAGTGCAGTCCCCATGAAGTGACTGTCAATTCACAATGACAGGTCGAATATTTTTTCTCCGCCATCTCAGTGGTGTGCAACTGCTGTACCGATAGGCCTGGTGGTAAATTATAGACAGGGTAAGCGCCCAAATACGAACAGCAAGCTAAGGCGTTCTCTGACGGGTTGCATGGAATTGTTTATTAGAAGTTTGCTTCAGAATAAAGGTACAAATTTCAGAGCATTTCGCATTAGAATAATAGAATCAAATTTTGCTCTATATTAATTTTGCGCAATATCTTTCCGGCTTGAGGCAGCGCGAAATTTATGTACAATACTCATAATTACATAATAGCTTTTGTTGCTTTTGCTATTGATTAACTTGTTATATATACGTTCTCTTACCGGCCTAGTTTTCTTACGAGTCGACCTTGGGGCCGACAAAGCCAAATCAGACTAACCTAAAAAATGAAAGCTTAACCAGAGAATGTCGCAGTCTCGCATATGTAGCTTATTTTTCTTATTCGATAACATTTCTCCATGTAACACGGGTAGATCAAAATAATTTACGCAATACGTCAATATTTGTTTTACAGCATATAAGAGGGACTATCATTTCCAGTACTACGACGTTGGTAGAAAGTGTGCTGTTTTTACATTCGACCACGAAGTGGGTAAGGGTGCTTTCACTTCTGCATTCGTTTTCTGAACGTAATGTTTCTGGGGATGCCTGCATACCCAAGGTGCTCATTATCAGTGTCTTTAGTTTCAGTGACCACTGAAGTGGTTTCTAACCAACTGCCGGTCACATGGCACGCTGTGAACAGAAACAATATTGAGCCTTGCCTATTACATCAGCGCCGGCAGGTCATCAAAATCTTGCCGTTGGGCGCTACCCCGGTAGCAATCAATCACTCAGCCAAACAAACAAACTAGAAATTAATAATTAACTTTTGAGCCAAACGAACAATCAGTCAATTATTCAAGAAATAATAGGCCGACTGAATTCGGACACTTACCGTCCCGAAGTAAGGCTGGGACGAGACGATAGTATAGCCCTCCCGATTATATGTCGACTTCCAGCACAAGTAATTTTTCATTGCTTCAGCTGAAAGAGAATAGATAGGTTTTATTGATAGGGAAGACAAGAGGATGACATGAGCTAGTGCGCCCTAGTCTGCCGCCCACCACTGGGGAAGAGGGAAGGGGAATGAAAGTACTGAGATCATGATGTTGACAAGAGAAGTAGCGAGTGCTCTTGTACATTAGACAGTGCCCTACTAGGGTCGCTCGTCGAGTTTCATGTCATGTAGAAACGTGAACGCAGTTTGAGTTGTCCGCATTGAAGTTGCAGTGTCAGGCAATGGACCGAGAAAAGTCTCCTCCGAGAGTGGTTGCCCGCCATCGCTTGTTAGGGAATTATCCAACGTCCTTTGCTCGAGCATACATGCCTGGCAATAGCGCAATATCTGTTCCAGCGTATTGCAGTGCTCGCCGTCAGTGCTGTTGGACTGGCCAATACGCTGCGTAGCGGTGGGTGAAAGCAACGCCCAGCCGATTCTTGCGTAGCAATGACGCTTTGGTCCGAGTAACCTGCGGAGGCAAAAGAAATTTACCGTCTGAGTTGATCAGTTGTGGGCGTCTCTGGACGTTGACAGCGTGGGCTCTGTATGCCTCTGACAGGTCCTGCATGAGTGCCTTGATCATTGAGTTGGTGACACGTCGCGAGTAGGCAATTCGTACTTCATCAGAGGAAGTGAGTACCTATCTTGCCTCACTGTCAGCAAGTTATCACCACTCACACCACTATGGCCATTCACCCATTGAAAAGTGATCAAGTGGCCACCTTGCTGCGCAGTTTGATAAAGTTCACAGATTTTCTGCATGAGCATGCAAATGGCCCTTTCTTTAAAAAAGCATTTTATCGCCTGCAACACTGATTAGGCGTCGCAGAACACCGCGTATTTAGGAGGTTCCTGCGTTCTCATAAAACGGAAAACGTCCCACATTGCCGCCAGTTCCACATCCGTAGATATCAATTTGTGGTCCAATTAATATCGCCGGGCAATAAAATCTATCGGGATAACGTTCACTCGTTGTGGCAGATGTTCTGACCGAACCATCGACATATACTAGTACAGTCCTACTACATACTGCAAATATATGGGACAACGTGAGCTGCTTCAAGCAAATCAAGCAAATGTGGGACTTCTTCATAATTCCAGGTACATGAAGCTACATCAGTGTTCTCATTATTGTCCAGGGAGGTGTTTCTGGGATGTTGGTGCCCTTCAGCCTCGCGTGTGTAATGCATGCGTGACTTAAAATCAACTTAGAAAAATCACAGTCAAGGTTGGATCTTGAAAGCAATGACAGAGGATGGTGGCAGTATCTGGTCAGCAGTTGAAGATAAATTCGCACAGGCTTACAATACGTGTGTACGGCGATTGGACCAACTCGTCCTTCCACTACTGTGCTCTTACTTGACGGGCAGCGTGGCAAGCCAAGGCATATCCGCGGAGCGTGTGCCTGAATTCTCTCCAGCGTGCGCACACAAAGTTGTTCGATGCCAGATAGCAGAGGCATGCTGTAGCGTATGTAGCCCACGAAAAGTGCCAGGCACACTTAGCGCAAGCTTCATTAGGAGGGTCCCATATCCACTCAGATATAAAACGAAGAACGTGTATGAAGTTTGTCAGTTTATACCTAAGCGCAGTGACATGTTCTGTCCAAGACAGCTATCTATTGATCAGTACCCGAACGCCATAGCCATTATGCTACCTCGACTGATGAATCAAGGATAACAAGGCACTCTTGCCAAGGTATCCTTGCAATCAAAAGCTTGCAAAACATTGCAAGGTTGCCGAGAGAAAGGCTCTTGCTACTTGTGTTCAGACATCCACAGAGCTCTGCGTTTCATACATCCAGGATGTCTTGGCTCTATGCCGCAATATCTGAAGCAGATGAAGTGGCGAATATACTAAATGAAATCGCGGACGCGTGCTTTCAGGCATACAGTTTGCTTGTTTTCGTCAACGTTTCGACTATTGACGCGATCATAAAAGAATGGTGTGATCTTGAGAAAGATAAGCGCCGCTGTACCACACACCCCCTCCGCGCGGCTGCCTAATTCTGCTTCTACGTGAACATGTGAGGGCTACCTGCGTCAGCCCACGACCTGTTGCAATGTAAGCCACAGATACGGCGGCTCGAGATACTTTGTACGGCGCGAGTTCGAGGCCTCCTGTTCGGCGGCCTTCTCCGAGACTCATCCCGATCCGCCAGTGACCACAATTGCGATGACGCAGGCTGTTGTCAGACAAGAATTTTGGGAACATTAGTCTCCACATCGCGTATAGTTCTCTTGCGGCCCTTCTCGTCTCTGAGAGCCCCTTTCCAACACATATCGTAACTCATCCGAATGGCGTACCCCTGATGACAAGCCTATCTTCTTCCACTGCTGTTGCAACGGCGACGTAGCTCGTCACGGCGGCAACCGACGGCCACCACCGCCTCGGACAAATACCGGTACTTATTGCTGCACCTTTTTGCCTACTACTCCTTATGCCACCAGCCATGAACCCACTTCAGCTGATGCCACCACTCCGAACCATCGCAACGGCCACTCGCCACTCGCCTTTATTTGTTATCCATTAAAGAGTGACCCATGTGTTTTCAAACAAACATCCAGCTTTTGGACAAGAAGATAAAGGCAATACAGAGGCAGTGAATGAAGCCATAAGCATGGTTCTTCCAGACGTACAAATCGAAGCACAAGAGTAACTGCAACGCCAATGCAGTTCTCCGCAAAGTTCGGGAATTAATGTCTTGAAACTCGTATCATCCTGAGAATTCGTCCAAGTGGATGCGCCTTGCGACCTCCACAGCAGTATTTCTGAATTGCAATATGGGCCATAAAATAGTTAATTAAAACCTAATTACTAAATTTTTAGTGAGTTGATTATCTATTTCTATTTTCTTGTGCAAGTAATGTCCGCCTCCTCGAGTAGACCAACACATGAACTAGAATTCTGCTATCTACCACAGACAACCTTTAAAAAATTTTGAAAGTGTTCTTCGAAACGCCTGGTATTATGAAAAGGCATTTCATTTAGTAGAAACAGTAGCAGTCATAATGTCACGTGGTCGTGACGTCATAGAACACAGTAGCAATACTGTGAAAGGATAAACTAGCTTTTATTGGGCGAACCTGTGCCCAAAAAACAGGCTACACTTAAAGCACAACGAGAGCGGCGAACACAGTCGGCGATCGTCGAAAATGTGATCAACGGGTAAAGCGCGTCGGCTTTTATACATCAAGCCTGGAATGTTCCAGACTAATCGTTGGGACACGCGTTCCGTCCACAAAGTTCTACACCATTCGCGTCACGTGATGAAATCAGATAACATAAGGTTCGGCGACAACAGACAGCGAATAGAAGCATCGATAACTTTCCAGAAACTTCGGATACATGCAGGAGCGTCCCGCGCTGTGTGATAACATTTGTTAGGCGGCGAAACGTGGTCGCCCGATAAATATAAGTAGACGTGTCAATACCCCCCTCTTAAAAAGCATCGACCCTATGCTGCAAACAAACGCAAGTAACAAAGAAAAGCACTCGTAGCAACGGAATCAACAAAATAAGGAAGTTCGTCAGCGTCCGTGAAAGGGTTTAAGGCGCAACACGTGGAGCACTTCAGATCGTGCGCGGCACCGCTGTGAATGCGAAATGCCGTCTGGCACGACCTCATAGTCCAGTGCGCCAATACGTCGGATATTCTTGTAGGGTCCGAAATAGCGTCGCAGTAGTTTCTCACTGAGTCCTCGTCGGCGTATCGGGGTCCATACCCAAACACGGTCGCCGGGCTGGTACTCGACGAAGCGTCGTCGGAGGGTGTAGTGTCGGCTGTAGGTACGCTGCTGGTTCTTGATCCGAAGGTGGGCGAGCTGTCGGGCTTCTTCGGCTCGCTGGAGATAGGTAGCGATGTCAAGGTTCTCTTTGTCGGTGAAGCCCGGCAGCATGGCGTCGAGCGTCGTCGTCGGGTTGCTGCCGTAAACTAGCTTAAACGGCGTGATCTGTGTTGTTTCTTGCACCGCCGTGTTGTAAGCAAAGGTTACGTACGGCAGGACCGCGTCCCACGTCTTATGCTCGACGTCGACGCACATCGCTAGCATGTCGGCGAGGGTCTAGTTCAGGCACTCCGTGAGACCATTCGTTTGCGGGTGGTAGGTAGTTGTCCTCCTGTGTCTTGTAAGGCTGTACTGCAGAATGGCTTGGGTGAGCTCCGCTGTAAAGACAGTTCCTCTGTCCGTGATGAGAACTTAAGGGGCACCATGTCGCATCAGGATGTTCTCTATGAAAAATCTCGCCACTTCGGCTGCGCTGCCTTTTGGTAGAGCTTTAGTTTCAGCGAAGCGGGTGAGGTAGTCCGTCGCCACGACGATCCACTTATTCCCGGATGATGACGTCGGAAACGGCCCCAACAAATCCATCCCAATCTGCTGAAAAGGTTGGCAATGAGGCTTCATCGGCTGTAGTAATCCGGTTGGCCTTGTTGGTGGTGTTTTGCGCAGCTGACAGTCTCGGCATATCTTGACGTAATGGTCAGCGTCGGCGGTTAGGCGCGGCCGGTAATACCTTTCTTGTATCCTCGACAGCGTCCGGGAGAAACCGCGGTGTCCGGCGGTCGGATCGTCATGTTGGGCGCGCCGTACTTCTGGACGCAGCGCCGACGGAACAACAAGAAGGTAATTGGCGCGTACTGGTAAGAAGTTCCTCTTCATAGGCAGATTACTTTGAAGCGTGAAAGAAGATAATCCGCGCTTAAATACCCTGGGGACAACGTCGGTGTGCCCTTCCAAATATTCGACGAGGCCTTTTAGCTCCAGGTCTGCCCGTTGCTGTTCAGCGAAGTCTTCCGCGCTTATCATTCCAAGGAAGGCGTCGTCATTCTCGTCATCTTGCGGCGGCGGGTGGATGGGGGCGCGTGATAGGCAATCGGCATCGGAGTGTTTTCGTTCAGACTTGTGGGTCACAGGGATGTCGTATTCTTGTAGTCTGAGGCTCCACTGCGCAAGTCGTCCTGAAGGATCCTTTATATTCGCTCGCCAACACAACGCGTGATGGTCGCTGACGACTTTGAATGGCCTGCCGTAAAGATAAGGGCGAAATTTAGCTGTAGCCCAAACGATGGCGAGGCATTCCTTTTCGGTAGCGTAAGCGACCGGTTAGCGTAAGCTATCACCTGTTCGACTCCGTTTCTCCTCTGGACTAGAACGACACCGACGCCTACGCTACTGGCGTGAGTATGGATTTCTGTATCGGCGTGCTCTTCGAAGTGCGCTAGTACCGGCGGTGACTGCATGCGTCATTTGAGTTCTTCAAATGCGTCGGCCTGCGGTGTTTCCCACTTGAACTCAACATCACATTTAGTTAGGCGTGTCAACGGCTCAGCCATGCGCGAAAAGTCCTTAATAAAGCGCTTGTAGTAGGCACAGATGCCAAGGAATCTACGCGCTGCCTTCTTGTCGATGGGTTGCGGGAACTGTGCGATGGCAGCTGTCTTTAGCGGGTCCGGACGGACACCAGATTTGCTGAATATTTGGCCTAGCAACAGAAGCTCATCGTAAGCGAAGCGGCATTTTTCCGGCTTCAGAGTAAGCCCTGATAACTTGATGGGCTCTAGTACTGTCGCAAGCCACCTGAGGTGATCGTCGAAGTTGCCGGCGAAGACGACGACGTCATCTAAGTAAACGAGACAGGTCTGCCACTGCAATCCTGCTAAAACCGTGTCCATTACGCGCTGGAACGCTGCAGGCGCCGAGCACAGTCCGAATGGCATAACCTTGGACTGGTAGAGGCCGTCTGGGGTGATGAAGGCCGTGTTTTCGCGATCTCTATCGTGGACTTCTATTTGCCAATAGCCAGACTTGAGGTCCATCGACGAGAAGTATTTAGCGTTGCAGAGCCGATCCAATGCGTCGTCTATTCGTGGGAGGGGGTATACGTCCTTCTTCGTGATCTTGTTCAGACGACGATAATCGACGCAGAAACTAAGGGTTCCGTCCTTTTTCTTCACCAAAACTATAGGAGATGCCCATGGGATTTTGGACGCCTGGATGATGTTGTCGTGCAGCATTTCGTCGACTTGGTGCCTTATAGCCTCACGTTCTCGTGTAGAAACTCGATATGGGCTCTGGCAGAGTGGTCGAGCACACACTTCGGTTATTATGCGAGGCTTTGCGAATGGCGTTTGTCGAATCCTTGATGACGTCGAAAAGCACTCTTTGTATCGTCGAAGCAAGCTTCTCAGCTGTTGTTGCCTAATCATGGGCAGACTTGGATTTATGTCGAAGTCTGCTTCGGGAACCATGGTCGTCGGGGTAGATGCGGCGGAATCCGAGAGGACAAACGCGTTACTGGTTTCCAGAATTTCCTCGATGGACGCGATCATCGTGCCCTTGTTGATGTGCTTACACTCCCGGCTGAAGTTTGTCAGCAACACTTCGGTTTTCCTTCCATGCAGTCGAGCGATCCCTCTTACGACGCAAATTTCATGGTCGAGCAGTGGACTTTGGTCGCCATCCATCGCCTTCTACGTCAGCGGGCGTTTCGGTGCCGACCGAGATAACAATGCTGGAGCGAGGCGGGATGCTCACTTGATCTTCGAGCACACTCAAGGCGTGGTGACTACGAGAGCTCTCCGGCGGTATCGCTTGATCTTCCGACAGCGTTATCGATTTTCACTTCAGGTTTATGATTGCGCCGTGTTGGTTCAGGAAGTCCATGCCGAGAATGGCGTCTCGCGAACACTGTTGGAGGATAACGAAGGTGGCAGGGTAAGTCCGGTCATGAACAGTAATTTTTGCCGTGCAGATTCCAGTCGGCGTAATGAGGTGTCCTCCAGTGGTTCGAATTTAAGGGCCTTCCCATGCAGTTTTAACTTTCTTCAACTGGGCGGCAATGTGTCCACTCATTACGGAGTAATCGGCCCCTGTGTCCAGTAAGGCGCTAACTGCGTGGCCGTCGACAAGCACGTCGAGGTCGGTGGTTCTTTGTCTTGCGTTGCAGTTAGGTCTCAGCGTCGGATCACGGCTTTGTGGCGTTGAGCTGTGGCTGGTATGGGACGTCGTCATGTCGTCTTTAGTCGTAGTATTCTTTGCTTCCAGACTTTGTCGGGACGGCGGCGTGTCGTTATGTCGTCGAGGTAGTTTCTTCGGTGTCTTCGTCGGCGGCGGAGGATCTTCGTCAGTTCGACGAACAGCAACCGCACCTCCATCGGTTGCTGCTTTTAGTTTTCCGGATACGGGCTCGCTGACCGGCCCCGGGCTGCGACAGTGTATGGTCGGCGCTGCGGCGACAGGTAGTGTCCTGGTGATGGCGAACGCGACGGTAGTCGAGAGCTCCACTTAGTAGCGGCGAGGTAGTCGGCGATATCGCGAGGGTGTTCACCTTGCTGCGGGCGCGGAGCGTTCACGCAGTCCCATCTCCCGGTATGGACATCATCGGTAGACGTGACCCGCTTCTCCGCAGTGGCAGCAGAGCGGACGGTGGTCAGGCGCGCCAAATGTCCGTCTTCCTCGCGTAGGTGCGCTGGGCGACGGGTGGTCGTGCTGGCGGCGGCGGCGGCGGACGACAGAACTACGGCGTGACAGGGCCCTGGCTCGGTCGCGGAGGGGGACCTTGACGGCGTGCGATGGCGGCATAGGTCATCGCTTGCGGTTCAGGCTGCGGCGATTGAGGGCCTACTCCAAGTTGTTGTTGGAGCTCCTCACGCACGGCATCGGCAATCGAAGCCACTTGATGCTGTGATGATGGGAACAGCTTTTGTAGCTCCTCCCGCACGACAGCTCGGATAGTCTCGCGCAGGTCGTCGGTGGCCAGTGACAGAACTCCGTCGTAGTTTGTCGAGTTCGTGCGGCGGTCGAATTGCCGGTTTCGCATCGCGAGTGTCTCCTCTATGCTTGTCGCCTCGCGAAGAAAGTCGTCGACGGTCTTCGGTGGGCTTCGTACCATTCCGGCAAAAAGTTCCTCCTTCACACCACACATGATTAGGTGGACTTTCTTCTCCTCGGGCATTTCAGGGTCGGCGTGGCGGAACAGACGGCCCATTTCCTCCGTGAAGATCGCAGTTTTCTCATTAAGTAGCTGCACCCGGGTTTCTAATAGCGCTTGGGCTCGTTCTTGGCGCACGACGCTTGCGAATGTCTGCAGGAAGCCGCTACGGAATAGTTCCCAGGTCGTTAAGGTGCCTTCTCGGTTCTCGAACCATGTCCTCGCCGCGTGTTCCAATGCGAAGAAGACATATCGCAGTTTGTCGTCGCTGTTCCAGTTGTTAAATGTAGCGACTCTCTCATACGTCTCAAGCCAGCTTTCCGTGTCCTCGAAAGTTGAACCGCGGATCGTCGGAGGCTCCCTGGGCTGCTGCAGCACGACGAGGAACGTTGGGGCTGCCATTGGCGTGGACTTGGTGGCCATCTTCCTAGTCGACTCAGGCAAAAGTCCGTGCTCCGGGGGCAGTCCTTGCAGCCTGCGGCTACCTTGCTGGTTCTTGGCGATGTTGGTGTCTTCCGCGTGAGGGCTTGGGTCACGGCTTTGTGGGGGCGTCCGGTACATGAACGCGAAGCACCTCCACCAGATCTCACGTGGTCGTGACGTCAAAGAACACAGTAGCAATACTGTGAAAGGCAGAACAAGCTTTTATTGGGCGAATCTGTGCCCAAAATACAGGCTACACTTAAAGCACAACGAGAGCGGCGAACACAGTGGGCGATCGTCGAAAATCTCATCAACGGGTCAAGCGCGTCGGCTTTTATACATCAAGCGTCGAATGTTCCACACTAATCGTTAGGACACGCGTTCCTTCCACAAAGTTCTACACCATTCGCATCACGCGATGAAATCAGATAACATAAGGTTCGGCGACAACAGACAGCGAATAGAAGCATCGATAACTTTCCAGAAACTTCGGATAATTGCAGGCGCGTCCCGCGCTGTGCGATAACATTTGTTATGCGGCGAAACGTGGTCGCCCGATAAAGATAAGTACACATGTCAATATCAGTGATACGTAATCATCGAGTACAGGAGGCAAATGTGAATATTTTTGGGAAACATCTACAAGAATTCCACAGCTACCTTGTTTCTCCGTAAGAAAAGTGGGAAATACATGCCAAGAAATTAATCAGGCAAGTAGAAAATCTCTCCAATGCTGTTCACTGGATGCTTAGAAGTATTCAAGCTATAAAATTGAGGAGGATAAGGAGTGAGGATCGACGACGAGTGGGGATGAACAGCCTCTGGCTTGCAAAAGACATTACCCTCCTCAGCACCACAAGGGATGAATTGGAACAAACGGTTTATGACCTTAATCGTGAAAACGTAAGAGTTTGGATGCATGTTAATGCTAAGACAGCAAAGCTAATGCTAAATTGCCTGGCAAAGGATCAACAATTTATGATCGCCAGTGAGCCTATTGGGTCTGCGCAGGAGTACATTTAATCTAGATCAATCGCTCACATGGAACTCTGACCGTTAGAAGGAAATTTACGTGAAAATAAATATTGGTTAGGGGGCATAAGGCAGGAATTACTAGATCATGACTGGCCGCTTACCACTCTTGTTGAAAAGTGTCGAATCACTGCATTCCACCGGTCCTAACATATAGTGCAGAAAGCTGAATGTTATCAAAGAAGTTAGACAACAATCTTAAACACTCAATTATGGGGTTTTACACGCCAAAAACACAATCTGATTGTGAGGAAAGCCGTATCAAGGGACTCAGGATTAATTTTGACCGCGTAGGCTTGTTTAACGTGCGCCTAAATCTTGGTACATGGGTGGTTTTGCATTGTCAAAATGCGGCCGCCCAAGGGCGGGATTTGATCCCACGGTCGCATAGCAGCGAAACACCAAAACAATTAGGCAACCACGGCAAGTTAGAACAAGTTCCAGACCACACAGACAACAATGGAAGGAGAAATGTTAGGTGTAGCATTACGAGCCTGGAATAGAGCCATGTGGAACAGAGAGGAAATGGCGACAGCAAAGGTACATGGCAAAGCTGGCGCGGCCATGTAACGCTTAAAACAGACAACCAGTTGACGTTTAGTGGGTGCCAAAATGGGTGCCAAAGGAAACGAAGCACAGTCAAGGACGGCAGAATATGCGGTGGCGTGATTAAATTACAAAATTTGCAGGTGTAATTTCGAATAAGCTCGCGAAAGACTTAGACATCGCGGGAGTAGAGAGGAGTTCTTCCTGCAGGGTAGATAAAATTGGCAAATGATGATGATCATCTCTCACAAACTTGGATCACTGCGTACGCGCCTCTGGGTGGGCGCCTACGCAATGGTGGGCGCGTACGTAATGAACAAAATAAAAGAACGTCGTAGTTTCTCCTCAAAGCTGAAGCATCGAGTGCGATAGCAATTTAGAGGACTCCTAGCTATACGAAGTATTTGTAGTTTATCGGCGTATTAACCTGCAAACGTAGGCACACTAACAAACTCACAAGCACGGTGTCACGCGCGCACAAGCAAACATGAGCACATCTCGCCCGATGACCGCGGAAACTCGCTGTCGAAACGCTGCAGTGAGGAAACGCGGCAGCAGCGGTGGGCGAATTGACCTTCGTGCGCCCCCTCGCATCAAGGCGAACTAAGTCGCGAAAACAGCGCAGACCAGACTTTGTACCGTTTGCAGCTGACGGAGTGGAAGGCGTCCCCCTTTCCTCCCCCCCCCCTGCGAAGCCTTGCGCGCTACGGCACGCTGCGTGTTTCCTCCCCGCTTTCGTCCGTTGCTTGTGCGAGATTGGGCCGCGATCGCCGGCTCCCCCTCGCAAGCCTTCGCTCGCACATACAGCATACGGTGCGCGCCGACCATTTTGTCGCCCTTGAGCTTTATACTGAACTTCATTGCAACGGCGACGGCCGATAAGTGGTGTCGGAATAAAATTCTGAATGCTCGCACACACCGGCGTTCCACGCGTGTCAGCATGGAGGCCACAAGGAAACTTTTCGCATCGCCATAAGATGGCAGACCGCGTCCCTACAAAAAAAAAAGAAATAAAGGACATGAGAGAAGGCCCCAGTGCTGCATGACCCGTTTCTCGATATGCGTAGGCGCCAGCGCGCAATGCATTTCGGTAGCCATGCGCAGGCTTCGCGGTGGCGTCGCCAGATGACGTAAATTGTTTAAAAGGAAGCCTGCGCGCGAAAGAGAGCGGAATCCTACTGTAGTACATCCCTTCTCGTGTAACGCTTTTCGATGCTAGCAATACGTTGTTTCGCTATGTTGTTTAGATGCTGGACCCAATACAGTCGACAGTCATCGAGAGATGTCTTGTGCCGTATGTTTTTTTTTTTCTTAATTCGGTAACATGTGTAGGAGAATGTGAAGAAATAGCCAATAGATGCGTTTAAGTCAACCTACGTCTTATGGATTACTTTGCTAAACAAAATAAACCCCGCCAAAAAAAAAGAAACACAACAACGCGTCCGCGTGCCAGCCGACGCAGCAGTATTTAATATAAACACCGTCAATACAAGCCCAGCTTCTCGCACGGATAATGGGTAGCCACGATCTCTCCTCCGACGTGCTACGAACTCTACACGCCCATCCTCTCTCCTTGTCAAGCCCAAACCTTCGGCTTCGAACTTATGTAAGACGCACATTGCACCCTAAGATGAGGCTTGAGTTGGAGACCGCTGCAATCCCAGCCACAGCGACACGATTTGACACGCTTTTTTTATTTCTCTGCCTTTCTTTTGTTTATGTAATGACGTTGTAGAGACAAATCACACAAGTACCCGCTTGATTTCAACGCGGTTATTTGTCATTTCCCGACATTCTCCTTACCGTTTGGAGAATGTCGGACGTCATCAATAAAATAGGCTAATAAATTGATGTGTACGAAACTATTAATTTATTTGTGTCATACAATACAATTATACGGTAGCAGCATAACGACGTATATCAACGTGCATTTGTGCAATTCGACTAAAGCTTTTCGTTACATTTTATTTCTTGGTGACAATCAGTTTGGACAGCCACTCGCAGACAAGAAAGACACTCCGATCGGCCATGTATTCCCGCTCTCATAGGCACCAGAATTTGTTTTGAATCCCTAGGTGAAACATTGTATTGTAGGAGGAAGACTGATAATGTTTAAATATATGTGCACCTGTCACGTGGATGTTGCAGGGAGTGACGGAGTCGGGAGACGCAGGCGAGCACAGCAAACAGACTTTACTAAGAGCAAACTCAAAATAAAACATTCAAGATGTATCTCAAAGCTCAACTGACAAAGACAAAACTCCACACTTGTGTAGCATAAATATGTCCTTATTCTCTCCTACGTTTGTTCTTAGCGCTTTCCGCGCGAAAGTCTGGCAACCCTGGCCTATGGCCGCACGCTTACAAAAAGAACTTTCTTACAAAATTCAGTCGCGGTGCGCTTTTTCAAGTCCGATGTGCGTCGGCTCTTGGTCACCATCAGTGCTCCCGCCGACTCCGCACGTTTTGCTTCCTTGGTATCGGCCGGCCAGCTCATCCGTCTCGGATGCCGGCGTCCTGAATTATGTCGGTGATGTCGCTCAGGCCTGCCTGGCTAGGCCTAACGCCGGGCTCCGCCGGGCTCTCCGAGTGCGGACGACGAAAAGCCCCGGGGACTATCGTCCGTACTGGTCTGCCGAAGAAGGGGAATTAACTTCCTAGAGTGCCCGGCACTGCCGTGGGAGACTGCAGCAGGTCCACGGAGCCTCACTAGAACGTCGCCGAGATCGACGGCCACACCCTGGGTCGCCAGCGTCACGGGCCTGTCCGAACCTCCATGGGTTCCGTCGCCCGTACGAAGCTGGCGCTCCAACCTTCTTGGCCCTGAGCCACGTCGATAATCCCACCTTGGCGCCTCTTCTCCCACGATCACACCTCGGGTCACGCGCCTGGAGGGCTCGTGCTGTTCGGACCGGTCGGCGCACATCGTCCTCTTCTTTTCTTTTTGTGTCCCCTGCCTTTAGATATGACATAGGGCCCCTTTTCAGAAGCTTTTTTTTTTTCAAAAAGCTGCCTTCTGTCGGTCTTTGTGGTGGCGAATTTGACTCTCCCGCTGTGACTTGGGTGCTTTTTCTTCGCGTTCTCGTGGCTCACACACATCACCACACTGTCACGCATATTTCCCCACATGCAGAGTTCACAACGTTTGCGAGTCCATTGTTCTCACCACTTTACACATGTGCACTTAATCGTCCGCGTTACACTCTTGACCTTTCTTCACTCCAACGCCCTACTCATGAAATCCACCCTAGTACTACTATAGCCCACACGGCGCTATTTCTGTCAGCCCTGGGAGGTCTGTAAACACTTCCTCGAACTTATGAATCAACTTCTTTAACATCTCTACTTGTATTGCCGCTAGAGCTTGGTTCGCCCTAACCCTCTCTACCCCCAAGGCCTTCTCACCAATATAACTGTGCACTTCCCCGTGGTCTTTCCCTTCTGCAGTCATCATGTAAACTCTAGTCTTCTGCTCGTTCTTCCCCCTTTCTATCTCCTTCTTCTGTTCATACTTTTTTACATGTCCCTTAGTTACCTTCGTTTAGCATACATCACATGACTTCACATAGCACTTCGCGTCACTGTGCACCCCGATTCAAAAAACTCTTCTGTGATCCTTTCTTATGCGTTCCTTACTTCTTTGTGACCTGCTTTATCACTATCGTGCCCTATCCTCAGTATTGTGTCCCTCAGCTCCTTCGGGATCATCAACTGTAGTACTTCCTGACCTGAACTGAACGTACAGTTCCGGAATAATAGGTCATAAACTCCACCACTGTCCTACTCCTTTTCCTTCGCACCAGTTTTCCTATCTTTAGCTCACAGTTTTTTATTGATTCATCTTTGTTCGGAAGTTTTCAAATTCTGCAGCCGTTACATTTAATCCCTTAATGGTTCTAACCTGCAAAGCTGTCGGGGGTTTGGTCTTACTATTGCTTGCTCGTGTCTTTGCTGCAGCAGCTACATCTGACTCTTGCGTCCCCTCTATTTGCGTTTTTGAATGTTCTTTCTTTTCAACGTCCTTCCTTTTTCTCTTCCAACTTGGATCTGGGTCGTGTGCTCTCCTTACCCCAGGTACATTTCCCACAATCAAATCACAAAGGGGTCCTCCACACATCTAGCTGTGACTAGCCCTGTAACAAAGGGTGTCAACATTCGTCATCCGTGCCAGAGGCACGGATGACGAATGACGATGACGTCATCCGTGCCTCTGGCAGATATTTAAAGGACTTATCTACCAAGATTACTGGTTTAAGGTGCCTGGTCATGCTTTCTGGTGGCACTAGACTCCACCTCACTAAAATGGTATTGGTTGCCGTGTCTCTCAAGACTGTAGCTTTGCATCCTTGTTCCTTGCCTTCCACTACAGGCATGTCCTGCTCTATGTGTCCGTCCTCTCTTGACCTCACGAAGCATGCCGATTTATCAATGGACCTAGTCCTGCATTCGTCTGCCTTGTGACCTTTCTTTTGGCACAACTGGCAAACCACCAGTGTTTCGGGACGATTATCTCTCACTCGGCCGTTCAGCGCTGCATGACCTAACCGGGTGCACAGAAAACATTTCCCGGGTTCCCTTCGTCTACTGATTTGACCCTGCTTCTTCATTTCTCCGTGTGATGTTGTGCGCGCATCATTGTCCCTCTTTCCTAAATTTTTCAATCCCCGTGCCTCTACGAACTGATCTGTTTGTTCTGTCATCTGCTCCACAGTTTGTAGTTTTCTCTCCTTGAGGAATATCGTCAAACTGCTGTTACACCTGGCAAGAAACTGCTCACCCACGATCTTGTTGCGAACCCCTTGATACGCTTTGTCCGTATCGGAGAGCTCTATCCACCTCTCAAAATAGTTCGTTAGCCGACACGCGAAAGGCTTGCCTGTTTCTGAGTCTTCAGGCTCATGAGACCTAAACTTCTCTCGGAACCGTTCGGCGGTAAACCTGAATCTTCGCAATAAAGTTTTCTTTACCTTGTCATAGTCTAATGACTCCTCGGCTGGCGTACGCCCAAACGCACTAAGAGCCTCGCCCACTAAACATACACTCAAGGCGTTAGCCCACTCGCTTCTCTCCCAGCCTTGCCCATTTGCTATTTTTTCGAACCGATGCATACGCATCTAGGTCATCCCTCCGCTCATTGAAAGGTGCCATCGATATCCTAGGGCAAATCTGTTTCGGCCTGGAAGCAGGGGAGTCGGATGACGCCGATCCAGGAGTACTCGTGCCTTCACGAGAGCCCATGCCCATCTCTGCTAACCTTATCGTCAATTCTAAAATTTTTTTCTCGTTTCTGCTCTTCACACGTTCGTGCTGCTCGTGCGCTCGTTCGTGCTTCGTTTCTTTTTCTTGTTGAGCACATTCGAAGAACTTCATCGTCTTTTCCTTTCACAGGTTCAAATCTTTGGCTATCGCCTCCAAACGTTCCCACTCGATCTATAAACCAGCAACATCAGTAACAGGGCGGAAATATAATCCTGGAAATAACCTGGGTCGGATCCTATCTTGGGACGTATCCTAGAAGGGATTCTATCCTCGAACGTATCCTAGTACGGATTCTATCCTGGGTGGTGTCCTCGTACGGATTCTAACCTGGGACGTATCCTAGTAATGATTCTATCCTGGAACGTATCCTAGCAAGGATTCTATCCTGAGACGTATCCTAGTAAGCATTATATTGTCACGTGGTGGTGACGTTAAGAACACAGTAGCAATACTGTGAAAGGCAAAACTAGATTTTATTGGGCGAACCTGTGCCCACAAAACAGGCTACACTTATAGCACACAACGAAAGCGGCGAACAGAGTCGGCGATCGTCGAAAATCTGATCAGCAGGTCAAGCGCGTCGGCTTTTATAGAGCAGTCGTCGAAAGTTCCAGACTAATCGTTTGGACCAGCGTGCCTTCCACAAAGTTCTACACCATTCGCGTTACACAATGAAATCAGATAACACAAGGTTCGGCGACAACAGACAGCCGGGTAGAAGCATCGATAACTTTCCAGAAACGTCGGATACATGCAGGCGCGTCCGTCGCTGTGCGATTACAGTTGTTAAGCGGCGAAAGGTGGTCGCCCGATAAAGATAAGCACACGTGTCAATACCCCCCACTTAAAAAGCATCGACCCGATGCTGCATACAAACGAAAGTAATAAAGAAAAACACCCGTAGCAAAGAAAGCAATAAAATAAGGAAGTTCGTCAGCCTCCGTAAAAGGGTTTCAGACGCACCACGTGGACCACATCAGATCGTGCGCGGCGCCGCTGTGAATGCGAAATTCCGTCTGGCACGACCTCATAGTCCAGTGCGCCAATACGTCGAATGACCTTGTAGGGTCCGAAATAGCGGCGCAATAGTTTCTCACTCAGACCTCGTCGGCGGATCGGTGTCCAAACCCAAACACGGTCGCCGGGCTGGTACTCGACGAAGCGTCGTTGGAGGTTGTAGTGTCGGCTGTCGGTCCTCTGTTGGTTCTTGATCCGTAGGCGGGCGAGCTGTCGGGCTTCTTCGGCGCGCTGCAGATAGCTAGCGACGTCAACATTCTCTTCGTCAGTGACGTGGGGCAGCATGGCCTCGAGCGTCGTTGTCGGCATCCTGCCGTGAACCAGCTTAAACGGCGTGATCTGTGTTGTTTCTTGCACTGCCGTGTTGTAAGCGAAGGTTACATACGGCAGGACCGCGTCCCACGTCTTGTGCTCGACGTCGACGTATATTGCTAGCATGTCGGCGAGGGTCTTGTTCAGGCGCTCCGTCAGACCATTCGTCTGCGGATGGTAGGCAGTCGTCCTCCTGTGGCTTGTCTGGCTATACTGCAGAATGGCCTGGGTGAGCTCTGCTGTAAAAGCCGTTCCTCTGTCGGTGATGAGGACTTCTGGAGCACCATGTCGCAGCAGGATGGTCTCGACGAAAAATTTCGCCACTTCGGCTGCGCTGCCTTTTGGTAGAGCTCTAGTTTCAGCAAAGCGGGTGAGATAGTCCGTCGCCACGACGATCCACTTATTCCAGGATGTTGACATCGGAAACGGCCCCAACAAATCCATTCCAATCTGCTGGAATGGTCGGCGAGGAGGTTCGATCGGCTGTAGTAATCCTGCTGGCCTTGTCGGTGGTGTCTTGAGTCGTTGACAGTCTCGGCATGTCTTGACGTAACGGGCGACGTCGGCGGTCAGACGCGGCCAGTAATACCTTTTCTGTATTCTCGACAGCGTCGGGGAGAACCCCAGGTGCGCAGCGGTTGGATCGTCGTGTAGGGCGTGCAGTATTTCTGGACGCAGCACTGAGGGTACAACAAGAAGGTAGCTGCCGCGGACTGGTGAGAAGTTCTTCACGAGCACGTTGTTTTGTAGTGTGAACGAAGAAAACCAGCGCTTAAATGCCCTAGGGACAACGTCTGTTCCCTTCCAAATACTCGACGAGGCCTTTTAGCTCCGGGTCTGCTCGTTGCTGTTTAGTGAAGTCTTCCGCGCTTATTATCCCAATGAAGGCGTCGTCGTCCTCGTCGTCTTGCGGCAGGGGATCGATGGGGGCGCGTGATAAGCAGTCGGCGTCGGAGTGTTTTCTTCCGGACTTGTACATTACCGTGATGTCATATTCTCGTAGTCTGAGGCTCCACCGCGCCAGCCGTCCTGAAGGGTCCTTTAAGTTAGCTAGCCAACACAACGCGTGGTGGTCGCTGACGACTTTGAATGGCCTGCCATAGAGGTAAGGGCGGAATTTAGCTGTAGCCCAAATGATGGCGAGGCATTCCTTTTCAGTCGTAGAATAATTGCTTTCCACTTTCGACAGCGACCGGCTAGCATACGATATCACCCGTTCAAGTCCTTCTTTCCTCTGAACTAGGACGGCACCGAGGCCTAGGCTACTGGCGTCAGTGTGGATTTCGGTATCGGCGTCCTCGTCGAATTGTGCAAGTACCGGCGGCGACTGCATGCGTCGTTTGAGTTCTTGAAATGCCTTGGCCTGCGGCGTTTCCCACTTGAACTCGACATCACATTTGGTTAGAGGTGTTAGCGGCTCCGCGATGCGTGAAAAGTCCTTGACAAAGCGCCTATAGTAGGCACACATGTCAAGGAATCTGCGCACTGCCTTCTTGTCGGTTGGCTGCGGGAACTTTGCGATGGCAGCTGTCTTCGGTGGGTCGGGGCGTACTCCTGATTTGCTGATGACGTGGCCTAGAAACAAAAGCTCATCGTAAGCAAATCGGCACTTTTCCGCCTTCAAATTCAGCCCTGATGACTTGATGGCCTCTAGTACTGTCGCAAGCCGCCTCAGGTGATCGTCGAAATTTCCGGCGAAGACGACGACGTCATCCAAGTAAACGAGAGAGGTCTGCCACTTCAATCCTGCTAAAACCGTGTCCATCACGCGCTGGAACGTTGCAGGCGCCGAGCACAGTCCCAATGGCATAACCTTGAACTCGTAGAGGTCGTCTGGGGTGATGAAGGCCGTCTTTTCGCGATCTCTTTCGTCGACTTCTATTTGCCAATAGCCAGACTTGAGGTCCATTGACGAGAAGTATTTAGCGTTGCAGAGCTGATCCAGTGCGTCGTCTATCCGTGGGAGAGGGTATACGTCCTTCTTCGTGATCTTGTTCAGACAACGATAATCGACGCAGAAACACAGGGTTCCGTCCTTTTTTTTCACCAAGACTACAGGAGATGCCCACGGGCTTTCGGACGGCTGGATGATGTCGTCGCGCAGCATTTCGTCGACTTGGTGCCTTATAGCTTCGCGTTCTCGCGTCGAAACTTGGTATGGGCTCTGGCGGAGAGGTCGAGCGCCCTCTTCGGTTATTATGCGATGCTTTGCGACTGGGGTTCGTCGAATCCTTGATGACGTCGAAAAGCACTCTTTGTATCGTCGAAGTAGACTTCTGAGCTGTTGTTGCTTAATCGCCGGGAGACTTGGATTTCTGTCGAAGTCTGGCTCGGGAACTAAGGTCGTCGGGGTAGATGCGGCGGAATCCGAGAGGACAAACGCATTGCTGTTTTCCAGAATTTCCTCGATGTATGCGATCGTCGTGCCCTTGTTGATGTGCTTGAACTCGTGGCTGAAGTTCGACTTCGACTTCAGGTCGATGACTGCGCCGTGTTGGTTAAGGAAGTCCATGCCGAGAATGACGTCTCGTGAACACTGTTGGGGGATAACGAAGGTGACAGGGTAAGTGCGGTCGTGAATGGTAATTCTTGCCATGCACATTCTTGTCGGCGTAATCAGGTGTCCTCCAGCGGTCCCAATTTGATGGCCTTCCCATGCAGTCTTAACCTTCTTTAACTGGACGGCGATGTGTCCACTCATGACTGAGTAATCGGCGCCTGTGTCGACAAAGGCGGTTACTGCGTGGCCGTCTAGAAGCACGTCGAGGTCGGTGGTTCTTTGTCTTGCATTGCAGTTGGGTCTTGGCGTCGGATCACGGCTGCGTCGTGTTGAACTGAAGCTGGTACGTCGCATCGTCAAGTCGTCTTCCGTCGGTGTAGTCTTGACTTCCTGACTTCCTCGGGACGGCGGCGTGTCGTTATTATGTCGTCGAGATGGTTTCTTCGGCGTCTTCGTCGGTGGCGAAGGATCTTCGTCAGTTCGACGAACAGCAACCGCACCTCCATCGGTTTGCTGCCTTTAGTTTTCCAGATATGGGCTCGCTGAACGGCCCCGGGCTGGGCCAGTGTATGGTCGGCGCTGCGGCGACAGGTAGCGGCCTGGTGATGGCGAACGCGATGGTCGTCGAGAGCTCCACTGAGTAGCGGCGAGGTAGTCGGCGATATCCCGGGGTCGTTCACCTTGCTGCGGGCGCGGAGCGTTCACAGCGAAACCTCGCGGTCCCATCTCCCGGTATGGACATCGTCGGTAGACGTGACCCGCTTCTCCGCAGTGGTAGCAGAGCGGGCGGTGGGCAGGAGCGCGCCAAATGTCCGTCTTCCTCGCGTAGGGGCGCTGGACGACGGGTGGTCATGCTGGCTGCGGCGGCGGCGGACGACGAAACTGCGGCATGACAGGGCCTTGGCGCGGTCGCGGAGGGGGACCTTGACGGCGCGCGACGGCGGCGTAGGTCATCGCTTGCGGCTCAGGCTGCGGCGATTCAGGGGCTACTCCAAGCTGTTGTTGGAGCTCCTCACGCACGGCGTCGGCAATCGCAGCCACTTGAGGCTCTGATGATGGGAACAGCTTTTGTAGCTCCTCCCGCACGACAGCTCGGATAGTCTCCCGTAGATCGTCGGTGGCCAGTGATTGAACCCCGGCGTAGTTTGTATAGTTCGTGCGGCGATCGAATTGCCGGTTCCGGATCTCGAGTGTCTTCTCAATGTTCGTCGCCTCACGAAGAAACTCTTCGACGGTCTTCGGTGGGCTTCTTACCATCCCGGCGAAAAGTTCCTCCTTTACACCACGCATCAGTAAGCGGACTTTCTTCTCCTCGGCCATATCCGGGTCGGCGTAGCGGAAGAAACGGCTCATTTCTTCCGTAAAGATGGCGACGTTCTCGTTTGGCAGCTGCACTCGGGCATCCAGCATAGCTTCAGCCCTTTCCTTGCGCACGACGCTTGTAAAGGTGCGTAGGAAGCCGGTACGGAACAGGTCCCACGTGGTCAAGGTCGATTCCCTGTTCTCAAACCAAGTTCTGGCGGTGTCTTCTAAGGTGAAGTAGACATGCCGCAGCTTCTCGTCGGAATCCCAGTTGTTGAATGTTGCGATTCGTTCGTAGGTCTCCAGCCTTGATTCCGGGTCTTCAGTCGCTGCTCCATGGAAGGTTGGTGGGTCCCGAGGTTGTTGTAGGATAACGGGGGACGCTGGGGCAGCCATTGGGGTTGTCTTGACCACGATCTTCTTTGTCGTCTCAGGTAGAATTCCGTGCTCTGGAGGCAGTCCTTGCAGTCTGCGGGTAGCACGCTGGTCTTGGGCGATGTTGGTTCTGTCCTCGGGCTTCGGGCTTGGATCGCGGCTTTGCGGGGGCGTTCGGTACATGAACGCACAAGCACCTCCACCAGATGTCACGTGGTGGTGACGTTAAGAACACAGTAGCAATACTGTGAAAGGCAAAACTAGATTTTATTGGGCGAACCTGTGCCCACAAAACAGGCCACACTTATAGCACAACGAAAGCGGCGAACAGAGTCGGCGATCGTCGAAAATCTGATCAGCGGGTCAAGCGCGTCGGCTTTTATAGAGCAGTCGTCGAATGTTCCAGACTAATCGTTGGGACCCGCGTGCCTTCCACAAAGTTCTACACCATTCGCGTTACGCGATGAAATTAGATAACACAAGGTTCGGCGACAACAGACAGCCGGGTAGAAGCATCGATAACTTTCCAGAAACGTCGGATACATGCAGGCGCGTCCGTCGCTGTGCGATTACAGTTGTTAAGCGGCGAAACGTGGTCGCCCGATAAAGATAAGCACACGTGTCAAAATTCTGGAAGGCTCGCCACTTTGCGTCACGCGGATGTTGCGGGGAGCGATGGACTCGGGAGACACAGGCGAGCACAGTAAACAGATTTTACTAAGAGCAAACTCAAAATAAAACACTTAAAATTTAACTCAAAGCTCAACTGACAAAGACAAAACTCCCGACTTGTGTAGCCTAAATATGTCCTTATTCTCTGCTACGTTTGTCCTTAGCGCGTTCCGCGCGAATGTCCGGCAACCCTGGCCTATGGCTGCACGCTTACAAAAGGAACGTTCTTACAAAGTTCAGTCGTGGTGCACATTTCCAGGTCCGATGTGCGTTGGCTCTTGGTCATCGTCAATGCTCCCGCCGACTGCGCAAGTTTCGTTTCCTTGGTATCGGCCGGCCAGATCCTCCGTCTCGGATGACGGCGTCCCGAACTATGTCGGTGACGTCGCTCAGGCTTGCCTGGCAAGGCCTAACACCGGGCTCCGCCGCTGACTCTGCGAGTGCGGACGACGAAAAGCCCCGGGGACTATCGTCCGTGCTGGTCTGCCGAAGAAGGTGGATCCACTTCCTGGAGTGCCCGGCACGGCCGTGGAAGGCTGCAGCAGGTCCAGGGAGCCTCGCTCGAACGTCGCCGAGGTCGACGGCCACACCTTGGGTCGCCGGCGTCACGGGTCTCTCCGAACCTCCATGGGTCCCGTCGCCAGTACGAAGCTGCTGCTCCAACCTTCTTGGCCCAGAGCCACGTCGATAAACCCACCTTGGCGCCGCTTCTTCCCAGATCACACCTCGGGTCACGCGCCTGGAGGGCTCGTGCTGTTCGGACCGGTCGGCGCACATCGTCCTCTTCTTTTCTTTTTGTGTCCCCTGCCTCTTACATATGACAGTACCCACAAACAACCGTCTAATTATCTATTCGTTTAAATACTGCACACAAAAAATCAAAGACAAGTATTTACGAAAAATTTCACGCGGCGTTCGAAATATGTTTCCAGTTTTTTTTTTAGCTCTTGTCTTTAGCTGATGAATAAAACAACCGATTTGACCAACGGTGCTGCTCAGACGAGCGAATGATTGTCTGAACGTTGTTGTCAGCTAATGCAGTAATCGCTTAAAATTCAACTGTTTGGATTCGCACTTGCTCAGTTTATGTTTATCGCTTTAGCATTCTCAGGGTACCTCAAGCTCTTTTCGGGGGCTTCATATGTAGTTGTATGTACGTATGTTTGTTTCCATCTAACCATTTTTCCTCCTATCTGGATTACTTGGTAGCTCAGGGTCGATTAGAAAGCGAACCGCGCTGCTGTGCTGAGGTTGCAGCGTTCGAAAGCAACAGTCGGAACAAATGGGTCATCAAGAACGTAGCAATGTGTACATATGTCGGTACATATGTCGGCGTACAATGTGTACGCCGACATGGATCATTGTAGATGCCTGGCTGGGTAGGGCCGGTGTTCAAAGAAGCGTTTTAACTCCTACTTGTAGCACTGGTTGTGTTCCACGTGATTTCTGCTGGTTTTCAATGAACCTATTTAATTGCAACTTTCGTCAGTGGGTATCAGTAAGTAAGTGTGTGCCACTCTGTAATGAAAGTATCTGAATAATATTCTGATGCTGATATGGGCCAATACACATGTGCCACTAGGAATCTGCCACTCTACAATGACAAAAAAGATCTCTTAAATTTCCCTGATGCTGCGCATAATCGAAACCACGTCACAAGCGCTCCTGAAGAACTGCAATCCGATGCTTTAGCTGGCTGATTCAGTGCAGAGGGTGTATGCTGTTTTTCAATGAACGTCGCGCCAACTTGGGCCAATAACTATGTGCCATTGGTGTGCGTAAAGCGAGGGAAGGATCATCATTGTTTGCCTGCACAAGCACGCCACGCTCATTGTCTCGAAGATCACGAGCGGAATTCTGAAGAGCACCAGTAGACGGCGCCGTGGGTGCAAAAAGATGCGCGATAGAAGAGACCAGTTGCCGCATCACGTCTCTTAGCGTTCGAACGCAGCATGCGCCATGTGCTTTTGATGCCACAGGCAGGCTTCGCGGCATCGACTCCATGTACCGCCTAGTTCTCAAGCAAGCGCGAAAAAGGTGTCCGCCTGCGTGTACGCATCATAAACAACTAATTTGGATTTTGGCACGGCGTTATGTCGCTATAATAACCTAAAGCTAAACGCATTATCGTTGACAGCCATCGTGAAGTGGGCTCTGCCAAAGGTTTTTTTTTTGTTGAAATCTGCTCTAACATTTTCGATTTATTTTAAATACCAGGTTATTTGTGTACACTTAAAGAAAAACAAAACAAAACTGAAAAAAATTATGATATTTGAGATTTATACGATGGATACGGTCTGAGAATGCTCGTTTTATCATTTGATGGAATGAAGCACTTGAAATCCCTATTGTTTATGGTTCCACCAGTGTTTTCGAAATTACCAGTGATTTTAATTTTTCGCTCTTCAAATTGCGTTAGAAAGGCCTAACTGAAACTGTGCTCATTTTCAGGAATACCCAAATGCGAAATTCACATCTGGAATGCGACGGTGGGCGAAGGACCGTCGCAAAATTGCAAAAGAGAGTACGACTACTTGTGTCCAAGGAAAAGGCATTATCAAGTTTATGAAAATACTTGCTTATAATACATTTGTTTATTCGTTTTGGAAATTTCATGATCACATAAGAACAGCTTGTCTTTGTGTTAATATTGAGAAATAAAGGAACGATAAATTTTTGACGTTCAACTTAGAAGAATTTCAACACGTTCACCGCTGCGTCAAGTTGATTAGTCAGTAGTGGACAACACACAAAAATTATAGATAAATATATAAAGGCAGATTCAGCAGTCCTGTTTGAATGAGTACACTAAGCAGCTCCACTGCAGTACATTACTTCACATAACATAGCAAATCCAAGTAATTCTGCTGAACGAATTTTTACATAAATGATGCTAAAAGTTGGTTTTCCGTAGAACGCCCCTGTGCAATGCTTAGTAGATGTCTCTTTGTGCCCCTCCTAAGAGAGAAATGGACCTTCAACGGTGGTTCAGTTTTTTATGACATGACATTTTTTTTACTCCTCTACAGTAAAGAACTCAAAAGATGTTTACCACAACAACGGAAAATAAACAAAAGGAATTGTGAACAATGTGACCCTTTGTGCGGACACTTCAGCTTGACCGGAGACGTACGCTTTGTGTGCGCTAGAGCTACGCTGGAGCTCGGGGGCGGGTGCCGAGGCGAGCAGCATCACGATGTCGGAAATCTCAGAAGTGATATGCTAGGTCATTTACGATTGATGGTGTAGCACATTTGCATATTTGAGAATACTTGCAGGCTTAAATGATAATTACAATATCTATTTCTTTATTCATGCGGGACCCTAAATTTAACGTACCAAAATCATTTCGCAATGTTGGGAAGTAAAATTTCAAAATTTTTTCTTGCTTTACGAGCAATGCAAAGTCTAGGAGAGTACAGTAGCCATGCCATGTTGTTACAACCCCATTAACGTGAAGGGAAAGACGAAGAGTAATCTCAATCATTGCTTAGGTGAGGCAACAACTACTTCGAAGTATCAAATGATTTCGAATATGATGCGCAATGTTTAGGGAAATTTAATCTTATTTGCGGTGCACATTTTTTAATCTGCGTCACGGATCTTACGAATACGTTGTCTTTTACCAGAGATGGCTAGAAGAGGGAGGACGAAGGGCGCGTTTGCACGTTGAATCTCATCGTTTTCTGAATTGTTTGGTTATATTATTAAAGAAATAAATAAAAGCAAAGGTGAGCATTTCCCAATCTACCTCACTGACTCCACAGTCACACAATCTTGGGCCAGTGTAGACTAGAATACATAGGATGAGACGCACTTTTAATGTTTTCAACTTCCCTGTGTACATGGGGCATAATATGATTAAATAAGTGCAAAAATAGGAAAATAAATATGAAGTGCCTAAAGATACGTCGAACATACACACAAATATTTTCGCTGCATTACTCGTATAGATGCACGTCGATGGAGAAGACGCTTTTTATCTGACTAGCGCTCTCTACGTATAGTTGAGCACTTAATAACATTGCAAATATATTGCAAATACGTTTTGCTATTGTTACTGCCTCGGTGTTACATTTTCGTTGTAGTGGAAGGAGCTTCGCAGCAAGACGGAGCTCCGCCGCGGCCGCCAAATCATCGCTCTAGGCATTTTTACCCGTGGTAAAACTACGTCAGTGGCGGCCGCCATGCCAGCCGTCATCATGTCTCCATCCCGCGATACTTGGATCTTTTCTGACAATGATGACGACGACGTTTACTACTGGATTTGACTGTACGAGTGCGTGAGCGCACATTACACGATCATGTTTATAACCATATATATAACGTCATATTTTATCTAATTGGAAATGCGAAGGCCTAGTTCAATAGCAGCGAATGGGTTCTCACAAGCAGCTGCGTATGTAAGATGAAACTTCGCGAGTTGTTTGGCCAACCTGTAGTTTGCAGCGTGCCGCCAAGAAAGAACTTGCATCATGTGTGGAGATTTCCGAGTCGTACCTCGGGTGATATTCGGGTGATAGTCTCCCCTACCAGCCGAATCATTCTGCACGATATTGAAACCACATTGCCTGCATATTTAATGCAATGGGAGCCCAGAGATCCCCAACCGAACTTATACAAACTGCTGCTTGTCAAGAAGTGGCAAACGGAGACTTTCAAGCCATCTATTCTGTGAACTGTCCAGACATTTACCTTTCGGACGCATTCAACCCTATCCATCGCCATTGTCCTACTCCTAATTATCGCGATCCGAATGTTTGGAGGACGTCTGGTGGCAAGCCCATTTGCTTCCTATGTGGACGTGTCGGGCACATTTCAGGCTATTACCGAAATTCTTGCCCCTAGCCTTCGCGACAAGCTTCTCCGGTTTCTGCTATGCAACCCCAAGTCATCACCTGGTACCAGCCCTAGCTGAACCAGAAACATCCACCGACAACGCTACGACCGCTGCTCTTTACAGCCGCAGGCACACAGCACGGCGCTGACCATCTCGCTGACCTTCCCTACGCCGTTGCCCGTCCCCGTCATAATCATACCGTTTTCTTTGAGGAAACTGACGGATGCAGCTCCTGGAGGTGGTGGTGCTATTACGACTTGCCCTCAAATTCCTCTTTTCATGCTCACTTTCAACCAGAACCCGATCAACGTTGTAGTGGATGGCCTACGTGTTACAGCTTTGGTCGACACCGGCGCCCATATTTCTGTTATGAGCTCTCACCTCCGTTGTCAGTTGAAGAAAGCTATGACCTCTACCGCATTATGTGTTTTCGGGTGGCCGACGATGGTAGGTCTCGCGTAGCTGGCCTCTGTACGGACCTGTCGATGTTGCTCACCCCCAAAATTCTTTTTTGTTCACCGTCCTTATCCACTGGAAGAATGACGTCATCCTCTGTCATGACTTTTCATGCGCCCACTGAGCCCTCAACGATTGTTCCTATAGAACTGCACAGTATGACCTACCAAGCGTAATTGATCAGCCCATGCCAGTCAAGTGTGGGCGCTGTTGTACTGAGCATGTAAATTTACCGCTGAAATCTGTGACATTTGTTGTTACCCCCTCTGCGGTGAATATGTGCTCGTCCCATCGCCGCCGCTTTGTTTGCGCACAGTGTTCGTGTTTTGCACACTGTCAAAACTTTAGAAGAAAGTCTTACATGTCTTCCTGGCATTAATTTAAAGCTGTGCTCAAAGGTGCTACCACAAGGAATTTACCTTGCTATGCTCCCGCCTTCCTATAGCGACGCTATCTCGGCCTTGTCTCCACCTGATGATGTTCGCTCGCACGCCACCGATATACCGTCTTCATCATCAGCTGTGCCTCCTACCGTCCTGAACAAAATGATCACCGCAGAGCTTTCGCCCCTTCGAGCTCATGTTCTCCTTCGCCTCCTCTCTTTTTATTGGGACGTCTTTAATCTTTGTTCCCGTCCTCTGGGTGAGACCTTTGCTGACAAGCACTACTTAAAGGGGCACTAGATTGAAAAAGGATTTCTTCTGAGTCAGTAAATTACCTTTCTACAACACCAAAAACACCAGTCTTACTGCGATAAGACGTTTGGTAAGCCAGAAAAAGCTCAAGAACGAAATACGGGTGGCGACGCCTACTTAAGTTCCCGCACCTGGTGGCTGTGACGTCTTGAATTTTGATGGCATTTTCTATGGCCTAATAATTATATATAGTGGTACAGATTGACTACATTGTGTTCTAAAGGAACTAAATATTAAACATGGCAAGTTTCGGGAACCTTTACTCAGCCAACACGGTCCAAATGGGAAAACATACTTTGGAATCCCTGACGTCACGCTGAGGTACTGGCGCTGGGGTTTCAGCGCGAAATTCTAATACTGATACTTGGACCTTCATTTTCTCGTGTAATAATCAAACTATATTTTTGAAATGACTGCCTGCAGGGTTCACAAACAATCCTTCATTATTATAAACTGATTTATTGTTTCGCTTTAGTGTCCCTTTAAACATTCGCGATGGCCATACGAACCACCAACGGCCATACCTGTATCTTCAGCTAAGCGCTACATTCAAATTCTGGTCGACAACATGCTTGCCAAGGATATAGTTGAGCCATCCTGCATCCCTAGTATTTCTCGTAATTTTCTTTTGAAAAAGACGACAGCTGGAGATTTTTCGTGAAATTCCGGAACTTACCAAGATCACCAAAAAAGACGTGTATAAGCCGCTACGCTTAGAAGACGCCCTAAATACCTTCACGACGCCAAGTACATCGCCTCAATCGACCTTCCGTCAGGGTACTGGCAGATCACGGTTGATGACACCGACCATGAAAAGATCGCTTCTGTTATCCTGGACGGCCTTTATGAGTTGAAGGCTATCGTTAACTCGGCAAAATGGTCGTGTTTGTAGGTCTCGGAAAAAATTATTTATCGCTAAAAATAATACTCCAGCACACATTGCAGCTTACCATAATGCACATTATGAAATGCTCCTTCCAAAAACATGCGTTGCCAAACAAAAAGCAATTATTAGCTAAAACATTACAAAGAAAATTCACAACAGGCATTTGAAAGATAACGCAGGAATAGTATCTGAAAAATTAAACGCTCAGTACACCGCCGTTCTTCGGATACAAAAACGAACCTGAGACCAGTTCAACGCTCGTGCCATGCGGTGAGGCTGGATTTTGTGGAGCATAGGTGCACCCCGCAGTTCTCCCTCAAAACGTCTTGTTTTTGTTCAACTTTCCGGCCATCCTAACACATTTTGAAGCTGCGACCTTTCGGCATCTTCTGAGTGTGATCTGTTGACAAGACCCAGGAACGTACTTCAGCAATTCGTCTAGAGTCATGCACCTCTTTCAGGATGGGTGGCTCTCAACGTAGCGGGGCAACTACAAGACTACGCATCCGAGCAAATGAGCTTGCAGTTTGCCCTGCCTGATTGGAAGCTTAACATTATCATTGAAAAGGAAGGTGTACAATCAGTGCATTTTACCGGCGCCGACATATGGGGCAGACACTTGGAGATTGACAAAGAAGCTTGAGAAAAAGTTATTTACCGCGTAGAAAGCGATGGAACGAAGATTGCTAGGCATAACATTAACAGACAGAAAGAAAACGGTTTGGATCAGAGAGAAAACGGGTATAGACTATATTCTAATTGACATCAAGAGAAAGAAATCGAGCTGAGCAGGTCATGTAAGGCGCAGATTAGGTAACCGTTGGACCATTATGGTTACAGAATGGGCACTAGGAGTAGGGAAACGCAATCGCGAAAGAGAGAAGACTAGGTGGAGCGATAAAATTAGGAAAGTCGCGGGCGCTAGTTGGAATCGGTTGGAGCAGGACAGGGGTAATTGGAGATTGCAGGGAGGAGCCTTCGTCCTGTAGTGGATATTAAACAGGCTGATGATGTTGATGATGATTGTTTTAACCACCTCTGCAGAGAAGAAGAGTAGAGAAAAATCCTACTCTGCTGTAAACTGTCTTGCACTGATCCGTAGTGGTGGGCCAAGATGTGCTACGGGCAGCCTTCTTGTAGTGAGTGAGTGCAACAACTTTATTTGATCCGCAGTAGACGCGAGCAAACTCAACGTCACCTGGCTAGGCCCACTCGGGGACCATCACGTGAAACCTGACGGCCCTCTCGCGAGCCCTCTGGACTGCCAGGATTTCAGAAGGAAAGTTTCTTTGCTGCCGATGGCAGCACACCGTAACCAAGTGAAGAATGCAATCTGAAGGTTATCAGTAGAGCGCTTCCGTCGTCGAAAAAGATCCGTAGATAAGCGCACACAAGAAAAGAGACCGCTCAAAGCCGTAAAGGAAATTCACTGGGGAACAACTGCAGATGTCCCGTGGTGACTCAAAACATCGACGCCGTAAGAGCTTGAATCAGCTTTGCTGCTATGTTCGGAATCATAACTTGAGTCCCTATCACTAAATTCAAGTGCGGGTGCAGCATATTTCGAGCACGACACTTTTCTCGCCATGCAGCCGAACAGGATGACGAAATGAGCCTGACTTTCGATAACTGCGCAGTGACACCGGCAGTGGCCCTTGCCGAGATTTAACGAGAGACGCGAAGCTTACACTCTTAAGAAGTGGTTGAAAATGCCAGGTCCACATGTTGTACATGCGGCTGAGCTTCAGAAATACACTTTGGTGAAACAAAACGATTGAGACGCCAAACCAAAGCTCAATAGTGAACAGCTGGCGTCATTTTCGGTTAATTATCATCGCTCAGCACTGTCGGGCGGGAAAGCAGGTGATATAATTCAATCCTTGACTTGTTTGGAGCCACTTGATTACAGAATTTGGTACTAGTGCGGCGTAAACGTGTGTGGCGTGCATTTTTCTCGAGTGTGGCAGAAAGTGACAGCCACGCGTCTTGTTGCTACAACATACGCACATTAGTTTGCAAAAAGGTCCGTCAATAATCACAACATCGCCGGAGCACGAAAATTTATTGTGATTCTGAAGTCCCAGTGCCAGTTACAATTACTGGATGGCCTAGAGTGCATAAGAAACAGCTCCAACGTGTCGAAATCGGTGATCTAATACAGAAATCATCGGTGATTGATTTAAATAGTCGTGGTAACAAAGCAGTTAGTCATGCCCTTCTTCTTATGTAACGGACTCGCCACCTTCGAAAGCACGACGGACACCCTCTTACACCTTTTTAAATAGTCAATTTGCCTGTCTCCATGACATCTTGGCATTTTCACCGACATTCGAAACGCATCTCGCCCGACTTTGCTATATCCTATATATGTGCTTCGCAAAGCCGGCCTCCAACTTAATTCATCAATTTACCAGGAACATCAGCCACTTACAAAACTCGGTCATGTTGTCGGCTCGACCAGTGTTCGCCTGGCCCTGACCCAGAAGTTCCCCGTTCCGACTTGCTGAAAGGAAGTCCGTAGCTTTTTAGGACTGCTCTCCTACTTCCGTTGTTTTGACCATAAGTATTCGCAAATCATGCAGCCTCTTACAATCATACTGAAGAAAGACGTCTCGTTTTTGGGGGTGCGGCACAGGCTACCACCTTCTTTAACCTCTTCACGTCACTCACTACACCACCTGTCCTGAGTTAGCCAGAGTTTAAAAATGTGCCGGTGGACTTTATGACGACGCGACCAAACGCGTGTTCCTGAGTACTGTGTGTAGTAAGTCCAACCGCTTTTCGCATTCTACTTATTTGTATAGTTAGTCAAGCTTAATTAACCAAACTTGGACGCAACAAAGTTAGGCAAAATTTTTAATTGACATGTTGTAGAGCATTTTGCAAAACGTCGGATTAAACAGTTTCCAACTTTCTATCTTTTATGCATTGGTGTTTTTCTGCTTACTGCAGATGCCTGCGAAATAAAAAAATACCTTGTTGCATGTCCGCTTGCCCGCCATCATTTCAGTGCTCTCAAACGCTCCGCGTACAAACGGACATAACATTTAGACGGGTGTGCACTCTTTCTCTGACGTAGAATAATTGGGTTGTGCTTTCGACAGTGGCTGGCTAGCGTAAGCTGTTACTCTTTCAACAAGATCTTGCCTTTGAACTAGCACCGCACCAAAGCTACATGCGTCGGTATGAATTTCGATGCGGACGCCGAGACGGAAATCCGGATGCTAACTTCATCTTCGAGCAAACTGAAGGCGTGGTGACTACAATTATAGCTCGCCGGTGCTATCGCGTTATTTTCAGATAGCTTTATCGACTTCGACTTCAGGTGGATGATAGCGCCATGTTCGGTCAGGAAGTCTATGCCGATAATTACGTCTCGCGAGGACTGCTGGGGAACAACGACCGTCGTAGGATAGTTCCGGTCATGAACTATAATTGCTGCCGTGCAGATTCCATTCAGTGTTATCAGGTGTCCTCAAGCTGTCCGAATTTGAGGGACGTCCCATGCACACTTGACTTTCTTCAGCTTGGCGGGGAATAATCGACTGATGTTATAGTTGAGGCTCCAGTGTCTACAAGAGCGATTTCTTCGTGACCGTCGAAAAGCACGTCGAAGTCACTGGTTCTTTGTACTACGTTGCAGATAAGTCTTGGCGTCGCGTCGCGGCTGCGTCCCTTTGACCTCTGGGTTGTACGCCGCGTCGTCAAGTCTTTTGTCGGCGTAATCGTGGATTCTGTACTCTGTCGGGATGGTGGCGTGTCGTTCCTGCGTCGTGCAGATAGGTCTTGAAGCGCCGTCGGTGGTGATCGAGGAGTTTGGGTTTTGCGACGTACACCAACCACACCTCCATCAGTAGCTGCTTTTAGTTTTGCGGATATGGGCTGACGGACCGGCCCCACCCTGGGCCAGTGTATGGTCGGTGTTGCGGCGATAGTTAGGGCCTTGGTGGCGTCGAAGGCTAAGGCGTAGGAGCCGCCACTGCGTTGTGCCGATGTAGTCACGAATGTCCCGCGGCCGCTCGCTTAGCTGCGGACGTGGCAAGTTGAAAGCAAACGCTCATAGGGCCATTTAGTGGTATATGCGTCGGCGAAAGACGCGATCCGTTTCTCCGCAGCGCTAGCAGAGCCGGTGGTGCTCAGGAGCGCGCCAAGTGTGTCTCTTCATTGGGTAGTTGAGCTGAGCGACGGGCGGACAAGATGGCGGCGGCGGCGGGGGCGGACGACGGAACTGCGGCTTCACCGGGCACTGCCCCGGGTGCGAAGGGGGAACGTGAGGGTGGGCTACGGCCACGTATGTCTTCGCTTCCGGCCGAGTCTGCAGCGGTTTAGGGCCTCGAAGTGACTGTTGGATCCCTTCGCGCGTGACGTGGCAATTGAAGCCACTTGAGGCTGTGATGAAGGGAAAAACTTGTGAATCTCCTCCCGAACGACCGCAGTGATGGTCTTGCGCAGGTTGTCAATGCCCAGTGAATGAATTTCAGTGCAGTTTGTTGGGATCATATGGCAGTTGAATTTTCGGTTCCTGATTTATTGTGTTTTCTCGATGCTGCTGGCCTCCCGAAAGAAACTCTGCGACAATTTTCAGCGGGTTTCGTATCATTCTGGCGAAAAGTTACTGCTTCGCACCTTGCATGAGCAGGGGAACTTCTCGTCTGACATATTCGGGTTGGCGTGGTGGAACAGACGAACCGGAGTATTTCTTCCCTGTAAATGGCAACGTTCGGGAGCTGTACTCGGGCTTGTAGAAGAGCTTCTGCACTTTCCTTGTCACGACGTTCATAAAGATCTGAAGGAAGCTGCTGGATCGACTACCGGTTTTCAAACCGTGTCCTGACGGTGTCCTCTAAGGCGAAGTATACATCCGCCGCAGGTAGTCGGAGGTCCAGCTGCATGTCGAGATTATTTCGTAGGCCTACAGCCAGATGTCTGGGTCTTCTGCCCACCGTCGTGTGGCAGCAGGACAGGTGACGCTGGCGCTGTCATCGCGTCCTACTGTCTTGATGTGTCTCGTTCTCTTCTGCTCGGGGAAAAGTCCATGTTCTGGGGGCAGGTTTCAAATACTGCTGCTAGCTCGATGGTCCATGTCAACGCTGGTGTTGTCTTCAGGGTGTCAGTCTCACGGGAGCATCTGGTAGAGGAATGCGAAAGCACTTCCACCAAATGTCACGCTGTAGTGAGCGTCTAGCACAGATTAGCGAAGATGTGAATGACGAAAGTGACTTTTTTGGCCAACATGCGCCTACAAAGCAAGTGACCCTCGAAACGTAACGCTAGCGGTGAACATAGTCCGTCGTCGTCAAAGTCTGGTCTACCTGTCAAGCGCATCAACTTTTATACAAGAGCCATCGAAGTTTCCAGAGTAATCGTTGGCGCCCGCGCGTCTTCCAGAAAGTACTAGGCACGTCGCGTCAAGCATACAGTGAAGTTACACAAGCTTCGGTGAAAATAAACAACGCATAGAACCATCGGTAACATTTCCGTAAGTTTCAATCATGCAGGCGTGTCTTGCGCGGAGAGATAACTTTAAGTTGTGTGATTTCGGTGAAGTGCAGTCTCCGAGAAAGAAATAATTACACCTGTCAATATGTTATCAAGTTCATGAAAATAAGGGTACGGTTTTGTATATATGTCGGGCTGCAGGAGCTGAAGTTCTTCTCTGATAGTATCAACTTTCTTCGCCGTCGTTTGGCCCTGCACATCATTGCAGGTTTTGTACCATCGCTTTTCATTGCTCAAGAAGCACATTTTTGGACATACAGCAAACTATCGACCAGGTTGCCCACAAGAAGAACACTTTAACACTTGCCGTCCTAAGCATTTCGGGTCGCCTGCTTCTATTCGCAATTTTCTATTACGTGTAGAATGAAAGGGCGCGTAGCAGGATAAATAAGTTAATCTCGTAATGTGAGAGACGTAGTGTCTCGCAAGGCAGCCTTTCATTGCCTCTTCTATTCAACTGTGCTCTCGCTAGTCTTCCAAGCCGTTTCCCTAGGAATGTGGCTTCCCAATAGGTGTTGATTTCTCATGCTGATGAAACCGCCCTGTGGATCAGTGGGCCTTCCTACCTTCGCCCACGCCTTCATGCATGCTTGCGGATAGCTCTGAATGCAACTGCAGTGTACTTAGAGTAAACTCGGTTGCAGATTTCATCTGCCAAGTTGGCTGCAATGGCATTCCATCCCAGACAACGTGGTCATCGAACCATGAGCCGGCTGCACCTAGGTAACACACCCATACGATGGGTAGGGCAACACCGTTACCTGGGCTTTATTATTGATTATCGCCTCTCGTGGCGCCTTGAGGTTGTATCTATATGGCACAAATCAAGCCCCTACTCAAATATGTGGCCGCCTTGAGTACTAGGGGTGCAGGCTGTGACCAATCGACGGGCGTATTCACCATCTGTGTACCCTGGCGTAATATATGCATTGGGAGTCCTGAATATGCGGCCTAGGTTGATGAGGCTAGTTTGATGGCGCAAGTGGGACGTGTTCATTGGCTTGCCCTCCGAGTCATGCGTGGCTTAGCCTGCGAGGCACAATCAGTTGCATTACTTACTGAAGCACATCAGTCGCCCCGGAAGCTGAAAGCAGACCACATAGCTCTGCGTCACATTGAGCGTCTGCACTGTGCATCGGATGCCCAAGCGTTTCTTAATCAGTTTATTCCGCACCCATTCTCTCGCATCGGGTCATTAGCATGACTTTTTAAGACAATTAGTCGCAGTTCCGACGGTGCTACTTGAATTAATCCTCTGGAAGGCTACTGCAAGTGTCCCTTCCCCATTTATGTTGCAGTTCCAGAAATAAACAAAAACTCGGCACTGCCTAATCCGGCGCTATTTCCCTTTATTCCAGACACATTTATTCGAATGACTTGGAGAAAATGTTAAAGTATTTGTAGAAGCATCTGAACACACCAATGACCAAAATTCCTCCGAAGCTTTCTTGTCCTATAGCTGACATCCAACGGGTGATTGGCATACCGCATCCAGCCGCATAAACAAATGTGCAACTGGCAGCATTTGACACAGCTGTGAAATACGCGCAAAATGATCTAAGGGCATTAAAGGTTGCAATCATATTAGACTCCCGCAGTGTCCTCAGCAGACGTCACAAAAGCGACAGTGATAGCCCAATTGCGGGGGCTATCTTTCAGTGTGCCGCAAATCGACATCTGGTGGAGCATCTCTCGTTGGCCAGTGGACAGCTTCACATGTAGGTATTGCGTGAAAAGAGGCCAATCGACGAAATTCCTCGTGCGCTCACAACGAATGTGACAGCCCGAAAATTTTCTATAGGCTTCACGATGCTTGTCTGTTAATACGAAAATACATTCTCAAGCAGCTCTCAGAGCAACGCGTTACAAATTCATCCTTTGCTCGTCGTGCTGCCTGTTTGTGCTAGTGCTATATGTCTCAGATTAAGAGTTAGCTCTGCTTCGCATCTAAACGTTTATACCGGCAAGCAGGCACGTACCCAGGGGGGGGGGGGGGGGGGGCGGGGGGGCCCGCCCCCCCCCCCCCCCCGAAATCATGTGGCATACCCCCGCTCCCCACCCACGCGACCACTCCTCACACATTCCTAAAGCGCCGCCAGATCAATGTTGAGACTTGGCAGCTGTTCATCGGTCAATATTATGCTGCCTTGTTCACTCCTTTTAGATGGCGGTAGTTATCGGCCTCTCTTGTAATGTGAAGGACAGTTTTCTCATAGATTCCGCACCCGCGCAATTAGCTCGAGATGCGTTCAGTTGTCACCATCTCTTCAACCGTCACGCCCATAGCTGTTGCTTTTGTTAGTTCAACCTTCTTTGTTTAGGCTGATCCTGGGACCAGGAGGGGGACACGGCTGTTACTCAGCTGGTCTGTACTCTCATGGAACCTGTTGCGGCCAGAGAAAACGCCAATTGCGTTTAACGTTTCCCTTTGCTTCATAATCTCCTTGAGTTACGGCTCGCCGCGACGCTGGTAGATGCCCGGGACCATCTACACGTGATATGGGTTAGATAAGGTGGGAAATAAAATAATGTGAAAGAGAGTCCATCATGAAACCCTGTAATAACCCTTAACCCATAAGCAAGATGACTGTCGCCCATTAACTCGTCTATTTTTCCCCAATTGTATAGCACTTTTCGTGCAAAATTGGCAACTGGAAGCAAAATCGCAAGGAGTTGAGAAATTAAGCGATCTACTAAGGGAGAGAGCCAATGCAACAACCAAACTGCAAGCAAAAGCGAATAATAAAAAAGTTAACCGTTGTTGATGAGAATATTTATGGATCAACATCTTTTTTATTTAAAAAGGAAGTAGAGAAACCGCCGCCGGAAGTGAAGAACAATTAGTTGTTTTGAATGATGCTTCTACAGTTATCGGTCGAACCGCCTCACCTAGGCACTTCTCTGCTGTGCATATGTGGGTGTTTTTCTAACCTTTCGCGGTGAGCGCAGTACGTCTAGAATCGCAGAGTCCTGCGCTCTACGCGGTTGTATGGGACTGGCAGCCGCACAGCGTTACGCAATTCGCGGAACTGTCAAAACTGATCAACAAGGCGAAAATAACTGATATTCGAAACTATAACATGAGAAAGACTGAAGAAGCCGTAAAAAGTGAACGCAGCCTGAAATCAGTAAAAAAGAAACCTGGCATAGGACAAACCATGATGTATGCACTAAAAAGATAAGAAGGATATCATCAGCAATCTCGAAGATATAGTAAAAGCAGCAGAAAATTTTTAAGATGACCTGTATACAGTACCCAGAGGAGTCACGATACCTCACTTAGAAACAGCAATGAACAGGATACAGAAACTCTTCTATAAATAGCGATGAGGTCAGAAGGGCCCTGCAAGACATGAAATGATGAAGATCGGGAGGAGAAGGTGGAATAACAGTCGACTTAATCAAAGATGGAGGAGACATAATGCTTGGAAAACTGGCGGCTCTCTATACGAAATGTCTATCGACTGCAAGGGTCCCAGAAAACTGGAAGAATGCAGACATTATACTAATCCACAAAAAAGGAGACGTTAAAGAATTGAAAAATTATAGGTCTATTGGCTTGCTCCCAGTATTATAAAAAATATTTACCAAAATAATCTCCAATAGAATAAGGGCAACACTGGATTTTGTCAACCAAGCGAACAGGCTGGCTTCAGGAAGAGATACATTACAATGGATCACATCCATGTCATCAGTCAGGTTATCGCGAAATCTGCAGAGTAAATAAGCGTATCTATGTGGCTTATATAGATTACGCAAATTCATTTGATTCAGTAGAGATACCAGAAGTCATAGAGGCACTACGTAAGCAAGGAGTACAGAACGCTTACGTAAAAAGCTTGGAAAATATTGCTACATGCGTGTGGTGTTTGTTTGTTTGAACGAGTCGCGTGGGCGCCATCACTCCAGAAAAGAGGAGGAAGAACGAACTGGCCTCGCGCTGGGAATCTAACCGGTCAGCGCTGCAACCGTTGTAAATATAACCTGTAAATAGCTTCTCGTCTTACTGACTCGTCCTTCGCGTAAGAATATCTACAGAGGTTCTACAGCTACCTTAATTCTACACAAGAAAAGCAGGGAGATACCTATAGAGAAAGGGGTCAGACAGGGAGACACAATTTCTCCAAAGCTATTCACTGCGTGCTTAGAAGAATTCAAGCTATTAAACTGGTAAAGCCTAGGAGTAAAGGTCGACGGCAAATATCACAGCAACCTTCGGTTTGCCGATGATATTGTTCTATTCAACAACAATGCAGACGAGTTACAACAAATGATTGGATACCTTAACAGAGAGAGTCTATGAGTGGGGTAGAATATTAATACGCAGAAGATGAAGATAATGATAAATAGCCGGGCAAAGGAACAAGAGATCAGGATCACCAGTCGGCCACTAAAGACTGTGAAGAGCAACACTGGATTTTGTCAACCAAGGGAAGAGGCTGGCTTCAGAAAGAGATACATTACAATGGATCACATCCATGTCATCAATCAGGTTATCGCGAAATCTGCAGAGTACTACTGCAATGTGTACGTGTACCTAGGTCAATTAATCACTGGGATCCCTGATCATGAGAAGGAAATTCACAGAAGAATAAAAATAGGTTGGATCGCATACGGCAGAAATTGCCAGCTCCTGACTGGAAGCTTACCATTATTACTGAAAAGTAAGGTGTGCAATCAGTGCATTTTGCCAGTGCTGACATATGGGGCAGAGTCTTGAGAGCCAGTTAAGGACCGCGCAAAGAGCAATCGAACGAAGATTGCTAGGCATAACAATAAGAGAGAGAAAGAGAGCGGTTTGGGGATCAGAAAGCGAACGGGTATAGACGATATTCTAATTGACATCAAGAGGAAAAAAATGTACCTGGGCAGGTCATGTAATGCGCCGGTTAGATAACCGTTGGACCATTAGGGTTACAGAATGGGTACCAAGAGAAGGAAAACGCAATCGAGGACGACAAAACACCAGGTGGAGCGATGAAATTAGGAAATTCGCGGCTGCTTGTTGGAATGGGTTGGCGCAGGCCAGGGGTAATTGGAGATCGCAGAGAGAGGCCTTCGTCCTGCAGTGGACATAAAACAGGCTGATGATGATGATGATGATGGTGATGATGATGATGGAGTTGTTGGGCCCCTCCCGAAAAGAAATCCTGGGTACGTGCCTGCCGGCAAGCATGTGTAGGCAGTCCATCATGTGATCCTTACAGTTCCTATGAGACACTTGAGCACCTTGTATTAGAGTGCGCTGCTTCCCTTTCGCGACGAGCATCGCTATTAAGGGACTATAGCCTAGTTGGCCTGCAGCGTCCTACCCTTGATGAACGCCTGTGTCAGTGTGGCTGTGTTTGTCGACCCGAACTGGCTTATCGTACCCTGTTTACTTTTCTACAAGAAAGTGGCTTGACTTCCCGTTAGTGGGATACTGTGCAAAGGACGCAATATTTGCTTGCTAACTTTCTCTTGGTATTTATGTATCGCTCTGTAATCAATCAGACGTGCGCATTTTTCGTGTTCCTCCATATATGTTCTGTTCCTATTTGCTCACTGCATGCTTTGCTTCATCGCGGATTTCGTCATTATGGCCTGCTTTTTTCTGTTTCTTTTTTCTTTACTTCCCCTTTCCTTATCTTTCTCTCTCTTTCCTATCCCTTCTTCCTAAAGATAGGTAGGATATGTGCAAACGTCGGTGGTATTTGCCTGCCTATTCCTTCTCCTCAGTCTATCTGTATGTATGTGTGTTTTCATAATAGTATTAGTAATAATAATATTATCAATATTATTAATTGATTCCCGCTATTGTAATCTGTTCGGGTAATTTTCTTCTCATTATCAGGGTCCCATGTGAGCAATTAACCGAGATAAATGTTTTCCTGCACAAGCTGTAGCGGCTGACTGGCGATCATGGTTTAATATGAATGAGGAAATCATCGTCATTATCATCAGGTGGCGAACATAGGAATGAGCTAGTTAGTGTTGGTAGTAGGAAACTATGCGTTGTTGTACTCATATCTTCCACTGCTGTTTTAACCTTGTGGGCTCAGCTACATGCAAGGCGATGAAGAAAAAAGCGGTAGAAAGGCTAAAAAGCGTCGGGCTGCCGCGAGCGGTGCCAGAGGTTCGAATCACGTCGAAACATAACCGCTGCTGGAAGGAAGCGTACACGCGTCTTACATTCTCCGACACTGCTGTCCCCATGTGTCTTCAGAAGCGCGCAACGCGCGGACTTCCTGTAGGCGGTGCTGCAGAGGAAGCGTGTCAAGAGGGAAGCGGGAGATGAGAGCCCGGCGGATATACACTCCTCATACCTGACCCGTTCTAGCGGCGGGAAAACAGTGTGCTGCTTCGTTGTTTCCATACTAATCGCATTGACGTCGAGAGTCATTCTCAAATGACTTCAACGTCATCATTTTCTAATTTTTCAACAACTTTCATAGCGTTATCCGCTATGCAAAAAAGAGATAAAATAAACCCTCCGTGATTATTTCACGGTGTCAATACGTGTGTACACATAGTGTTTTTTCTTCCATAATTGTTCAGTAAGCTCACAGGCAACATGAAGATCAGCTCTGCAATGTCGTTGTCAGCATATGGTACTGAACTTTAGTGCACCGATATCGCTTGCCACACGTTGTTAACTTGATCCGATTTTAATTCCATCCTCCTGCGCTTCCCACATAATTCACACGACTGTTTAGGTCAGAATCACAGTTATGTTTCATGTCACGGCCCAGCAATATAAACAATACAAGGAAAGGTCTCGAGCAAGACAAGTGAACCCCATTGTAAACTACACAACTAATGTCAATCATCGAGCTCGCCGGCAAAGGCTGTTTTAGGAAGGCATTTTTATTTTCTGGGTGCAAATTCTTCTCCAAGTAAAAAGAAAAAATAGCTTTTTTTAAAAAAAACTTCTACCAGTGCTACCAGAAAAACTTCAGCTGCTCATGGTTAGGCCGGTATTTCTCGCCTTTAAAGGCAGCCACAAAATTGCATGACACTTTACGACAACATCGTTTTCAGAAACATTACATTGTAGAAAAATTACTGCACAGTGGATCAAATTACCCTTTGCTTATTAGGAGTACGGGTGCCGCAAACTTCCCATTCAATATCCCACGTTAGTCTTTGATGGTAGCTATTGTATTTCTATAAGCAACCGGATCCACCGCTTTACCCTGATGTCTGAGTCTAATGACCTGTGCGCGGTCGGAGAAAGCGCACTGCAGAAAGACTGATCGAATTACGATAGGCGTTGAGAGCTAAACAATGCACGGCCAACTAGAAAACCAACAAGCTATACTACAGTGAAGGTCAGGTTTGATGCTTCGCGAGCTTCCTTAAAAGCCTTCTTGGTTATTTTACAGCGATACTGCTAGCCTGTAGTTGGTCGGGCTTTTTCGTGTCCGTCCGAGAAAAAAAAATTCAACCAAAAAAATTATATCTCCTTTGGAATCAGGCATACAATAAACGATCTCAGTGATAATTTGAATAAAGAAAAGCACAAAACAAACGTCAAAACCGCAAGATGGATCGTGATAATTTGAATAAAGAAAAGCACAAAACAAGCGTCAAAACCGCAAGATGGATCGCAAGGCGACTGTGAACAATGCGAGGCACGTTCCTTCTCCTCGCGTGTGTTCCCCGGCAAAGATTATGGTTGCATAAGCTGTTCCGGTGGGAAAGGGGCAACAACAGCATACGAATCAGTGACTGATGTCACTAAACTTAATATTTAACAGGGTGACAGGCCTAGCAAGTCATTCAGTTCACTACAAGACCGCTATGGGTAGAACACGGAAGGACTCCTGAAAAGCCGCGTGAATACGATGAGCATTGAAGAGTGCAAAATCGTAATGCTCAACAACGTTGACTAGCTAAGCCTAGGCAGAACAATAAAATATTTGCTATCCAAATCGACGGCATTTGAGTGGTATTCTAACACCTCCGTTGGCCATCCACTTTCGCATGGTCGGGATGGCGAGTCAATTTTTTGCAGTGCTACCAGACAAACAAGAAGCCATATGGCAGTAAGAGAACATGCTGTATGGCTAGTATGCCAAGACCACGGAGCAAGAAATATTTTGGAGTGTAAACTCCGCTGTTTGCGGCGACCAGAAAAGGTCACAAGCCCGCGTGCTGGCGGCGCCTGGCGGCCTGGAAAGAAATTACCGCCGTTGAGAGTTGAGAGCGCGCTGGAGCCGCCTGCCCGAGCGCTGCATTTTTCTTTTTTCGCTGCGGATTCTACGACGCGCCGCATGGCGCCGCGACCGTATACGGCCCCGTCGGCGCATACAACAATTGTGACCTTACCTGGTCGCCCGCGCTCGCTCGCGCTGACGGGAGCGCGAGTGACCTCCTAAATGTCTACTCCTCCTAAATTTCACCTCCTAAATGTCTTACTCCGTGGCCAAGACAAAGTAGCTCAACGAGCTAATTACGATGACGCATAAGTGCACATCCCAGGGGTTGCGGCATCCCGTCAGGTGCTCGTAAAAGCATCCGCTTTAAGGGAAGACAAAATCCAGTACGTGTCTGAGCAGCGAGAACTCGTAACTGCTTTCTCTTTGTTATCCTTAGATCGGACGGGGGGCGGGTGTCTTTCTTTCGCAGTAGAGTCGTGTCCTGTCGTTCCGTATGAATTGCGCTCTATGTACGGCTTTTTTTTCAACAAAAGCAAGCCTCACCATTTCTCTCCCGCTACATATTCCTTTCCCTATGTCGACAGGAGTCATCTTCAAGGGCATTAGGACCGTCAAATCTGTAGTAGCCCGATACCTGGCCTAGAATTTGCTGATAATTTCTGACGTTTATTATTTATGTATCTCAGCATTTTACATAACATTTTGCATAGTCTTGCTGTTGTTGTTTTGTCTTATTAGTCACTACGAAAAACTGGCCAGGGTAGTAAAATTTGGTTTTTAGTTCAATTTCAAGTGCTTCATTGGGCTGCTTCCGCATATTTATGATCTCCCCAATAATTCCATACACTGTTGCTTCTTCAGGAGAATGTCCCTTCAGGAATTCTCTGGCTTTTCATACGAAAGAAATATCTAAAGCAGACTACTAGACTGCCGTTCGTGCGGATGGATGAAAAATCAAACCAACATAGAGTTCTTCGATCTGGAGAACCTTCAATATATGTTTTTTGTGTTTAAGCTGCAACTTGAAGCTTCGCCCAAAAAGAAAGCAAAACGGTAGCATTGTTCTTTTGGTGAACAGGTGTGGTTGCTTGAGGGGTCTTGGTTTGATAAAATAAGGTGGTTGGGATCTGGCTTTTGACGTGGTGGATGATGGATGCCTATTAGAACGCCTTTCACCCAAAAGCACCTTTGGACCTCCCGATATATTCGGAAGAGGGTCACATAAACATATAATCCGTAGCACCCGTATTTCTAGGAAATAAGTAAAATGACGTTCATGAAAGATCGATTACCGACATATCTGGAACCGCAACTGCCAAGAAAGTAAAAGGTGTTTATAGGCATCCGTCCCAATAGATGGCTTATTTTACTCACAGATAGGCTGCCCTTTCAGTTACCATCACCACACTTCTAACTTATCGAACAGGCTCTCAATCTTCCTCTCGGCGCGAGCTCAGGTGGGTAGAAGTGATCTCTAGAACTGACATGCTTGGATGTCAAGGGGATGTCTTCTTAGATGTCAAGACGTCTTCTTGGATGTCAAGGGGCAGGCGGAGCAGAACAGCAAGGCTTAAGGGAATTGGGCGCCAATGATGTAAATCGCAACATTTCTTTTTCCGGTACGTTGACAAAGCAGAGCTTCGTTTGCGGAACTTGCCGTGGTTTGCTTACAAGATGGGCTGCTGCTGTCTAGCCGAACAACGTACATAAAGAATATCAGCCACCTAATGAAGTGGTCTTAATATAGCCATATGTAGCCTACAATTGTGCCGGTCACTGGATATGTTTCCTATACTGTAAAATGTGCCCGTTCTTATTAGGCATTTTACAGGGAAGCTGTGCACCTCTAGCGTTCAATGCATTTGTCATTTCAGTGGCCAAATATCTGGGCCAGTCTCGGAGGTAGTCCATAACCGGGCAGACGCGCGACGAGGCTCAAGGAGGCTTCAAGCGTTGCGCGGCTGGTAACGTTATAATGACTGAAATAAATACATTAAGATTCATTCTTTCAAGCCGATGGGTATACTGCAATTGTTTGTGGAAAACGCATGAGCTCACGAGCAGAAGACATTGCCGTATACGCAAAATAGAAAATGTATGTACAACCCCAGAGGCTTTACACGCAAAGGAAAATGCCTTCATCTTAGGAGGCTTCGTACAAACGCAAGACGGAATTGTACTATAACTGTGTATATATCTCCAGACACACCGAAGTATGATACCCCGAAATTCTTGACCACGAACTTTGCGTGGATTAGCCGTGACGACACTACCCCTGTTATCATTGGCGGGGACTTCGATTTGCACATTTTAAAATCAGACAAGAAATTGTTTCCTCAGCTTGTGCTAGAAGTTTGGTTTACAGTGCCCCACAAATCCAAGTCATTCAACCACTCAACAACGGCCGTATATAGATTTAACTTGGGCCAAGAACCTTTCTAAGGTTGTAACCGAACCAATTAGTGTATATCACAGTAACAACCACGCTATCTTCACTATCATTAAAGAAATGATGAAAATAAATAAATGCACCCTTGTGTAACTGTGCAAGATATGCTACAGCTTCGTTGGTGATCCACCTTAACAGAGTGGAATGGCTAGTCATTTTTTTTTCCTTGAAGAATCACGGCACAATGCGCATACGAAGAGAAAGCCGCAAGAGTCCGTATATCAAGCCAAGCGCATGCGCACTAACCAACCAGGAAGTGAAAAAAGACGGGGCATCATGGTAGGAGTGAAATACATAAATTAAATAAAGTGTGGCCTCGCACAGCACGCATGCTCAGTTCTTTCACATCGCCAGCGCCCCCCCCCCCCCCCCAAAAAAAAAGAAGAAAAGGCTTCGGCGACATGGCTCCACTGTAGTAGGTACTGCATCAAGTGTTTTTGAGTGTCTTCCCTTGGCCATAAAAGTGAGCGACCAAGCTTGCAAGCGATGGTTGCAATAGGATGCGAATATTTCATCATCACTTAACGGGAACCTAGGACTTGTTTCTTCTACGTATACAATGCATCTACAAGGGGGTGATACGCTTTGAGTTTAATAGTCTTTTGAGAATGACGTATACTTAAACAAAAAAGCTTTGTGCTAATAGAGAGTAAAACAATACTTTCTATGTGTAGCCCAACGCACGTGCTTGCCGAATCGGGCGCTCATCTTCGTGCCTGGAAGAAATCGTTTGTGGTTATGGAGACGTTATCTCACTGCCATGCTGTATGTAGCGAAAAGTATAACAAGTGTTCTGCGTTACGTCGTTACGGTTTTGTGCGTGCGTGTGCTTTTTTCAATTCTGTTAAGGTATGCAAGCATGTGTACTCGATATCGGTCCTTCGCTTTATCTACTGCTCAGCGTAGCTGGGACCTTTTCTTGTACTTTGTTGTATTTGTCGCTCATGCCACGTGGGGAAACATAGTGAGAGCTTGCCAGTTCCAGACAGGAACACTTTTAGGATATTCTCGTCAGCTCAGTAACAAGAGCAGTTAAAAAAAAATATCAGGCACTTCTTCCTGCTCTAAAAAAATTGTGAGTTTTGCTGCATTTACGTGTTGGATTTGTCCCATACACGGAAATAAAGTTCACATATTCAGTTCCTTCGACTCGTACATGTATGACCAAATTTGCGGAATAATGATAAAGCGCCTAGGATACGTCTATTTTTTGTGCACCTTTGGGAAAGATGTAATTTTGTTTGTTTCACTAGAAATCCCAACTTCACTTTCACTGGCAAGTACACTAGCTACCCAATTTTACTGTATAAGGGGCAAGCAAACTAGGTGCTTCTCCGTAGTTGAACCAAGAATTCAGCGTAACAATGTTTATCAACAAAGAGGTCGGTGCATTCCTCACAGCATCAGCTGTCCCTTGTCGATGGAGCGGGGTGCCCTACTTGCGCATTGCTATGTTTCATCGGCCTTATTATGGGAGGGTTGAAATCCTTTTTTTTTTCATATTGCAGGTGAATTTAGAAATTTACAAAGTTCAAATTTCTTTTCCATTTGGTTTACACCCTTTCAACACATATCTCTGGATCAAATCAAGTGGCAGCATAAAAACAGAGACAATAAGTGCTGCTTACGTGCGCCAATGCGAAATAATTTTAGTGCTTTTGGCGGAATATTTTTTTCTGCGCGTTCCCTGTCTGTGCAAGCTCTCGCCCGCATTCGAAGTGCGCCTCGGTAAGGCCGAATCCAAACGCACCAAGCGTCTCAGCACGCTCGCTTGACCGTAAAGGAATTATAACTCGAAGGACCACTCAGCGCCGTTCAATTAGATTATATTTTTTTTATTTGGTACACTCACTATATACACTTATCAATTCCCGTTGGCTCCCCGTTGGCTGCACTGTCGCGTGTGCATTGACGCACGCACTAGGAATCTTCCAGTCACCGCGGCATTGGCGAGCCATGCTCGTCTGGCATCCCGCCGTCGCAAAATCGTCGGCCACCCAAACCGAATTTACCAAATTTTTATTTCAAACATATTATTTACTTTCTATAGAGGAACCTCCCTTAGAAATCTGACGTCAGTCCGAGCATTTTGTGACGCGTTTTATTCCTTGCGCCGTCCGCCATTTTTGGTACCATCTTTCGGTCGCGCCGGCTGCGCCGACGGATTTTCGCGTGATGAGGCATATGTTTCTTTCGCATTGAACTCAGCGACAAAACTACCGGGTGATAAAAAGATGCTATCCTTGCCTATCGCATCATTGATGCCCGCTGGGATAGTTTGGAATTATATGTTTTGTTCTTCTTCAAGAGTCTTTCTTCAAGTGTTAAAATTATAGTGAAACACAGCGTTGTGATAACAGCAACGCTGCCCAAACAACTTATTTCAGTACAACTAATACTGTGTAAATTTATGCTCAAGCAACCTGCCATTCTCCAGCGTCAACTTCGTCAATATCCAAACTGTAGCAACAAATGAAATTTTTCAGCACTGTCAGCAAACTCTTTTGCGCAATAAACCAGTTGCTTTGTGTCTTTTCACTTATTTAACAAGGAACTTTATGCCAGTAGAGCTTCTGCTGATGCGAACGTAACTCCTTAATATTTCAGAGTAAGGCGCTTGTTCCTACTTTCATCACAGTTAGTAAGAAAGATGTACATACCACGCTTGCTGTCGACTTTTCTTTTTGTATACGGTAGGGTCTGAAGAATGAAAAGTTCCTGCAGAGAAAGAGCTATAAGCTAATTCGTTATTGTTCTAAGTGGGTTTCTTTGCAGCTATAAACATTGCACCTCATTGTAACAAATGAATACTAGAACATTATTTTCTTTATGAGGAGCAGTGATATTTATTGGTGCACCGTACCATAAGACAACGCAATCGCACTTGTTCACAATTTGTATGCATGAGCAATCCTTCGCGAGTAAGCCACACCCATCCCGATAATGACGATGGTTACATCAGGTCAAAGGACCACGCCAGTAGAATATTCTAAAATAAATTTTGACGTCGTACCTAGTTTCACATCCGAATCTAAGAAATGTACCGACACCATAGATCGTAGTCACGTGCTGTGGCATAGCTTCGCGTTACGCAGCGACAAGGACAACACTGAAGAGCGGTCGGACGCAGCTCTACGCAGTTTCACATTCGAAGAACAGCTATGGGGAGTCCAACGGGCCTGCGAAGCGGCCGAAAGGCTTGGTCTTTCGCTCCCAAAGCGGGAGCGGCCCGCTTCGGGCTATGAAAGTAGGGCGACATAATGGACCATAATAAAGTTTTTCCATCCATCTATCCTCCAAGCAACATTTGCTTCTTAGAGAAAACTACAATTATACAACTACAATTATGCAAATTTTTCAATATAATCCGCGATGGTCGTTTTTAATGCCTAAGCATTCTTTGGCGAGTAACCCAGTCTTGTCACGCGAAACTCGTAATGCCTTGTATTGATATTTTTTATTTACAATGTTTCTGCTGGCCTTATAATTAGGCAAAAAGCACAGACTTTGCATATTTATCCGCCCGTAAATGCGTAATTTGTAAAGTTAACATGCTTAATCGTTATAAAATTGTAAATGCAGATTACTGTTACTTTCATAAGCGATAGTCAGCTGTTCAAAGCATAAAAATAAATAAGATGAAAATCCCCTTAGAGAGCGTTCCTTAGGAAATGCTTGGCGACGCTAACAGTATGTTTTCGGAGTAAATTTCGGAGTAACGGTAAATGTCGGAGTAGGCCAACTTAAATTTGGGGTTTGGCCAATCTGAATTTGTGAGGTGGGCCAACTTAAATTTAGGCATGTGCCGACTTCAGATTTGAGGGTGGGCCATCTTGAAATCTGGGGTTGGGCCAAGTTTAATTTGGGAATGGGCCAACTTGAAATGTGGACGTCGGTTTAATTCAATTTGGGGGTGGGCCACCCTAAATTTTGGGTGTGGGCCAAATGAAATTTGTGGGTATGCTAACACATACTTAGACAGCTCCAGTGGAGTTTCTGCACCCTTTTTTTCTATTGACTTGCTTCGTTTATTTGGTTAGACTGCTACGCGTCTTCTTTCTGTAAGCTACAAGGACTTCCGATATATTTTAAATAACGGCTAATATACTTTCATGTTGACTTAAGCTGTTTATTTCGTTTCATCAGCCGCCACGTTTCTCAAGGTGTTTTCGATTTTCATCGCTTTAATGTAATCTACAGAGCAAAAAAATTTCGTATTTTCGCGGTAAAACCCTACCTAAAACTTAAGTAGGCCATTTTCTTTTAGGAAAGACGGAGGGATACTACCTAAAAATAGACTGAGATCTCTTTTTGGAATATGGAGAGGCTTACTGTAACTGTGAATATAGGAGTACAATATGATGCCCCAGTAGCAAAACTGTGGATGACGAAACTTACTCTTTCTTGCGCCGACTTGTGCTCACAAAATCAAATGTCGCTCCAAGCATAGATAAACACATATGTAAAGAGCGGGCGCTCCCCTAGAGCCCTGCGGCCGAGCTACTGCACAGAAGCGAGCGCACCAAACGGCTGAACAGACCGCTAATTTCGTATTCCAAGATATTACACCTGTATAGAAGAAGAGCATAAGAACAAGGCCAGCCAGATCGTCTCTTCCATGCCTGCTGTGCAACCAGTGGGCAAGCCGGCTCGCCAGTGCTTGGCACGAGTGTGAGCCATTCGGGCAACCAGCTGTTCCTGCTCTGCGTCACCTGCCTCCTCGGTTACAAACAGACGTTACCTTCGAAACTGTTCAGTGCACCCATTACAATTGGTGGAAGGTGCTGGGTATTCAAGAACATCTACACCCTGGAACTCCGGTCTCGGACTCTGCCTCGCGTCATGCCTAACTCTCCCCAGCCGACGCCGCCGCCACGCCCCGTTGCCTGCTCTGGCTCTGTCCCGCAACGCCATCCAGCGGTTTTCAGCGGTACGGATGAACAGGACGTCAATGACTTGTTGGCTACGTACGAACGGGTGAGCTTGCACAATCGATGGGATGATACCGCCAAGTCAAATGCCGCAATATTCTACCTTGCGGGAGTAAGGTGGAATATTGGTAGAATCACGAAGCCGACTTTCAGTCCTGTTCCGCATTCAAGACCAGTTTCGCTGTAGTGTTCGGCCGCCCTGCCGTCCACAAGCTGCGCGCCGAGCAGCGGTTGCGAGAGCGAGCGCAACAACACGGTGAAACATTCACTTCTTATATTGAAGAGGTTCTCGACCTATGCAAACGTGTGGATGCGTCTATGCCCGAAAATGACAAATTGAAGCACATTTTGATGGGCATCGCCGATGACATTTTCCAAATGTTGATCGCCAAGAGCCCGCGCACCGTAGCAGAGCTCATAAACTTGTGCCAAAGCTACGACGAGTTGAGGAGGCAGCGCGATTTCACTAGGCGCCCCTCAGTGGCTGACGAGGCCCTCTCTTCCATGACAGCCTTCTCTCATCGTTACTCCTTGCTCACACAAATCCAAGCTTTCATGCGGGAAGAAGTTGCACGTCAGCTTTCTCTGCTACCCTTCGCTGAGCTACAGCAGCCGCTGCCGCAACAGCCTCCTACACTCCGGCGGGTTATTGAAGACCAAGTTGCTGAGGCTTTACCAATGCAGCATCAGCAGTACCCTGCCACCGCGCCACTTACTTACGCATCCGTCGCCGCGCAGCCCCCTCGTCAACCACTCGTTGCGCTACATCCTCGGCCGCCACCACCCGTTTATAGTCCCGTTCATCGACCTGCTCCTGCCTTTACCAATCCTTGGCGCACGCAAGACAACAGACCCAGATGTTATGCCTGCGGTATTCCCGGCCATGTTGCACGACTCTGCCGCTGCCGCATGCTGCACTCTGATGAAGTTGTGCAGTCGCCTCCCTAAGCCAACGCGCAGCCTTTCCACGACACTTATTTTAGTCGGCAGTCGAACAGGCCACCAGCCGAGCGCCCGGTCCTTACACATCGTTCACCTTCCCCGCGTCGCCGCTCGTTGTCCCCCATGCGTCGGCGCCCTTCACCCACGCAAGGGAAAAACTAAGCACCGCAGTTCAGGAGGCAAGAACTACGTCGCCATCGATCTGTACAAGTCCTCCATTGTCGCCTTCGAACGTTGTCGATCTTAATGTTGACGGCGTCCCTACCGTTGCGCTAATTGATACTGGAGCAGCCGTGTCTGTCCTAAACGAACGCCTCTCTCGTGCTTTACGAAAAGTTACGACGCCACTTTCTGGGTTTTCTATTCGCACAGCAAGCGCCCAGCCAGTTCAGCCTTCAGCAGCATGCACAGCTAGAGTTGTTATTCAGGGCGTTCACTATATTGTGGAGTTTGTGGTTCTCCAGTCCTGTTCTAACGACGTGATACTTGGGTGGGACTTTCTTTCGCGAAATAACGCCGTCATAAATTGTGCACGTGCCGAAGTCGAATTATCGCCTCTGTGTGACGTGCCCCTCGTCGGCGCCATTTCTCTTCACGCTAAGCTAGTTTTTCGAGAAGACATCGCCATACCGCCGTACTCGTCTGCCGTTGTTCCGGTCTCCTGTGATGCTATCTCTGAAGGCGCTGTCCTCTTCACTCCTTCAGAACTCTTCATGACCCACAAAGACGTTCCCCTGCCTTTCGCCGCGCTTGACATTTCCGCCGGTTTCAGCGGCATCGTCGTCTGCAATCCGCTTCCTACAGCCCTGATGGCTCTTCGGGGCGAAGCAGTTGGCCTTGTTCAGCTTATTGATGACATGTTTATAGCCGACGTGCCGGATGCTTCGTATGCAGAGCTCATTGACTTCTGTGCACCTTCCCCTTCTGCTCCGCCATCACCTGACTTGTCCACACCTTTCATTGGCGATGACCTTACTTCCGAGCAGCGCTCCCAGCTTCTTCACCTGCTTGCCCAGTTCCGCTCTTCTTTTGATGTCGCTCAACCTACTCTGGGTCGCTCGTCAACCGTCAGCCACCACATCGACACTGGCTCCAATGCGCCATTGCGGCAGCGCCCGTACCGCGTATCCGCCAAGGAGCGTCAGGTGATCAGTGAGCACGTGGACGACATGCTTCAGCGCGGCATCATTCAACCTTCCAATAGCCCGTGGGCATCACCGGTGGTTCTCGTCACAAAAAAAGATGGTTCCATTCGGTTCTGCGTCGATTATCGCCCTCTCTATAAGATAACGCGCAAAGACGTCTACCCTCTACCGCGCATTGACGACGCTCTGGACAGCTTGCAAGGCGCTAAATTCTTCTCTTCGTTGGATTTACGCTCGGGCTACTGGCAGGTCCCGATGTCAGCTGTTGATCGCCCTAAAACTGCATTCATTACGCCAGATGGTTTATACGAATTTAATGTGATTCCATTTGGCCTATGGAATGCGCCTGCTACCTTTGAACGAATGGTGGACAATATCTTTCGCGGCCTAAAATGGAGCACGTGTTTGTGCTATCTCGACGGCATCGTTGTGTTCGCCCCTGATTTCAGCACGCATCTTCTTCGCCTTAGGCAAGTGTTGACGTCCTTGACCAACGCACGCCTGCAACTGAACCTGAAGAAGTGCCAGTTCGCCGCGCGCGAGCTCATGATTCTAGGTCACGTCGTATCACAAGACGGCATTTGCCCCGACCCATCAAAACTTCGCGCCATGGCAGAATTTCCAAAACCTAAGACACTCAAATAACTCCGCGCCTTCATCGGCCTTGTTCTTACTTCCGACGCTTTGTTCGCAATTTCGCCTCGATAATATCACCTCTGACACAACTCTTAAGTGGCGCCAACGACCTATCCTCCTGGTCTCCTGCATGCGACACCACGTTCGTGACCTTACGCCTTCTCCTGACGTCTCCACCTATACTGCGACACTACGACCCCAACGCCCCAACTGCAGTGCATACCGATGCCAGTGGTATTGGCTTTGGCGCTGTCCTTGCGCAGCGCAAGTCTGGCTACTCCGAGTACGTCGTTACTTACGCGAGTCGTGCGCTGACCAATGCGGAACGCAATTACAGCGTCACAGATAAAGAATGCCTGGCCGTCGTTTGGGCACTCGGGAAGTTTCGCCCCTATTTATACGGCAGGCCTCTCAATGTGGTTACTGACCATCACGCCCTTTGTTGGTTATCCTCTTTAAAAGACCCGTCCGGACGCCTTGCCCCCTGGGCTCTGAGCATTCAAGAATACGACATACACGTTATATACCGCTCAGGTCGCAAGCACACTGACGCTGACGCTCTGTCCCGCTCTCCGCTGCCAGCCGACATGGCCTCCCTCTCCACCATTAAGGCGGTATCCTCGGTCGACATCGACACCTTCGCATCAGAACAGCGCAAGAATCCTTTGGTGACCTCTCTTTTGGATCTCCTTTCTGGCTCGCCTGCATCTCCCATTTCCCGCTCCCTGCGTCGCCAGGCTGTCCATTTTGCTGTCCGGGATAAACTCTTGTATCGACGGAACAACCAGCCCGATGGTCGAAGTGGCTCCTGGTCATCCCTAGGACTTTGCGTTCCGACATGTGCGCGTCTTTCCATACTGAACAACAATGTGCACAAGCAGGCGTTTTGAAGACGTATGAGCGCCTGCGGCAACGTTACTACTGGCGAGGAATGTTTACTTTTGTCCAAAAGTTCGTCCGCTCGTGCCCACAATGCCAACGCCGCAAATCTCCGCCTCATCCCACCCACGGATTATTACAGCCGCTTCCGTGCCCTGCTCGTGCCTTCAACCATGTGGGGATTGACCTGTACGGGCCGCTACCACTAACACCCGCTGGAAAACGATGCATTATTGTCGCAGTTGATCACCTTACACGCTATGCCGAAACTGCTGCTCTACCTGCAGCGACCGCCAGTGACGTTGCATCCTTTCTGCTCCATCGTTTCACTCTTCGTCATGGCCCACCTCGGTAGCTGCTGAGTAATAGAGGCCGTGTATTTCTGTCGCAGGTGGTTGAAGCTCTGCTTGCTCAATGCCGCATAGTCCACCGGACCACCACGGCGTACCATCCTCAAACTAACGGACTTACAGAGCCTTTCAATCGCACCCTTGGTGTTATGCTCGCCATGTACGTTTCATCGGAGCATACAAACTGGGACATCATCCTCCCATTCGTCACTTACGCATATAATGCGGCTACACAAAGTACCACTGGATTTTCTCCATACTTTCTTCTCTACGGTCGCGATCATTCCCATACCATCGATACGGTTTGGCCTTATACACCAGACGCGTGAGAATGTGCTCCCGTTTCAGCCGTCGCCCGATACGCCGAGGAATGCCGTCAATTAGCCCGAAAGTTCATCTCCGCTGACCAACTACGACAAAAAGCCAATCGTGATGGTGACGTTACGAATCCTAACTTCGCTCCCGGCACCCCTGTCTTGTTGTCCGTGCCTTCTACCCCGCCTGGACTTTCGACAAAACTTCTCTCGCAGTATGATGGACCATACCGCATCGTAGAGCAATCCTCTCAGGTCAAATATGTCATAGAGCCGCTTACATCGACATCCGACAAGCGCCGCCGTGGACGGGATGTTGTTCACGTGCGCCGCCTGAAACAATTCTATGAACCGGTCGTCTCCACGTCGTAAGTCGCCAGGATGGCTCCGCTTTTGCACCGGGGGTAATTGTAATGAAGAAGAAGAGCACAAGAACAAGGCCAGCCAGATTGTCTCTTCCATGCATGCTGTGCAACCAGTGGGCAAACCGGATCGCCAGTGCTTGGCACGAGTGTGAGCCGTTCGGGGAACCAGCTGTTCCTGCTCTGCGTCACCTGCCTCCTCGGTTACGAAGAGACGTTACCCTCGGAACTGTTCAGTGCACCAACTGTTTAGCGGTTTATGTTTCGTTGTCGATAGCAATGCTTTCGATTCTGGTTTTCCTTTGGCTGCTAAAATTTTCAACAACGCCGTCTATAATGGAGCGCACGAGCTTGAATATCTCATTTTTAAGCAGCCCGTACGTATGAAGATAATAAACTGCGTATCACATCCTTTGTACTCGAAATGCCGCCAAGATTCTCGAAGAGCCTTAGCAAGGCTGGACTAGCTCATGCAGATTGGTAACCTAATGCACTAATGCTACCATGTTTCTCGTTACTGTAGTTGTTTTGCCGTTTTTGAGGTGCTTTTTACAGTTACACACATTAAGAAGCAGTGTTCCCATAAAAAAAAAAGTTAATTTTTTTCTTGTTTAGAAGGGGAATAGAATCAGACACTTCATAAGCACAGACACAGACAGACGCAGACTGAAGATTCAGTCTACAAGAAGAATGTTTTAGTCGTATGAGAAGCAGCACCTTGAGCAAATGTGGCACTTGCGAATCGGGCTAGTAGCATGCAGCGTGCATATACATTTCGCGAACATCCTTCACAAAACGATTCCGAATGCGCATTACATGGCTCGAGCCGCGCCGAATGAAACGTTTGCGTGTAGGTACGGGTGAGCCACAGATAATAAATTCTGTTCTTTAAACCGAAGGTCTTGCTAGTGACTGTGGCAAAATTGCGCGTTGGAAATGATGCAGGTGATCTTTTCGAAAAGGCAGGTGCAAGAACAAACCAGATGGTGTATATGGTAAATGGTGACTACCACACATATGATATGCTACAGGTGCAAAATACGCTCACCCAACAAAACAAACGTCTTCCTTAACGCAAGGAACACAAAAATTATCTCTACAGAGAAGAGGAATCACGCGTAGAAAAGCGCGGTGGGTTGAACGTAAACATTACCACTTGATCGGCGCAGCATCAATTTCTCTATAGAAACGAGATGCGTGGCCGCTACCCAGAGGATGTATGATATGCTGTCTACCTTTGAGGTGAAGTCGAAGGCGACATCACTACGCCGCCTGGCAGGTGGTCAGACCCTTGCTTGCTCAACCGCGAAACGCCTGCAGCGTCCGCTCTTTACGTAGGTACGTTTCCTTATGCTTGAAGCACATTGATAGCGGCGAGCACAGTGAGCGATTGTCAAAACTGGATCTGCAGGTTAAACAAGTCGGGTTTTATACACGACTCGTCGAAGATTTGAAGTTTGAAGTTTATTGAGTACTTAGTGCAGATACAAAAATGCCGATATTTAGTACAGAATTCCAGTACAGGTAGGTTCCAGTGCAGGTAGCACAGGTTCCAACGTATTTACTGATGCTCGCATACTTTTCAGAAAATACAGCACTATTCGCGTCCTATGCATGATCCGATAGCACCAATCTCGGTGACAACAGACAACAAATAGAACTATCGATAACATTCGAGAAACTACCTATACATTCAGGTGTGTCCAGGGCCGAACGATTCCGTTTAACATTTGTTAGCTGGTGAGAAGCGGCCAAAGGAGAAAGAGGAAAAAGTACACGTGTAAATATGCAGAACTGAACCCAAGGAGGCTGTTGCGATTTTTGTTGTCGCGCCGTTGTTCTTACGACATCAAAACAGCCCTTGACATCCTAATGATCTACGCTGCAGACATTGTAGTTTGCTTGTCGTATTATCTTAGTTCTCACGGATCATCATCATCATCATCATTTATTGTCGCTTAAAGGCCCCTGTCGGGTATTACATAAGGGGGGGGGGGGCGTATACAAGGTACAATAAGAACAAAGGTCAAAAACATAACAATCAACACAGGGACATAAAAAGAAGCAAGGAGCGCGATAGTTAACACGGTGCTTGCCAATATTGCCTTGAAGCCACAAGCGCCACACATGTCGGCGAAAGGTTAGGGTAGCAGGGCGAGTACACAATGGTTACAGGGAAGAAGAAAAAAACACTCAATACAGGAAAAGGGATAAAATTTCATGAACACAAATCGGAGCAGAAAGAAACATGTCAACCCAGATGATTAAGCAACTTCGCCTTGTCGCGTCATGCTCATTAGTTATTGAATCGGGCAGCAGATTCCATTCTTCAATTGCGGTCGGAAAGAAGGACTTATTGAAAGCATTAGTGGAGCTATGAAGTCGTTGGACGCTTTTTGAATCATGTACTGCTGCCCAGCGACGCCAAGCCTCGTCATCTATTTCATAAGCATTGCATAACAGGAGCCGTGGCCACCGCAATTCTGTCCAGTTCATTTCTGTGGATAATGGATTAGTACAGCATGCGTTAAGCTGTTGGGTTGCTTAAGGACAAAGTGAAGGTAACATTTGGAACTGGGTTAATTGATCGTCCTCATTGTGGCTAACAAAGGCGACAGTTACTCTACATTTTTAGGGTTCTTGGCAATAAGCGACTGCAACTTCCGAAGATACTTAGACAATGATGAGTTCGATTCATTCGAGAAAAATTTCAATGCGGTGAGATATTTTTATTACTATAGAAACACGTGCGCAAAACGTTAGGGGCGATTTTTACGTTCGTGTGTTTGTTTATGGTCCGTCTTTTATTTCATTTTCGCGTCATTTCCTTCAATCATTACACGTGCTCGATTGCTTTTTTTTCTCTATAGTATATTCATGTTTAAAGCAGATTTATGTTTCTCCTACAAATATAGAATGAAGTAGCCAGAAATGGCTTTCAAACTCTCCAATGTAACCTAGTTTAACTTCGCCTCCCTACACGGCCATTGTTAAGGCGTCTTCTATCTCCACTCGTTTTCTTCAATATGCCAGCGTCTATACAACATGCTTCAGTGGTTGGAAATTTCACAGTAGATGGCGCAGTTTTTCCTCTCAGGAAGAGCCTTAAGTTGGGGGTCGAATTCGTCTATCATTGTGAGACTTTCTTTGCGGTGAATCGTGTGATCGTATCGCTCGCAGTAATTCTTGCGCCAACATAAGCCACCAATAATATGGATGATATTAAGCTTAGGTATGCAGGCTCTAAAGAGTTACAGAGAGTCGGCGACCAAATAAGCCCATATTGTTGGCGCTAACCATGGCCTGGCCGCACGTTTTGCGATTATTTATTTATTTGTACATACTGCATCGCAATAAACGCTGTAGCAGGAGTGCATTGACAGAGGAAAATCGTACAGCGAAAAGTACAATACAACAATGAGGGTGATATGTTGGGACCATTCATCGTGGATGGCAGATACAAAACTATTGATCTATGTAAGAAATTCCAGTCTTCTATGCGACGGGTGAAAAAGCTGAATTTCAACATATTATTGGGCGTGCAAAGCAGGGCATCAAGTTCAGGTTGTAATGTGATCTCGTCGATGACTCAACGAGACCACATGTCGCGAGGTAAGCATAGTTTTGTGAAAGTCTAATGGAAGAATTGGCGATGCTGAGCAAGAAATCTAATGATGCTATGTGGCGACGTGAACTGAGCCTATAGAGAAGTTAAATTCAAAGAACAAAGCGCAGAAGAGGGTAAACGGTCACTGTCATAACGGTGAGATGTAAATCTTAAAGTTTTTTTTCAGGATTGCTTCTAGCCTGTCAATCACCCACTGCTTACAAGGGTCCCAAACGACAGATGTGTTGTGAACAACAGGACACATTATTGATTTATAGAAGCGTAGCTTAGTACCTTTTGGAGAGTTAGATAGCGCACGACATACGTAACCTAATTTTTTAATTCTTTGTCACAAATGTAACCACTGTTATTACACCATAACATGTTATGCGTAAAAATGACACTGAAATACTTATACTTAGATATCCTACACACAGCGCGGTTATTGAAGGAGTAATGAAAAAGAGAAGGAGAATATTTTTTACAGAAGGACATAAGGCCGGTTTTGTCAAAGTGAATGTTCGTTTGCGAGGTGTCGCACCAAGTGCGAAACCTAGTAAATGCCTCTTGGAGGCAGTAATAATCATTAGAAGGCCTAATATCTTCATATAAAACACAGTCATCGGGATAAAGACGAATGTTAGAAGAGATCCTAACAGGCAAATCATTTATGTAAACTAAGAAAAGAACTGGCCTAAGAACGGAGCCTTGAGGCACTCCAGATCTCACATCGTAATGTCACGTGGTCGTGACGTCAAAGAACACAGTAGCAATACTATGAAATGCAAAACTAGGTTTTTATTGGGCGAACCTGTGCCCACAAAACAGGCTACGCTTAAAGCACAACGAGAGCGGCGAACACAGTCGGGGATCGTCGAAAATCTGATCAGCGGGTCAAGTGCGTCGGCTTTTATACAGCAGTCATCGAATGTTCCAGACTAATCGTTGCGACCCGCATGCCTTCCACAAAGTTCTACAACATTCGAGTCACGCGATGAAATCAGATAACACAAGGTTCTGCGACAGCAGACAGCGGATAGAAGCATCGATAACTTTCCAGAAACTTAGGATACATGCAGACGCGTCCCGCGCTGTGCGATAACATTTGTTAGGCGGCGAAACGTGGTCGCCAGTTAAATATAAGTACACGTGTCAATAAGCAGCAGTTGCAGTCGAGTTATAAGAGACGAACTGGGAACGAAGTGAAAGAAAGCTTATGTCCAGTTAACTTGTTAAGGATTATTTAACACAATATTAAGTTTTGCAAGGAGTGTAAAATGTAAAACTTTGTCAAATGCTTTAGAGAAGTCTATAACGATAGCGTCAAACTGGTTGCCAACATCAAGGTTAAGGAAGATGTGATGCGTAAACTCAACTAACTGCGTTTTCATACTTAAACCGCGCCTAAACCCATGCGGTATGTTAGATAGCAGGTCATGAGATTCCAGGCAAAGGAGTTTGTGTTTATAAACGATATGCTCTAAGATTATGCAGCACTATGATATTATGAAATGGGTCTGTAGTTCGATATAGACTGCTGATCACCGGATTTCAGAGAGAAAGCAGTTTAGCTAATTTCAATGAGGAAGGAATAGTCGCAGATGATAACGACTTGTTGTATATTACAGTAAGATACCTTGATGACCACAAGAAATAGCGCACCAAGAATGCATTGTGTATCCCTTACGGGCCGGTGCATATCTTGGTATCCAAGTTTAAAACGCAGTAAAGAATACCTTCATTGTTTATGACAATGTCAGTGATTCCTTCAGAACAAGCTATATTGGGGAGAGAAGGAATGAAGTTTTTATCGGGTACGAAAGCGGACTGAAAATACTTGTTGAAAGCGTCCGATATTACTGACGCATCACAGATGACAATATTATCAATTTTGAATAAGTCGACGAAGCAGCGCGAGGTATAGAAGTTCATATTTTGCGTTGTGAAGCCTGTCCAGGGTTATGGGATAGTTGGTTCGTTTATAGCGCCTAAGCCTACGGACACGACGAGATAAATGCAAGATGTCGCCAGTCGTCCATATAAAGTTAGTGTTCTACTACTTTTCTGAGTGTTAATGGGTAGAAACCGTTGAACTCATGACTTCACAACATCCTCAAAGTAATTAACGAGACAATTTACATCCTGTCTGTCTGACACAAATCAAAACGTATCGAAATTATCAGCTAAGAGATCAGTACTGGAATTGTCGCCCGCACGAGTGAAGTCAGAGAAACTAGAAAACGTTTAGGGTGATTTGGAGGTTGGACAAGAGAGCGACCACAAAACTTCTTCATTATCTCAGAGTCCGTCAAATAACTCGCAAGAGAAGTCCTTTTTCGCTAGATCAGCGCTTAAGAAAACCAAATTGAGGATGGAATTTAACCTAGTTGCACTAAAAACAACTTCAGCCTAGAGGACAACGAAATATTTATTAATTCATTACAAATTGCTACGCCTCGACTCGTTTTACTAGTGAAGTCGAGTGAATGCCAGGAGCATGGAAAAAAAATTAGAAGTCGTGGGTCCTTACTAGAAGTGGCACAGCAGCCGTTGGCCCAAAATGTGTTCTATTAGTATGGACATATGCAGTGTTAGGGGACATTCAAATTTCAATAAAGCTACAGTGATAACACTACAGAAAATTTTCGGGCGTAGCAGCAGATCACGAGCGAAATTCGGCCACCATGATAACTGAAATTGCCATAATTTGTTCAGAAGAACAGTGTAGAGGCATGGTGTTTGCTTATAACGGCGGCATTAAAATGTACAAGATTAGAAGTACAGATTACGAAGTACAGATTGTCTTAATAAAATTCAGCAAGAAACATGGTTGTAATTATTTTGACGTGAAGTGCCCACGCTATGTAGGCGGCCGCGCAAGCAGTGTTCTGGGGCATGAAGTTATCGTATAAAAATAAACATTATTTGTTCACGCTGCTCACTATTAAGCTCTTTTGCCAAAGCACCACAAGTTTGTTCAGAGAATAAACTTGCAGAGGAAGCTGCACAAGTGTTCTCGAATCCTATGTTGTAAGATTAAAGACAGCTTTTTCGGTTGAAAGGTTACTGGTTGCTGTTCTACAATGCATGCTGAATTTAGAAAGAAATCTTCAGTGTTTAGTTGTATTTGGGAAGCTTTTGATATTTGTAGTCCTAAAGACTATATAGAAGATGCCACTAAAGCAGAACGTTAAAGTGGCTCACAACAAGCGACATTGTCGTGTTGTGTTGTAGCTTCTAATATTAGTGCGGTTTTTTCTGTATTGTCTTCCATAACGCGCTGTTTTAACGCACTTTTTTATAGACAGCACTGCATAACAAATCTTTTGTCGAGATTGTTTTGTGCGTGATGGTTTCGCAATGCAGGGTGCACCTCTAAAGGTCCTCTCCCAAAGCTCTGCGACTGGTTACAATAACTTATCCCAAACATACTAAACACGCATTACTTCTCATAGAAGGCTAATGTTAAAATATGCCGCCTTTATAGTGCTGCCCGCGAGTCGCTTTACCTTCGACCGGTGACCACTTTTGTTGAAATACAATGGTTACCATGTGCCGCTCTAGCGCTAGACGTCGTTGTTGTAATGGAACATTCCTCAGCGTTGTCACCATTTCGATAGCGCGATGCGCCAACCCAATTGTCACGTAGAGCGCACGCCGCTGAAGCTGCAGTATACGTTATCGAGCCACGGCGTGCCACCTCGAGTGTTCTGTAATGTTCGATGGCTGCACGATGACTTCGAAGTTCGAAGAGCGGGTTCCCCTCGCTTGTCGCCAGCGTTGCCACCTAACTGTCGATTTGCTTCCTGAGTCCAAGATAACCACGTAAACAGCTTCATTCTCCTCACTTGTGTTTCTTGCATTTTAAATCTTCGTTCTCCTAAAGAAAAGTAACAGTATCTTTGTCGCCCTCAGGTGCAATTGCTTACGACGAAGGTACTCCGGAAATGTTGCTTCAACAACGGTCTGTTATCATTGCGAACTATCACACTGGCAAGCAGCAGTCTCTGTACATTGTAGCGAGGAAAGCGGCACAGAATGTGCTCAAGGGTCTCGTCGAGATCAGCGTCATCACGAATTGCATTGTCGTTCATTAAATTGCGATAAACAAATGACTTCGGAATTCTTTCTCTAAATCACACATACGGTTGCGGGCAAAAGACACTGATGAGATGGGCAGGAATGTACGACACAAGTGTCAAGTCACCAATTTCTCAACAAGAAAGAAGGGCCAAAAAAAGTGACACTTTCACGAGCGCCACCTCGCACTGAATTCAACACCACAAGAAACAAAGAATTATCTAGGCTATGCGTGCATACACCGGTCCAATTTCATATATCAATCAATCCCGCGACATATGTTACGTGGATACCAGTATACATTTTCCTTTAACGAAATGGACGCCTGAATGGCACCAGTGGTCATCGACGGGTGCACTTTAACAGGAGACAAACATAAAACAGAGAAATCATAGAGACACTCGACATGAAAAAGGTGAGAGACGCCCATGTGTCCTTGTTCCCTTCCACCTCTGACCCGTTTGCCTTCTGCTGAAGCCACACATTTAATCGTTACAAACTCGCCCAACTTTCAGTTTTTAGACTCCTAATCATAGCCGACAGAGCAGGTCAGATTGGATGCGAAAGCGAAGACCACTTTAGCCTTAAGTGGTGCTCTTTGTGCCACACGTGATCCTTTGTCATGGTATATACGTTTTGGTGATCGTTATCGGCTGTGATAATGTGTATGCGCTCTATCTCCCTCTTTCTCACTAACTGCTTTCTTATTTTGCTACTGCCCCCTCCCCCTTTGTTGGGTAACTAACACGATTTTAATAGCTGGTCAACATCAACATTATCCCCTTTTCCTTCGGTGCCCCTTTTTTGTCTTTCTCATTTGGCTCTGAAGCTAGCGCTTCTGTGGATGCACTTCCAGTAACCAGTGCCGTCCAAATGAGGTGCTGTTATTCTAGACAGAGCTGCGAAGCTGCAACGCAAGCCAACGTAACGCGAAGGGCTAGTAGTGGCCGTAATAATTATTTGGTATTGTAGGGCCTTAGGTCTCGTGAAGACGTTACCACGAAGCTCTGTTGTATGTTCAATATTTTATTAAATATAGAGGAGACACCCAAGTTTAACGCCAATTTAATGGGGCAGACAGCGATTTTGTCTTAATTTAGCATACGGTAAGTGACTGTTACGCACTGACTTATACGCGCACACTAGGAACTCCCCATCAACAAATTGTTCGTGTTGTTCCTCTTCTAACACAGCTACATAACGATAACAAAAAGAGAGCCTGGCTCCAAATTTTACCAGAGAAAGCTGTTTGCACAATTTCTGCGAACGAGTGGGTGAATTAGCCTCGAGGTTGGTCACAGTCACCAATGATATCATGGACCAGTGTAATCAATTATCAAATTTTGAAACACATAAAGACATGCCGCTTTCTCTTATTTTTATTCTAAACCATATTAGCCGTGTGAGCCCTACAATGTCCAGCCGCCGCATTTTCTCTTCCTTTCATACGTGCATCTTGCTATCAAATATTGTTGTCAGGGAAATACATTAAAATAACAGGGAGAGTAGCGTACACTTTCGCCAGGTAACTATTCAGCAAGATCACTGCATCAGCTTTCACCTGGCTTATAATAGCACCGAGCATAAATTCCAGTGAAACCATCGTTCATAAAACCTTCATTTTTTAACTAGTAACATTTTATAACTGGGCCAGATGTGCGGCTCCCCTGAGTTGGCTCGCTTAATGGGACGTTGTTCCGGCCTTTGAATTACCGCAGACGACTTCCTCTCGGCTTACAATGACAGCAGTATGTGTGTGCTTTGTGTAGGAATTTGCATTTGGCCGACCTAGTCACGAAGTTAATACAAATAGGTAAATAGCCAGAAATGGTGGGCAAGAACTCAGTCCTTAGTGTAACAACGCCGCAGGCAGTTGAATATTTTATATCTGTCTGAGGAGAGGCCATCTGTGCACTAAATGCGTCGCGGCGTTTGTACATGCAGCAAGCATCTCTAGATATGCTATTTTTATTATTTGTGAAAGCTTTACTTTGAAGCACGTCTGCTTTGGTATTTCTTTTAATCTAGCCAACAAACGCTGTTGTTCTGCGCTGCTGACTAAATAGTTGATGTTGCCAAGCAGACAGTGAAATACCAATGGCGCACATTTAACTTTCAATTGTCGTCTAAGAGAGAGACGGAAACAGGAAATTGTTTTATATGTGGTTTCGGTTCCGGTTTGGGGATCACCTGCCGCCAGAGGCACCAGTGTAGCTATGTGTATATATATGACTGTATATGGCAATAAACCGGGGATTGTGTGGTTGCTAGCAGTTCGTGTACTTGGGCGGCACCCGCCGCTACCACATTGGCGACGAGGATGGGATCATTTCGGGGGGCGTGACTTTCGCCGCTTGCTTTCCGGCGCCATGAGCATTTCTGGACTCGCGCCGCCGCCCCCGTTCCTGCCTGTGCCTGGTCGACCTGCTGTTGCGTGGCCGCAATGGTTCCGCATCTTCTAGAACTACCTGCTTGCTTCGGGGGCCTCTGACTGCACGCCGGATCGTCGTAAAGCACTACTTCATCACAGCCTCGGCGTAGAAGGTCAGCGCATATTTTATACATTACCACTTCCATCGTTGCACAACATCAAGCTCGGTGAGCAAACTGCTACTGAGAAAACGTCGGAAGATAGCAAGGGCACAGGCGACACAAGGCCTGAAGTATCGTCGTACGATATCGCAGTCGCCGCTCTGCACGCTCATTTTTCGGCAACAAGCAATGTTGTTGCCGAACGGCATCGTTTCAGTAGGCGAGTTCAGCAAGCTGGTGAATCAGTGAATGAGTACATCACTGCATTGCGGGAGCTTTCTGCTACATGCTCTTTTCCTGTCGAAGAAGATTCGCTGCGTGACCAGTTCGTTGCTGGCATTTCGTCTTGGAGCTTGCGCGAGCGTCTTCTGCTTGAAGGATCGTCTCTCTCGTTCGCTAGAGCAGTGCTACTGGCAAGGCAGTTTGAGCAGGCGTACAATGATCTGCAATAATTTCCTTCTGTAGATGTTGGATGCATAAGTACTCGTGGAAATACGCCTACGCGTACACCAGAATCCGACGAGAGCTCGAAGTGGTCGCACAACCGCCAGTCTCATTGTTACCGCTGCGGTTCATCCCAGCACAATGCAGCATCAGTTCGCTGTCCAGCCAAAAGCAAGCGTTGTCACCATTGCGGTGTCATGGGTCACTTCCGCTCTGTTTGCCAGAAACGAGGCTTCGCTCCGGTGCGTGAGGTAGACAGCCAAGACTCTCCGAGCAAGGAACTTTTGAGCATTCTGGCTGTGACGACGGCCGCTCGCTCCGCTGTTCACGTCACAGTTTCGATTGGCCGTGCGGACATAACTTTCCTTGTAGATTCTGGGTCGTCAGTTTCCATTGTTGCACACGATCTTTTTAAGCAGTATTTGGAAAGCCAAGTACTTTTGGTCCCGACTGTTCGGTTACTGGACTACTCAAAACAGCCAATTCCGGTTCGTGGCTGTTTCTTCGCTGACGTTACGTACAAAGCTAGCACAACAAGCCTTCTTTTCTACGTCGTAGAACAAGGCACCTCACTCTTGGGTATCAATGCCATCAAGGCCCTCTGTCTACAGATTGATGGGTCATCTCTGCAATGCCTTGAAACGACGCTAACTTCTAATTCTCGAAGGGAACAGCGCCCTGACCCGACGAAAGCCGTGCAGGATATTAACCTCCCAAAGGAATTACTTGGCTAGTTTGGGTCTCTTTTCGATCCAGGCCTTGGCCTCGCGAAAGGTTTTGTGCATCACTTCAAAACGCGATCCACGGTGCAGCCAGTGCAATCCAAACTTCGGCGCCTTCCGCTCTCGCTATGACCATTGGTCTCGGAAGAGCTCCATCGGTTGGAAAATCTGGACGTGATAGAGAGGGTGGAGGCATCTGAATGGGTGTCGCCCATTGTGGTCGTTAAGAAGAAAGAGGGAGGTATTCGCCTCTGTTTAGACCTTCGACAAGCAAACAAAGCTGTCGTAATAGACAGCTTTCCCCTTCCTCATACAGAAGAGCTATTGCGTAGTTTAGTGGGGGCTACAAATTTTTCTAAGCTAGACCTCGCATCAGCTTACCACCAGGTCATGCTTCACCCTGCGAGTCGCGATTTGACCGCATTTATAACTCACGAAGGCGTCTTTCGTTTTAAACGAGTGTGCTTCGGACTGGCTTCCGCGCCTTCTGCATTTCAGAGTATGATGTCCAAAGTCCTGCAAGGATGTGAGGGCGTGCTCTTCTATATAGATGACATTATAGTCCTCGGGCGGGGCCGGCAGGAGCACATAGATAACCTTGCAGCAGTACTTCAACGCATTAAAGAGGCAGGACTCAAACTGAACAAAAACTTTCATTTTTGGGTCACAGGATCACAGCAAGTTGTATTGTTCCGCTGGAGGAAAAGGTTGCTTCCATCAAGGATACACCGGCACCCACCAATACAGCCAGCCTTCGATCGTTCCTGGGACTGGTCGAATACTACTCTAGGTTCGTTCCCAACTTTGCCAATATGGTTGAACCGATGCGCGTTCTGCTTCGAAAGGGGCAGCCATTTGTTTGGTCTGGCGAGGTAGACTCCAGTTTTCGAAAGATCAAAGAGGCACTTGCGTCCAACATAGTCCTGCGGATGTTCGATGCATCTCTTCCAGTTGTTGTTTCCACTGACGCTTCAGATTGTGGGCTTGGAGCGGTTCTCCAACAGGTGGAGGGAGAGAAACTACACACTGTCACCTTTGCTTCTCGAGCGCTTTCATTTGCAGAGAGGATATTTTCCGTAGGAGAACGCGAAGCGCTTGCGTGTGTTTGGGCGTGCGAGAAGTGGCATGTTTACTTGTGGGGACGCCATTTCACGTTGCTTACTGACCATCAAGCCTTGGTCGCATTGCTGTCTACTCAAGGGCCAGGAAGGCGTCCGTTGCGGATAGCACGGTGGGCGGAGCGCCTACTGCAGTACAACTATACAGTAAAGTACCGGAAGGGTTCGCAAAATCGAGTAGCAGATGCGCTCTCTCGTCTCCCTGCGTCCCCTCCTCAGGTAGAAGAGACTTTAGCAGATGAAACTGTATCAGTTGCCCTTATATCTTCTTGCATTACCAGGGAAGAGTTTGAACAGGCCCAGTCGGAAGACAGCACACTGCAACGAACCAAGGCCTACATTGAATCCTCCTGGCCTGCGCGAAAATCTCTGCCGGGTGAGCTTCAACCTTTCCTCCAACTTCGCGATGAACTGTCAGTGGTAGACAATTTGATTTTGCGTGGCGAACGCCTTGTGGTTCCCGCATCACTTACAGCGCGGATAATTACCGCTGCTCATGAGGCTCACACTGGAATTGTACGAACGAAAGCACGTCTGCGAGAAAAATTTTGGTGGCCAGCCATGGACAGGCAACTCGAACTAGCTATTCAAACGTGTAGTATATGCCAGGCAGCGGTAAAGAGCACGAAGGTTATGGCTGCACCATTGAACCCGGTCCCCTTACCGAAGGAACCGTGGCTAAAGCTTGGCATGGACATTATTGGCCCATTTGAGAGAGCACCACACGATTGTCGATATGCGATCACGCTGGTCGACTACTTTTCCAAGTGGCCCGAAGTATACTTTTGCAACCAAGCCACAACACGCACAGTAACAGGCTTCTTGGTGTCAGTGTTCGCACGTGAAGGTTACCCAGAGGAAATTGTTTGCGATAGCGGGCCACAGTTTGCATCTCGAGAGTTCCAAGCTTTTCTGCAGGATCGCGGCATCCGCTTGCGGCATTCGTCCGTATATTACCCGCAAGCAAACGGACAGGTAGAACGGTTCAACAGAGTTTTTAAAAGCTTTGTTCAAGTGGCTACACTCGAGCAGCGTCCCTTACGCCAAACGGTAACAGAATACTTGGGCATTTACCGTTGTACGCCGCATGCCACAACTGCAGTTGCTCCAGCACTTCTCCTGCATGGACGTCTGCCAAGTACTCGGCTCGATGTCGTTGGGTATCCATCAGCAATATTTGCAACCGACCCTACTTCAGAGCTCCACCGCCTACGCGAGCGGGTGAAGCAAAAGCAGCAATCCAGTAAACTATACACAGACGCTCGCAGGGCCACAAGGGAAACCAAAGTGAATGTTGGTTACCTTGTACGAGTACGCAGACAACTACTTTTAAAGGTGACCTGGCTTTTAGCCGCCCAAGAAAAGTGATAAGAAAGCAGGGGCAATCGTCTTTCCAACTTGATGATGCAAAAACGTGGAACGCTTCAAACTTGTCAAGGATGCCACGAGCTTCTGCATCTATCTGTGGGTGGGGGGAAAGGAGTGATACAAATAATACCGCTAGGGAAAGCAGCTCACCGCCTACCTTGGAGAGACCCGTTTCAGAAGCGCCAACCGGAACTTCAGCTGTGGCTGCTGCGAAGCAGCCGCCTATGCCACCAGTGACCGGCTGTGAGCCGGAAGAGACTTCGCCTGCCGCCAGTGGTTTCTCAGAAGCATCGGGACCTCAGCGTAGGGTACAGCCATCAAGGAATAGACGACCTCCAGACCGCTATGGACACTAAGTACAGAAAGACACGTTTTGCAGTGAACATGAACCTGTCACAATCTGCGCGAGTGTTGAGTTTGCTGACGTTGTGACATATGGATATAAATGCAGTTGTATCTTGTTTTCCTCTTTTTGTTTTATATTTTTGTATTAAGTGCATAAGACAAGCACATTGTTGTTACTGCAAATATAATTCTGTAAAAGAGCACTAACGTACTACCACTACTAAATCACTAACCCATGTAGCTGTCTTTCTTTTATGTAAGAAAGGGAATATGTTTATGTGGTTTCGGTTCCGGTTTGGGGATCACCTGCCGCCAGAGGCACCAGTGTCGCTATGTGTATATATATGACTGTATGGGGCAATAAAACGGGAATTGTTTGATTGCTAGCAGTTAGTGTACTTGGGCGGCACCCGCCGCTACAACAGAAATAACTGTGGGTGGTACAATAAGCCGAACTTAACGTGAAGGCAAATAATGCGTAATAATTCTACTCGTTCAATGTTTCTGAACTATTTGTCGTAGCGAATCACCTTCGGCTTTACTCCGACTCTTTTCTCTACTGAATATTCACTAGATCAGTGAGAATGTCGGCTGCTTCCGCTATCTGTCGGCGAGCAGGCAAAGCAAAAAAATGTTCTGAACACTAAATCTCGCTGAAATTTGCGGTAGCTCCGTATCGACTTTACCTTCAACTGTATAAGAATGGCTGCGTAGCAATCATGCAATACACCATTTCAAGCGAATAAAAGTAGGACATATATTATTAGAGCTATGGACAGTCATCATCTGTAAATCACATGAGATGGGTCCCCATAGCCCCGTCTGTTTCCGCTGTGTGAGTTGCTTACAGCCAACATGTCGCGAGCGCAACTGTTTTCTCGATTTGCCCATCAACTGCTTACGGGAGCAATGAGAAGTGCGACGCCGTTAAAGCCCATAATAATGTATATTTTCTTAACTTCTTCCTACGAACGGCTCATCAGATAACGTCCCACAATCATCGTCCGTCAATATGAGAATTTCTAGTTCCATGCGCAAGGAGGGTTTCATACCAGTTCCGAAACAACTGCAAGCGATATAATGAGATATTAATATGACCTATCATCAAGAAGGAAACTCGCCCGGTTATCACTCTTTCATAAAATGTGCTATACTAAGCCAGAATTTAAAAAAAAATTACCTTTTTATATCGCTCTCTCACATCGCGAATCGACCACAATGTCCAAGTACAAGTACCAAGATGCCGCACAAACCTTTTGTTCCTTTCTTTCCTGCCCAAGACACCATCCGAATATAACCGCCTCCCCGCCTCTGTCGCCAGCAATCCAGTTCATTCATCCTTCGAGACTAGAATATCTAACATTATACAATCATTCACCACTCCTCTCTGTAACGATATCAGGCATTGAGAGTATTTTAAATAAATAATGAAAATGTGTGGATGAAGCCGACTAGGGGGGGGGGCGAGACTTTTATGGCCGGAAAGCACAGCAGAAAACGAAATATGGCTACATGGTGGCATCGAATGTGTATTACTGTAGCAATTATTGAGCATCTAACTAAGATTTCGGTATATATGGTTACGTGAAATCACAGTACCACAACCATATACACGGTGTTTTTACAACAGCAGCAGGCACTGGCCAACAGGGAATCCAGCCAACATCAAGCAAGTCACGTCATCGTCATCATATCAGCAGTGGCCGCTTATGGCGTCCCATTAAATCCAAGAGTCGACGTCATCGTCTTCGAGTAGCACGCAGCATTACACTCGACGGCCGAAGCGCCGGCCTAGTGGCAATAAGGACCCAGAGGAAAGGTGGTAGTGCTTGAGTTTCGAAATATGGACGAGGTCGCCTGACAGCGAAACGGTATATGCAGTGGGACTGGCGGACGCAATTTCGAACGTGACGTCCGTCACTTCTCGAAGGACGCACTATGGGCCCGTGTAACGAGGAGGGAGCTTTTCAGAAAAGCCCACATATCGGTAGGAGGACCAAATTAGCACTGTGGCACCCGGAGCAAAACGTTTGTTCTGGTGTAGCTGGTCGTAAAGGCCCTTCTGATTATATTGGGAATCAGCAAGTCCACGACGGGCTATCTGCCGCAACTAATCAGTCCACGCAAAGGCGTCGCGTACATTTCACTAGTTGAAGTTGCAAGGGAAGGAAGGAATGTGTCCAATGGTAACGTTGCTTCACGTCCGAACAAAAGGTAAAAGGAAGAGTATCCAGCAGCGTCATGGTGGGAAGAGTTATATCCGAATGTCACGTATGGCAATGCAAGGTGCCAATCACGGTCGTCAGCCGGCACGTACTTTGAAACACATCTGTTAAGAACCTATTCAAGCAGACGGTGAGCCTGTTCGCCTGGGCATGGTATGACGAGTTGATCTAGTGCTGCATGGAGTAGCAGCGCAGGATATCTTCGATTACTTTTGATAGGAACGTCCTTGGTCACTCAGGAAAAGACTATTAAATTTACGTCATGGCGGAAAAAGTCCGTCACGTCCATAGCACAGCTGGTCACCAGCGCTTTGTCATTTCACCGCGAGTTGCGTATTCTGTAGCGATGGCAACCGAATTGTTTCTTCAAGCAGATGTAGGAAAGGGTCCAGGAAGGACCAAACCTACACTGAAGAAGGGCTCAACTGGGACGTCGATGGGTTTAAGATAACCAGCAGGAATCGCAGACAGTTTCTTTCGGAGTTGACAGATCTCGCAGACGCTGACATAACGCCACACTGAGTCAGTCCAATAGAAGCAACAGCCCTCCCGGTCATGTGTGCGACTGACACAAAGGCGGCCAGCGGCGGGGGCGTCGTAAAGCTCACGAAGAACTGTGAAGCGCAAGTGTGATGGTAAACAAGGAGGAGATCAGGGCCGTCAGGGTACATGTTACGCCGATATAAGGTAACATCGTTCCGGCTGAACATGAGCACAGAGGCATGGCTAGGAGAGGATTCCAGGCGCTCGATTATTTCTCATAATTAGGCATCTTGGCGCTGTTCGTCGCTGATGTTAATCAACTGGCTCACGCAAAATACGCACTCGAGGGAATAAGTGCGCGGAGTCAGTCGGCCACAGGGTAGCGGGACAAACAATCCGCATTCCTTTGCACGACCGTGCAGGTCTTGTATACGACCGCGTAAATGTGCTCTTGCGGGCGCAGCGCCCATGGAGTGTGTCTCCCTATATATAAAGGGTCGTTCAAAGAAGCAAGCCAACAGAGGGAATAGTGATTGGAATCTATTGTAAACGGTTGGCCGTATAGATAAGGGCGAAATTTTGTAACTAACCATACAAGAGCGAGTCAATCACGTTCTCTTATTGAGCAATTTCTATTCCATACCAACAGCAGCCTCCTGGCATAAGCGATGACGCAGTTCGCTCCAGGTTGATGTCGGCCAAAGACAGCCCCTAATCCGTAACCACTCACGTCACTGCGTACTTCGGTTTGGGGTGATAGGTCAAAGTGGGCCAAAATTTGAGGTGTTGCCAAGAGCGCGGCTAGCTCGCAGAAATCCGCGCTTTGTTGAGGACCCCAGCCAAGAGGGGCGTCTTGCCTAAGATATGTCAGCGGTATGGCAATCACAGCAAAATATTTTCGCAAACCGACGATAATACTAGCAGAGCTCCACAAAGCTGCGAATATCTTTGGCAGACTTTGGCACAGGGAAGTCTTTGACGGCTCGAATTTTCTCTTGGCCAGGTTGTACGCGGGTAACGTCCACAATATGGCCAAGGATCGCAATGCGGTGACGGCCAAAACTGCACTTGAATGAATTGAGATGGGGTTCATCACATTAGAAAACGTCAAGAACCTCTGACAAGCGTTCGAGGTTTGTATCAAAAGTAGGCGAAAGCACTAAAGCTTCGTCTAAATTACACAAGTATGTATACCAATTAAACGTATGAAGCTGAAAGCTCATCATTCACTCAAAAGTGGCTGGGGCATTTCACAGACCGAAAGCCATGATCCTAAGCTTGTAAAGCCCATCAGGAGTTACAAAACCGTTTTCTCACGGTCCATAGGGTCAACAGCAATCTGTCAGTATCCAAATTGAAGTACGAAAGAAGTACGCGGCACCATGCTGACAATCAAGGCCATCATCAATTCGCGGTAACGCATAAGCGTCTTTTTTCTTAATGTTATTGAGGTGCCGACAGACCACAAAAAGCACCACTATCCATTCTTCTTTTTCACTGCAACAACTGGAGATGCCAAGGGACTGAAGGATATCTTGATAATGTTTTTCGCTAGCATCTTGCTGACTTCCCGCTTAATCACGCTTCGCTCAGACACAGGCACACGATAGGGTCGTCGGCGAACAAGGACGGCATCGTCTGTGCGTGTGCGACGCCCGACAGCGGACGTCTGGCCCAAAGGCTGGTTACACAAAGGCGGGAGTGTGCTCAGGTGGAAGGTCATTGGCGATCGTGCTGCGAATTCAAAGGCTGTCACAAGTTGTCGGCGTCGGATTATTGTTCGGAGAACAATATACCATTCACTGCAAAAGCTTTCAGTAGAAAGCCTTAAAGGGGGCAAAGGTGGGCTACGGAAAGCCTATCTGGAAGTGCTTACTTGATAAAGCTGAAATTCATAAATTGAAACCAGGTTCTGCTTGGTGTAATGCTCAGGACCGTGTAGGGTGCATCGACATCTTGCATGAGCAGGACGTCAGTAAGAGCCGTCACGTAGTAGTCGCCATCTGGAACAGCTGGTGAACATGGCAATTCTACATATGTCACGCTCACGGTGTTAGAAGTATTTTTGGTGGACGAACGGCGCCTCCGGAATGCGGCAACTTCGGTCCGCGTCTTGTGCAGCAGCCACGAGATGGCGCCACGGTAGTCGTGGCCCATGCGAGGTGTCATACCTGGTCGCTTCGGGGCCGTGAACGCCGCTCGAAACAAATAAAAGAACGTAGCCTTCACGCTATGACGAGCGCAATAAGGTAAAAACGGTGAACAAATACGAGATTTTGGTGTTACAGCCACAGATATCTGTTCAATATGTCAATTTACGACCTCGAATGTTCGCGATAGGGGGATGTCTTCGCATTCGGACATGTGAAATCGTGCATTTAGAATCTTACAGTGAATAAGTCCCGTTGAAATATGAGAGAAGTTAGTTTTGTTTGTCGAAGTAATGTTTACCTAGTTAGACAAAAATAACGTATTAGCCGCAGGATTACAGCAGCAAAACGTATTGTCGATTGCTCTCTCGGACATTCGAAGCAATTAGCGGTCGTTGATTACGCATAAAACATGCGTGATGAATACAACCTTTGTTAACGCTAGCTTGTTGCACTTAAAACAGTGAATTTTAGCGAAGTGAGTAGTATGAAAACACACGTGAAAAACACACGTGAAAGATATGAGTAGTATTGAAAACACACGTGAAAAACAAAAACTATGAGTTGCGTTGCTTGCAATATTGCCCCATCCACACTCCTACATAGTAGTGAAGAACTTGTGCCGTGATGTCTACTTTATGTTCCTGACATGGAAATGACAGGTTGTAATTATCCAACACACAGTCAATAGTTAAGTCATACGCTTGCTTATCGCCAGCGTGCTTCTGAAATTTTCTTTCAGTTTCTTTCAAAAGATGAATTAGCGGAGCATTTGGGTGCGTCAGTCTTCCTCTTGTTTTCAAAACTACAAGAGCTGCTTCAGCTCTTGACAGATCACCTGTTGCAGTCAATCCAAGCTTGCACAGTGAACAATTTGTGATTCTTATGACTTTCCTGCACAGAAACCCACATAAATAGTAAATTATGCAGTCGGTGATGCTGTCTGATGCAGGTACAGAGTCAAATACATCATCACACTCAATGCCACGAATCCGTCAAGCCTACTCTTCAGCTCATCCAGCCGTGATTGACTGAGCACATCCTCCTCAAAAGCTGACGTCAAATCAGACAGGCTCAGGAGACGTGGCTTTTCACTGGGCAGTAACTGGCAATTTCTGTAATTGGGTGGCTTTACGAGACTGAAAATGGATAGCATGCTCTATAATTGCAAAACCGTCGGCAAGCAGGGATGTTCATTTAGGCCCCCAGCTTTGCGTATGACACCAAAAAACCTTTCCAGAACGTCTTGGTTAAAATTTGCAGTTAACACATATTTGAAATCACATTTCTTTAACAAGTAGTTTGAGAGCTCAACTGTCGACAGAATAGTCACTCGCAAGCCCTCAGCTATAGTTTGCGAGAGAAAACTATGAGGGAAAATTCGTCCTGCCTTGACCTCTTCCTCCCAATCATTAAGCCACTGTAGAGAGGATTCCAGCACTTCAAAATCCTTTCCGCCTAATCTAAGACCTTCCTTAGGGTGTCGGCAATTCATGGCATCAAAAAGGTTGTTAATTCGCACTGTGAAATCGACGGTGCCTTTGACATTTTCAAGGCCCGGTGTACCTTTGTTAGAATACAACTCTAAACCTTTCGCAACACTAATACTAATTTCACGGCTTGCTCACACGAATAGCATAGCTTGTCGTCGCACAAAAAGAATGAAAACAAGGGCGCAACGCGGCACCAACTGCTTCGATTGACGGGGACCGCTCGTCCACAAATGCGCAATAGGAGCCGGCTCGCCCGATTTGTCGGCCCCGCGACCGCTCCTGCCATCTGGTGGCGTGGTGGAGCGGAGGTACCGAAGTTCAACGCAGCGAGTGCACGGCGGCGGCGCTCCGTCGTTCCACCTGTAATTCTAACACCATGATCACGTTTTTAGAAGGTCGGCGAACAAAATCGCTGCAATGTAAGCGAAATTGAGGTGGTTCGTCACTGGGTTCACTGAGGCAAGGCATCTCAAGATTGAGAATACCGGCGGAGCAACCAATCAGAGCGGAATTGGCAGAAAGAAAATCAAGTCCAAGTATGAGGTCGTGAGGGCACCGTGCAATGACCGTAAAATAACAACCAGCTGATGATTAGCAACGGTAACCCGAGCTGCGCACACCCTAGCAACAGCGATGGCCGCACCATCAGCGACATGCTCGACTCTGGTTGTGGGAGGTGTAAGGATCTTCATGTGACGACGAGAACTGGCACTCATGAGAGAGACGTGCGTTACACTATCCACCAAAGCTCTGACAGGAACGCCGTCAACGTGGACTTCAAGGATGTTCCGGTGTGCATAAGGGCAGCTGATGATTTTGGGTCAAGGTCCACGGTGCAGCTTCACTTCCAGAAACTGCGCGGTCTAGTTTTCCTGCGAAAAGCGAATGTAAAGGGAAAGAGGCAGCGAGTCGGTGGTCAAGATGGACCATGATGCGGCGGAGGCCTTCCCCTGGTACATTTAGTGATCAAGATTCTGCACGGGGCGGATAGCGGCTAGCAGTACGCGAGGAGCCATAGTAGACGGGAAATGAGCTAGGCTACTGAGACGGCCACTGGCTGCAGCAATAGCGAGGAATGCGTCCAGCTCAGCTGCAGTGGAAACAGATAGTTATGTCATCGGCTGCTTCTCATTCCAGTGGGTTTCTGGAACGACAAAGGAGGTACAGACCGCGACGAGGCCGAGGCTAGGGCGCCGTCAGGAGTGTTCATGCGCAGACAGCGGGTAGGAGGCTAAGGTTCGGCAAATTCCGGCGAACTAAATTCCTGACCTGGATCAATGAAATAGGCGGCGTCGAAGTGTCAGCTACCGCGCTTTATAAGACGACAAATAGGCAGGCGGCCTCGAGTTCTCGGCGGACGATGCGCGTCCCGTCGTCTGGTGTGGATAATAGACAAGAAGTTGCTTCGCAGGACAACGTTGCAGCGGTGTTTGGCAGACGCTCGAAGTGAGCCAATATGTGCCGCCATTTAACTTGCTCTAGACCGCGGCACTCATTAACCATGCTGTCAACAGTGATCAAGTTGTAGAAGACAAGCAGATTGACAAGCCTCCTCCTCAATACCCTTCAAGATATGGCCAATATTGTGCGCCTCGGGCATATTCTGGTGAGCTTGTAGACACAAAGCCAGAACGTCCTCTGCATACGAGTAAGGCTCAGTTGACGTCAGGGTGCGCACCACCAACCGGTTGCTGAAAAGGTCGTGGAGCAGCGCTTGAACGTGTCCCAGCTCGTGAGACCGTTCTCGCGGGCCCGAAATGAGACGCGAGGGGTGTCACTGAGGTAAAATATGACGTTTTGCAACATTATAGTTGGATTCCAGCCATTTTGTTTGCTGACTCGCTCGAGCATACTGAGCCACTCATCCATGAGCGAGACCATTTCCTGGGCTGGTCGCCCCGGAAAAGATCGCGGGATCGCTGGGCATTGCGAGGTCGATAAACTGGGTAGTGGTTGCAGGCGTAATTGGCGACATCCGCTGCGAAGCTGATTCGTTAGAAGAGGAACCGAGCGCATCCACCAAATAAACATTACTTTATTAAAGTTATCCCTATCCTATCCGAGCTAAACTATTTACAGAGCACACTTACAAAGGTAGAAAGCAGTGGCCAGCATGGAAGCCAGCTAACATCAAGCCAAGCACGTCGTCGCCACCAGACAAGCAGTGGCCGCTTTTGGGCACGTCCCTATAGATCCAATGGTCAAGATCATCGTGTTTTAGTAGCACGTAGAAATACAATGATTAAAAAACACCGCCCATGCATCTCGAACAAATGGTAAACCAGCGAAGATGAAATGTGCGGTCCTGATGTTTATGTTGACATTGACGTTGTCGCTGCTCTGCCTCGAGGGCCCGAACGAACGGATCCTCGGCACGACGCCGCCGCTGGCGATTTCACTCGGTCGCGGCGTCGGCGGCGGCGTAACGTTGCCGCTTGAGCTCCGCTTTGCGAACCTGCTCGGCCGCACCGGCCGCCGAATCAACCTGGCATTGCCGCTTGCGCTCCACATCGCCGGTTCAAGCTTCCTTCCAGGCCTTGGCGTAACGCCGGCGAGATTTCTCCCGCTCCTACTCTCGGTACTGTTGCTCGTAGACCAGCTGTAGAGCGCTTCATGATGCACAATGTTCTAGACTCACTAAATTCTATGCGCGTTACGCTACGGAGTACAGACTATAACGTTCCTATACTTTTGGCAATGCACTTTGCAAGCAGCCTGTGTACCTCTACGAGCTACAGCTCAATCACTTAAGCTATGCCACTTGGTCAGCCTTCGGAAGCCAAGATCAAGACCTACAAATTGTAGTCAAATTGAAGCATTTAAATGAAAGCTGCACTAGCGACTGCTTTGAATACTGGGTGGTGTAGTTCGCCACATTTTCCGCAGCGTTATTACAGTAACAGCGATGCTCTTTAAACGAGAGAATGCATAGCCCACTACCAACAAATGGAGATACGCTGGTCATTCGCTGACTGTATAAATATAGGCAGAGAGGAAATCTGAACGTGCAAATAAAGCAGTCAAAATTGTTTCCGCCTCCCGCTTCCAGCATAATTACAGGCACAATGATGTAGTTCAAGCTACGTTTAGGTAACGATGTCATTCGCTACGAGGTGGTGCCACGGTTCGTTCAGAACTCTCAGAGACACCAATATATACCGTAAACACTATACTTATATATGCTACAGCTTTGACAGCCTAGTTGTTAAAGGCGCGCGACACCCTTGTGCCGTTTTAAAGAACAAGTTTGCAGTTATGAGTGCAGGCGACAGCCCTTTAAAAAAAAAGCCTTAGTACGCTGAAACAATTTCCAAGTGCGAATTTCCAAGTTCAGGCGTGATGGGGAAAGTACTTGCGCTTGACCTCAGCGAACGAAAATGTCTTGTTCCCCAATAGTTATAAGCATCTGACTAAACGACTTCAAGCTGTGACGCCATCAGTAAATATGAAAGTTGCACTAATGGAAGATGTAAACCATCCCGCCGTATAAGAGCACCTTCCGTATCAACGAATGCGTAGCTTACTTAGGCATTGCGACTTGTGATAAAGACACAAAGAAGCTTTGATGATATGATTGAGCTGTTAGCCTGGCTGATATTATGGCGCGCTTTTCCAGATCCTGGGTATCGGCTGCTAAGGAATTTTCAGTTATGATGCTTCCCAAATCACGTAGGAAACGTGTATTTTGTTGGCGTACACGTCCAACCTAAGCTACAAGCTACAAGTAGGCAGATATTTATTTATGTTAGTCCGGCAAAATGTACCTCCCAATTTCACGTATTATCCTGTTTGTTAGATCTCCGTTCCAGAAAAAGAGAGGACGTTGAATTCTAACCAAGATTACCTCCCAACTTCACGTATTATCCTGTTTGTTAGATTTGCGTTCCAGAAAGAGAAGGACGCTGAATTATTAGCAGCATTTTTTACGACAAAATGTACTTTGCAAAAATGTAGCGATTAATTTTTGCTTACTATAGCTAAAGATTTCTCCTTTTTGAGCTTTGTCAGCGCTCTGTGAGGCACCGTCTGTTGCTGTCTCTTCAAACTTACACAAGTGTGGTGATAATGAACAGCGCTGCGACAGAAGCTCGTTGTACTTTTTAATGACTGTTAAGTTGCAAGTTCATAAACATATATGTTATTATCGATGCATTTACATTTGTGGACGCAGCCTGCACGCTGAACACACAACTCACCCTGCGGTACCAACTCGTCGAAATTACAGTGAAAAGTGCTGATCATATGGGGAATCTTATTTTGTTATAGCGCAAGCTCGACACGGACAACAGAAGGCACATCTGACACACACAGCGCTAACTTTTAACAACAGATTTATTTCTCGTTCTCGTCGCTATATATACGCCCTCGAACCATCATACAGCACGTCTAAAATTTTTTGATAAATAAACTTAAACTGGGAACCACACGTAGGCAGTTTCTTAACTCACATATTCAACATATTCACAGACATGTACACGTTCAACGCGAACAAAGATAATTCAGCTCTTTTGAGTATAATGAAATGGAAGGTTTACTGACGCATGCGTCACCGAATGTTGATATGTGTCTGGCTTCTATTATCAAGCGCGTCATTTCACACCTACTTCTACTCATGATGACTGCTTCTTTAAATCTTGGTTTGCATTTGCATCTCTGGCAATGGATGGCAAGAAAGCCGTCAGCGGCCAATTTGTTAACTTTGGTACTATGTTCTCGTAGCCTGTCATTTATGCATCTGCCTGTTTGACCGATGTAGATTCGTCCACACCCGAGAGGAATACGCTATATCACACCGGCGATGCAATCAATGAATTTGTTTTTATGTTCTTTTTCGCATGCGCTACGTGGGATTCTTTCTGGCCTTGATGTTTTTAGAGAGGCTGACCAATTTATTAGGTGCCGAAAATACAACGTTCATGCCGCTCCTTCCAGCAATCTTCTTTATTCTATGGGAGAACCCGTGTATGTAGGAGATGATGGCAACCTTTCTTTTGTTCATGTCAGTGCTCGAAACGTGCACCTGCTCCGAACTGCTTTGTTGCGCCTTCTTAAGCAGTCCTTCTGCGACTGACACAAGCACGTGGCTCGGGTAACCAGCGCAGCTTAAACGCCAGGCTTGCCGTCCGAAGCTATCGTGCATTAGGTGTTGGCATGATTTTTTCAGTGCTTCGCTGAAACACATCTTCGCGATTCCCCTCTTCACAAGCTTTGTATGCGCGGAATGAAATGATAAAAATGGCTTACTTGTCCTAGGTTCGTAACACCAGCAGGTTTCGTTATCGATGAGCACAAACTTGATGTCAAGGAATCTAATCCTCCCGTCACGTGGCATTTCAAAGGTCACTTCCAGTGGATTTAGAGCCAAACAATAAAATCATCCTTACCTCGGTAAGGAAGCCTTCATTGCGGTGAGACTACCTTATGTCACTCTGAAAGCTTCCTTACTGAGGGGCCCTCGGTGAAGGCTTCCTTGGTGCTTCCTCAGTGTAAGGTAGCTCCAAAGCTACCTTCATGCGTCCTTACGCCGCTCCTGGCCCTGAACGAGCGCTTCTCCTGACTGCTTAACCACGTGTCGTTTGCTTGCGCATGCACGCTGTCGCCCACCTGCGGAGAAGGGCGAGCACGGTACGTCTTGCCAGGCATGTTCGTTTCAGTCGCGGCATGAAAGCGTTGCTAGGCGTTGCTAGGCGTTGCACGACGCAGGCGTGCCAGCGTTGATGGAGCACATCAAGTTTTCCACTATAATGCGCTACTCTCTTTAACTTTAGTAAACAAATCTTGAAGAAAGCGTCCACGCTTCTCTATATTAGTTCTTCAATTTAAAAATTGTGCGACGATACAACATTTTTTGATAGAATAATGGTGTTCGCGTAAATTTTTTAAGAGATAATCTCGAACCCAGGCACGCGGCAACCGCTCCTTACGTGAGGACGGGTGAAGGGAGCTTTCAAAGTACGCTTGCTTCCTCCATCGGTCCTTCGCTGTAAGGAGGCCTCACGTAAGGCTAGGAAGCGCTCGAAGGAAAGGAACATTTCATTGTTTGGGCCTTAGACAGTCACGAGCAGCGGTAAAAACAGGAGCATATTCATTAGTAAAACAGGCGGATATAAAGCCAATAAGAACTAAAAAGTCGTCAACATATCTAAAAACCTTTACAACCCTAGATTTGTGAAGGCGCTGTGACAAGTCTCTGTCAAGTTTGGCTAAAAACAGATTACTTAGCACTGGTGCTAGGCAAAAACCTATACACACTCCTTGTTTCTGCAGATACAGGGTGCCTTTGTTCTCGGTAAATGTAAATGACAAATAAAACCTAAGTATTTCTAAAATTGCCTATGGATGTACCTGCTTCCGTGCTGAACCTAACGGCACCATATATCGATGCAACTATCAATACAGGTTAATAATTCTGATTGGGGCAGAGAATAATAAATGTCTTTAACGTCGTCAGAGAAGGCTTTTAAACGTCGATTTTCATGCGCCCTTACAAAATTTAATACCTCCTCAGAACTTTTTGTCAGGAAAGGGTCACTCATGTCTAGCACGTTTAGCTTTTCTTGAAGGTACAGGGCGAGAGATTTCTGCCGCGTGTCCCTCTCAGAAACTATCATCCTGAACGGTACACCTTCTTTGTGTGTCTTAGCGCTGAAAAATACTTCCAGACAATCCTTCTTGTCTTTTTTAATGCTGTTCATCATACCTTGCAGATTCATCTTCTTACACAATTGTTGTGCTTTCGCTCTGATCTTATTACAACAGACGTCATTTCTTTCATTAAAAACAGCCGAAATAGCGTTCATAGCTTTCTCATTGAATTCTTCATGCGAAGAAACTGCGAAGCCGCCTTGTTCATCAGCTGGCAGCACACACAGATCATGCTGTAACAAGTATGATTCTACGTGTTTCACAGGTAATTTCTGACGTGGAGGCTTACAGCTTTTTAAGGCGTCGACACCTTCGGAGTTGATCCTCGTGGCCTCGTTCTCTGGAGCACGTCTGGAGACCTGACGCACAATAGATAAATGTTCAGGCTTTTTCTTCGGGGGTTCCAGCGCAAACTTTGGTCCGAGCCCCAAGACATCACGTACAGGTGCAGGGAGGCAGAGTCCTTCCGGTATATGTATGTTGCAGGTCGCATTCACGCACACTTTGCTCACCCAGTCACGTAGATGCCTCAGCTGAAGATTCCAATGGAACTCCGTCATTTGGTCTGCCAGCCGTAGATGCTTTCGGACTTGCACTTCCGCAGTGTGTGGCTCATAGCTGGTGCGCAGGTGCGTCCCCGGAAAGGCTCTGAAAAGTCTAGCCTGGCGGAGTTATTCTGAGCACTGAATTTTTAGGATCCTTATGGCATATTTGTTGTCTGCAGGGTAACCCTGGCTTCTCCGTCGCACAAGTAGACAACATGCACGGGCAGGGGAACCCGCTGGTGAAGTGACGCGTCGATTAAAACATGCGCAGTCAACCACTAAAGTTCGTGGGACACGGTATCAGTAAAGCTGAATTCCCGTTAATCCAGGGTGCATAAACTCAAGTTCAAAGTTTCAGTTAATAGTTTTTGCAGCGTCTGAATCGCTAAGGTAGGAGAAATGCATGAAATATTCTTACATTTCCAACAAAACCTCGCAAGACAGAGAATTCACGAAGCAAACCTTGGGATAATGTTTTCAGGTAAAAATGAAGTGACCTCTTCAAAAATGTCATAATAACAGTTGATTGAATTTTTCAGTCAAGATTATCGTGGGAAGCGTCTAAAAACTCAATGGCTTAATTAATGATAAGAATACATCGACAAACTAGTTGGTATTGTATTACGTGAGTTTTACCGCAAACACGGCACGCAGGACAACAAAGAATAGACTGGCCTACTAACCACTGATAGCTTATTGCACATATACATTATATGATTGACCATGCGCAACACGGCATCACTTGATTTGGTTCGGTTTACCCTTTGTGATAGAGCATACGCAATGAGGGCGATTTGCCTACATTTGTATGGTATTTGGAAATTTCTGTTAATAATAATATTAGGTAGCGGCCACTGGTCAAGGAGGCAACGGCCATCACACCTTCAGACAACGTCCATCACCTCGGCATCGCGCCGAAAAAATCTGCCGGAGCGGAGGCTGGGCCGGTTCTCCAAAGCACTTCAAGCACGCGGCCCTCCAGGCGGCCCAGCTTCCCGCCTCCCGTTTTCCTGCGAATGCATGAACACCGTGAGCTTATACGTTCCGAACATGTTGCTAGCCGCCGGCTCCCCTCTTCTCGGCGCCCACCGGCGCCGCGATCTTCTGGCAGTCGTAACAGAGGCGCGCCCAATACAGGCGGCAGCTCCGGCCTGTCTCGACTGCCGGACCGATCGCGTTCAGCGCCGGAGCGACTTCTTGTCAGAGAGCTTTTTTCTGAGCAGCACTCATACTCGGCGAGAGGCTTGTAGCCCCTCTCGCCAAGTATGGGTGCTGCTCAATAAACTCAATGAGCATGGTGGCCTGTGCCACCGAAACTCGCGCCCTTTTCTTTTTCTTTTTTGTTATTTTTTTCTTGATTACAATTTTTGCCGGACCGCAGCCAATTAATACCAGCAAATCGCACAGTTTCAGATATCACCATGTCGTGAAAACATAACGGTTACATTCATTTAATTGGTTGTTATTTTATTATGACCTAAGTGTTACGTAAAATTTAACACAATTCAGTAACCAAAAAAGATTTTCTCGTGCAAGAGATATCCAGGAGAAGTATCTGTACAGCGCGAGGGCGAAGCTATGACTGCGCAGCGTCGTGCTGCAGAAAAGAAATATGCCTCTGTTACAGACCACCTTCGATTTAAATCAGGACCTACATTCAGAAATAGTTACCATCCTTGATACAAAACGTTTACTTACCAGCCATCTCTTGAGATGTACTGCCTTCCAGCCTTCATAGATTCTTCCGTATCCTATGTGAATAAAAGCAAAAGTGATCATGTGATTACCGCAGATGTTCAAACGCAACTGCTTATTCATTAAGCACAAGAAAGAATGATGTGTTTACTCTCCGAGCACTAGGCTTTCACAGTATCCATGATGTTTAGAGCTTACAAAATTGTTCTCGGGCGAAAGTATATCTCGGACGCCGAGCTTTCATCTAATCTGGCAGCGTTAGGCGCAAAAATACACAAAGTATGGCCCAGGGAACCGATCAGCTGTTTTCACGTAGTCGCCGTCTTACGTGTTCGTAGCGAAATGGATTGAATGCGTAATCGGTGCATGTGTTCCTATGACTCGAAAAAATGGAAATATTTCTGTTTACTTTCAAGCGCTCTTCAACCTATTTTGCGTCAAAAGGTTATAAAACAATTGTACTCTCAGCGACATACAATCATTCTTTTATTAGGCGTTTATATCTAAATTTCAGTTACGATACGATCCCCTTGCAAGTAAAAAACAAGCAAAGTATACAGGCTGCTGGCAGCGATGGAGGCTGCTGATTGGGCAGATTGAAAAACGTCGCAGGTCCCCCCCCCCCCCCCCCCCCGTCATCAGCAGCCGCGTCATTCCGACGTCCGAAGTTTCGAATACTTTTTTGTTTCAAACAGAGTTACGTTATCGCACCCCAGATGTACGGCGTATCCAGAAAAGAACACATGAGAGGAGCCCCAGTGCCGCAAGGCGCATCTCTCAGCGTTCACGCCCACCGACGCGCAATCCTTTCTGGATGTCCCGCGCACGCTTCGAAACGGCAGCACTACATGGCGATGAGTGTTTTTAATAATATTAATAATATTTGGGGTTTTACGTGCCAAAACCACTTTCTGATTATGAGGCACGCCGTAGTGGAGGACTCCGGAAATTTTGACCACCTGGGGTTCTTTAACGTGCACCTAAATCTAAGCACACGGGTGTTTTCGCATTTCGCCCCAATCGAAATGCGGCCGCCGTGGCCGGGATTCGATCCCCCGACCTCGTGCTCAGCAGCCCAACACCATAGCCACTTAGCAACCACGGCGGGTCATGAGTGTTTGTAGGAAAGTGCTAAAGAGGAATCCCGCTGCAGCACACGCGTGTTATATAACTCGTTTGGAAAGGTGACAAAACGTTGTGTTGCTAGGTTGATTCAGTGCTGAACGCCTTAACATAGACCATCACCGTGAGACTAGTTCTGCCGGATTTTGTGTTGTTCTTCTTGTAGAGCGATATGATATTGTCTAATCAGGTTGCACACGGAACGCAATTTTCCCCGCTTTGCCTGCACAGCCGAACTGTTCAAAGCATCAGCAGTTAACGGTGTGATTAACGGTAAATAACGGTGCGTTAACAGTTTCGACACCTGAAACTAAGTGAATCAAACCATTCATGACCACACAGCAGCTTTAACAGCAATAACAATAGACATCAAACAGAAAACAGGACCGAGAGCCCAGTAAGCGGTAAATACACTCTAAAAACTAGGAAGGGTATCGCAGGAGTGAAGCAGCCGGTTCACTCTTCAAACCGTCGTTTTACTCTCGCAAAATGTCAAGGAGAGTGAAATGCATTGTTCACTCTGTCACCAACGAGAGAGTGAAATGTGCTTTTCACTCTCCCCTTCAGAGAGAGAGAGTGAAAAGACTCTTGCGACAATAGAAAAGAGAGACTCTTGCGGCAATAGAAAACAAAACGTAGCGTAATCTTCTGCTTCAACTGTAGGTGGCTGACCCCGAACATGGCAATGTATCATTCATGCACGCTGAGCAAAGAACACTTCGTTTTGCTTCTAAGAGAACAGGCCGCCGCAGTTCAAAGGAACGCGTAGCGAGCGCTCTACTTTTTCACTCGGAGTGGCTCCACCGCGCGCGCGCGCGCTCAAGATCGCGGAACAACACAGCACCGGAGAAAGGTGATCCCTCCGCCGAGCAGCACAGCAGCAGCAAAGGCCAGCCAAGGTCAGCCATCTCGCGTCGCCACGAAAACACGACAGTCGTTCGTCATGCCTTGGATATAACAGCAAATCCTCCACGGTAAGTGAATTCTAACTTAGGTGCACATTGTCCGTATATGTCATGCTATCGCCAGGAAGTCGTCGCTGCGCTTAGCCGACGCGATTGACAAAGGACTAGGCATACGCGCTGTGTCTCTCGATGTCAATCGAAAAAGCCAGTCGTCGCGATAACCGCATGTGATTTTATCACTTTGCCGTTGTCCGTAAGAGCTTTAAAGATCGCAAACGCTGCCAGAACTATCGTATGTTCAATAAGACGCCAGGGGAGAGGACGCTTAAAATGGTTCGCTCACCAGCCTGTGATTCCGAGCCTATGCGGAGCGTGATTAGCGTGCGTTTTGTGTGTTTGAATTTATTCAGTTTGGCAGTATACTGTGTACGGAACGCTGTTGAACTAAGGAATCACATAACAGAAGGCGTCATTTTGCTGGCAGCATGCTTTTTTTAATAAATAAACCGCGCGCTTGACGGTGTCTCGCGCAGGGGGAATCTGCGACCACTGAAGTTACGTGCAGCACCAGTGCTAGTTAGAAACTTTGCCGCAGGCATTCAGCTGCATGCTGCAAGAGGTCAGTTGGGCGCGTTATCTTGAACTTACTGAAAACGCATGAGGAATCCATGTTTTATGTTGAAAAAAGTATAAACCCCATATAAGCAATCTTGCGCGCGGCAGCTACAAGCGACGCGATGGAGATGGCTGTTGCGTTCGCTCGTCGCCTACAAGTACTCCGTGCGAGCGACGATATTGAGCGACGCCTCCCCGGTGTTGCCGGCATGAGGGCTGCAATCACGCGTGACGCGTGCTTTAGTAATTTACGTTGATGTATTTTACTATAAAAAGTAGCATAAAATATTTCCGGAGGTCTTGCCGTAGGTTCTTATCCTTGCACATATAAAAATTGAATCATTTGCTCGTTCCGCGCGATAATCGGTAGTATTTGAGCGATGTACATCCAGTTCCGGCTTCGCGCTATTGGCTAGTCGCTCATAGCACTTTTGGGCGACGATTTCTAGATTTCCAGAACCGAGCCATCTGTTCAAGCGACGGCCCGTTTTGTCGCTCGAAGCCGTCGCTCGTCGCCGTCACGCACTAAATCGCTCTCACAGTGTTTATCCCTAAGACTGAACTGTTTTTGCTCATGTAAGGAAATGGTGTGATTATAGGTAGGTCTGGTTTTGTCTCCTGTTGCGGTTTTCGTGCACGGTGCGAAACAGAAAGGATGCTTATGTCTACGAACTCGGTGCAATGTGGAGCAGCTAGTTATGCATCGGCATCGAATATAACGGCTGCTGTGTGGAATTACAATTGCAAGGGCGCTTTGCGTACGCTTATTGTTTTGGACATGCCTTTGCATTTGCTAATATGAGTTGGCGTGTCAGAGATATGTCATATGAATAGCTAAATCAGCCTTCCTCTGGGGGTTACAAGCGTAATGTGTGCATTTTGCTATTGCATGGCAGATCAAAATGTGTTTATCGCTTGAATATATTTAGTAGAAAAATAAAATATCAAAATAAAATGTTGCTTTAATTCCGTGTTACCAGTCTGTCGTACACAGAACAATAGGTTGGTGTAATAAACTAATAACTGCGGTTTAACTGCAACTTTTACGTGCCTTCAAGAATCTAAAATGCTAGATTTCAAACTGCAGCAGTAAGTCGGGTCTGTAAAAAATGAACTCCATTGCGCACCTCATACATGAAAATAAGTTCATGCCTTTTAGTAAGCTTAGATGCAGGTAGCAGTGAACTTTCTTGTTAGTATTGAAATGTGGGTAAGCTTGCCATAACAAGCCTTGTTGCCCTTTTTTATAGGCACATCCATATATCCATTGAACTGAAGGACAATATTTTCATCCCTACTGAGCATCATGTTTGCAGCTATAATCCTCAAATTATGGCTTCAGCAGTGGCACAACCAGGGATGGTGCGGGGGGGGCACACTGGGCACGTGCTTAGGATGTATCACAAGTGGTGTTTGCGATACACCAGACTCATGACAGACCTATGATGTCTGAAAATGACCAATATTCTATTCATTAGCAGGAGTATTCGAACATTCGTGCCGAATGAGGATGAACTGTCCGTTATTTCTTTTTTGTGTAAATCTAAAATTGAAGTTAATTTAGCAGTTGACTGTTGCAGTCATTTGTATGTTTTGCATCCATTTCACTAAGAAGACTAAGAGCCAAGACTTTCTTTTATTGCCATGGCCTTGACTGTCTTGATGTTGTTTTGCACCATGCCCTTGTGTTGACTTTTGCATACGATATTTTTCAGGCACCTGCTTTATATAACGCAAGAAGGCAGCTGCAAGGACACGAGGATGTGAAAGAGCCAGTGCAGCGCGACTTCACGTAGTGCAGAGGAGCCAATGTCAAAAAATCAAAATACATTGGCATGCAATTTGGACAAGAGAACTAGTATGTGGGTATATTGGGTGTACCATTTGACCAAATGTAAACAAAATCAAGATACAGTATGTCACACCAAGATGAAAATTCTCACGTGCTCCAGGCAGCCATCTTAACATGGTATATTTATGTAATGTCTCCGATTGGAAAATCAAATCAAGTATGCTCTCTGGAGACAAACACATAGCAGCAAGTGTCATTGAAAAGTTAAAAATGTGTTTTAAGAAAGCTGATTAGTTCTGAGAAGTGACTGCTTTTTGTCTTGCCTCTCAACAGATATATCCATGTGATAAAAAAAATAGGGGTACAATGAAATTGCATATTTGCTTAGCGACATGATACATACTTGCAATGAGCACGGTGCCTGTGTTTACTATAAAAAGCAACAGCCCATGCTTGGTTAGGTTATGCCCACTACAACATGCAGGCATGGGTGATTGGCTCTTTTTTTATTTCTGTGTAGTGAGGTTTATTGACGTGCGTATAGGTGCAGTGGCACGCAGTATGGCTAGTATAAAAAAAGGGGGGGGGGGCAGATATATGTAGGTCACTGTACACGACACAGGGCAAAGGAAATCCGTGTTCAGCAACTATGTTAAATGCCATGTACGTAAATTTTACAACGCTACTCGTTCGAAGCGCGCACAGGTGCATATTGAAAAGTTTCCAGGGTAGATAATTTAGTTCGTAATTTACACTAATTTTGCTCTAACCACGAGACATAATAATTTGAATATACTGCACGGAAAAACCTAGAGCGAATTAAATTGTGTGTCAGCTTTGTGTGTATCCATATAGTCTTTCCTATGCATTAGGTTTTTTGCGTAATGCATTAACAGTTGACAGCCTATCTTATGATGTGTACTCTGTTTACATTACAGTTGTTTATTAGTTTACTCGTTTGTTTTGCGACTGATGAAATGCCGGCATATATATATTTTCAACATTTGACATAACCCTGTATTTTTTGCAGGCACAACCCAGGACGTGCATTTCTCAGCACCCAGTCAACTGCCAAAAGTGACTCAAACACAGGCCACCAGTAAGTGGACATCAGTTGCAATTTCACATTATGCAGTTGGCGGCTGCCTTCTACGGATGCTTTTTTTTTAATGAGATGGTGATGTCGTTCTAATGTACATTTTGACCACAAAGGTGCGATCATGTCTCACAGAGGCATATATGGTTGCTATTCTCCGCGAGGCACGTGTTCTCGTGTTCGTGAAGCATTTGTGTTTGGCAGTATTGTCGCCCAATGAGTCGGATATAAACACTAACTCGCCACTGCCGGCAAGTAGTTGCGAGAAACGCATTATGACGCTGTAAAGTTATTTCATTAATTCGAAGGAAAGTTTTGCAGCAGGAAAAAAGGTTGCTATTCCAGGTAAACATGTCTTTTTCTCACAGGTTATTTAGCCAAACTGTGGATGCATGAAATTCGTGACTTATGAATAGATTTTAATTCATCCGTTAGTAATGCTTCTAAATGAGACTAGAAATAGAATGTGACTACCTCTCCAATCAGCAGATCATACACTTACAGTCATAAGTGGTAGTTCCATGCAGTCTCGCACTCTATATAACCTGTCCTTTAAGCAGCATTGGTACTGGTGGCTGCGTTTTCAGAAGAAGTGCACTTGACACTGTATATGTATGTGTGAATTCGGTTTTCTTTGTATGTGTCGGCTCACTGACAAACAGTGCAAAAATCTGTTGTACCATGAGCCTGACGACGCCTTCTGCTGCTAGAAATGCGGCACTTCGTATTTTATAGTACTGCATGACATTTAAATCAAAGCTACCACATAAAATGATCAAGAAAACTAACCGCTGTTATAGCTGTTTTCCTCAAAGAACGCTTGTCCTTTATGGGCTGTGTTCATCTGAGCTCTCCACCGATGTTTCAGTAGTATTATCCCTTAGTGAGTGAGAGATTGGGGGCAATTAATCGTGTTAGTGTTTAAGTGGTGTCCTAATTATGTGCATTTGTTCCAACAAAGTTGTCTAGATTACTTTATTGTGTAGTGTAAAGCTTATGAAACCATCAGCAACTACTGAGTTGCTAACACGCATATGGATTTGTCACTATACAGGTGAAACTCGGCTGTACCACTGCAGTGCTGCGGAAATTGCCTTCACCAGCGGCTTTGCAACAGCTGTTTCGCAGCATGTCGGTATGTGTTAATTTATAATTATGTTGGGATGGGCTAGTATTATGGACCACTGCTACTCTGTATTGTGACAGATCCATATGATAAGAGATGTAATGGGCACAGCGAAAACCTTTGAATTTTTTACTATGGTACATAAACAGGCTCTCCTTTTCATCACTGGAGCAGGAGAGAAGGGCATGCAGGCACTCCTGAATGTACATATATTTCAAAACATGAGAGAGACATATATATACACACACACACACAATTAAACTAAAGGCAGGGACGTTCCATCTTTCATCTTCAATTGAATTGTGCAGCGCAAAAATACAACACAGACCACAGAGAAGCACACATGTTAACAGGTTTGATACACACGTTAGTTCAACAGATTTGATACTTCAAGTGTGCTATTTTACACAAGGGGGAAGGGAAAGGGGAGAAAATCTGAAAAAAAAGTGGAGTGGAAAAAAAGGAATCGTGCCAAAAAGCATGAGAAGCATCGCGCAGCCAGGATCACCAGCAGGACATCTAAAAAGCACTCTGACAAAATTACATACAGGACAACCTTACGTATAGTTTGTTTCAATCAACTCAGATCACATGCAGCCATTACTGCAATCAAGTTGTTTCCCTATGTCATATGAGGGAATAATATGGGCCCAAAAAACTGTTTAGAGCTGAAGGATTATGTTCCATTTTAGCCTCATTGCCTGCTTTTTTATCATATTGTTATCAGCTGCTTATGTTAGGGACAAAAAGTAAGAGTACGAACTGTTTCCCGATTCGCCATTCCACACAACATGTCTTTGTGACTATATGTACATGCAGATGATCCATAGTTGAAAAATATTCAGTACAGTAGAATCTCATTACAAGATGCACTTGGTTGTAAGAGACATCTGAAAATGGTTTGGTTGGTTTTCCGATGTTTGCCACGTTAACAATACTGTATACAAGAGACACCTTTGTTACTAAGGATGACTTTTTAAGTATTCACTACTTCGAAGGGACACAACCCAGACACATTCACTTTGTGCACCTTGTGTGCTCCGAAGGGCGTAAAGATCACGCAATCCTTACACAAGTCAATCGCGCATGTCTCTTTTAGCATGAATCAGAAAAGGAGGGCAACGAGGACAGTGCAGGGCAGAAAGTGTCGGCAGTTGAAGCTGACGAGCGTCTAAGAGCACCTCAAAGGTACTGCGAGCAACAAGGCTTGCAAAGTGAAGTGTGTAAATTCCAGAAGTTGGGAAGGAAGCTAACACAATCTACAGTCACTAAAAAGCTGCGAATGTCTTCTTTAAAGGGCCCCTAAACCACCGAGGTTGAAATTTAGTTGCGGTGTTGCAGTTCTACACAATAAGGCAATGAACAGGTAGCCACGAGAATTTTTCGAAACGGTGCAATAATAGTGGAGCTTCGTGTGTTTGATTATCGAAAAGTAGTCCCCACTCATTTTACTCTTTCATCTGGTACACGCCATATGGACAGTATCGTCTTTTCCTTGCCTAGTACACCTCCAAATGTTACGGGACAGGCCAACACCAACGAGCTCTGTTGCTGCCGCGCTGGCCCGTCGTCCTGCGAGGGGTGGCGCTAATACAACGGAACTGTATGATGAGTCGTGTTGAAGAGCCTCACAGGGAGACCCTTCTGTTGGCGTTTCTGTTCTTTGCCCCCATTGGCTGCCCACAATGGCATCGCGCGCAACGCGACGAGGAAGAAGGAGTGTGTGTATTTGCTTGCAGGCCTTGCCGGCAGTCGTACACTTTCGTTCGACCAATCGACAGCACCGGAAACTGGTGACATCATCAGAGACAGCCTGGTGACGTCAGGACAAACTGGGGGGTGCAGGATAGGTCCAGAGAGGCGCACGGGGTCATTTTCTTCATATAATGGTGCTCCGGCAGTGCTACGCACTCTGGCATTTGGCTTCGTCGATCGTGACGGCATTCTGATTTCGATATGCGTGTTTACTTGAAGTGTTCAAAACATGTCGAGAAGTGGTTTGGGGCCCTTTAAGCCACCCTGAGCATTTATTCCTTCAGATATATCAAAACATACTTTAGTGATGATGCATAATAAAGTGATCTAGTCTGGCTCCTCAGTGTCTCAAAATTTTTGGTTTCGAGAGACATGTTTCCTGTGCCTCTTGAATATGTTCTGATGAGGCTTTACTGTAATATACACAAACAATTGTGTGACTCCTCCTGCAAGTATTATTCATTAAGCCCGGTCACTTATGTGCAAAGCTTGTGGTTAAGTCTTGATGTCAGTACTTTTTAGAGCTATGTTTATTAATTCATGCTGTTCTTATTGGTTCTTCGATGCAGGAGACAATGCCTACGAAATTATTGGCCCTGATCATGAGAGCCCTCAAGGGGCAAACATCTCTGTTGCAGAAGTGAGCCCGATACCACTTGGAAGTTACCATGACAGGTGACACGGCAGCAATAGATACAGAGACTGCCATGTCTACTGCAGCTGCAACAGTGTACGAGGCAAGCAGCAGCGCGTCAGCATCAGCAGCAGTGTCAGAAGGAACCACACCAGGCCTGGTAGAGCAACATGTGTGCTATCACTGACTTTTTTTGTAGTGGATACAACTCATTTGCTCAACATACAAAAGCTTTTCACCATGACTGTGAGCCAGTGTTATTGTGCAGCAAGTGCAAGACTAAGTTAGGTGTTATAACACAGTACAAGCATCACTTTAATATATGCAAATGCAAACATATTACAGTTGTTGCCTCCCCAGCCAGCCCACATAGTGACAACAATGTGGAACACATGGTGGGACACACCTCTCCCCCATTACAAGATAGTAGAGACTGTCAGTGTTGTTGCTAGATTGACTCGTCTTTGTAGGCAACTAGAAGGACAACACAGGTGTCATAAGATTGTTGTTGATGTTGTTGTTGAAGAGGTAAAAAAGAAGTTTGATGCAGCTGAAGTGCCAACTGATATTGAGCAAATCAAAAGCAACCACCCGAGAAAGCAACACTATCGAAATTTGGGTATCTATGTACCGCCAACTCTGGTAAGAATGGCATAGGACAGAAGTGTGATGAAAATCACACAGACACTGCTGTTGCATCACTGGCCACAGTGAGCAGCGACTTGTAGGGCAAGAGAGTCAACTGAAACTAACATTATAATATAGTGTCATGCTCCCATGTGACCACTTTTCAAGTTATTTTGCAAGATACAGCTCAACCTCCAGAAACGAGACTGCAACTTGTCTGTAAGAAAGCTTTCACAAAAAATTATTCATAACACTATTAACATAGCAGTATCTTTTTTTTTTGTGTCGGTTCGAGGTTCCCGGCTGTCCATTAATGCAAAAATTGAGGAAAAAAGAACATGTGTCGTACTTACACCTTTTTAACAAGTACGAGGTGGACAGAACTTTTCTAGTCATGCATCTTCATCATACTATCAAGTTTTTAAATGCCTTTTATAATTATTATTACCAGTTATATCTGAGTGCATTGTATGCATGTAGCAGGTGTCAAATCAGGTCAGTTGGATCAGATGCCTTATCTGCAAGCGAGCCCTATATTCAAGAAATTTGAATTAAAATAGTTACGTTAGAGACGCATTCTTTCAGCACTTTATTGCCTGTGGTTTTAGCATTGCTCAATACTTTTGTGGGTGGCAATTTCAACCGGCACAGCACTGCACTTTGCCACAGTCACATTTGTCTTCAAAGCAGTGTCTACCATTTGTGTTGATCTGTTTGTGTATGCATAGAGCAAGTTTTTAATTTATATTTTTCTGCATTCTTGTGCTTGCACTAAGCTTGTATAAGGCAGTTACAAAATGTGCGTCACCATAACGAACTGCTCTGTTGAGCTTACACTTGCAAATAATCGTGTTCAGATGGCCGCACTTCTATGCGGGTGCACCGCTAGCTTTTTGTATGTTCTCATATTTGCATAAAGCTTATATAAGCTAGTTAGAAAATGTATGTCACTAATCATTGTGATATTCTTTAAAGAACTGCTTGGTTGGTTTTACACTTGTGAATTAGTATTGAGGCGGTGGTATTCCCATGTATGCCCACTGCTAGCTTTCTGTGTCCTCACGTGTTTGTATTAAGTTTCTACAAGGGAGTTACAGCATGTACGTCACTAAGCGCTGTGATATTTTTTAAAGAACATCTTTGTTTGCTTTACACCTGTGAGTAATAGTACTCGGGTGGCACTAGTCATGTGCAGGTACACAGGGACCATTTGTATACATTATGCTCATGTAAAGCAGTTACAAAGTGTATGTCACTAATTACTGTGATATTTGTTGAATTGCTGTAATGGTTTTACACATGTGAATAATAGTGGTCAGGACACAGTACTTGCGGTGTATGGTTGAATTTATACACTGCCAAGACATGGGCTGTATACGTACCAAAAGAAATGTATGTCATTATATTGTTGTGATTATTACTGTTTGGATTTTATTAAACTGCAATAAAATTGTTTCTTGTATCTATTGAGGTATGGCAATTTGTCATGCAACCAAACTGAGGACCTGAACTTGTGCATACAAATAAACAGCTAATTTAAGAGTATACTGCTCATATTCTGCTAAACCAGTTTAACAAATCTTGTACTACAATGCTGGAAAAATGACAGAGCCGACTCGGATGTACAGAAAAAGTTCTGCACTGGCTGAAGGACTGCCCCACACTGTAGTTCGTAATGTTCCGTTTATTGGAGTAGAACAGAAAGTGCACTTCTATTAAAAATGCGACAGTCGGTGCAGACACATAAGGCAGACGAGCGGATGTGGCACATTTTTTTCAGGGCCCTCCATGCCTACTACTGCATTTCTAGTCTTCCTGTGCTCTGCGTATAAGCCCCTGTTCAGCCAAGGTTTTTACTCCCCATGACAGTTGTTCTACTGGGTTCGTAGCAATATTGAAGAAAAAAATTCAATGGTTTTCAAGGACTTTCGAGGCCCCGACACTAACTTCAAGGACCTCGTGCAATGTGTGTAGTAGTTTGGACAGGCAATAACTTGTTCAAGAACGCCGTTTACTTTAATGCAAACAAAAGAAAACAAAACAAATCGCATTTCAGTGATTTCAAACATTTGAAAGACTGCTAATTTGCCTTTCACCGCCCACCACTAAACGCACACAAGGAAGCATTTCAAGAAAGCGCTCTAAGTTTTTCTGCAATAGCACAATTAACCACTTGGACCTGCAACATTTGCAGTTTTTGAATACTGTTTGGTTTGACAGTGTATGTGATGTCATCTGTTGCCTCGGCTTTTTTCACCATCAAATAAGCAATAGTCATTTCTAATTTCTTTTTATTGTGTCTGTCGCTCTCAATTTACTCCTCACGGCTTCTCTTCGAATGCCTCAACTGTTGAGCTTCCTGCTTCTGCTCCTCCAAGCACATTTGTCGCCGGTTCCATGTGCATAAAACTGGTATCTACAGCTCCTTTGTAATTTCAACTTTAAGGATGTCGCTTTCCTTCTATTACCTCCAGAGACAATTTTCTGTGACATGCGAAAGAGTGTCACAGAAGGGAGAAAAAGCGCTTGGCAATGTCTGCTAAGTCTAGCCAAGTGTACAAGTTTAAAGACTTTCCAGTACTTCTAAAAATTCAAGGGTTTTCAATGCCTTGAAAATGGCATTTTAGAAATAAAGGATTTTCAAGGATCGCTACAAACCCTGGATTCTAGCACCTAAATAATTTTACAAGCTTGTTTTGGCATGGAGTTAGGAAATTCATGCTTTCTAGCTAACGCTGCACTATCTCTGTACAGTGAAGCCACGAGAGCGCAACTATTTTGGAGTAAAGAAAAATACTGAAAGCTTTTAATACCACTCTTCTTTTTTTTCTATGGAGCTTCGTATTGCCTAGTTAAGTTTACGAATGTGCCTGGTTTTGGCGGGCGTTTCTTCGACATTTTCTGGAAGAAGCAGATGTCTAGCCCCCGTATTCAGAAATGTATCTTAATGCAAAGCTCATGCTTGACTTGATATAAACGACGCCAGGTGCGAACGTCCCCCAAGACGCTCACTGCCTTTCTTTTGGTGCGTTCACGACTTGCGTCGTTTAGATCAAGTCAAGCATGGGCTTCAAGTTATGATGCATTTCTGCATATGGGGGTAAGCGTGCACAATTCCGGGCAACGCACTGTGCCATTGACACTGAGAGAAAACGGGGAAAACAGAGTTAACCACTTATGCTCCTAAACTTTCGCGTACCTGTGGTGTGCGTGTATCGTGGAAGAAGAAACAGCGCAAACACAATGACGAAAAAAAGCATCAACCACACCAGCGCTTCGTGGTGTGGCATGTTTTTGCGTCGTCCTTGTGTTGCGCTGTTTCTTCTAAAATGCTCAACCAACTAGCCGGCAAGTCCATCCTGTGCATAAATAAATTGAACACACGCATGAGTGTAGATGGTCTTCGAAGCTTTTAGAACGAGCACTGCCACAGGATACGAGCAGTGCACGCGTAACAAGTGGACACATTAGTCATTTAAACATGCGTGCCAATGCATTTGACGCGGCTATCGGCATAAGCAGTCTCCAAATGCTGGAATGCATGCGCTTCAAAACGCTAACGATCCGCTGCTAATGCAGGACAACAGCTCACAGCGGACTGAACCAAACTCTAAACTAATGCACTTAAAAAGAACGCTTACACGGCAACGTGAGGCACATCGAAATGCCTGGTACTGGCGTCGCAGTTGCTCACCAGTATACGCGCGAATTAAATTCACATACGTGGATGGTTGACGCAATACTTTGTATCCGCGTATTTTGGAGAACATGGACTGGAGAAGCACTCGATCATGAGCTGAACGGCACATTTGTTATTTTCCTGCGGTGACGACAAGCCGTGAATAGTTCTCACGTTGTCGTCTACGTTGTCTTCCTTCGTTAGTCGTAGCAAGGAATGGAAATGATGCAAACGCACACGTATTCTGGCACAACAGCACACCACACTGCAGAGAAACCCCACCCACCACAGCCGATTCATCAAATACGTTTGGTATATATATAACCTCTAAAAGAACACGACTGGTCGTGGCGGCGCTGTGGTGTAATGGTTATGATGTGTGTTTTGAATTGTACAAATGCCAGTGTACGCGGGTTCAAATTCACATGATGTGTATAGAGCATTGTGATTCTTGATAAGTATGTGATTCCCTTGACAATTGTATTCTAATTAGATTGTGTGACTCTTGATTGTGAAATTTGCAGATTAAGTGTTAATTCGCTTTTTTTTCTCCTCAGTGGCGTTCGTGACGCATACGCATAGGCCGCTTCAGAGCAGTCACGCCTCACGGTAGGCAGCAAATAGCCAGGAAAAAATGACTTTAAAATCCTGCATGACTTTGCTCACGCCTATTCTGAAGGCCGCTTGGAATCGGGCCAGTCTCTCTGAGGAGCCGCCTAGGGAACAGTATATCATCGGCCCTAATTTGATCTGATTTCCTGCCTGCATGCGTGACCAGGACTTGGCTAAGAGGGTATTGGGAAGAGTACTAGCACTCTGTTCTGAAGGAGTACAAGCACTCTGTTTGGGGGAGTAGAAGTACTCGGTCTGGCGGTGTACTATTAACCCTGCGGGGAGAGTATTAGCACTCTGCGGAAGAGTACTAGCACTCCCTGTGGGAAGAGTATTATCACTCTGCGGAAGAGTACTAGCAATCCCTTGCGGTGGAGTAACAAAACTCTGTCAGGAGGAGTTGACCTACTCTCTCTCAAAGAGGGTCGATCTACTCTCGAAAAGAGAGTGAAATATGGGACAAGCAGCTACTCCCTCAAAGAGAGTGCCCGGCACTCCCTTAGTTTTTAGAGTGTAGCATAAAAGGTCGGCACAAAATTCACTGCTGATGAAGTTTTCTCGATTAGTTACAAGCTGCAGGGGCTGTGTACCTTAAATGAAAAAAAAAACAAGAAAAATATGTCTTTAGTTTGGAAACAGATTGTGTGTGCAAAACAACGTAATGGCTTAGTTAATTGTAAACACATTACATGCGATAGTTACCGGTTTCATGGCGGGCCAGGTAAGCAGATATTTCTGCTAATTTTTTGAGCAACCTTAGATTACCCCAATTCATCAGTACACTAGTTGCTTTGCTCTCGGATGGCCGCTGCACGACTGCACAACAGAGGGTGGAGGGTATACCGATGGTATTCCATGCAAGGGGAACACTGCCGTTTACTCTAACGCTATTTTTTCTACTTATGCACACATTGGAATGACGTGACCCTGACTAAATTCACACCTGCAAAAGCACTACAACAGTATAATGGTCATTCCTGGATTGCATTGTTTCGCAAGCCAAGAATGACAATTATACTGTTGTAATGTTTTTTCAGGTGTGAATTTATTCAGGGTCAAGTCATTCCAATGTGTTCAAACAATGGCTATGTTGCGGAATTTCCTTTTATTTGGGAATACACTGGTGCTGCCAGCAGCGCACAAAAAAGAGGGAGAGGTTACCCTTTGTGCTGAGTTCTTCCTGATTTGAGCGCACATCGAACAATTCCTCACGGTAGTAATCAGAGGGGAACCATGGAAATTGGTGAGACGTCCTTATTATTGCAAACGATGCTATAGACTTTCAATCAGTAGTGTTATTTCACTGGAACTTTGATAACATTATGACACCTTACTTATGTTTTGATTTTCTCGTTGATTCTCTGTCTTCTTTTCACGTGCTTAGCATGCGACCTGTCTATAAAAAAAATTTCACCATATAGACAAGTTTCCTTAGAGCTTGTCCTGTCAAGTTCCTGTGTCCTCGTTCATTTACTAAATAACAAATAATTTCTGGAAAGCCCTTGTAGTGCCACTTGCAGTGTACTCTATCCTGTTTAATTGCTTGATTATGTCTTTACAAAACATTGTAATCACATAAATTGCCAGCGTGTTTTTCGTGGTAGCAAATGCCCTACCTGATCAATGCGTTTTTCTTGTGGTTGTGACGCACAAAATGGTTTCGCTTTAAGTAAAACCTGCTGCTGCAAAAATTCATGGAAATTTAGACAAGGACGCCATGCTGAAGGACATGTAGCCAGAGAAATTGTTTGATGTACTTTACAGTAGCAGCTGGTATGAGATCACTCCACTTGATGTTTTCATGTTAGCTGGTGTGATTGCTGGAGTCACAAAATAATTTGGGAAAAACTAACAGAAGAACAATTTTAATTATGGCTCATTAATTTAAACTGACCACTAGCAAATTGATGGTCCGGGATTCTACCTATCAGTCTGTAGGCCGATGCTAAAGCGGTGAATACTTGCAGCTCCCTACTACGCACCACGGTGGTTCGATCACAAAAGACGGCGACTACAAGCCCAGCATGCTGCAGGTACATGAGCAGTGGCATCGGTGAAATCTGGCTTCCGCCCGATTGAGTGGGGCCGACTAAAATATAATTTGTGGACACCAGGAACCAGGGTCCTTCTAGTTATCCTTCAATCACAAATTTGTAAGTCGCTTTTTGCGTCAACGCTCTCAGCTCCGAGTGTCCCAGCCGCTTCGCTGGGCCTACCACTGCAAGGAGCTCGAGTCCTGCTGTCTTCGCAGCTTGCCTTCTATCCAGTCAGCCATGGCCTCGGATTCTCCATTTCAATACTGCCTCCAGCGCCCTTACCCCGCAATCCCCAGGCCTCCGCTCTCAAGCTCCCGAAGTTCTGGTCGTCTGACCCGTAACTTTGGTTCATTACCATGTAATGTTTGTTCCGTCGCCACCGCCTCAGTTCACAGTTGACCATCTTCGACACATCGTTGGAGCGCTTCCAAGTACTACTGCTGTGATTGTTCGCGGTGTTCCACGTTCCCCGCCCGTCAACCGCCCCTATGACCACATTAAGGCGACGCTCATCCAGCGCACCAATGAAACGGAGCAGCATCGATTACAGCAACTTTTTGCGTAGGAGGAGGTCGGCGACAGCAAACCTACGGGCTTACTGCGTCGCATGCAAGCCTTGGCTGGAGACCTGGTTCCTGAAACTGACAGGGCAGTTCTCCAGGAACGTTTCCTGCAGCGCCTTCCACCGCAGATACGCATGATTGATCCTGACCGCGGCTTCATTCTCGACGTAGGAATCTCTGGCCCAGCTGGCTGGCAAGAACATGGATGTCAGTTTTCCCTCTATGGGCACAGTTTATTGCCCTCTTGACCCTCCGTTCCACGGAGCAGCCGTTGACGACAACTATGTGTGTCTCCTCGAAGCTAACGAGGAGCTTACACGGCAAGTAGCCCGACTGGCAGCTGAGGTAGCTGTCATGCGTTCTTCGTCATGACCTCGCCGCCCCAGCCCCGGTCACTGTGAATGCCATCCTTCTCCTCCCATCATGCCCTGCTGGTACCACCGTCACTGTGGCTCTCGCGCACACCAGTGCCGCCAGCCCTGTTCTACACGGGAAACGGTTGGGGTGAACAATGACTGCGACCGCTGTTCGCTGCCCCATATTCACTCGCCTTTTTCACGTCACCGACTGCGTCACGAAAGTTATCTATCTCGTCGACACTGACGCCGAGATATGCGCCCTTCCTACTACCTTGGCTGAGTGCCGCCATCCTCCCGACTCACCTCCTCTGACCGCGGTCAACGAATCGATCATCCGGACCTACGGAAAAAAGTTGGTCACTCTTGACGTCGGCTTCAGACGTACCTTTCGCTGGATCCTTGTCGTCTCGGCCATGCGCCAGCCCATCATCGGAGCTGACTTTCTTTGGCACCACAAGCTCGTCGTCGACGATGTGGCACAGCCGCATCTTGAAATTCAAGACTAGCTTAACCGTAGCCGGACTTTCCTGTCGCGCTGCTCCGCTTCGGCTTCTCCAGGCGCAAATGACCGTTCCCAACCCTTGGTCAGCCGTCGTTGCTGGGTTGCCGGGTGTCTTACGACATCCCTCTTTTAGGTTTTCCGTCGCTCACAGCATGACGCATCATATAGTCACGACTGCACCCCCCCCCGTGTTTCCTCGGGCTCGTCGGCTCGCGCCGGACTGTCTAGCTGTCGCCAAGGAGGAGTTTCAGCACGCGCTTGACCTAGGCTTCGTGCGTCCCTCTTCTAGTCCTTGGGCCTCCCCACATCATACGGTGCCCAAGAAGACCGGTGACTGGTGTCCCTGTGGCAATTACAGTGCTGTCAACAAGGCCACTCGCCCAAACCGGTACCCAATACCTCGCATTCAGGACTTTACGTCGACTCTGCACGGCTCCGCCACATTTAGCGAGGTCGACCTGGTGAAAGCTCACTACCAGATTCCTGTGGAACCCTCAGATATTCCCAAGACCCCAATTATAACACCCTTTGGCCTGTTCGAAAATCTACGCATGCCTTCCGGTCTTCGTAATGAGGCCCAGACCTTTCAGTGTTTTGCTGACCAGGAATTACGTGGTTTGGCGTGTGCTCTCCCTTTCTTGACGACATCCTTGTCTACAGCTCCACCGCCGATGCTCACAAGCTGCGTCTACGTCAAGTAGTCGCAAGACTCAGCAATATTGGTGTTGTCGTTAACGGTCCGAAGAGCGCGTTCTGCGTTACGGAGTTGGATTTTCTCGGGCATCGCTTCAATGCACCCGGCATTCGTTCATTCCCGACGCGCGCCCCAGCTGTGCGTAAGTTTTCTCAACAATCCGCCACCAGGCAACTGCGCGATATTCTGACCTTACCAAGTATTACTGCCGCTTCATTCGTCGCTGCGCAGCGTCTACATGACCTTCTCTGGGGCCTGAAGACACCGAATACTTTGTGGCCTGGAACGACACCGCTGACGGCGCATTAACGACCATTTCCACTGCCATTGCCGGTGCCATTTCCGGTGCGACGCTCCTCGTCCACTTCAAATGCGACGCCCCAACGTCTTTCATGGTTGACGCATCGGACACCATTGTCGTTGCAATCTTGCAGCAGTTCGTTGTTGCTTCTTGGCAGTCTACCGCTTTCTTTTCCATGAAGTTTCTGCCCCCTGAGCGCTGCTCCGGCACGCTCAGCCGAGAGCTGCTCTTCATCTATTTAGCTGTGAAGCCCTCCGACATTTTCTCGAGGTATGGTCTTTCCGTGTCCTTACTGACCACAAACCACTGACTCTAGCTCCAGCGTCCAGCAGTACTTTCTGCGTTCCCCGCAAATCAGACAGCTTGCCTAGATTTCCGAATTCACGTGCGACATTCGTCACATCAGCGCAAAACCAGCATCTTTGCAGACGCACTTTCTCGCGCCGTCATCCATGCAATGGACCACGGCCGACCGGTCATCGACTTCACGGCCATGACTACCACCCAGAGCATCGACACTGAGTTCCAGCTACATCGCACGAGCGTACCGCTCGTGCGATGTAGCTGTGCGTACGTTTCTGGGGCTTGAAAATACCTGGCTTCCTCAGTGCGACATCCTTACGTGGATCGTCCACACCGCCGCGCCGTTTTGGTGCCCTCCATCCTTGGGCTCATCCTGGCATTCGCGCAACACAGCGACTTGTAAGTTCTCGTTATGTCTGGCGCAATGTCCACATAGACGTTCGTCGCTGGTCACACGCATGCCTCAACTGCCAACAGTCTAAAGTGCTTCGCCACACGACCATTCCTCTTGGCACATTTGCGCCCCCGGACGCCCGCTTCAGCCATCTTCACGTCAATATTAATAATTGTTGGCCCACTTACTCCCTGCAGGAACCATCGCTACCTAATCTACATTGAAAAGTTCACCAGTTCGCCTGCACCAATGCCCCTCCTGGACCTAACGGCGGAATCGATAGCTAGTGCATTCATCAAACTCCGGATCAGCCGATGCGGCGTCCCTTCCACCAATACAATTGACCAGGGTCATTAATTTGACTCAACATTGTTCGCCCATCCATATCCGCTACTCGGCGTGAATCACAAATCGCATGAAGACTACCTCTTACCATCCGATATCCAGTGGGATCATCCAGTGGATCATCCAGTGGGATCATCCAGTGGATGTTTTCGCCGCCAAATGAAAGCTGCACGCAGGCCTTCGACTTTTCCTTCATATGAATCGAGCGCCTTTCGTTATGTTTCACATCCACGCCGCTTTTCGCGGTGACACGAGCACTGTCGAGCTTACGTTTGGCAACACTTTACGAGACCCTGGAGACTTCTTTGAAGACTCGCCCACCCTACCAGCTGACGTTTCCGAGTACGGCTACCGCCTGCACGGCGCATTGCGTACTACAGCCCCCCCTCCCCCCAACAACGGCATTCTTCCCGGCGTGTATACGCTAACGCTGCCCTTGAGAACTGCACGCACGCCTTTGTGGGCCACGACGCTGTGCGTCCTTCCTTACGGCCCCAGTATGATGCTTCGTTCAAAGAACTTAAGCGTGCACCTAAACACTTGTTATTGCTCATCAATGGCCGGGAAAATACGGTTTCCGTCGACCATCTGAAGCCTCTCTACTTGGAATCTGACGCTTAAGCCACTTCCGCTGTCACATTCCCTCCCGACCAGGCCAGTCCTACCCGCCGCGGGCGTTTCGCACCTCCACCAGCCCTGCTTCGCCATTCGTTCAGCTCACGGCTTCCACGCTGGAAGGGGAGCTCTGAACCGCAATACTAAGTACCCTAATGGTCTGGCCACAAAAGACAACGATGGCATATACATTCCTGACGGTGCACGAGCAGTGGAAATTGCGGAATCAGGCACCCGCCTTGTGGAGCGGGCTCGTCTAAAATATAGTTTGGGGACACCAATCACTAGCGTCTGTCTCGTTTTCTGCATCTACACACTGATCCCGAAGAGCAAGATTTGTACAACAGCTTCTACTATTAGCAGGACATTAATAGAGTGGCGTTAGCCGCCTTCCTAATGCTCTAGTACTTCGTTTTCCCCATCGGGCACTTTCGTTCCCATTTGCTATGCTTCCCAAGACAATTTTTATAATTGGCTTCAATAAACAATAAATGAATGAATGAATATTTTATTCAACTGTCATAAAAAAAGGTTAAGCGCTTCAGCATCGTCATCAGTAGTCGTCTTCTGTCAGGCGGATTATTCGCTTGTTTGTTAAATAGCGATGACGTCATCTTGTGTCCCTTCAGATTAGGGGGAAGCATAAAATGGGATAGCCCAAATAGAAATTTTAGAAAAGTTGTAAAGCACAAAAAAGATGACGTAAACTTTTATACTACAGGCGCAATTTTCTCAGTATTCATGAAAGCACAGGATTGGTGAGACGAGTGTTCACCGCATTCTCGAGTGATTGGGTTTTGGTTCGTTCTTCTGTGATACATGCAATGCAGCAGCAAATTTAATCTGGAACAGGTAGATCTGGGATAGCCAAGTCCGACGAATTCAAAAATATAGCTAGAAGGACTTCAACTCGGTCGACTTGTTGATACATTCTTTGTTTGCTTAGCCATGCAGCCTTGGGTCACAAACCGCATAACATCACTCAGGGAGGAGCGTGAAATAAGAACTGCGACTAAACTAAAGCTAAAACACCCTGCTAAATCCTCAGAACAAATAACAAGAAGAATACTAAAACTGTAACGAGATGTAAGGGACACAGGCTTCCGCGTAGCCGATCGAGAGCGCTGGATTTTACGCTTTAGTGAAGCCGAAATACTTTCAACGAGAAGCTTTGCGGCCTTACCCTTGAGGAGTCCATTGCCAATCATTCGTGCGCACAAAATGTGGGTTCCGAATGCGTCTATCAGCAGCGCCTGAACATTCCCATGAAAGTTGTTGATGATGATGATATGGTGGTTTTTAATGGCGTAAGGGCCACCTAGGGACAAAGAGCGCCATGGCAAATTATGGTAGGTGTGACCGTGGCTGTATAAGGGCCTAAAAGCTTTCGCTGTAAATGGCGTAAATATCTAGCTACTAAAATGATGACACTGATTAGTTATGGACGTGGACGATGGAAATGGTGTTTTGATAAAGAAAACACGAAAACGAAACAAAAGTTACACTAGAGCATCAAGACAGCCCTCAAATACAAGGGCTGGTAATCACGTGCTAAAATTTTCTGGCCAAATTATTTTCAGAGTGTCGGTTTTGGCTAAGAAATCTAAGACTATTTGCAGTTTAAAAAGTGGTTCATCATTAATAAAAAAATACAGGGTGAAGAGGTATATTTTCCCGATATGCAGAAGGGAAATACTTTTTCCTCTCTGTTTCTATTGCAGGGCACTGGATAAGAACATGGAGGACCGTCAAGCTATCGCCGCACCTACCACAAGTAGGAGAACTCCCCCCAGTCAAGAGGTAGGAGTAAGTACTGTATGTGTGTCCTATTCTTAATTAGCATAGAAGTACTTCCGTGTACCGAGCTGTTTTGTCACTTATCCAGTTCCGCAGTTTCGGTTTTATAAGGTGTAACTTAGTCAATGTTTGTGTATCCCACTCTGCTTTCCAATGATTCCTCAATTTACGGCACAGAACGGGCTTTAGGTCTGAGGCAGGAATGGGGATATTTCCATCCGTGTCGCTAAAACTCACTGGCGTAGCGTTTGCGTCAGCAGCTACGTTGCCTTTTATACCTTTATGGCCAGGTAGCCAGCATAGTATAATCGCTTGGTTGCACATGTATGCGGAGCACAACAAGCTATACAGCTCATTAATAACGAGGTTCTTATACTTTCATAAGCTAATTAGGGCTCTCACGACACTTAATGAGTCTGTAAGGACAACAGCCTTAGCGACATTTCTGCGCCCTATGTGTTTAATAGCTGAAAGTATAGCGTGTGCTTCTGCCGTAAAGATACTGGTGTTTGGGTTTAGCGCCCCAGATGTTGAAAATGAGGGTCCGAGAGCTGCGTAAGCAACACCAGTAGGAGATATCGAAGCATCTGTGTAATATTCGTCACAGGAATACTTATCTTTAGGTTCAAGAAAAAGTGATTGTATGTGAGCCTCAGGTGCTTGTTTCGATAATTCTAAGAAAGCGATGTCATATTGGATAGTTTGCCACTCCCAAGGTGGTGGAAGCCGAGTGGGGGCCATTAAGACATTTTCTAAAAGAGGATAGGATAGGATAGGAATAAACTGTTTTTTTCTGAGAGTGCTTCCAACTGGGGGGACAGAGGAGGCCGGACACCTGGGCGGTTACGGAACAGCCTGGCTGTGGAGGAGTCGTGAATAATTGAATGACATGGATGATCTACAGCTGATTTTACCTTCAAGGCATACGAAAGACTTAAATATGTGCTTTGGTATTATAGGAACCATTCATTAGATTCGACGTAAAGGCTTTGCGCAGGAGTACTTCTAAAGGTGCCTGTTGCAGGGCGGATGCCTAAGTGGTGGACAGGATGTAGCATTTTTAGAGTACAAGGTGCAGCATAATTACAGACTATGGCCCCATAGTCAAGGCGCGTTAATATTAGACTTTTGTAAAACTTTATTAGGCATCTCCTGTCGCTTCCCCAAGCTGTGCGTGACAACAGCTTCAGCAGATTCATAGTTTTGAGGCACTTTGCCTTAAGATACTTCAGGTGTGACACAAAAGTTAGCTTACTGCCTAGAAGGATGCCTAAGAATTTGTGTTCACAACTCACAGATAACCGTTCTCCATTGAGCTTGATTACGGGGTCCGCCAGTATACTTCCCTTGTTAGAGAACAGGACGCACGTACTTTTTTGCGGGTTTAGCTTAAAACCATTTTCGTCCGCCCACTTCAACAATTTATTTATGCAAAGCTGTACTTGTCGCTGACAGATACTTAGATTACATGATTTAAAAGCTATCTGGATGCCATCCACATATACAGAATAAAACATACTACGTGGTATAACAGTCTGGATCGAGTTCATTTTGACAATGAAAAGAGTGCAGCTCAGCACACCTCCTTGTGGAACACCAGCCTCTTGCATAAATGGACGAGACAGAACGTTACCAACTCTAGCAGGGAACGTGTGGTTAGAGAGGTAACTCTGAATCACGTACAGCAAGTTGCCTCGGTGTCCCATTTCGGACAGATCACGGAGGATTCCAAAGCGCCAGGTTGTGTCGTATGCCTTCTCCATATCTAAATATACTGACAGGAAAAACTATTTGTGGACAAAGGCATCACGGGTATTTGTGTCGATGCGGACAAGGTGATCTGTTGTGAATCTACCCTCCCTAAAATCGCACCGTAAGGGATCGAGTACCTTGTTGCTTTCAAGAAAATGGATGAGGCGATGGTTAATCATTTTCTCAAATAATTTGCATATACAACTTGTGAGAGCTATAGGTCTATAACTGTTGGGTGAGGAAGGGTCCTTGTCCTCTTTGAGAATAGGGATTACGATTGCTTCTTTCCAGACAGAAGGAATATAGCCGGCGGAGAACATAGAGTTGAAGAGTGAGAGTAGTGTTTTTTGAGTTTCGGGGTGTAAGTGTCTGAGCATCGCATACACTATTCTGTCACTTCCTGGAGCGGATTTGTTGCAGCAGTCCAATGAGGCCTGGAACTCAGCCATTTTAAATGGACGATTGTATACTTCCTTGCATGTGCTTTTCCGACCCAAATTCATCTGTTCTGCTAGTCGCTGGTATTTTAGGAATGTGTCTGTGTAATGAGATGTACTACAAGTGTGCTCGAAATGTGCTCCTAGACAATCTGCCTGATCCTCAAGAGTGTCTCCGTGTGTATTTAATAAAGGTAAGGGGTGAGTTTCGTGGTCCTTTATTTTGTTCACCCTGTTCCACGCTTTTCGGTCGTCTGTATATGAATTATTGCTGCTTATGTAGTTTCCCAACTTTCCCGTTTAGCGCGGCAGCGCGTTCTTCTACCTTTGGACTTGATCGCCTTGAAATTAATTGGATTCTCTGTGGTTGGGGAGTTACGGAGGAGATTCCAAGCCTTGTTTTGCTTTTTTCTGGCTTTCTTACACCCCTCATTCCACTATGGAATACGTCGTTTCAAGGGCGACTCTTTCGTTTGGGGGATACATACTGACGCAGCATCAATAATGAACGCTGTTATGTATGCTACTGCTTCGTCTAGGCTAACTTCACAGATATCATTCCAGATAGCTTCGTCCAGTCGGCTGAATCAACTTTTCATCGAGGAACATGTGCAGGACACTCACTTTGTTTTTTAAGGTTTAGAACGATGGGGAAGTGATCACTGCCGTAGGGTGTTAATAATGACATCCCACTCCAGATATAGCACAATTGTACTAGACGCTATGCTTAGGTCTATCGAAGAAAATGTCTTATGTGTAGAGCTGTAAAATGTTGGCTTTTTCTTGTTAAGTAAGCAGGAACTTGAAGTGAATATGATGTTTTCTATAAGCCGTCCTCTCGCATCACAGCGAGAGTCGCCCCACAGTGTGTTATGCGCGTTTAGATCACCGACCACTATTTAAGGGTGATGGTGCTCATCAATAAAGCTTTGAAATGCTGTGCTAGAGAGTTGATAACTTGCGGGGATGTATACAGACTGGATGGTAACTAGTTTATTGAATAGAACTGCTTCGATAGCATTTCCTCAAGAGGAATTTGGAGTTGCAGTTGCCGGCAAGCATCGCCTCTGTCGACTATTATTGCTACCCCACCGGACGATGCAACAGCATAATCTCGGTCTTTCCGGAAAATAGCGTATTGCCTGATAAAGTTTGTTTGCGTAGATTTAAGATGTGTCTCCTGAACACACAACACCTTTGGATTGTATTTGTGTAGGAGTTCTTGGATATCATCGAGGTTGTGAATCAAACCTCTCACGTTCCGGCGTAATATTTGTGTATCCATATTGTTTGTGTTTATGTGCTGTGTGTCAAGAGGAGTCAGTTGGCTTGTGAAGCCTTTGCAGGCCCCATGACTCGGATTTTGTCTTTCCTGAAGCGGTCACCAGACGCGCGCCGCTCCCGAGGCGTTGTATGCACCGCCTGGTTTGTGGTTGTGTCCATCGACTCCTGAGAGTCGCTGGACTTCCGCTCACTAGAGGGGGGTGTTTTCAGGGTAGGCCTTGCCTGGAAAAGCAGAGCCTTGGAGGCCACCAACCCAGAATTCGATAGGCCCTCCTTTAGAGACGGCGCAGCAGCGCTCGCTACTGTCGCCTGGGGGGCTGAGGGCACTGCCGTAGGCACACTCTTCGTGGGCCGGGCTGGTGCGCCAGTCTGCTGCGGTGCTGCCCCCCTACGCGCCGCACCAGCATACCCTGCGGTATCGAGGAAAGAAATACGCTTTCGCGCTTCTTGAAAAGAAATGTTCTCCTTGATCTTTAATGTGATGATTTCCTTTTCCTTCTACCAAGAAGGACATGACCGAGAGCATGCAGGGCGGTCATCCTCGCAGTTTGCGCAGCGGTGTGGCTTAGTACAATTATCGGCAGGGTGTTCGTTTAAGCGCACTTTGCACATGTGGTACGGCCCCGGCAGCTCTGAAAGCCGTGAACAAATCGCTGGCACTTAAAGCAGCGGCGCGGGTGTGGAATGTAGGGTCTTAGTTTGATTTGCATATAGCCTGTTTCAATATATTCTGGTAAAGTGCTTTTGCGGAATGTCAAAATTAGGTGTTTAGTGGGGATCTCTTTGTCACCGCGCCTGATCTTTATTCTTTGGCCATTTTTCACGTGCTGTTCCTTCCAGTCTTCAAGCAGTTCGGTTTCACTCAAATCGAGATCTTGTTCAGATGCGACTCCGCGTGTACTGTTCAAAGAACGATGCGGATTTATCGAGACGGGGGTACTATTAATTTCAACAAGTCCAGATAGATTCTCGTACTGTTTCTTGTCACTACCTTCGAGCAACAGATCACCGCTGGCCATTTTCGTGACCTTGTTACCGGGACCTAGTTTCTCAGTAAGAGACTTTGCGACAACAAATGGTGATAGAGTTCTACCAGTTTTATCACGGTTTCTACAACTTAAGACATGGTACTTCGGGGAAATTTCTTTGGTCTGGCCGAAAAGCTTTTGGGAGCCATCGGTGCACCCTCGCTTGGAAAGAGGGCGATCAGGGAGTCGGGGGAATGAAGAAAAAGCCATCAAAATAAATAACTTTGGTAGCTATGCCAGCCGCCCACCACCGAGCCTAACAAGGGGACACTACGAAGCCCCAAAGCAACGAAGACGCCAGCTGTACATAGTCAGTATAACCTAATATACAATACCCAAGGTTGGATAACTACACCAGGTTAACCCTCGCCACCTGGAAGTCTGGAAGTAAGAAGAAGCCAAGAGAAGACAGGAAACATTGAAAGAGAGAGAGAAAGAGGATGATTGAAGAGAAGGACGATCTGCTTCTCCCGAAACTCAGCAAGGCACTTTGAGACTATGTCCGAAGAACATATGCGTCAAAAGCGCGCAAACATAAAGCGCGCAGTACGGTAACTTGACGTGCATAGAATGCAGAGCCGCAAAAGACGCGAAATGCGATATCGCACCAACTTTTGGTGGGTTATCCCAGACGGCCTTGGGCCTGCGGGCTTGGCTCACCACGGAACCGGGGCGCGACCGGACATATGAACTTCTCTGATGCATTAATTCTTCCCCTTCCTTGTTGTATCCTAGCGCGATAAACTACCGCAAAACCATGTGTTCACTATTTAATAATTTTAGAATTATTTGCTAGCATAAAATGGCGTGTATAATAAAGTTTTGCACGTACGTGGATACTTAGTTTCAATTTGTTCATCTGCTTGTGCCACCTGCGCGTTGATCGAATGAAATGAACTTATTTCGGCTATTTCTTGCACTTCCCGTGTTGGCGTGCGCACGTGGCTTTAGCCGTGCGCCAGAAAGCACTCAAAAACGACGCTCGGTGTAAACAATTCTCTTCTTGCCATCTTATGCGCATGTTTATGTGCAGAAAACTTCGCTGAAGAATTCGTGTGCGTGTGATGATTGTCTGTGAGGACGCGCGTGCGGACATCGTTTCTGTGGGCACGTGTTCAATTTACATTGTTAACTTTTCTCGTTCAGCCTTTCACAAAATACATAATTGCATTACATATGCACATAATGCGTGACCCTCAGTACGAGAAATTATCTCCTGGGCATGTACTTGCGTGTTAGTGGCAGGAATGTATTTTTGACATAGCACATGTAGTAATGGAAGCCAACTACTGTCCAAGGTGCCCATATTTTTCATTTCAGTTTACAAAAGTGGTCACACTCATAGGTGTGCACATAGTGCGGAGCCGAATTTTCGAATATTTTGTGGCAGTGATGACTGTGCCAACTCCTACGCCAACGTTTCGTCATACCATTCGAACTTGCGCCGTCGCCACAGAAATGTGCTTGAGGAGTAAGGCACACGCTTTCAACGGGTGCACCAATCACAGGAAAGCGAAGAAGCTTCGGCACCTTTGGGAAATGAACCCGTATCGGCAGAAGAGAGCATCATGGTGGAAGAGAGCTCAATGCCTATTGGCAGTCTCTGGTTCGGTCATGAAGGAACTTCTGGGATCCAGTAGGCTGATTCGCCAAGTGAAGGGTTTTGGTCCTACGTTCGGCAAGATAAATAAACTGTATCGAGGTCCTTCTTCAATGTGACCGAGGGTCACAACTTGCCACATGTTGCTGTAGAAAAACGTTTTTTTTCGGAACTGCAGTTTGTTTCGAGATTGTGTTAAAGGCCTATGCAAACGACATTGTGGACTCCATGAAAATGTCAGAAGCATCATCAGTGTTAAACGATCTCTGACATGGGGTTTTCGGATGACATCTTCAAAGGTCTTCGTGACAAACGCAAGCCTGACAGTATGCAAAGGAGAACTTTCCCTTTGTTGCCCCTGAGCAACACTGAAGGGCACAGCTTCAAGCAAGTGGTGCTTGGTAAGATTTCTTCCCTTAATTCTAAGTGCCAAATTGCTGAAAACAATGGTGACTGCGAAATACGTCTAAAGTTCCGTAAAGTGATGGACATAGCATTTTCTGCACAAATTCCTGTCAGTCAGCTCGCGTACTGGGATGTGCTTGAACAGGTATTTTAACAGAGTTTTCTAGAAATTATGGATCGACCTCAATAATTCCAAAACTTCATTTCTTGGTCCACAACTCAAGCTTTGTTCTTGAAGTAGTGGTACTGAAGGAGTTTTGGTCAATGAGGTTTATGGCCAAGCAACAATATTTCAAAAAACTTGCAATGGCAGTAAAGAACGTTTAGAATTTGACAAACACTCTTACAATGCGGCATCAGCTAAAGCTTAGCTACCAGTTGCACAGCTTTCAGCTTTATGACGGCCAACAGGGCAATGCAAGCCAGTAGTTTGGAGCGCACTGCCACAATGCGCAAAAGATGTCCTGCCAGAAACAGTTTTTCAAGTGAAACGTCCAACAATTGACCATTGCAGCTATAGTTGTGTGGCCGTATTCTTTGAGAAGAATAGTGATTCCCCTAAGTTCCACGAAATTGAAGTTCTCTTCGTTGTAAAATGAAGCCTTAATATATTAGCGAAAAATTTAATAATAGAGGGCTTTGATCGACACAGGTTTTGCCACTGTGTCAAAAGACCTAATGAGCTTGCGGTGCAAACTCCTACAGATAAGTTTCAGTACCATCTCCTTGACGTAACCACAGCATTTGTTCACCGTTGAACTAATTTGTGCATTGGTTTGTATCTTGTCACAATGTTTTGTTATCCATACGTAGTTTAATTACACTTTTTTTGAAATGCTTAATGAACATGCCTCATTGTAGTGAACATAATATCGTGTGACTACATTGTTCTGTACTGTTTTGTGATACTGATGACATAATATCCTCGTAGATGAGAGCATAATAAGCGGTGAAGCTGCAGTATTGCGCAGTTTACTTTTACTTATATAGCATTGTTTCGCGTTGTTATTGTGTAGTGAAATTTGTATTGTACTACATATGGCAATGTATGTCCAAGGCTCAGCTGTGTCTGTACTTTACTCGTTTACTGTACATTCTCATTATTGACTAAACCTGAGTGCAGGGATACCAAAACCTGTGTTTTGGTAATTGATGCTTTAAGCTTGTGAGAGCGCAGCTTATTGCTGTCGTCTTGGCTAAACGAAACCAATAAAGTAACCTATTTTTCCGCATGAACGAAATAAACAATTGTAGTGCGTGTATTTGTTTTTATATTTGATTGAGGCTGGAAATAAAGCCACTGTTTGGCAAAATCAACGAAGCACAGCCAGGCTTAGTCACAAAATATATTTTCAGCATCAGGTTTACTCACACCAAAACTTACCATTGCTGGAAGATGCTGACCTCACTCAGATGTACGAAATCACTGGGCTGAATGCCCCTCAAGCTTTCGGACTCACTCATTCCAACTCGGACTGGTTGAACATTGGCTTGCGCACCCATTGATTGAGAGACTAAAACCCACTCACTGTGTTTATTTCGCGCACTTGAACTACTTCTTCAGATCACAGCCCATGAGTTCAAGGTATTGTACAGTCAACCACAAACGTTTACAGACCACCAGATCTTGTAAATCATTGAATTTCTGAGCAGCCTGTAAAAGTAGCCCGTCAGACTACTCCAAATTTCTGCCTCATATAATAGCACCCGTATAATGTACTGATTGTACACCTTTCTTTTTAGTGATAATGGTAATCTTCCCGTAAGGATCCGAGTATGTTTGCCGCATGCGCTTGAACCCAATTTATTGTTCTGTAAATTTCCTTCTCGTGATCTGGTTTTCCTGTGACTAATTATCCCACATAAAGGTATTCGTTCACATACATTCAGACTCTAGAAAGAAATGGGACTAGGCAGGTAATCTAATGCGCAGATTAGATAACCGGTGGACCGTTAGGGTTACGGATTGGGTGCCAAGAGAAGGGAAGCGTAGTAGAGCATGGCAAGAGACTTGGTGGGGTGATGAAATTAGGAAATTTGCAGGCGCAAATGGAATAGGTTGGCGCAGCACAAGGTTACGTAATTAGATATTGGAGGGAAACGCCTTCGTCCTACAGTGGACTTAAAATGGTTTGAGGATGATGAAGAAACCATATATCACTTTGTTTTTCGCATATACTAGCAGCGGCTGGCAATGGAAACGCCAGGCTGTGTTATGAGGCTGCGGATATATTAAGTTTCTCCTCAGATTCTTTGATCCATAAAATTTTGCGGGCAACTGTGCGTGTCACAAATTCTGTAATCACTTATGTTAAAGAAAATATCTTGTTGCCGCAAAATCATGTTACATGGCGCTGTAGGTGTTGCATGTTATGTTCTGGCAGACGTACATAGCCTGGCACATGTTTTCTAGCTTTGAGTGGCCTTAAATTCTCCGCACATTGCAGTACACAGGCTATATTTGCTACCTTCGTGCCAAGTGGTAACAAAACATCTATAGGAACAAATGGTGTGTCACTCACAAAGTCGAGAGGGCATGCAGCACTTCCTGTCGTGATTTCTGCTGCTAAAAAGCATCTAGCAATTCCACACATGGGCATCAAGCAGTCCATCACAGCTGGCGAGCAATCAAAGTATCAAAGCCTCACTCTGTACTCCTTCCTAAACTTTATTACAATTATGGCTAGCCTTCTCTTGTCTGAAATAGATGTTTCTTTCAAACTTGAGTTTAGCAACGAAGACAGTTTTCTTTCCTAAAACATACCTTCTCACTTGCTACATTGTGCTCTTTATTTATGCCAATTTTCTATATTTGCCTCTTGCATATGTGAAATCTGTAGTGTGAGTTTTCATTACTGAATTACCACAGTTAAGCAAGCACAACTCTTTGTTGTGAGTTCTACCTGTTCAGTTTGGCCAGTCTCATGCCGTGATTGTTTCGGTATTGTGAGCTGCTACGCCCGATTATGCGAGTTGAAATCCTGGGCACAGTGGCCACATTTAGGTGGGGGTGAATACGAAAATCCTCATGTACCGAGAATTGGGTGCAAAATAAATAATCCCTGGTAGTGAAAATTATTTCAGCGTCCCCCACTACCATGCTCCTCATAATTATATGGTTGTTTTGGAATGTAAAACAGCACAATAATACAACAAAGCTTGCGTTGTAGATATTCTAGTTGTGCACTGTTATTAGTAAAAACTGGTGTTCTACGCAGATCAGCTGATCAGCTGCTTCGATAACTTATAAAATCACTTAAGCTGGAAAGGCTAAAAAATTTAATGAGAATGTGCCCTCTATTATGCTACAAGGATGGGTGATTCCTGTCGGGATCCGTTATGTATGCGCTACAGGCTTGCTTTCGTCCGTAGTTGTGCTGATGCGTATCTTCTTTGTATTTTTTCATCTAGCCTTTATTCTTCACGATCAAACAATAAACCAACGGTTGTCAGTGCACATGCTGATCTTTTCAGTCGCCTTTCTGGTAACTTATTTTTTTTTAGCACCATTTCTTGCTATAATGAACCAACTAGCCCAACAATATGTTTTGACCATAAGTGGGCGTTTCTCTCACAGCTGTCCTACATGATTTCATGTAATGAACCATCCGGTAAATCTAGTGTTCGTTTCATTACAGTATACCTTAGCTTTCTTCCCCTTTATTTCTGAAGACTTAGGAAATAAAACCTAGTGCACTGCCCGTGTCACTTTTTCACCAACACTTTTCCAGTAGCTGTATTAGTGAGATTTGTTTTTTTGCAATTTGTAATGGACTTTCACAAAAAAGTGGGAAGAATTATCTTGTTTATTTCAGCTTTGGCATCTGTCGTCCTCAGTGTTTTGCGCGAGCAATATGCTGTTCCTGCTGTATTCAGCAGAATACTTGATTATCAGTGGGCGTGAATGCAGTTGGTAAATAAACGAGTAACGTATGAGCTTACAAAAAAGGCGTTTTCAGCAGTAACTTAGAAAAATTACGTATGTGTGTTGTTTGTCAAGTGTCTTATATATATATATATATATATATATATATATATATATATATATATATATATATATATATATATATATATATATATATATATATATATATATATCTACGGAACAGCCTCCACAGTGTGGCTGCTCTGAGGAGGACGAAGACGACGTGTGTGCCGGCGTGATATAGCGTCGCCATTTTGGCCTCCGTGAGCGTCCCTGTAAATAAATGATCAATAGTATTCGGCTTCAGCTTCACGTAACATTAATTTGGTGGAGGTGGACGTTCCCAGTACCCGTCATGGAGCTTCGCAGTGGTCGCAACGGCGACAATGCAACTTCGGCTCCTGCTGGCGGCACTTCATCTACGCAAGCGTCTCCGCCTGCAGCCCCGACCTACGTCACCGTTTCCCCACCTCGGGATCCTGGTGTTTTCAACGGAGTCAGCAGTCCTGATGTTGCGACTGGCTCCGCTTATACGAACGTGTCAGCGCCAGTCACAGGTGGAATCCGACTATTATGCTTGCCAACGTACTTTTCTACCTCGACGGAGCTCCATTGGCGTGATTCCAGACTCACGAAGAGGAGATCTCGAGCTGGGATCTCTTCAAAGACAAGCTACGCGAACTTTTTGGCAATCCGTTTGGTCGACAAGTAAATTCCAAGAAAGCCCTTGCCACACGTGTACCGACGTCGACCATTCTCGTCGTACATTATCGTCGTACGTCGTACATTCTTGATGTCTTGGCCCTTTGTGCCAAGGCTGACCCGAACATGACTTTGGACGATAAGGTTAATCACGTCCTAAAAGGCATTGCCGACGACACCTTCAATTTACTGGTGTTTACGAACGTCACCAGCATCGGTACCATCCTCAAGGAGTGCCGCCGTCTCGAGCATGCTAAAAGCCACCCGGTATCCCAGCACATCACGCGACTTCCCAACACAGCTGCTACGTCATCCTGTGACGACCTCTTCCACCAGCCGTCGCGATGTGACAACTTGACCCGCATCATTCGTCGTGAGGTCGAAGCGGCACAATCGGCGGCCCCTTCATTCCCGTTACCTGATCATCCTCCGGTGACAATCTCCTTGATCCAGGCCGTTGTCGGTCAAGAGTTGTCCAACGTCGGCCTGCAATCCATTCGTTCCGTACGCTCGGAACCTTTGTCTCCACGCACGTCCCCACCGCGCTCTTCTTACTCCTCTTATGGACAGCGCAACCCCTCGGAATGGTGAACCGTGGACGACAAGCCAATCTGTTTTAACTGCCGACGCATTGGACATGTCGCTCGCCACTGCCGCAGCCGCTGGACTTCTCCGACGCGCTATTATCCTGATTACCCTCCCTCACCCCTCTAGCGCCTCATTTGTCTTCGCCCCTTCTATGCCCGCTCCATCATCTGACCCTGCGACACCTTTGACACGACCCCGCTACTCCCGCTCGCCTTCTCCCTCCCGCCGCCAATCTCGCTCGCCCCCGTCACTCCGTGCTCCTTCTCCGACCTACCCGCCGCGCCCTCGACCGGAAAACTAGACAGTGCAGTTTCTGGAGGTGAAGCTGCATTGACGACATTGGCACGAAATACTCGCTTCACCTTACCCATGAACAAGAACCTTTTGGACGTTCTCGTCGACAATGTTCCTGTGTGCGCGTTGTTTGACACCGGGGTGCATGTGTCCATTATGAGTGCTGCTCTTCGCCGTCGGCCCAAGAAAGTTCTGACACCTGCCCTGAACCGAGTTGTACAAGTCGCCGACGGAAGGACTGTCGCTGTTGTTGGCATGTGTTCCGCCCGACTCACAATTGCTGAGAGACACACCGTCAATTTGTTGCCAATCATTCTGCCCTTATTGACTGTTCGGCCGGCTCACTTCGCCTTGACTTGCCTTTTCTTGCCGACCCTGTGGACCCGCCTCCAAGCCAGCTGAGCTGCATGGATTTTATTCGCCTACCCCCTCACACTCTGACACACATCGACTTGTTATCCTCACCAGCTGTACCAGATGGCACATACGTGGCGCAACCAATTCCGGCCGTTACGCTTACACATGGTGTTACCGTGCCGCACACTGTGCTCAAAATTACTGGTAACCGCACTTGCCTTCCACTTGTCAATTTCGCGCTAACCGCGCAAGTTCTGCCTTAGGGGATCTCCTTGGCTATAATTAGCGCTTTGCAGGATGATGAGGTCGAGCCATTCACAGTGGAAGATCGTTACAACTCAGCCCATACCGTGACGTCATCACATGGTACTGACGTCGACATTGAGAAGATGGTTTCCTCTGACCTTACACCTGCTCAAGCTGAAGCTCTTTGCCGCGTTTTTGAAGGCTATCGCGACATTTTTGACTTTGACAATAGACTCTTAGGTCAAACGTCCGTCGTGACCCATCGCATAAATACTGGCGATGCGAACCCTATTCACCGACGTCCATATTGTGTTTCTGCGTCGTAACCAGCTGTTATCCGACAGGAAGTCACAAAGATGCTTGTAAAGGACATTATCGAGCCTTCCTGTAGTCTCTGGGTATCTCCCGTCGTACTTGTCAAAAAGAAGGATGGAACGTGGCGCTTTTGTGTAGATTATCGCCACCTGAACAAAATCACAAAAAAGGATGTGTACCCTTTGCCACATATTGATGACGCTCTAAACTGCCTGTACAGTGCCACCTATTTCTCTTCTATCGACTTACGGTCCGGCTACTGGCAGATATCCGCCGACGAGATGGACAGAGAGAAGACTGCATTTGTTACCCCTGACGGGCTTTATCACTTCAAGGTGATGCCTTTCGGTCTCTGTAACGCGCACGCCACCTTCGAACGAATGATGGACTCTTTGCTTCAGGAGTTCAAGTGGTCCACCTGTTTGTGCTATCTGGACGACGTCATCGTTTATTCGCCCACATTCGACACGCATCTAGACCGTCTTTCATCGATTCTTGACGTGTTCCGCCGCGTCGGTCTCCAGTTGAACTCGTCGAAATGTCATCGCTCGCCGCCAAATCGCCGTCCTTGGACACCTCGTAGACGCCAGAGGCGTGTGACCCGATCCGGATAAAATTCGCGCCGTTACGAATTTTCCTGTTCCGAAGTCTACCAAGGACGTCCGTAGTTTTGTAGGGCTGTGCTGTTATTTCCGACGCTTTGTGAAGGATTTTGCGACCATCGCACGTCCCCTTACCGACCTCTTGAAGAACGACGCCCCTTTTTCTTGGGGTCCTGACCATGCCGCATCTTTTTCGCAGCTGACTGCTCTCCTTAGCACACCTCCAATTTTCGCCCACTTTGACCCGTCTGCCTCAACGGAAGTTCGAACTGATGCCCGTGGTCCCGGCATAGGAGCAGTGTTAGCCGGGTTCTCTGGTGCTTCTCTGGTCACCCGTTCGACGTGTGGGGCTTTCCAAAAAGCTGCTGTCGCGCTACACTGGCCCATACCGTGTGGTGCGACAAGTGACCGATGTCACGTATGAAGTCATCCCCGCCGATCTCTCAGTGTCGTCATCAGCTGCAAGTGACATCGTTCACGTGGCAAGACTAAAACTATACCACACACCTTTCACCGCGGATGTATAGATTAAGCACCGGGACGGTGCTTCTACAGCCGGGGGTAATGCTACGGAACAGCCGCCATAGTGTTGCTGCACTGAGGAGGTCGAAGACGACGTGTGTGCCGGCTTGATATAGCGTCGCCATTTCGGCCTGCGTGAGCTTCCCTGTAGATAAATTGTAAGTAGTGTTCGGCTTCAGCTTCACGTAACAATATATATATACATGAAGTTTGCGAGTCTTTGGGAAACATTCCGCTGATGATGAATGTCTGCAAGAATTAGCCGGCTGTTCTATTGCTTGTAGAACTTTCTTCACATGTTCATTGAGATTGATGCAAAGCACATGTTTTCACGAATTTTACTTTACTTCAAATGAATTGCCATAGCCAATCAGGGCAGCAATATTTCTACGAAATAATTCACTATAGCAAATAATTTGCCACCTGACCACTTGCAATATTTTTTAGTAAGGGGCAACTTCGGCTCAGTTCATTTATCCTGCCTTCCATATGTGCGCGATTGCGCAGAAAACATCCCTTTTCTCGCACAGGGGCCGATTTCTACACGCATGTGGAACGTGTGCGGAAGGCTGCGTGGACTGAGTGTAAGTAAATCCTAATTCTAAAGAGACTACAAGTAGCCACTTCCAGTAATGTTAATGTATTCCCTTTTATGTATGTGAATCAATGTTTCTTTAAACCTAAAAAGACATTTTGTTTCATGAAACCTAATTTTTATCGTCAGAGAGTTGTTTTATTTTGGCGTTACATTATTTAAGTGTGAAATCATGTTCCTAATATAAACAGATTGACAGCAAACTTAGAAGACGAGGATAGAGAAAGTGACAGGCTGAGTTCTTTCCTTGTAATATTCTTTTAAGTGCGCTGTTAGTCTTTTTATTATAAGATACCAACTAGCGCAAGCCAACGTTCTGTCCCTGAAGCCAATTTTAGCTGGATGGGCACCATTATAGATGGCCATACAATAGTCCTCTAGACTGTGGAAGGACGGTTGGTACTCACACTGCTGCGAATCTCTCCAATATTAGGTTCTTCTCCTCTCCTTTCTTTTTGCATTTACAGAGTGCTTCTAGTAACATTGACTGAAAAATAAGTAAGGGTAGTTGAAAGGCTTGCACCTGTTTCTATTAATCGAAGTGTCACAACCTCTTAGAACTCAATGTGACAGCGTTGAGTAGCATAATAAAATAATGTGGGCAATAGCCCTATGAAGACTGCTTTTGTATTATTCATACCGGAAGAAAGAGTAACAGAGACAATGTTACACGCGCAGGAAGGTTACGAATGAAGAGAGAGAGAGAGAAGGATGCACAGAAAGGCAGGAAGGTTAACCAGAGGCAGTTGCTATTGGCTACCCTGCACCAGGGGAAGGGTGCAGGGGGGATAAAAGGAGAAAGAGATCGGAAGGGGGAGATAGAAATATAGATGAGCATGACCAAACGGCCTACACTACAGAGCGGTAGGGGGCGGCGTTCTTACAGTCTATCGTGAAGCCCCGCAGGCCGTAAGAACCTTAATAACGCGAGTAAGGAAGATGACAAGGTGACAAGATGCGAATGACAAGATGCGGCCTTATGGTGCTGAGATGTACATGACATGCCTAAAATATATATTAATACAAGAATTATGCGGATCCAATGCACCTGCTGGAATCCTCATGAAGTAAAGCTTACGTGAAGCTTTAAATGAAATGCTATGCATTTGTCCATTTCATTACTGCTTTTTACGTGTAAACGAAACTGGTATGAAAATGTGCTCTTGCCCGAACACGCTGACCAATGTGACAAATTTTATATTGGCTTGTACTTCACCATATATTATGTATTTTAAATTTACTGGCTACTTGTAGGCCTGCCTTCCATTGCGGGTATATACCAAGTATGGACCTCCTTGCTGCGTATCTTCCTAGATCTCCTCCGCTATTGTAGAATATACTTTGTTTTTATCTTCCTTTTGAACCTCATATATTCATGTGAATGTTTAGTTGGAGCTTTGTTTATTCAGGCGATTGGCTCCCGTTTCATTGATTTCTTCCTTGTGCCCTCTTTCTTGGCCCTTCATCATTGTACCTTCTGAAGCATTGCACTCATGACCGTGTGTGCACCTTTCGCTGTCATCTTCCTTTTCATCTTTGCACCGTTTCTTACACACACTCAAGCACCTGTGATTGGCTTCCATTTCTTATTTATTTATTTTGTCTGCCCTCAAGCTTGGCTTCTCACCGTCATTTTTTTTTCTTCTGAAGCAATGCACTCACGACCATGCGTCTACACTTTGCCGTCGTCGTTCTTCACAGGGCCATAGTAAGGAAATCATCATCACAATGAACACGTGGTGGCCATATGAAAGAGCTAGTCGGCGTTTGCACGAAAGAGAGGGAGAGACAAAACTTTAATAAATGTTCTTGCTGGGGGGAAGGGGAGCGGGGGGCCGGGAGACTAGTCCCACCGGAGCGCCCTTTCTTCGGGCAGTGGCAAGACCTTGAGCCTTGGCGGCAGTGGCAGTCAGCCACACTGCCCAGAGTTGGTCCTCCGGGCATGTACTGAGCGGCACAGCCTCCCACTGCTCGGGCTTGATGATTTTAAATGCAGGATTGGCGCTGCGTTTAATGGTTTCTGTCGCTGGGGGACATGCCCGGATAATGTGGTCGAGGTGAATGCGAGACGCCCTACACGGTTTGAATTGTGGTGTGTAAACATCTGGGTATATGTGACTGTACAGCGGAGGTGTGAGTAATGTGCGTGTCGTCAATAATCTCCATGTTGTCGACCAGTACTCATTGAGTGACTTGTCAGGAGGTGGGTGCCTTAAGGTAATGCAAGTGGATTTCACCATACGTAACGATTGTGTCTTTCGCGTGGCCGCACCAGGAGACGATTACCTTGTCTTCAGCCTGCTGGGCTGCGGGTCATCCAGGGAGGGTTGCTGCTGCGATGACAGGTGACGCACCCAGTGAACGATTTCTCCGGTAGTTTCGTGGGCGGCTTCGTTCCCGGCAAAGCCCGAATAACCCGGGCCCAGATTAACTGAACATGACGGCGACGGAATGGGGTAGTGCTTGAGAGTGTGCGGTTTGCTTGGGGTGAGATGAGCCCTCTGGTGAAGTTGCGGATAGCCGTCTGGAAGTTTTTAATGATGCAAGAGGCCGGAATAGTTGCGTAGGCTAAAGCGATGGAAGCTTCTTCACCAGAGTGCTCTTCGGGTTTTGTGCTGTGTATGGAAGCGGCGGTGGTGGTGGTGGTACGATTCGGCCCCGTGACCACAGCTAGGGCCATGGCCGGTAGTTGCGGGTACATCGCTGCATCTGCGTGAGTTACATGTATGGCCCCCGCGTAATGCTTGTTGAGTTGCCTCGTGCAGTCGGCACGCCGTTCTGCACGAAAGGAGCATGCATGGAATTGTTGCCTGCCCAAGAGCCGCAGCCTTAATAGATGTCATTATTAGGCGCATGTGTTTGTCTGCCGGATTATTCACTGTGTGAACCTAAATTATATTGTTGTAGAGAGCTGATGCTTTTTTTCCATGCCGTAAAGAAAAAGTTCAGTTGTGACCTAATGATTAGAGCATGGCGCCTGAAATTTTAAACCCAGTGCCAGGCACGGTTCTCTTTTCTTTTCATAAGAGTGGGGATAAATTTAAAAGGCAGGAATGTGACCATCGATCAATCGACCGACTAACCCAGGCAAAAGTATGGGACAGTAGGCAAAGAAAGCTTCTCTTTAAAAAATTTAGAATTTGTTGCAGTGAGGTTTGTTGTATGGTGGATCACGCCGTAAAAATTCAGCAGTTATATTTCGTTCTATTAGAGCGACTTGTCAGAGCTCTCTAAAAAGAGAAGGTCGAGAGGCAAGTAGTAACGCGCCAAGCACTGAAACTAAAATCTCCAGTCGAAGGTCGTGCTATGCAATATTTTCGCAGTTTTAATGTGCTATGTGTGCGCTTTGTTAAAGAATGCACATAAACAGTATAGACCTAAATTTCTAGGTGGAGATCCATTAAAAGGCTGTATAATTTCTTCATGGGTAGGTGCCACAGAAATTAAACCTAGAGAACTATTGATCACAAATGCATTATGGTACGTGAAATAAAGTGGTCATTGCCATTCGAAAGATATCAACACATACGGGGTGTTTATGCCTTATCGCATTGTACAAAAGAACACATCTGAGCCTCATATTATGTTTTATATAATAATAACAACTTCTTTATTTCCATCAGTGATGGAGGAGACTGCGGGTAAAAGTCGCTTTGGGCAAGCGACTTGACTAGGGCCCGCAGCCTCCTTTCCAAGGGAAACAGTGATTTAACAGGAGACATATATAAGCAGCAATTGACTATATGTGAAATATGCACAAATATAAACGCAAAAAACACAACTTATCTGAAAAAATCTCTTCAATTATTTAAGAAAGATTGAGTGACAAAATGTTCACGTAAAGCTCGTATACCAGTCACATAAATATCAAGACCTGATATCAGAAACAAATTTAAAAGTGTTGGTAGTGTGTATGACATCTTTTGTGTAGAATAATTGGCACGCGGAGTGACCACCTTCCACTGTTCCGTACACCTTGTGATGTAAGAATGTGTGTTCCTGGTGAGATTAGATAACTCATGAAGAAATTTTAAGTTCTCTTTTACCTCCCGTTTGAAAGCTTGACTTAGCTTGTAATTATAAAAGTTAAAAACGGGTATTAAATTTGCTATCTGAAATAAGTCTGTTGTGTGGGCATTGTAAGGCAGGTTAAATAGTACTCGTAAAAATTTTTTCTGAAGTATATGTATCCTTTCTAGATTCATATGTGATGTGGTACCCCACACGAGCAAACAATAATAAAGTGTAGAAAAAAAATAGGGTGTTATAAATAAGAACCTTGATTCTGTAAGGTAAAAGAGGTCTCAGCCGCACCATCATGCCAACTACACGATATAATTTGCCCAATACCGATTCTATGTGCATGTCCCAAAGCATATTTTGTGTCAAAATAACGCCAAGTATTTTAAAACTATCTACAATTTCTAGGTTTACATCGTCATAAACAAGGTTGATGGAACTGATTATTTGCTTAGATTTGGGCCTAAAGATTATCGCTTTTGTTTTGTTTATATCGATTTGTAGACAGTTTTGTTTTGACCATACATGAAGAGTTTTCAGAGCAGTGTTAGCTTTATTCTCAAGGCTACTAGGGTCAGGTGACCAAAAAAATATACTGGCATCGTCTGCGTACATTACGTATTTCGCATCTTTGTAGATATTTACTAAGTCATTTATATATATGATAAACAGGAACGGGCCAAGAATACTACCCTGAGGAACGCCTCTGGTGACATGCTTCAAATTTGAGTGGCGGTTGTTTATTTCAACATATTGATAGCGATTATCAAGATAAGATTTTATAAGGCTTCCACAGTGCCCTCGAATACCGCAGGTTTCAAGCTTATCAAGTAGAACCGAGTGAAGGATGCAATCAAATGCTTTAGTAAAATCAATATAAATACCAAGGACAATGTTTTTAATTTCAAATTGCGAAAAAATAAATTCTTTTTGATGGAGTAGTGCTAATATTGTAGACCGTCGTTTTCTGAATCCAAACTGGGCTGGAGAAATTAGGCTGTGCTTTTCAAAAAACTTCGAAACCTGCATTAGTATTAGTTTTTCTAGACCCTTCGAAAAAACAGGTAATATAGAAATGGGTCTGTAATTTTTAGTATCATTAAGGTCACCTTTCTTGAACAATACAGACACTCTGGCTATTTGCATCCGTTTAGGAAAGATAGTGCTTGACAAAGACAAATTAAAAATATAGGTAATGTACGGGGAAATGATATCAAGCACATACTTGATAGGGCGAACCTGCATGCCTTCTGCATCGCAACTTAAACTATTTGTTAGTGAAAGGAAAACTGATGTCACCTCACGCTCAGTAAAGGGATGAAGAAAGAGTGAAGATGAATTTCTGTTCGGCATAAATTCACTGATATCAGACGACGCACTACCACCAGAAAAGTTTACAAGGTAATCATTAAAAACATATGCAAGAGCACTTCCCGATACTTCGTTTTCACCAAGTATTAGGGTTTGTATTCGCGGAGCTGATTTTCGACGATTTAAGACATCATTTAACTTTTTCCATAAGGTATCAGGTTTGTTCAAATAACCCTCGAATTCTGCATGATAATAGGACTTCCTATGAGATTTTAGTTCCTTATTTAGCTTGTTTCTATACGACTTGTATTCCTTTAATATACTTGGATCCTTAGTCTTGACGAACTTGTGATAGAGCGCGTTTTTATAATTAATACGTTTTAGCAATTCGGGGCTTATCCACGGCTTCCGTAAGTTTTCACCGAGCCTGAGCTTTTTTTCTGGACAATGGTTCTTATATATTCGAGAGACTTCATCAATAAGCTTGCCATACGCGATTTCGACGTTATCTATTTCTAAAATTTGTTTAAGGCCGCACCGTAGAAGTTCGTCTCTGAAGCTATCTAGACGTGTTTGAGTAATACTTTGACATAGGATATACTTATGCTTCCTGTTCTTTTTAAAGTTGTGTTTTCTTAGAAAAAGAAATACTGGAAGGTGATCACTAAGATCGTGTGACATCACCCCGGCAGTAGCATTTTCAGTGTTAGCATTTGTAATGAGCAAGTCCAACAATGTTTCCCTTTCGGATGTAATCCTTGTTGGCGTACGGATTAAATTTTCATAACCATTTGAAGCTAAAATATTTAACATAGTTTTTTGTGGTACAGAAGAGGTCAGCATGTCGATATTGAAATCACCAGCGGACACCAAGTAATTTCTATTTTCTGCAGTAAAAGACAGCAGCTGTTCATAAAAAGAAAGGAACTGAAGAACATTTCCATTTGGAGGCCTGTAGCAAACCGAAAATATGTACTGATTCGCACGAACTGTTACCATTTCAAAATCTTCGCAACAAACACAAAAGTCGGGAAGCAATTCACAACTTACATGTTCTTTCAACAACAGCAAAACACCGCTGCCACGGCGGTCCGCTCGGTTCACGCAAAATGATTGATAATGTCTAAACTTAGGCACGTCACGACGAACTCTGCACCAAGTTTCACTGAGCATTACAGCATCAAACAAAAAATGAAAACCATTGATAAAGTCATCGATATCTGTTTTTTTGTCATAGAGCGAACGAACATTAAGGTGAAGACACTTCAATGAACCAGGACGTTGATTTGAGACAAGATTATCTACCTCATGTGGAAAGAAGGGACTATCACTAGCCATCTTTAAGCGGGAATGATCAACTTCAGTACGCTCACAAGAGAGCAGGCTCAGGAAGGAAAGTCTGATCTGTGACGCACTACGATCAAAGAGCCGCCCTCGGTCTTTCGCAGCAAGATCTTTCCATTACTGTGCCACGCGAATTTGTAACCATTCAATTTCGCCCAGTCTTTAGCCTCTCGAAGCAGTTGCCGGTTGTAACTGGTCATGTTTTCCTGAAAGAACATCTTGGATTTCTTTTCTCTCAGCTTTGAGCGGCTGTCCAGCCACTGGTCTCGAACAGATTGCCTGAGATACCTCACAATTATACCAGGAATGCGACCGGCTTTGCATAGAAGGCGGTGAATGGCAGCGACATCGGTTCCACTAAGTACAGGGACCTCAACCAATGTGGCAAGAGAATGCACTTTCTCAAGCAAATTTTCATTGTCAGCTGCACTAACACCATGAATTTCTAGGTTGAACCTGCGGTTTCTCCATTCCAGCTCATTAAGATCCGCCTCTAACTTCTTTGTCGCATCGCCACTAGCGGGAGAGTTTTGTTGAAGGTGTTCAAGCAGTTTCCGGATTTCTTTCGTGTCCTTTTCTTGCGCGGCCAATCGTGCCAACATCTCGTCATACTTATCAGACATTAGTTGTGCCGATCGCTCAATGCCTGGCACAGTCTCTTTGAGCGGCAACAACTCATCCAACTTTTGACTTATGTTCGCTAAAAGCGACCTTATATCAGTTAGTTCATCAGCTGACGACTTCCCGCTTGAGCCTTCACTATCCTTTCCTGCGACTCTGCATGGAGAGCAAGTCCACTTTTGTTTAGCCGATTCAGATTTTTTCTTATATTGTTTATCCGATAAGCCAGCACATGTCCCAATGTGGAAGAGCCCCTTACATTCGCCACATGACACAGACATTTCAACTGAGCTAACAGCTTCATTGCATGAGCAACAGGTGCCTACAGTTGCCATGGGAGCAGGATACGGAAAGACAGGGAAGCAGACTCGAGTGGCAGCAGCGGTAGAGTAGACAACATGAAATGAACTAAAGAGCGAATGTTGCAAGGCGTGGACTAACCTGCGTAGAATAGGGGGATGTAAGCCAATGTGCCAGGGTCACTACCGCTGCTGCCAAAGTGTCGTTGTCTTCCACGTCGGCGGCTTTTATAGCGAGGAATCGGGACGGCAGTGGCAACCGGTGGCAGAAATCGTCGACGCTATCAGCTGTAGATAGCAGACAGGCTGAGGAATCCGCACGTGTAGGTAACACGGGAACGATGCAGCACCAAAGACGAAAAGGGTAGGTAGCTCCACAAAGACTGCCGCCGGAGACACAAGGGCCGTCGAAGAATCTGCGTAGAACAGGGGGATGTAAGCCAATGTGCCAGGGTCGCTACCGCTGCTGCCAAAGTCTATGTTATCTTTATTCTAGTCCTTCTTCATATGCTGCGTGTTTTTGTGTGCGTGTGCATGCATGTATGGTGCACATGTACCCTGGTTTCGCTACTGATGGTTTCAAATGTATTCATGCGTTTGAATGAAAAAGCAAGCTGTGTGTGTGTGTGTGAGCACATGTGTGGTTCTACATATGGCCTTCTATAGATGGATTTATATTGCCGCGGGGATGAGAGTAGTCAAAAGGGACGGGAAATTGTATTTACAACATAGATACAGAGAGAGACGGCTGCAGGCCAGACGGCAGAACGCACACGAGCGCTACCCTGATCGTCGTTTTCACCGTCTTTCTGGTGCATTCTTCCATGCTCGGTAGGATGCGTGCTTCAGTGCGGGGGAATAGTGTGTAACATAGAACCCCCGCCGGCGAAAGTGCCGTCTCGGCGCTTAAGGAGGAGTAGGATTGTGTCCGCCAAAATGTGGTTTAAGTTGGGAGACGTGGACGATGTCAGTGGCGCACGCGGCAGATGATCGACTGTCCAATGGAGCGATCCCGTATGTGACGGCAGTGATCTGGCGTAGGAACTTGTAAGGTCCGGAGTAGCGGGAAAGAAGCTTTGACGACAAGCCAACGTGGCGGCAGGGCGTCCAGACTAGAGATGCAAAATTTCCGGAAATTTTGAGCAATCGGAAAAAAAAAACGTTTCTTTCTCGTTATTTTTCCGAAATTTTGGAAAGAATGGAAAAGAATAAATTTTCTTTAGCATACGGCAATAGTTTATTGCCACAAATCAAAAGCCATAACCTTAATTATGTAAATAACAGAAATGAAATGTTCTCTGCTTTTTGACAAACGAATGCAGGTTTTAACAGATCGAAGGCAGGCCGAAAGCATCACCGCGAACGCGTTCAGTTCTCTGTGAATGGGGGCGGCTTCCTAGAATTGTTACGGCAGTTAGAACAAAGAACACTGCAATGTCTCTTCTGTGGCTACTTCTTCGTGGCTTCGACTATGGAAACATTGATCAAGATGGTAAAAAGATGAAGGTCTAACTCTTATTCAGAGTCAGTACCACTGGCTTCATCTGTAGCATTCTTCATGTTGAGATGTGCGTGTACGAAAACAAGCTTCTGCACCGTTTTATTACGCAGCCTGTTCTTATGCAGAGTATGAATGTTGGCGAAGTCGGACCAGTTCCGCTCACAAGCAACAAGTGATGGTGGAACCTGTAAAATGTTTCAAGCCAGAGGCATCACTACTTTACTCTTGCAGATTCCCTTCCACCATGTAGAAGGAGGCATGTGGTTAGCAGAAACCCATATTCCGGCCCTTGACCATATGCCTGCATTGGTATTGTATTCTGCCACATGGAAGTACACTTTTCCAACTTCGAGGTTCATGTGCTACTGTGCTTCGAGATCCAGTCAAATGCAGACAAGACTTCTTCGTCAGTCAGATTTTTCCCCTTGTATCTTGGGTCAAGTAGGTTTGCTACACAGTGCACGGGATGAAGTGTAAACGCTTTGCGTGTTTTTTGAACTTCTTCAGCAAGATCCCGTTCACTCTGCGAAACAACAGAGCACTGCAAATTCGAGTGAACCTCCTCCGCTAGATTTTGAAACAATATTGTGACGTCGGACAACAGAGCTCCGTCACTTTCTACAGGTTTGATAGCCTTTGCGATGGGTTGCAGCAAAGTATGGCATGATTTCAATGTGATCCGGAACTCTTCTTCGCCCAGAACGACCAGCCTAAGACTCTTGTCGAACTTCAAGTTTTTCAATAAAGTTATCTCCTGCAAGACCTCCTCGTTTTTCAAAAGGCTTTCAAACGAGAGACAGACACCACTCCAGCTTGTCTTGCTTGGAAGCTTCAGGCTGCAGCTCACACTTTTGCCGCACTTCAATTCCTGCCTTTCCTTGAATGTGGCCAACAACACGTGGCTTTTCTTCGCACATTCGGTTATGTCTTTCGCGTGCTTGCGCACATCGTGGATTGTGCCAAGTGTAAGGAGATCATTCATGAACAGATTCAGAGAGTTTGCGGCGCAACCAATCGCTGTAACATGAGGAAATCGCTCAATAACGAGAGCCCATGCCGCTTTCATATTGCTGGAATTCTCGGTTACCACACCCTATACCTTTGAGCTACCGACCGATTCCATAGCAGCAAAGATTTCTTCTGTCAGATAGGCTGCAGTATGCCTGTTGTTGCCGGGGTTGAGTAACTTGAAAAACAATGGCGATGGTGTGCAGAGTACAAAGTTTATAACTGACTCTCCTTCGACGTTAGTCCAACCGTCAGTGACATGGGTGGTGCATGAAGCCTTTCCAATAAATATTATTCAGGGATACGGAAGCCGCCTCGTACTCAGCGTCGAGGAGTGTACCGGCTCAGGGGCGTGTAATATGGTCTGAGTGCTTTAAATGCTGCCTGCCCCCATAGTCATTTGTAACCAAGATAAACGGTGAGTTTAAATCATATATCGCCTTTGCCAACACTTTATCGGTGTTCTTCTGCGCTTGAAGTGTTATCGTATCGACGAACTAAATAACCCTTCCAGTCGATGAGGCTGCGCAGCTTGCTGTGCTGCTTACTACGCCGTTATTTTCGCTTGAACTGACACTGCTACATGAAAGGCTGCGAGAGCGGCTTCGTGGTGTCACTTCCGGTCTTGGGTATTTCACGCACTGAGCAATGTGCTTGGAAAGGCGAGTCGCATTGGGAAAAGCGTAGCTGCTGTTGCAGTACTTACAGACAGTGACTCCCCGTTTCCCGCCAACGGTCTCCCCTACCGTGAAGTGCATCCGCACGCCGCAAATTGGATGTACCATTGCAGAATCTGCTTCCACACGGCTTTATCCACACCAGTGTACTAGGGACAGTCAAAATTGAACCATAGCGGTCACCAAAACATGAGAAACCGCACCCGAACGACAAAGCTACGCTGACGCTGGAGCTGACATTATGTGATGTCGATGGCGAGTGATCAGCCGCCGTTTGGTTTTTCGGTATCATGTGCGACGTTTTGGTTTCGCGTTCTGCGTTTCGGCTTCAGTTCAACACTGGGTGTCGCCTAAGCTTTATTGCTGTACGTTTTTCCCCGCAGAAATTCTGGCCAATTTTTCCAACTGCACCGAAGAAGAACGAAAAAAGAAATACAGTTTCTTTCTGCGGAATTCTCCCGTTTTTTTTCCGCACTTTGCATCTCTAGTCCAGAGGAGGACCAAAGAGCCCGGAGAGTAATTGACGACTCTGTGATGGCGATCGTAGCGGGCTTTCTGGGACAGCTGGGAGGCATAAAGACGATAAAAGCGAGCCGTTGAGATCCGAGAAGCTGCATGGCGGCCGTAGTCGGTTACATGGTGCACAGGGGATGGTAAAGGGGTATCGAAGAGCAAATTGGGATGGCAGCCAAGCAAGAGATAAAAGGGGGAAAAGCCAGCGGTGTCATGGGGTGACGAGTTGTAGGTAAATGTCAAATTAGGCAAGGTTGATTCCGAATCATGGTGGTCCGAGGAAACGTACGTGGAGAGCATTGGGGTCAGCGCGTGGTTGAGGCACTCGGTAAGCCCATTGGTTTGCGGATGGTAGGCAGTGGTTAGCTTGTGACGTATGGAACAAGATCGAAAAATGTCGTCACCGACTTGCGACAGAAATGAGCGGCCACGGTCGGTTAGCAGCCGTCGAGGAGCGCTGTAGTGAAGAATGACGTCGTAAAGGAGAAGTTCCGCAACGTCAGTGGCAGAGTTTGTTGGCAGTGCCCGCATAATAGCATACTGTGTCGCGTAGTTCGTAGCTACGGCAATTCACTTGTCCCCAGTCAGAGATGTTAGGAATGGCCCGATGAGATCAAGGCTGACGCGGCAAAACGAGACATCTGGATTACCTAAGGGCTGAAGAGAGCCGGCTGGCGACAAGGATGGATGCTTTTGGCACTGGCAGTACTCACAAGCAGCAACGTACCCGCGCACAGAACGGTAGAGGCCTGGCCAGAAGAAACAACACCGAACGCGATCGTACGTGCGAGTTGCTCCGAGGTGTCCAGCGGTTGGGGCGTCGTAAAGCTGTAGGAGAAGAGTGGAACGGCGTGTTTCTGGAACAACCAGGAGAAGCTCTGGGCCATCGGAGCTGGTGTTGCGTCTGTATAAGATTCCATCACGAAGCACGAATAAATATAGGGATGGGGCAAAGTGATGAGGGTGTAGACGGTGGATAATTTTTCGCAAATGGGCATCGCGGAGCTGTTCGCTGCGTATGTAATTAAACGGGGCATCGTGACTACACAACCGTCCGAATCGTGCGCTGACAAGTAGGAAGGATCCACTGGATGACGGGGTAGGCTGTCCGCACCCTGCTGCAGTCTACCAGACTTGCCAGTCTACCAGACCAGTCTACCATTCTTGCAGTATCAGTGCCGAGCGACCAAGTCGTCCAGTCGGATCTTTGAGGGAAGACAATCAGTAAAGCGCATGGTGGTCTGTGAAGAGCTAAAATGTGTGGTCGAACAAGTATGGTCGAAACTTGTCGACTGCCCAAACGAGTGCGAGACACGCGTGTTCAGTGTTGGAAAATTTGCATTGTAAAGAGGAAAGAAGGAAACTGGCATAGGCGATGGCGCGGTTTCGTCCTTGTTGCTGCTGGGCGAGAATGGCGCCTTGCCATGTTCACTGGCGTCGGTGAGAAGTTCAGTGGGGGCTGACGGGTCAAAATGAGCCAAGATGGGTGGTGACGTAAGTAAATTCGTGAGCGTGTGAAACTCAGTGGCCTGCTCAGGACCACAAAAAAATGTCGTTTCCTTCTTCAAGAGTTGCGTGACTGGACGGGCAACGTCGGCGAAGTTCATGATGAAACGTCAAAAATAGGAGCACAAGCTGACAAAGCTCCGTACGTCTTTGGTGGAACGTGGCATAGAGAAGTCTTCTACAGCGCGAAGTTTTTCTGGGTCAGGTTGCACGCCCTCAGAACTCACAAACTGACTAAGTACAGTGATTTCGAGGCTGCTAAAATAGCATTTGGCCGAGTTGAGCTGAAGGCCTGCTTGCCGGAAAGCTTCAAGAACTGCCGACAAGCGGCTAAGGTGGCTTTACAATTTCGGCGAGAAGACGATGGCATCTCAAGGGAACAGAGGCACGTTGACTATTTGTATCCACGAAGGAGGCAGTCCATCTTCCTTTAAAATGTGGCTGGGGCATCACACAGGCCAAAGGGCATTACATTAAACTGGTGAAGTTCATCGGGCGTAACAGATGCGGTCTTTTCACGGTCTTGATCATCGACGGATATCTGTCAGTATCCTGTAGGTCGATAGAAGAGAAGTAAGCAGAGCCGTGTAGACAGTCGAGAGCGTCATCGATCCGCGGCAGAGGGTAGACGTCCTTGCGCGTTACTTTGTTTAAGTGGCGGTATTCTACGCAGGAGCGCCAGTTGCCATCTTTCTTTTTGACTAGGATGACCGGTGATGCTCATGGGCTGCATGAAGGTTCAGTGATGTCCTTGGCGAGCATCTTGTATACTGTACGCTGTATCACTCCTCGCTCGGCATAGGACACGCGATAAGGGCGTTGTCTGGTTGTGCTGGCGTCCCCAGTATTGATCTTATGAGTGACCAAAATGTCTCTCCCAAAGGACGGTAATTAAATCAAAAATATCGCGGAAGGACTTCAATATGGGCCGCATATCGGTTGACTGAGCAGGAAGGAGGTCAGAAACCATCATCTTGTCAATATCACCGTCGACGAGATTGTGCAAGAAAAGGGAAGGGGCAAAGGAAAAAGAAGCGTCGGTGACGAAACCAGAAACGGCGTACTCAACGATAGAAGAGATGTGGGCTAGAGTCTTGCCGCCTGGGATAAGTTGCGTGCACAAGCTAAAGCTCCATATGGGTAGACACGTTCCATTATCCGTTACTCTAATAGGGGTGTGAGGAAGAATGATGTTTTTGTCGAATAAGACGTCAGTGATTGGGGTCAAGATATAGTCACCGTCGGGAATGGGAGAAAAAGCCGCAAGTTTACATATATAACGCTTGAGGAGATAGACAAATGTAATCCACTGTGCCGAAGCACGGTTGACGTACATGAGGAGTATCATGGTAGCACGGTAAGTCTAGATGAATCAAGCCGGTTCCACAGTGAATAAAGGCAGAATGGGCAGACAGAAAATTCATACCGAGGATGAGCTCATGGGAGCATTTCTCGAGCATGGCAAGTAGTACGATTATGGTTCGGTCAGCAACACCTTTTCGAGCGGAGCACATCCCTAGTGCGCGAAACGTTCCGCCATCGGCGACACGAATGAACGTTACTGTGGGTGGCGTTAGGACGTTCTTAAGGCGGCAATGAATCTCCGAATTCATCACTGATAACTGAGCCCCAGTATCAACTAGAGCAACCACATGTGCGTCATCCATTTTACCGTCTATCAGGTTCCTTCTGGCCTGCCGTGCGGTCAGAGGATTTGGCAGGCGAGTCGTCGATGTAGCAACAACTCTGGGAGCTGTATCATCTAGTTTTCCAGAGGAAGTCGTTCAGTCGGTGACGTAGGGCCACGGAACTGGGGCGAGCGAGATGATTGGCGACGAGACAACGGCAAACGGGACTGGTGACCACGTGGGGTGGTGAATGACGGTGCGGCGTGGATGTAGCGTTGTCGCCAATGGTTCGGGGAGGCTCGCGGTAGGGTTGAAATTGGCCATGATCCATGACGGGGTTACGGTTGTATCCTTAGGGCGCCTCATGCCATTACCACCGGCTGCTACAATAGCGGGCCACGGGCCCAATACGATGGCAGTTGAAACAAATGGGACCATCATCAGCAGTCCTCCACTCGGCTGGATTGCGAGCACGGAACGGCGGCCTTTGACCTTGGTCGTGCGAATGTGAGGGACGGCGGTCGATCGGCTGGTAAGGAGCTGCGGCGCACGCAGAGTCCAGGCTAGCATTGGAAAGCTCCTGATCTACGACCGCTTGGACTAGTGGCATCATCTGGGATCTATGGTCACAGGCATGGCCGCACGTAGAAATAGGAGACGCAGCATCAAGTTCACGTCGGATATCTCCCCGTGCTCTACGATGAGTGGTGCTGACGGCTGAGGTACGTCTTCGCACGACCACGTTGCTGCAGTGTTCGGAAGTGGACCGAAATGATCGGCAATGCCTCGATATTGAGCGGCCTCAAAGCGCTTGCACTCTTGGATGATGGCATCGATGGTGTCGCAGTCTTTGCAGAATAGCAGATCGAGGGCATCATCTGCTATGCCCTTTAACACGTGGCCCACTTTCACAGACTCCGTCATGCGCTTGTGGGCTTTGCAGCAAAGGGCAAGCACGTCCTGTATATAAGTCAGGTACGACTCTGTCGGTCTCTGTGCACGAGATGCCTGCTCCTTCTTTGCTGCTGCCTTTCTAACTGCAGACTTGCAGAACAAGGAACGCATCCTTTTCCTTGCGCTCATTGCAACTCGCAATTTCGTCTTCGTTATTTTCAAACCACACTTTCGCTGTTGCTTTGAGGTAAAATAACATGTTTGCCAACATTATCATCTCATCCCAGTGATTATTCTTACTGTACGCTCCCACACGTGTAGCCAGTCCTCGATGTCGACATTGTCAGTCCCGCTGAATGTGACTGGGTCTTTTAGCTGAGCCAAGACGACCGTTGTCGTTGCCGTCGCATCAGTGGGCGCCGACCCCAGCTCCGTCATCTTGGAGAAAGCCAAGCGTCGGCCGCTGCATAGCTCCGTTGTACCGTATGGATACCCCGCACCTCCACCAAACTTCCTCAGGGACGAGAGTAGCCAAAAGGGATAGGAAATTGTATTTACAGATATTTACAGAGAGAGGTGGCTGCAGGCTAGATGTCAGAAAAACAACACTAGCGCTACCCTGATCGTCGTCTTCACCGTCTTTCTGGTGCATTCTTCCATGGTCGGCAGGATGCGTGCTTCAGTGCGCGCGAATAGCTTGCAACAATATGTATTCAAGCATGTGCATGAAAGGTTCTAGCTAGACGACGACGAAGTTACTGTGCTCGGTTGCTGGTTTTCTTCTGGTGCTGCACTTTTTCTCTATTTACCTTATTTTCGTGTATCAGTAACAGGCAACGACGTTTGTGCTGAACCCTGAAGTCTTCTACTCTACTGGGAGATCCTCCCCGCGGAGCTTGCCGTGGAAGATATGGTCTTGGACACGTCCGGCGGTCAGCATAGACCGCCCGCGGCTCGGAAGCGGCTCAGTCCGGCAGTAGGATCCGACGCTACTGATTCCGAGCTTTCTGACTCAAGATCTGAAGATTCGGATGCTTTCATACCTGTCAAGCACCGCCGCCCACGACGGACGTCACCGGCATCGTCCTCAAGTGAAGGGACTGTCATATACAACACCATCAAGACTACAACAGTAGCTTTCATTCCCGTCGACGCGATGGTAAGCCTGAATGCTATCTCTCGACAGAAACCTAATGATTTCTTCTTCAGACTTGCCCCTGGACTAATCCAAGAGGTTCGCGTGAACCCCTGGAAAAATGTCATTGCTGTTGACACAACTGATGACAAGATGGTGCAAACTCTACTTGGTTTGTCTGAAATCTGTGGGGTCCACACGCGTCCCTACATACCACAGGGTACAAATATAGCAGCTGGTGTCGTATCTGATGTGGACTTCGATCTCAAAGACGGCGTTTTTAAGAACATGATCGTTTGCACGCCACCATGTAAAATAATTAGCGTTCGAAGGCTAGGCTCGTCAAAGTGTATGAAGATACTTTCCGCCTCTGGAAAGCTGCCTAGTCATATAAAGGCTGGACTTGTGCGCTATCCTGTTCGACCTTTCGTACCACGGCTTTTGCAATGCCATAAATGTTTTAAGATTGGTCATGTTCAGGGCTTTTGCACCAGAGATCTGGTCTGTGCCAAATGCGGTGGGAACCACCATGTAGATTTCTGTGAAAGTCAGGCATATCGGTGCCCTAACTGTAATGGTGAACATTTGGCAACAGATAAAGGATGTCCCTCATTGAAGAATGAACTAAAGGCACTAAAAGAGACAGCCAAAAAGAAGGCAGCAGGAGATGAAAGCTCCCGTCGCCGTAGTGCTGCCCCAGCGACTGGAAAGGCATCGCGTTCAAAGAGTGACAAAGACACAACGCATCGGAAAGTAGGGAGGCGGAACTTCTGCCTCTCCGACACATCGTGGCCAGCGCTTCCATCGAAACCGTCGGAACAAGTATCTACAAAGACTTCAACCACGGTGGAAAGCACTGCAAACACATTACCTAAACCGGTATCAGCCAGCGACGATGTGCAACTTGTCAATCTTCTAAAGATGCTTGTCAACGCCATCAGATCTCTAATCACCGGTCGCCAGACACCAGCAGCGTCAGCAGCAGAGCAACTTTTGGACGCACTCGTTCCTGTCGTCGACGGCCTTCGCTAGACGTTTTACCGGAAACAATTCCAACGGTTGTCAGCAGCCTCGCCCCTTTGTGCTGCAATGGAATGTCAGGTCGATGCGACCGCGGCACGCGGATTTAGTCCTTCGACTCATCGCTATGAAGGCTCCACCAGACGTTATAGCGCTTCAGGAAACTAACGTAAGGAAAGACGAATATCGATTGCCAGGCTTCGTGGGTGTCCACAGTAAAACTCGATGCGCGGAACCAGCTTGTGGCTCTTTCCAGTGTGTGGAGGAGGCGCATACGCGCAATGCTTCAAAAGCATCAGTGTACGTTCCTGCTGACTTGGACTTCGCGGTTATTGACACAGACGGCATCTGTGACGATGAGTTTGAGTGTGTAGCTGTTACTGTGAGCCTCAGAGGTGTGTGTACGACGGTGGCAAGCATATATAACAGGCCTACACGTTCTTCCGATACCTCGCTACTTGAGAGCTTAGTGTCTCGGTGTGGGGCATCGTTTGTGTTATGCGGAGATTTTAATGCCCACCATCCACGATTGTGTAGCCGTCCCCAAGACAATCGTGGGACAGAGATTAACGAGATCATTATCAAGACTGATCTCCAATTACTGAATGACGGTTCACCTACATTTATAGGTAGAGGAAAGGAGCATTCCACTATAGACCTTGCGATATCAACGAGAGATGTGTGCTTAGCCTGGTCATGTGAACCCGACCCGTGGGGCTCAGATCACCTACCCATTTGGTTAACACCAACACATACTGCGGGTCGCCAGGATGTCGTTTATACAGTGACTAACTGGGACAAGTTCCGACAGCTGATCTCAGAGGCACCATCTCAAGACAGCCTATTTAAACTTATGAGTGAGTGCTTACGAAAAGCTACAGTACAACTACGACGGAGTATCGGCAAACCAAATCCCGATCTAAAGCTTTTGCGGCTCCGCGCATGTCGACGGCGGGCTTATAGACGGGCACAGCGCTCTAAACGACGCACCGACTGGACTATGTACAATCGCATTGATGCAGCCATACGGCGGCATACAAAACAGCTTCGTCGAAAGAGCTGGGAAGCTTTGTGTAGCTCGTTGCACACTGGAAGTGGTTTTGGAAATGTATGGCGCATACTGAAGGCTCTCCGCACTCCTCAAACCTGCAAGAATCCTACGGCTGCATTGAGCATAGCGACTGACCCGTCACCAAAAGTAATAGCGGAGGCATTCGCAGACATTTTCGTCTCTTCTGCATCCAGTGACACCACAATTAGCGACCTTCGTTCTTTGACAAGTCACAGAACCATAACCGCTTCCTACGGTCCAGGCTGCCAGATGGATGAGGCAGATTTCACTCTTGAGGAGCCGCGACGCGCGCTGAGCCTCTCCAAACGCCGCACTGCTCCAGGCGAAGATGGTGTGACGTACCAAGCATTGCGGAACGTTGATAAGAGTTTCCATGACCGTATATTGGACGAGTATAATGAAATATGGAGAGCCGGTGTAATCCCTGCTGAATGGAAATCGTCCGTGGTAATACCAATTTTATAGCCCGGGCGTCCTGCAAGGCACCTAAAGTCCTACCGACCAATATCCCTAACTTCAAATGTCATCAAGTTAATGGAGCGAATTGTCTTGTTTAGTTTAGATGTCAGGCTAGAGGAGCTGAATTTTTTCCCTGATGTCATGAGTGGCTTTCGGCGCCGCCGTTCGGCTCTGGACAGCATATCAGACCTTGTCTCAGCACTCAAATTTGCCAAAGAAAACAAGCACTCTGCCTACATGCTCTTCCTAGACATACAGCAAGCTTTCGATTCAGTTCCGCATAAGGCGATTATTTTCGCTCTTGCAACCGCGGGAATTTCGGGTCGTCTGCTACAATTTGTGCATAATTTTCTATCGGAGCGCCGTATGAAAGTGCGTGTCGGAGGAGTAACTAGTGAATACCGAAATGTGAAGTGCGGTGTGCCACAGGGCAGCGTATTATCGCCGCTTTTGTTTAACACCGTACTCGCCGCACTTCTAAGTCGTTTGCCTCGGGACACTGATTTCCCTGTGAGCATAGCTGTCTACGCAGATGACATTGCTCTGTGGATAAGCGGCCCTTCGCACCTTGGTCCGCGGCTTCGTGCAAGCTTGCAAAGAGCTCTCAACGCTACTTCGGAGTATTTGGGTGAAGTTGGCCTGCTCATATCACCTGCTAAGTCGGCTGCAATAGCATATCACCCTAAACAACGCGCTCGTCGAACAATGAGCCGACTCTATCTTGACGAAACGCCTATAAACTGGGTGCGACAACACCGTTATTTGGGGTTAATTGTGGATGATCGCATCTCTTGGCGTCCTGCCGTTAAATCTGTACGACGCAAATCGCACTCCCTCCTTAAGTATGTGGCCGCCTTGACTGCTCGAGGTGCTGGCTGCGACCAAACAACGGCTCTTCAGGTGTACCAGTCATCTGTACTCTCAGGCATGCTGTACGCATTACCAATTTTGAACATAACACATAGTTTGATGTCCCAACTGGAGCGAGATCATCGCGTTGCCCTTCGACTAATGCTTGGATTACCTCATGAGGCGCAATCTATTGCATTACTCACTGAAGCGCATCAGTTACCCCTGAGGCTGCAAGCAGATCAGAGAGCTCTGTATCATATTGAGCGTCTGCACCGCGCATCGAATGGTCAATCGCTCCTTGATCGTCTCGTTAACCGCCCATTATCTCGAATGGGAAAAATGGCGGCTTTATTTATGAAAATCACTACCATTTCTGAACATGCTGCTTCAGATACGTCACCGCCTCCAAAAGGTATCACGAAACACGTACTTCCTATTTACCTCACAATCCCTGACATGCACAAAAAGTCTGATATGGCTGTTTCGGCAATATTCCAATTGGCTCAATCTCACATGTTCGAAAAGTTTCCAGATTATCTTCAAGTTTTCACAGATGCATCTGTACACACCGACGGTCAAGGCGCCTCTGCAGCTTTTTTCTGCCCTTCAACTAAAGTACGACGTATATTTCAAATACCTCATCCAGCTTCGTCAACAACTGCAGAACTAGCAGCGATTAATGTTGCATTGAAATACGTGCAAGAGGAGTTAACTACATCGAAAGTTGTCATCTTTACCGACTCCCATGTTGCCCTTAGCAGGCTACAACGCAGTGAGCTTGATTGCCCACTTGTGCGCAGCATTACTGACTCTGCGAGCAAAATTACATCACGTGAGGTATCTGTCGTCGCTCAATGGATACCTTCACACGTAGGAATCGCCGGAAATGAAGAAGCTGATCGGATCGCTTCAAGTTACGCTCATAACAACTGTGACTGCCCAGAAATTCTGTGCAAGCTTGATGACGCTCGTCTCCTGATACGTCGCCACCTACTTAAGCAGCATCCAGATCAGCGTGTAGCAAATGGAACGTTCCCGCCCCGTGTTCGTGGTTGAGGCTTGCCTCGTCGCGCTAGAGCACAACTGCTCAAGCTGAGGTTTGGTTGCGTGAACGTGCACGAACGTTTATACAGACAAGGGCGTGTGGCAAGTCCATTCTGTGCGTCTTGTGGCTGCTACGAGACACTTCAGCACCTTATATTTGAGTGTCCCGCTTTCAGTGCGCAGCGCATGTCGCTAGTGAGAAACTATCACCTGCTTGGCCTGCGGTGTGCGACACTCGAGGAATGCTTATACCCCAGTGGTTGTGCATCTAAACGTGATCAGGCCCATCGCGCCCTACTGACCTTTCTAGAGTTAACTTAGGTTCACGTTTGTAGCGTGAACGTTAAACATTCTGTAGTAGCGTGACCTTCAGTGACCGGCCCTACTGTGTGTGATCTGTACTGTGTCCTAACGCTTCTTCCTTCGAAGATGGGAAGTGGCGGGTTCAAACACCTTGTAGTGTATATTGTGAACCGACTACCAGTGAAACGGTGATTGCGTGCAGCTATACTTGGCGTCTCATCGTGGAGCGCACAATTAGCCGCGTAGCAAACTAGCCATGGATGTGATTGATAATTGTGGAGGCTGTTCGATGCGGCGTCACTTTAATTCCGGCTGCAGAGTCGAAACTCGGCGGAACAACGTGCTAGTGTACTGTGTTCTACTTTAGTCTTTAGATTTGTCCTGTTGCTCTTCCTTTCCTCTTTCCTCCCTTCCTTCCTATCTTCCATTTCTGTGTTGCTGTCACCTCCCTTCAGAAGAGTAGGCAGGCGTTGTGCCCCTTCCGGTGGCAGTTGCCAGCCTGCTCCTCGCCTTCCCTTTCCTGTTAACTGTATATATGTGTATATGTGTTCAAAACAAATGATAATAATAATAATAATAATAATAATAATAATAATAATAATAATAATAATAATAATAATAATAATAATAATAATAATAATAATAATAATAATAATTTGTGTCTGTCGTGTGTGTGTGCTGGGGCGTAACTGAAGGGGGGGGCGGGGGGGCGCAGCGCTTACGTGCCTCCCATTGAAATCTCTGTGTACCTTAGGATGAAGCCTGCCCAGACACCCTCCCCCATACCGTTACTGGCTAGAGAGGTGCGTCACCCCTCCCCCCTCACAGAACATTGGAGGGGTGATAAACCCATGCCACATACGCCACTGTGCGCACGCGTGCGTGTGGACTGTTCCCTTACCGATACGTAAATTTATGTATTCATGCATGTGCATGGAAAGGTACGTGCGTGTGCGGCGGGCAGGGCTTGGTCAGTGAGTGTGCACACAGGCGCCGCCACCTACACGTTCGTGCAAATCCGTAGGCACAATAGAAAATGTTGTAGGTGCGCGAATGCGAACACTTGTATGTTTTGTATCATGTATGCGCGTGCATACGCGTGCGTGCGACAGTGTACACCCGTTCGCTGCTGACAGATTCATAAGAATTCGCGCATGCGGACATGGAAAGCTGTACGTGTGTGTTTGCGTGCGCGTGTCTGCGCGTTGTTCATCTTCAATACCAGCATCATGTGCAGGTACACACAAACTCGAACACGCGGACATCCATGTGTTCAGCATTTCTGCAGGAAGCACACGTAACTGCCTGATCAACAAGCAGCATCTTCACTTCACTTCACTTCACTTTTATTTTCCTTAAAGACCCCTGAAATGGGGGTATTACATAAGGGGTGGGGTTTACAAATGTGCATTTTAATTGGTGGCCACATGAGTTCAGTGAAGAATATTAGTAATAAGCTTATCAGCAAACGTCGTTGAACAGGTGATTTCAGTTATGTGACCGGGCAGGCCGTTCCAGTCGCTTGATGATCGGCAAAAGAAGGACGCAGAGAAAGTTGTAGTTCGGCTGCGTGGACGGGTTACTTGCAAGGAATGCCCTGTACGCAGGGAATGGCGAGGGGGTGGGGCCAGCACATATGGTGCGTGGTGGAGCGAACTGTAATAGAACTTGTGAAAGAGGATTAACGAATCAATGCGACGCCGGGATGATAGCGTGTTTAAGGCGGACTGTGCTTTAAGTAGTGATACGCTAGTGTTATAAGAATACTAAGAATGAATTAATCTTGCCGCACGATTCTGAATTCTTTCAAGTGCATTGATAAGGTAAGTTTGATGTGGTGACCAGATGGGGGATGCGTATTCAATTTTCGGACGTACGAGCGTCTTGAATGCTAGTAGTTTGACGTGTTGCGGTGCATGACGCAGATGGCGTTTTAGGAATCCAAGTGTTTGGTTAGCAGATGCAGTAATGCGCATCAAAGAAAGTATACTGCCCCAGAAACGAGTGTTCAAGGAAAGTTGTAATGCTTTCGCGTCTTTATTTTGTCGACTTTGAAAGTCTCATGACGGTTGAGCTCCAGCCATTGACTGAACACGAAGCATAGCTCTGATACCTGTCCTGTGCTTCAAACACGTCGCAAGAAACTGAGCTTATGGGCTCTGTAAAATAAAAGGCAGGATATACGTTTACAGTATTACAGAAATGTTTTAAAACATCTATTCAAAAAAGATTTGTTCTGTGGTGATTGCCTTATGCATTGAATTTAGCCGATTTGAGGAAATTTTTAAAAATATTTCTCCATGTCCTGAAACTATGCATTAATTAATGCGTTAGTGCATCGCTCTTCCCTTTCCCAGTCCCTCCTGATGATGAACAGCCGAGGGACACATGCTTCTCCTGCATTTACTGTTTCTTGACCAAAAAAATATGACGCTATCTTGTTGTTCGTTCTCTTGGAAACGTGCCATTATTGCCGAAATGATGGTAGAACAAACTAAGTGCATTACAAATTTCAAGATACATCTGCAATATGCTTGTCAGGAATGGAAAATGACACCTTGTTAGCAATGTTACAGCTCTAACTGCAGCTCCACCCGTCTTAGGTGTATCGCGAAACAGAGCCAAATAAAGAAAACTGATCATTTTCAATACTATATGCTCAATATTTTACACATTAGCACAAGGAGGCCTATGCAGAAAATTTACTAGGTATAGCACATTTTTACCGCGAAGCTGTTTATGGCTAGGGTCAAGTGCATTTTTATTTCTGCGTGTGCGAAAACCATAGGCCGATCCCGGAGATAGTGCAATATCGGGCTGACCCGCGGTGGAGGTGAGGCAGGCTTGAAGGGCACCGCCAATTTTCAAAAATAAGTTTAATATATAGGGTCCAAATGGTATCTGTATCAAATATGAGGCTTATAAGAACAGGTACTACATTTCACCCGCGTAGGTCATGCCCTCTTTTCGTCGGCGTTCCAAGCGCCTGCACATCTACTTTCCTTTCCTTCCACTCTCCCGTGGTGGCAGTGCCGTCCAAGCATCAAGTGTGTCTAGTTTCCTCCGGCTCCTCGGGCCAGCGGTCCCGTCATCCACGCGATAGTATGTAAAAATCAAGTGAAATTAGTTCGTGCCGTTTTTCAAAATTGTGTGTCGCCTCTGTGTCGTGTGCTAAACAGCGTTGAGGGGCATCCACTTTTAGAGAGTGGAATGATGCTTTTTTGACTAGGGGTATATCTATTATATGGAATAAGTAAGGAAGGTGTTTTTACTCGTATATGCTATATAAGTTGATGTGCGGCTTTTAATTATATGTTTATTAATAGGAAATAGATGGTTGTGTCAAAATAAGTTCGGTAGAGCGGTGTTGTGCGCAGTAAATAAACATAGCATCTGTAGCTATATTTCTGTCTGAGAAATTGTAGGAAGCTGTCTTCTGTATGTATGATCATAGTAGAGAATGCACCCATTTTTTTGAAATAATCAGATACTCAACTCTAAAATGTAGTGCTGTGTATTGAACGTCTTTCTGTGCGATTGGTTACTACTAAAAGCAGCGAATAAACTTCGTTTTTCTGCCTACTCATGTTTTGCCGAAACAAAATAACCGCGCGCCATGGCGTAAATACTCGCATACCTTGAGCATCAAAAAAAAAAAAGGAAGAGAAGTTTTGACACAAATGCGCTGCGAACATGTTGTGAGTACCACGAGAAAATAGGAAGCCAAGTCTTGTTTGAAACAAGCTCTGCAAGATCAAAACTATCTGAAAAAAAATAAATGCAAATGGTGTTGGTTTCCGTTCGCACCTGCAAAGAAACATGGCAGCATGGTTGTTTTTTCTTTTTGTCTTGGAAGCTGGGTCGAGCAAATGCAAAGGAAGAAATTGGCGTGCATGACGCAACTCGCGTTTACCAGGGGGTGCACCAACGCACGTAGCCGTAACTAAAGCCGCAATATAGCGTCCAAGGACGACAAAAATCTGTTAGTCCAAAAATTTTGCAGCTCTACGTGAGGCTTGGTCATCTTGATGAAAAGGCACAATTGCATTTCGCGGAACTTCACTTTCAGGAATAATTTAAAAACACGTGAAATCTCGACAGCCAAAATGAGAGTCAACATGGCTGAGAATTGCAACCACGTAGTCATAATGCGTGTCGAGAATAGAGCCCTTGGTTGGCCTGCAGCATCGGCCATACGTTGGTAGCATATTAAAGGACGCTGAGCTGCGTGGTAGGCGCCTAGTCAAGTGGTTTCTTTATAAAATATCGCGTGCTTTGGTTACATCCAGGATAAACAAGGACAGTCAAAGCTGTTATCATAACATAAAATAATTATGTGGATGTTTCTCAACAGGCTCTGGAACGTCTTCATTGAAGATTTTGCATTTCATGGAATACAATAGAACTGCGTTATATGTGAGTTCTAATAATCATCGAAGCTCATAGTAAAAAAATACTTTGAGTTGTTCAAGAGGAGAGCCAACAATACAAAGTTGGCTGCAGTCACATACGCGGATCTTTTAAAGCTGGCCACGGGCTCTGTACAACTGTAGGACCCGCCATGGAACATGGGGATGTATAGAGTGCTCACCTAGCTCATCGAAGTGGACTTATTGAAGACCGAAGCTACCTAAAAAAATATTAATTCAACTTGCCTTATCCACAGCCAGGAAAGAGATATTCGAGCCTGTGAAGTGCGAATTTTCTGGCAAAAAGTTACAACGCATGGACAGAAACTTTGCTTCTAGGAATATACTGAAGACGAAGAGAAAGCATTCACGCTTCAGACACTAAACTCGGCAAGAACACTGAAGCCAAACGCAGCCACTTTTCTTACGGAATGCTTCTGTTGTGCAACCTCCAGCATTATTTAGGGCACACGGGAATAATATATCCACGGAAGAGCAGGACGCCACGTAAATGCAGCGGCTTTACACCACCGCCAAACTGTTTCGGTTAGAAGGCACATACTGCATAATTTTTCTCTGAACCTCCTACTGCTCCTATGAGAGGCAATAACAGAAGCCTTTTCTACACAAAAAGAAGGGATTATTTGGCAGTGTGGCAATACATCTGTGGAACAGCGCTGTTAAAAAAAGAGAAAGGTTTGCTGGTTTCTTTGCAAAGGACACTTTGTCTGAATTTGTACACCATTGCATAGTTATGATCCGCATGAATTGCATGGGTCTAGCTGTAGAGGTAGGAGTTGCGGTGAACTAAGACAAGACAAATAAAATACTAAGACACGCACAGACACACACACACACACGCACATATATATATATATATATATATATATATATATATATATATATATGGTTTGTGTGTGTGTATGTGTGAAATGAGGCAATGAGAATGTACTTCCCGTCTACTTCTCATGGGCTTATCATTAATAAATACGGTCAAACTCGAGTGTTGTTTCGTCAACTTACACACTTACTGCGTTTTAATATTGGCTGCTAAATTTTGTATTTCACTGTATTCTGTTTGAATTTTCATTTTCTGCTGTATACAGCAAGAAAGCTCTTCATAAAGGAAGCATTTCTACAAGGGAAATATTATACACGGGGACAGGTACAGAAAGAACGAAGCAATCACTTGAATATCAACTAGTTCTTTATATTCAGGGAAGAAAAATTTTATGTAGACATATATTTAATTTACCGATAAATCAGGTACACGCACTTTTCAGATGCGCGCCAAAGAGCACAAGCTCCAGAAATATTTTGTTTTTGGCTGAAACATGCACAGCGTGCTTGCAAAGCTTTCGTGTAGTCGAGCTGAGCAGTACGCTTCAAAATGTTATCTTATAATTGCGTACGGAGGCCGTAAAAGAGCATGCGCTGCCTGCACATCTGTTGTGCAGCTGCCTATTCGTCATAATGAGCGAGTTGACCCCCTTCAATGTGTGTTCTTGCAGCTGCTCATGGATCTGTGTGTTAGGGCACCATTCTATTTTCTCAAAACAACAGGATTGTGTACACTTCTTCGAAATCAAACAGGGCGAAACAGGCGAATCACAAGAACTCATGTAACATGGACGCTTGCTCAACACTAAATTTTTTATTACAGTCACGAAATAATATACGCGTCAGGAACGGTACACGGTGCATGCTAGAATTGTAAAGGGCATCAGCTATTCAATAGGCAGCGGCACGCTACTGCTTTGTTGTGCAAGGAGATAGGGATTTGGCTTACAGCCGAGGCAAAACCTTCATGTATGTAACATGCCTAAACTAGTTACACGGGTTTTGGTTCTTATTATAAACCTAAGCGCGCATACTGTTCTGTTGCAAGGTGTAAGTCAACACGCACGTCTTATGAGTTTCTGTCCTGTGTCCGTTGCCCTCTGATTTCTAAAATCTGCAGATATTGCCACATCCTATATGGTCGCCGCGGCTATGTGCCAGGCGATGAGAACGACGCTGAAGTGGCGCGCGAGTGGAAAAACAGAGACGACAACGACGTCGCGTTGACTGCTCTCATAAAAGTGCTTTTACACGTCCTGTACGCCGGCTATCCGTCTCCTAATAGGCTGCGACACTGGTGGGGGTGCGGGGTAGGATTGTCTCATGCTCGGCACCCCTTCGCGCAGCCATACCTCGAAAGCGGCATCACCTTCGTTCATCGAAACTCCTGTTCACCGGTACAGTCACCGCCTGCTAGGCCTGACGCCCGAGTTCAGCCCTTTGCAGGACCCTGCTGGAACGCGTCAACCTACTTCCGCCATGGCTACTGCAACTCCATCGCAGGTGACGCTGCAGAATCCTAAGATACCAGAAAGTTTCCACGGCGAAGCTTTTGAGGATGTCCAAGATTGGCTTGACCAATTTGAGCGTGTCGCCAGTTATAATGACTGGGGCTCCCAGCAAAAGCTGTCTAATGTCTATTTTGCGCTTCAAGACAGTGCGCGGACGTGGTTTGTGAACCGAGAGAGAAATTTGACCACGTGGGATGCCTTCCGCACCCAGCTGCTAGACACGTTCACTAGTAGCGACAGAAGAGACAACGCGCAGCGCCTACTTGAATCCCGTATTCAAAAACCAAACGAGAGCGTTGCCATGTTTGCAGAAGATATGGCCCGCCTTTTCCGCAGAGCAGACCCTGAGATGGCCGAAGAAAAGAAGCTGCGCTATCTCTTGCGCGGAGTGAAGGAGGAACTCTTTGCCGGGCTCGTGAGGAACCCACCAACGACAGTGGCCGAATTTACCAAGGAGGCTACCGCTATAGAACGGACACTACAGCAACGGTACCGCCAATATGATCGCAAGAGCTCGCCGGTGAACGCTTCCATTCTACCTGAGAGCTGCAGCACGTCTCTACGTGAAGTCATGAGAGAGATTGTGCGAGAGGAGATCCGGCAGCTCTGGATCTCTCCCATGGCACCAGCGGTGGCTTCTGTCGCTGATATCGTTCGGGAGGAAGTTCGAGAGGCCTTTTCGTCGCCCGACAGGCAGGCGGTGCCGCGACAATTGACCTACGCGGAAGCTGTCTGCCGTCCACCTCCTGCCACTTCGATGCTGCTGACACCGTCGACCACTACGACGCAGCCATCACCGCCACCCCCGACGCCCTATTTTCGACAGTCACAGCCGCCGCCAACTATGCCGTATCGCCGCCAGTCGATCGCTGCGCCTCGTTTCTACAGCGAATCCTCTGCCGGCTACCCGCTTCGAAAGACCGATTTGTGGCGCACCGCTGACCGCCGGCCGCTATGCTTTCATTGCGGCGAAGCAGGACATGTTTACCACGCATGCCACTACCGCGCGGCTGGGTATCCAAAATTTTCCAGCTGCAGTTACCCTGTGTCTGATGCTGCACGTAGCCGCGACGGAAATTCTACAAACTTCCGGCCCGAAGGTTCAACGACGCCTCGATCGCGTTCCCCCTCTCCGGCTCGTTACACCCCACCGACCCGTCGCGAATTTTCTGACGCCTCTAGAGGCAGGTCCCCTAGCCCGCGCCGGGGAAACTAGACGCAGCGACCTCCGGGGGTGAGGTCGCAAACCGGCTAGCTACCCAAGAGCCCCCATCGCCGACGATCAACGACTCTACAACTCCGACGACTCCAACCACACCTCCTGTAACCGACGCCGTCAGCGCCGATCTTGTCGTTTGCATTGACGGCCACCAAGTGGCCGCTCTCGTCGATATTGGTTCTCATTTTTCGATAATCAGTCAAAAGCTGGCCGACAGGCTGCGAAAAGTGAAGACGCCGTGGACCGGGCCCAACATCCGAACTGCCGGTGGCCAGTTGATGACGCCGATTGGAAAATGCACAACCAGAATAGTAATCGCCGGCGCAACCTTCGTCGCCACCCTCGTCATTCTCTTTGAGTGTTGTAAAGAACTTATATTGGGGATGGATTTTTTGAGAGAGTATGGTGCAGTGATTAATGTCCGTGACCTCGTCGTCACATTTTCTACGAGTTCAGGCGACGTCGACTCCGCGGAGCACCAACGACCCCGCTTACGTATCGCCGACGACGACGTCACGATTCCGCCGCGAAGCTGTTCCCTCGTGCCTGTAATCTGCGACAACTTCAACACTGGCACTGGCGTCGCTGAACACATCGACGCACTGGTACTGAGTCAAGGCGTTTCCATCGCCAGGGCCGTAATTAACGTACACGACGGACGTGCTGAACTCCTGCTGACGAATTTTACCGGGGAACGTCGACATATTGTTAAAGGCACGGCTGTTGCTTACTTCGACGAATTTACATCAATACAGGACTGCCTCTCAGTGGAGCACGCGACGTTCACTGAGGCTATGCCTGCCCCTGTGGTCGATATCAGTCCCACCTTATCGCCCGTCGAACGCAGCAGCCTCCATGAGCTCATCAATGAGTTTAAGAGCTGCTTCTCATCCACGTTACGAGTTAGCCAGACGCTGCTCACTAAGCACCGTATTGTCACCGAAGCCGACGCCAGACCAATTCGGCAGAATCCTTATCGTGTAGCACCGAAAGAGCGCGAGGCAATCCAGACACAAGTGAAGACGATACTTGACGACGGCGTTATTCGGCCATCTAAGAGTCCTTGGGCATCGCCTGTCGTATTGGTGAAAAAGAAGGATGGTAGCCTGCGCTTCTGCGTCGACTACCGAAAACTCAACCTGATCACAAAGAAAGACGTTTATCCGCTACCGCGTATCGACGATTCACTGGACAGGCTACGAAACGCACGTTACTTTTCGTCGATGGATTTGAAAAGCGGCTACTGGCAAATAGAAGTTGATGAGAGAGACCGTGAGAAGACCGCTTTTGTTACGCCCAACGGACTTTATGAATTTCAGGTGCTCCCCTTCGGTTTGTGTTCTGCGCCGACAACGTTTCAACGACTAATGGACACTGTACTCTCAGGCCTCAAATGGCAAACCTGTCTGGTCTACCTCGACGACGTGATTGTTTTCTCCGTAACGTTCGAGGAACGCTTACGGAGACTAAAGATGGTCTTCGAAGCAATACGCTCAGCTGGTCTAACTCTAAAACCTGAAAAGTGCCATTTTGGCTTTGAAGAACTTCAATTTCTCGGTCACGTTGTTAGTCGTGAAGGTGTCCGACCTGACCCTGATAAAATATCTGCCGTTGCTAATTTCCCAACGCCATCAGATAAAAAGGCCTTGCGACGTTTTCTGGGCCTTTGCGCCTACTACCGACGGTTTATTGCGGAATTTTCGCGCATCGCATGGCCATTGACCCATCTTACCAGAGAAGATGTCCCCTTTGCGTGGGGTGAAGACCAGCAACGGGATTTTGATGACCCACGGCAACGGCTGCAGGCGCCTCCCCTCCTCGCACACTTTGATGAAGACGCTCCTACGATTCTTCATACCGACGCTAGTAATGTCGGCCTCGGCGCAGTGCTTGTACAGCGGCAAGACGGCACCGAAAGAGTGATTGCTTACGCCAGCAGGACGCTATCTAGGACGGAGGCTAACTACTCCACTACAGAAAAAGAATGTCTCGCTCTGGTGTGGGCCGTCCTGAAATTTCGGCCATATTTGTATGGTCGGAGTTTCACCGTTGTCAGTGATCATCATGCACTTTGCTGGCTGACTAATTTAAAAGATTCAGCTGGTCGGCTTGCGCGCTGGAGTCTTCGGCTCCAAGAGTTCGACTTCACGGTTGTGTACAAATCGGGGAAACGACACACCGACGCCGACTGCCTCTATCGGTCTCCTGTTGAGACTGCAGTCCACGACGATGATGACGCGGGTTTTCTAGGCGTGCTAGATACTGTCCACGTTTCACGCCACCAACGCGAGGACGCAGAACTGGTTCCTCTTTTCAATTATTTGAGGGAAAAACAAGCAGCGTGCCGAGGTTATTCGCGAGAGGGCTGCCTTCGTTTTGCTTACGCCACGACGTTCTCTATAAAAAGAACTTTTCACCTAATGGCAGCAGCTACCTACTCGTCATTCCCGCATCTCTTCGCGACGAAGTCCTACATGCCTGTAACAACGAGCCGACCGCTGGTCACTTGGGATACACCCGCACATTGGCAAGAATTAGGCTAAAGTACTATTGGCCAAGACTTGCGTCGATCGTGAAACGTTACACACAGACATGTCTAGATTGCCAGCGCCGCAAAGCCCTACCCGGCAAGCCAGCTGGACTGCTGCATCCTGTTCAGATACCGCAAGCGCCCTTCGAACAAATTGGCATGGACCTTTTAGGTCCATTTCCACTGTCTACTGCCGGAAATAGATGGATAATCGTCGTCACTGATTATCTTACTCGATACGCCGAAACAGGTGCTATCCAACGTGGAACAGCAGCCGAAGCAGCGCGATCTTTCGTCGAAGCCGTCGTCCTAAGGCATGGCGCTCCCGCAGTGGTCATAACAGACAGAGGATCTGCGTTCACGGCTGCGCTTCTGGATACTGTGTTGCGACTAAGTGGTACCACTCACCGAAAGACCACGGCTTATCATCCCAAACCAATGGGCTTTCAGAACGTATGAATAAGACACTGGCAGACATGATGAGTATGTACATCGACGTCGACCACAAGAACTGGGACGAGATTTTACCATACGTTACATTTGCGTATAACACGGCTCGCCAAGAGACAACCCGCGTGACGCCTTTCAACCTCGTTTACGGACGCGAAGTGACAACAATGTTGGAAGCAATGCTGCCACACGAGTGCGGTGACGACGAGACTGGTGCCGAGGAGTTTACGCAACGCGCCGAGGAAGCCAGGCAGCTTGCGCGTTTGCGAATCCAAGAACGACAGGAATACGATGCCCGACACTACAATCTTCGGCACAGACCCGTCACATACAACGTCGGTGACCAGGTGTGGATCTGGACTCCGATTCGTCAGCGGGGGCTGTCTGAGAAGCGCTTCCGAAGATACTTCAGCCCGTACACAGTTCTGCGCCGCATCAGCGATGTGAATTATGAAGTTGTCCCCGACAGCCATAACTGCTCCAAACGCCGGCGGCATCTGCCCGAGGTTGTGCACGTGCTTCGTATGAAGCCCTACATTTCCTCGTGACCTCAACTTTGCACCGTCTGTGCACAGCCTTCGGGGGTTGGTGCATCGGGACGATGCCTTTTTTTTTTCAAAGGGGGGGCACATGCCACATCCTATATGGTCGCCGCGGGTATGTGCCAGGCGATGAGAACGACGCTGAAGTGGCGCGCGAGTGGAAAAACAGAGACGACAACGACGTCGCGTTGACTGCTCTCATAAAAGTGCTTTTACACGTCCTCTACGCCGGCTATCCGTCTCCTAATAGGCTGCGACAATATTTCAGTCACCTTCCCGTTTTCATGTCTACATTACGCCGGTTTGACATGAGAAATATCTTATTGCATGAAAATTTCCACATGTCAGTTTTGTTCCTAAGCTGTTTACTCCGTGGGAAATCTACACCTTGCTGTTGACAGACATCTTATACGTGTTAGACGACAAGACTTTCTTCAACAATATCTTTCCGTTGAGATTATTACGGAAGGATAAAAGAAGAGAAAGCAAGAAGAAGATTGCGAGACGCTGCCTGCTGCGTGTTGTTGCTGGTCAACCATCGTAACTACATTGACTCTGCTTGTATATATATTTTAAATGCAGTCTGTCTATACTCTCAACATCCCCTTAACATATTGGTGGAGGTGCGGGGAACCACGGCTGGAAACGGAGCTCCGCAATGGACGTCGTATCACCGTATCCACCATGAATGAAGGGGAGCACGCGGGATCAACGTCGTTGCCGCCTCCAACGTCACCGTCGCAAGCTACGTCGCCTTCCACTTCGGTTGTAGTTGTGCAACCCAAGGATCCTGGAACTTTCTGCGGGACCTATGGCACCGCTTTTGAAGAGTGGGTGGCTATGCACGAATGCGTGAGTGGAATCAACAGCTGAGACCCTACGCTTATGCTAGCTAACAATGTTGTTCTACCTAAGAGGCACGGCAAAGGTGTGGTACGAAAACCACGAAGAAGAGCTAACCAGCTGGGACCAATGCAAAGAGAAATTGATAGAGTTGTTTGGCGTAAATTTGCCGCAAAGCAGGAGCAGGCCTCCCGTGTGCAATCCCCCACGGAGTCCTATATCTCATACATCTAGGACGTCCTTGCGCTTTGTCGTAAAGCCGGTCTCGACATGACAGAAGCTAAGAAGGTCGGGCGCGTGCAGGAGCGAATTGTTGACGACGCCTTTAATCTCCTCATGTGCAAAATCTGCTTTGCAGTTGATGCTATCATCAAAGAGGACCGACAATTCGAGCAGGCCAAAAGCCGACGCATCCTGCAATCATTCGCCAGACTTCCCAATACTGCCGCAATGTCGACGTGTGAAGGTCAACCCGCGCAACAGCATGCGCAGGACGTGGTGCGAATCGTTCGACGTAAACTAGATGCGATAGCATACGCAGCTTTCTGTTCGCGTAGCCCTAATGCTACAACATTTTCAGTTCCCCTCGCACAGGCCGTCGTTCGCAAGGAACTTGAAAACACTGGTTTACCGTCTGTGTGCTGTCACCAATCCCAGAGCGAACTATTTTCGCTGCACCCAGATGCTTCACTCCGCGTTATCGCGACCTGACTGAGTGGAGATTGCGGACAACCATCCGATATGTTTCACCGGTCGCCACATTGGTCATGTCGCCCGATACTGTCGCAACTCGTGGCCCTCAAATCCTCGCACGCCGAACAACCTGAGCCGCTTTGATTGAAATGCCCGCAATGTCTCGCCCACCGCCGAGTCTAACAGGGCTGACAACTCTGCTAGGAAGACGCGGTACCGTCCCTCACCATCGCCGCGCGGACACCAGTCTCATTCACTGCAGGCGCGACGCCCATTTTGCCGTTCGCCGCAGCCACGTCACCTTTCGTCCCCTGTGGCTTTCGGCCGCGCCTTTCCGGAAAACTAAGAAATGCAGCCCTCGGAGGTGGCGTTGCATTACCTACTACTACAGCAAATTGTCTGTCTGTGCCCACACAGAGAAGTGTAATTGACGTTAGAATAGACAGCGTACCGGTCCAAGTACTCGTCGACACTGGAACCCACGTATCTGTGATGATTGCCAGCCTACGTAGATGTTTAACGAATGTACTCACCCCAGAAGCCGCCCGAGTGCTTTGTGTGGCCGATGGCGGCGTGCTGGTTGTACTTGGAAGGTGTACTGCGCGTATAAGTATAGCCCGGCACCCTAGATCTGTTATATTTCCTGTGATGGACAACTGCCCTCACGACGTTATCTGACGCACCGACGTTCACTCGGAACGGCGTTATCTCGCCGATGCTCCGGGCGCCGCCCCACCGCACTTTTGCTCGCTTGGCGATGTGATTCTATTACACGAGGCCGTCACATAATCACTTTGACCGCACAGCGACAGGTTCCGGACGCTGAATATGTGTTTCGCGCCATCGTCGACAGGGCTTTTGAACCGGAACGTTGATGTTTCAAACACGCTAGTCACGGTTACTAATAACGACGTCGTTCTGGCGCTTCTGAATTTGAGCCTGTGCCCTCAAATGCTTCCGGCCGGTATGTTCTTGGCCAGTGTGTCTAGTACTTCAGAATTTGATATTTAGAGTCTGAATGGCAAAAAGTAGTTTATTAGCGCCAATTGCCGCTCACAGCTCTGGTTCCCTAACTTCGCGAAGTAATTTCGCGAAAACTTCTTCCTTAACTTCGCGAAATTAATTGCACGTGACCTAACATCTGCACAGGCGACGGACATACGTCTCCTACTCGAATCGTGCAGTAACATCTTTGATTTCGGCGTCCTGCCTTTAGGTGAAAGATTTGCTGTTCTCCACCGCGTAAACACTGGAGATACGAATCGTATACGTCGGCGTCCCTATCGTGTATCGCATGCTGAACGTAGAGTCATCCAATCAGAACTGGACACAATACTCCGCAAAATGTGCGGGAACCATCAGCCAGTCCTTCGGCTTCGCCTGTCGTCCTTGGAAAAAAATGGTTCCTGCTTTTCTGCGTCATTATCGACACTTAACCATGATCATGAGAAAAGACGCCTACCCACTGTCACGCATCGATGATGCCTTGACTGCTTTTGCGTAGCTAACTACTCATCCATTGATCTTCGGTCCGGCTACTGGCAAATTTCAATTGATGAAATGGACCGCGAGAAGACGGCCTTTATCACGCCTGATGGTTTATATCAGTTCAACATCATGCCATTTGCCCTATGCAATGCTCCTGCGACATTTGCACGTATAATGGAGTCTTCTCTGCGAGGCGACAAATGGGCCACCTTTCTTCGTTACCTTGACGACGTTGTTGTTTTTTCTCGCGTATCAGGCAGCCATTTTACCCGACTCGCTGCCATTCTTGCGGTGTCCCGAAAAGCCGGCCTCCAACTGAACTCCACGAAATGTCAATTCGAGCGCCGTCACACAACCATTCTGGGACACCTCGTTGACGCAGCCAGTGTACAACTAGACCCGGAAATAGTTCGCTCCGTTCGCAGTTTCCCTTTGCCACATTCTGCTTCTGACGTGCGCTGGCTGCTTCGTCCAGCCTGTGTTCTTACTTTCACCGTTTCGTCAATAACTTCGCCGGCGTTGCTCGGCTTTTGAGAGATCTTCTAAAGAAGAACGCGCCATACTCATTGGGCCTGAGCAGGCTCACGCGTTCGCTGCTGTCGTCGGGTTTCTACAACCATTGGCATAATTGTCCACTTCAATCCATTTGCACCGACCGAAGTCCTCACTTACGCAAGTGGCCACGGCATCGGCGCTGTTCTCGCCCAACAGCAGAACGGTATCGAGTGCGCCATAGCTTACGCTAGCCGGCTGCTGTGACCTCCCAAGAGTAATTCCTCTATCACCGAGTGGGAGTGCTTGACTTTAGTTTGGGCTGTCACCAGGTTTCGGCCATATTTGTACGGGCGCATGTTTTCGGTCGTCACAAACCACCATGCCTTCTCCGGGCTGTCCCTCCGGCATCGAACAAGACGGCTTGGTTGCTGGGTATGCCCCTCCAGGAATTTTCACTCATGCACGACAAGTCTGGACGTCTACACAAGGCCGCAGACATCCTGTGTCGTCACCCGCAGCGTCCTCCTGATTCTGTTGCGCATGATCCGGTGACCTGCGTGATGGCTTTTACTGATAAAAGTGACATGCTAGCTCAACAACAACGCGACGAAGCCTTACAGCTTTTCATCGGCGGAGTGCAATCTAGCAGCACTGACGGCACTTGCTGCGTGTTCGTGCTGCACGACGGCATCCTCTACCGCCACATTATCAACCCTGACTGTCCTGAGTTGCTCCTTGCCCTTCCTCGTCATCAGCGATCGGTCGCTCTCGAACAACTTTACGATGTAGCGACGGCAGGACACCTTGGAGTTTTGCGTATATACGACCGCGCATGACGCCAGTTCTTCTGGCCGGGTCTCTACCGCTCTGTGCGTCGTTATGTCGCAACTTGCGAATTGTGTCAGCGCCGGGAGAAATCTCTGTTGACACCTGTCGGTTGACTCGATCCAATTGAAATTCCCTCTCAACCGTTCTTTTGCGTAGGTCTTGACCTGCTTGGCCCTTTTGCGGTGTAGACTAGGGGAAATAAGTGAATCGAATTAAGTGGTCGAAAACCCCTTTCGTTCTTGCGCAACTGAGCACAAGCTATCCACAGCCTACCCCCACAAAGGAACGGGCTTACGGAACGTCTCAACCGAACACTCACAGAGATGATGTCGATGTGCGCCTCCAACGATCACCGCGACTGGGACGCTACGCTGGCCTAGGTGACATTCACGTATAACTCGTCCCGACATGACCCCGCTGGATATTCACCCTTTTATCTTTTGTATCGTCGCGACCCCACATTGCCGTTCGACACCATCCTCCCTTCTTTTCCACGTGTTGCAACTGAGTACGCTCATGAAGTCATCGATCGCGCTCACGTGGCGCGTGAAGTCGCGCGACCTCGTGCATTAGCGTCGCAGCATCTACAAAAAGAGCGTTACAACCGGTGTCACCGCGATGTTTAGTTCGCCCCAGGTGCTTGGGTGATTTTCGGTCACCGTATTGTCGAGTCGGCCTCTCCCAGAAGCTTCTCTCTTGCTACACAGGGCCTTATGAAATCCTACGACAAGTTAACGACGTCAAATACGAGATCTCGTCGTTACAGTTTGATCCAAACTGAAGTCCGACGCCTGTTGACATCGTGCACGTTTGCGGCTCAAGCCATACTTCGCTTCGTTTAACATGCGCCGAGACGGCGCTTCAGCACCTGCGCGTCCTGTTACGGCAGGATAAAAGAGAAAGGACGAAGATGATGGCGAGGCGCTGCCTACGGCGTGTTGTTGCTGGTCAGCCATCATAACTACATTGACTCTGCTTGTATATATATATTGTAAATACATCGCAACATCCCCGTAACAATATCTTTACACTCTTTGAATACCAGCAAAACATCGTCTGCGCAGAGGTGCACTTCATATGCGTGCGTAAGATGCCCCCTTCTGGAGGCATCTTATGCACGCATCATTTTCATTGTCTCACCGGGCGAGCAACCTATCGCTATGCACTGCCGCAAGGCAAGAATCAGATGTCATCCTTCTGTAAAAATAATTGGTTAACTTCAGTAAATTAACCAGTGTTGACAAAAAGGCAGTACGTCAGCAACTCAATAAAAATGTCGATACACAAGACATTGAAGTAGTGAAAATGTAAAAGTACAATGTCCTGATATAAAATGATTATGTCAACAGTTTCTCTCTGTGATATTGAATGAAACTAATTTTCGATGTACATACGGTTTGGTTTTGCCATAAATTGTAACGCTAAAAATCACCGTTTCACCATACGGGTGAAACCGGGAAACGGTGAATGCGATAGCAACATGTTAGAGTATTAGACGAAGTATCAGACTCGTAAGTGTAGTTGCAGTATGAATTGAAGTAAATGTAAGCTGACTAAGTAAACGAGCTGTTTTCCTAGGGGTCCCTTGTTTGAATCGTGCCATCGGACAATTTCGTTTGGGTTTACTAATAAAGGTGGATGTGTTTCTTAGTGAACTGCCCATCACATTTCTGTATCGGGTATGTTTCAAGCGTCTTTCATGGGCCGATCCCCGACGTCGTGCACAGCTGCCCTAATAAAATTATATCGTTTGAAACTTTGAGCTCCGTTTTAGTTTCGCTCTCATACCCAGGAATTCTCGACATGCATTTAGTCTCTTTTTTTGCCACCACGTGGCGTATCAACCTTAATGATTTGAAATTCGCGCCGTGACGTACGCCATGACGCAAAACTAAAGAAAACATAATAAAAAGAAGCACACCCTTAGCCGGTTGCTTCACCTCGGCACTTGGCAACGAGCGCGCTTACGTATCAGTCTTATCTTGAAGGCGACCTGCTACTTGCTCGACTTTCAATGAATCGACGATTTTGCTAGACACCTTGCCAGACAGCTCAGCGGCATTTCGGGTGAGGCCGAGATAACAGCTCCCGCAAAGCTACCGTTGGGTTCCCTTCGTTTTTTCTCGTTATTTGTGTACGACAGCGGCCGCAGGCTTCCGTATAGTCAGCGTTATGTTTCGCGTGTTTTCTAAGAACCGGTGTGGTTCAATAAGAGGAAGCTTTAGCTAGGGCCCTTCTTCAATGCCGGCCGCTCAAATTCACGTAAAACGCATAAATGATTCTAGGAGAAAATCACTCAACAGTTCAACCGATCTGAATGTGAATTGTTGCATTCAAGAGAGAACGTTAGATCACAGGGATCGCTGCAATATTAATTTTGATTTAGGCCATGGCATTATTGACAAGAATTATCGGAAATCGGCAAATCTGAAGAAAGAAGTACGAAGTTTACAAATCCGTTGGTTCGGATAAAAACTGATATCGCCTCCCTATAAATTGCATCTCTTAGAGAATCTCAATCGCGCAAATTAGATGTATGAATTTATAACTTATGTGAAGTTGTTACAATGCCTGTAAAGATTCTGAGAATGCCATATTCACGAGTAAGTGGTGTATTTCAGGGCGCCATACGATATATCAATTTCGTCCGCATTAAATGAAATATTAGGTGCAGGTTACATAACTCCGATATCGTTTTAGTTGCTGAGGTACAGTGTCGTATACTTCGAGTATTGCTTCTTGAAATTTCGCATTTTTTAGAATTTAGAAAAGTAGAAGCTAATTAAAAATTCGCTTTCTGAAATCTTATTTTAACTGTCTCTTTTAAGTTTTACATAACTCATGAATTGCGGCGCAGTGGTTGTAAGAAGAAAGGATTGCTGATTTACCATGTGGGAGCTAAAGCTTCCTGTTAAGTTAGGTTTAGAATAATACGTTTGCTGATAGAAGAAGCAAGACGGGTAGCGCATATACATTATGGCGGCCGCAGTTCGATGGGGGTGAAATGCGAAGGCACACGTGTACTTAGATTTAGGGTACGTCAAAGATGGCCAGGTGGTTGAAATTTTCCAGATTCCACCACTAAGCCGTGCCTCAGAATCGGATCGTGGTCCTGTCACGTAAAACCCCATAATTCTTTTTTTTAATTCAAAGGATGTACAGTAATTTACAGTAATTGACAAAGTCAAGCCTACAGCAGGCTAGTCGTTGAAGCGTTCACTTCTTCAGACCTAAGCTTGGGCTCATCTTCCTCAGCTTTGTTCAGAGCTGCGCAACATATTTCCACTTGGCGTGGGAGCGCCGTCCCGCTGCTTTGTAGGCAGGAAAGGACTGGTAGCGTTTTAGGCGGCTGACCTGAACGACGTGATGGGAAGTCTGGACGGAGCGAGTAGTAGATGCGACCGGAGACATCTCGTAGGTTACGTTGGTTAACTGACAGAGGACTCGGTAAGGGCCAGAGTAGCGGGACATTAGTTTTTCCGAAACGGCGTGTGGGAGATCACAGAGTGACAAGATCCCCGGGAATATAATCGGCATCCGGTTGAATACTGTCACCAATGCTTTTCCGCTTGTTCTGAGAAGCACAAAGGCGACGGTGAGCAACTTGGCGTGTTTCTTGGGCTCGAGCAATGACATCCCTTGTATACTGAGACACGGACTCTTGAGCGGTAGGTAGTATTGTACTAAAAAGCAATGCTGGATCTCGGCCGCACAACAAATAAAATGGCTCGTAACGTGCAGTGTCGTGGCGCGATGAATTGTACACGGTTATGACAAACAGGGAAGCAGGGGCGCTATAACGTAAAACTATTCCAAACTTTTCTATTCCAATTCTGTAACCAGCCCTCCGCGATTGGTCAAACACTTTTTTGGACCATCCCAACTTCACATGTCTGTCACGCGACGTCACGAAAACCGCGATAGCTTCACATCTGATACGACGTGTGCACACTGATTATGCATGAATTGACCGAACAAAAGGAAAATTATTATTTCTGATGCGGCGCCTCGGCTATTGGTCAGAAGTTTTCGGGCTGCACCCACTTCACCTGCCTGTCACTCGACGTCACAAAATCGCAAAAACTCACCGCGTCAAAGTGACGTATACGCGTTAAAGATGCATCATTATGCCGAACAAAACTGAATTTCCTGCTGAATAGCCGCAGGCTGTCCCGTTCCGAAAGGAATAAAAGATGGCTGCCGCCAATCGCTCAGGGACTGGCTACTCGCGCCTGCCGAAATGCATGGGTTTACTTGCGCATAATAAAACTTATTGCGCGGCCGTGTGACGTTTTCGAACACTTTCGGCACCTTTTTGACCTCGTTCTGCCAACTCTTTGCTGAGGATCCGTTTTAGCGGCATTCTTAAGCTTCCTTTGCATGCCGCCGCGATTTTCGACCAGCCACCGCAAGCTAAGTAAGGGAAAGCGGACCAATCGCAGACGCCCGGCACTACTCTCTTTATCCGGTTACCGATATTCAGTGCAGTGGGTCGGCCCCATGGAATCCCTCTCCACTTCAGCGTGCTCCTCACCTCTTGTCAGTCAATTAGATAAGACAAGCTGCTCAGTGTAGGCAATGTTATTCGTTATTCCAGCAAACAAAAGTGACCTCCTATGAACGAGGAAAGCGTTTGGTTGGACGGTTGAGGCAACCCTGCGGGCGATCGCCTGATGCTTCCGTCGCTGGTGACGTAAATTTCACGTCAGTAATAAAAACACATCAGAACAGTATTACGTTATAGGGCCCCAGTATTACAGTCACGATGGTCATCAGAAACATACATGAAGAGCATGTCTGTTATTGTACGATTATGCCGCTCCGTAAGACCGTTTGTCTGCGGATGGCATGTATTAGTAAATATGTGCTTGGTAGAATAAGAATGGAGGAAGTCGCCCACAACTGTAAAGAGGAAGGAGCGACCCCTGTCGGTAAGAAGTTGACGAGGAGCGCCGTGGTGAACAATGACGTGCAACAGGAACTAGGCTACGTCTGTTGGAAAGGCTCTGGTGAACGCGAGCCAAGTTGTATAATCTGTTTCGACGGCAATCCACTTGTTGCATCAGTCAGATGTGGGGAAAGGCGCCAATAGGTCTACACCAGCGCGATAGGAGGGTTCGGTAGGAACGCCAAGAGGTAGGAGTAAACCAGCAGTGAGCACAGATGGCTTCTCCTAGCGTTGGCATAACTCACGTTCGCTCAGATAATTCCGCTCAGCTGGAGAAAGTAGACGCGGGCATAGGCAATGACACGGTCGTCCCATCGTTGACGTTGGCTGAAAATGGCACCAATTCCATGACCAATGGCATCACTGCGGACTTCTCCTGGAGCAGTCTGGTCGAAGTGCGCAAGAAGGAATGGAGATGTAAGGAGAGAGACAAGCTCCGAGAAGGCAGTTGCTTACTCATGTCCCCTTCTGCGTCCGCCTTCAGAAGAGCAGAGGGTGGGTGACGTCAGCAAAATTGTGCATGAGGCGGCGGAGGTACGAGAACAGGGCCACGAAGCTCCGGACATCTTTAGCACATGTTGGCACGGGAAACTTCTGTACGGCAAGAGCTTTTCCCGGGTCTGGGCGCACACCAGAAGAATGAAGAAGATGACCGAGGATAGTTTTTTGCGGCGTCCGAAGTGACATTTAGACAAATTAAGTTGAAGGCCAGCGTTGGGAAAAGCAGAAAGAACGAGCAAGCGGCACTCCAGGTGCGTGGCAAATGTAGCAGCAAAAATTACGGCGTCATCTATGTAAGAAATACAGATGAACCGCTTGAGGTTATCAAGGAGTGTGTCCATCATGCATTCACAAGTAGATGGAGCATTAAATAAGCCGAGTGGTACAAATTTGAACTTGTGTAGGCCATCAGGTGTTATAAAGATGGTTTTCTCTCGGTCCATGTCGTCGACGCAGTCCGCCAGTAACCGGAACCAAGGTCGATGGAAGAAAAGTACTTCGCACCATGGAAGTAGTCGAGGGCGTCATCAATGCGCGGTAGAGGATAAACGTCTTTATTTGTGATTTTGTTAAGGTGCCGGTAATCCACGCAGAAGCACCAGCTGGCGTCCTTTTTAACTAGAACGACAGGGGACGCCTAAAGAATGGATGATGGTTCAACGATTCATCGAGACAGAATCTTGAAGACCTATGTTTGAATGACTTGTCGTTCATGCAAGGACCGACGGTATGGTCGCCTGTGATTAGGGAGTGCGTCATCCATCTCAGTATGGTGTGTCGTGAGAGAGGTCTGGCCTAAAGGGCGACCCAGGTCAAAAATGTCGCTGAACGCGGAGAGCAGCTGGCATAAGTAGTTGGCGTGGTGAGGCGGAATTCGGGAGCCATAACGTTTGTGAGCTGAGGAAGGACAGCCGGCAAAGAAGACGAGTCAACGGGAGACGACGTAATATAAGCAGCTGAGGCTGAAAAGAGGCAAACTTGGGAGGAAGACGGCGTACCTAAGGCTATGCCTTGTGGTAGGACGTGGTCACTGATTGCGAAGTTGACGAGATGAAGGCTGATAGAGTTGTTCCTGTTACTGACGATGGTTTGCAGAAGAGCAACGTGATGAGAAAGGAGGACTTCCGCGAGAGGAGACACAACACAGTCACCATCAGGCACAGATGGATCTGTATAAGGCAGGACGCTGGTCATGGCTTGTGGGGCAACTCGAATGTGCTCAGCGAAGCAGAGCCTGCTGGGAACTTCCTCGGGAGGGTCAAGAAAAAGTAAATCAAGGGGAACTCCAGCGAGCAGTAGATAAGGGCGGAGTGAGCGAATGGAAAATGAAGGCCTAGAACAACGTCATGGGGACACTCTTAAAGAACAGTAAACAAAACAGATGTCTGGCGGCCACAGGCACCAACGAGAGCGGCACACATTCCTATTGTGGCCAGTGTTGTTCTGCTAGCGACTCGCACAAGACCGGGCGCCGCAGGTGTTATGACGTAAGTGAGGGAGCTGTCTACAAAGCTGGTCGCTCATCACATAGATGTGCGCGCCTATACAAGCAGAGCAGCGACAAGGACACCACCTACGTCACATCAAGGAAATTCTTTTCCGTCGGTAAGGTAAGTAGAGCAATCGCGAACCCTGTCGTTCTAGCAGCGTCACCTCTCCAAGCTCCACCTGTCAGTTTCATGTAGAGTGCAGGTACATGGGGACGCTGAACGGCAAATAGTGGATGAGCGAGACAGCGGTCGTCGTGGTGAAGGTGAACGACTCGGCCGTACAGATGAGGACGCCTGCGTAGAGTTGTATGGCTCTGTGAAACCTTGTGGTGATACACAAGTACTTGTCGAGTGGCGGGAAGGTTGGAGCGCAGTCTTATATTGGCATGACGTCCAGGAATTGCGGCAGTGGCGGAAAATGTGGCCAACGTGCCGGCACTTGATACATATCGGCCGGTCATCGGATGTCCGCCATTCTGCTGGCTTCCGAAAAGGCCGACAGGGGTACTGGCCTCGCGAAGAAGATATCGTAGGAAAATGTAGGTGTCCGCTCGGTTGACGGAATAGAGAGACTGAGTTCCATGGTTCTCCAACTGGTCGCACACAACAGACTGCACAAGGTCACTCGTCAGTCGGCAATAGTTCGAAGAGGTCTTGAAGCCAACCGGTGCCGCTGCTCCGATCTTCCGTCGAACGATACGGACAAGCTTTCAGGCGGCGACGCCTGATTCGCAGAGCGAGAGTCCTCGCACGAAGACATAGCAGACGTATTTTCAAGACGGATCAACTGGTGTGTGATGCAAATACTTTTTGCTTCGATGCGTCGACATTCATGAATAACGTCGGCTATGGTGCAAAAATGCACGAAAAAATGGCAAGCGTCGTCTGCTATGCCCTTCAATAGGTGGTTTACTTTGTCTTTTTCTGACATGTTCTCCTCACCCCTGCGGCAAAGGACGATAACTTCCTGCATGTATGCCACATGATTCGGTCGACGCCACTACGCGGGACCCAAGTCTCATTTTCGCAGCTCACTGACGGCCAACAGGTTTGCCGAAGAACTCGCGGACCTTTTGCTTACATTTCTCCCAGCTTGTCAGTTCTTCCTTGTGGTTTCGAAACCAGAGCCATGGCATTCCTTTCAGGTAGAAAGTTATGTGAGCCAGCATAACACTTTTGTACCACCTGTTGTGAGCGCTGATGCTCTTGTGCATTTGAAGCCGCTCATCGACATCAAAAATGTATGCCCCGGAAAACGTTCCTGGGTCCCGGGACTGAGACAACTGTCGACGTTGCAACCCCTTCTAACCTTCCTATTAATTATTATTATTATTATTATTATTATTATTATTATTATTATTATTATTGTTCCTATTAAGCGCTTATGGCACTTAATAGGAACATCGGTGGTGCATTAAACACTGTTTTGGCCAGGGATCAGCGGTGAAGTCACATTTCACTTCAGGAGCAAATTGTTTTGCTCCCTCCCGGCAGAGTGAAAATTAGGGCTGTCTTTTTTAACCTTCACTTCGTGCAGGCTCCTGTAGAGTAGTGTAGTGCTGGGCAGAGTTATGACGTCGTGTGCTGCACTTGGCTCGCTGGGCTGTAGCCAATCACAACAGACTGCGCGTCGTCTTCTGCATCAGCAGACGAAAAGCACCTGACTTCGCTCTTACCGGCTGCATATTTCAGTGTTAGCGGCGGCAACACCCAAGGGAGCGTCGCATCGAGCTTTACTCGTAGCCGCTTGCCATCACCCATAGCAAGAGCAGGGATCGCGTCACACACGCTGGTATAGGAGACTCACGACGACGCGGATGACCGTAGCATTCATTACCCGCATCAGGCTACCCTGAAACTAAACTGTAGTGTACCATTTTTCTTTCGTCAACAAATATAGACAAACTGCAGCTAAATACATGGCGAATGCGCAGTGAACGAAGTCAGCGGGCAGTCTGAAACAGCCTGCACCATCCACGAGTGAGATAATTTTACCTTCTCGGAAGATTAGCTCACGTCCCTCTGTGACACATGGTCACGCAAGCACTTCGCTACCGTCGTTGCGGCGAGTATTTACTATCGTCGCTATATCACTAATGTTGTTTGACGTCCGCTGCTTGCATTCATCGAAAGCGCAGTGTAGAAAGCGTAGTTTTCATGCTACACTATAAAAAATGACTTCGTGTAGGTAGGCGGAGCTAAACTATTCTACGGCAAGTAAACAATGGCGACTTCCTACACTAACTACACTCGCGCAGCGCGTGTAGATAAAAAATAGCCCTGTTGACTTCAAGAAGCACCAAATTTAAACGGTAAGGCGATTAATTAGAGCTGGCGTCGGAACTGTAATTGCAGAGCAAGTGTGATTCACTCTGCACGCAGTAGCTTCTTGAGAGGCAGCAGGGAGGGAGAGGGGAGTGTATATGCGTGTGCACGTCTTGAGTGTGCATGCGCGTGTACTTGATTTTGCGTGTACGCCCGTGATTGTGCCTCCGTATATTAGTCTGCGTGAGCACGAGCGCATTTATGCGTCTGCGAGCATACGCGCACTTGTGTATGAGTGCATTTCCGTGTGCGTGCGTGCGTGCGAACATTTTTCTTCGTGTGTACATGCGTGGGCGATTGGTAATCTGCACGGAGGCTAACGTGCATGTTGTCTGTGCGTCTGTATGCTTGAGAGAGAGAAGGGGAGTGAATCTCTGTGTGTGTAGGTTTGCGTGAGAAAATATCATTTCCTTACTTGCACCTACTCTCGGATGCAAATGAAATATAGACATTAGAATATGGAGTTTTTACGTTCAGAATCACAATCTGATTGTGAGGCACACCGTAGTGGGAGACTCTGGAATAATTTCGACCACCTGGGGCTCTTTAACATGCATGTGAATCTAACTACACTGGTGTTTGCGCATTCCACCCCCCCCCCCCCGAAATGCGGCCGCCGTGGCCGGGATTTGATCCCGCGACCTCGTGCTTAGCAGCCCAACACCACAGACACTAAGCAAGCACGGCGCGGATATAGAGTTTACTTGAATCTTATTTATATCCGCAGAGACAAGAACGAATGGCACTGCCTTTATGATATTGCTACGGGATAGTATTTCCAATGACAAAGCCGAGCAGTAAGAAGATGACGATGACGATTAGAAGCTAGCCCGGGCTGTTGCCTCTTGGCCAAGCGCACCGTATTTTCTTGTAAATATATTTGTACATAGCTTTTCGTCTGCGTCTTCCTCCGTAACATATCTGGTGTAGGTGGACGTTCCCTGTACCTCGTCACGGAGCTTGGCAGTGGACGGTACGTCGAGCCTTCCTTCATGGCTCCCGGTGACGACAACCCGACTCCGCCGGCTCCGACACCTGCTGCCACCTCGACGACCTACATCACTCTCCCGCTCCCCGTGATCCTGGCGTATTCTCGGGCAAAGATGGAGAAGACGTCGATGACTGGATCAGCCTGTATGAACACGTCAGCCGCAATAACCGGTGGGACCCTGCTATTATGCTCGCCAACGTAGTCTTTTACCTCGGTGACACACCTAGAGTTTGGTATCGCACGCACGAAGGTGAGCTCACCAGTTGGGATTCACTTAAGACACAGCTTCGAGACTTGTTCGGAAACCCCTACGGTCACCAACTTGCCGTGAAGAAGGCGCTTTCCGGCCGTGTGCAGACGTCAACAGAGCCCTATGTCACGTACATTCAGGACGTCTTGGCTCTGTGCCGCAAAGTTGACACCCACATGACTGAGTCCGACAAGGTTGCCCACATCCTCAAAGGCATTGTCGATGACGCCTTCAACTTGCTCGTTTGCAACAACGTTGCGACGGTGGATGCTGTTATAAAAGAGTGCCGCCGCGTGGAACTCGCTAAAATCCGACGCATTGACCAGCAGTTTGCCCGTCTGCCCAACACCCCAGCGACATCTTCCTGTGCCGACACTCCTCGTCCCAACAACACTGCCGATGTTACCAGGATCGTCCGGCGTGAGATCGAGGCCGCCTATCCTGCTGCCTTCGACTCCAGTCCCACCAACACATCTGCAGTCACGGTCTCACTGATCCAGGCAATTGTACACCAAGAGTTCGAAAACATGGGTCTTCACACCATCTGCTCGGCCCATCGTCCTGATACCCGCCCGGCTTCTTCGATTCCGCCCCGTCCCGCATCTTCTTACCCCCCACGTTTCTGCAACCTATCTGAATGGCGCACTCCTGACGACAAACCCATTTGTTTCCACTTCCATCGAATCGGCCACATTTCTCGGCACTGTCGCAGTCGCTGGAGTTCCCCGACCCGGCCTACTTATACTGCCTACTCTCGCCCCCCAGGTGGCCCTTCTCGTCCCTATGCCGCACGCTCCGATAACGCCGCCGCTGATTCTCCTGCACCGAACCGCTCCCATTCTCGTTCGCCTTCGCCCCAACGACGACAATCTCGCTCTCCCCAGCCCCATCACTCCTATTCGCCGACTCCCGTCGGACGCCGCTCCCAACCGGAAAACTAGACGATGCAGCGCCTCGAGGTGACGCTGCATTGCTCCCTACGCCGCCAAATCCTCTCTTGACGTTGCCCACTCATCTGAACCTTCTTGACGTGCAAGTCGACGGTGTTTCTGTGTCCGCACTCATAGACACTGGGGCGCATTTGTCCATAATGAGCGCTGACCTTCGTAACCGGCTGAGGAAAATAATCACGCCCGCCACGACGCCTGTTGTCCGTGTCGCCGATGGCGGAACAGCCCCTGTAATTGGTATGTATGCCGCCCGCGTCTCCTTCGCCGATCGCTCTACTACCGTGCTATTCACAGTCATCGCTCACTGTCCCCACGACATCATCCTCGGCTTAGACTTCCTCTCCGCACATTCTGCTCTCATCGATTGCTCCGCTAGTACTCTCCGCCTCGACCTGCCTGTTCTGGATCCCGCTGAACAACACCCTACTCGCCTCAGTTCCGTCGACTTCGTTCGCTTGCAACCTTCGGCACTGACTTACGTTGACTTCGTGTGATCCCCACCACTCCCCGACGGTCACTACATCGCGGCTCCTATGCAAGACGTCCTCCTTACACGTGGGATCACAGTACCTCATAGAGTTTTATCTATTACGGCGAATTGCGTCTGCCTACCAGTGGTCAATTTTGGCTTGACGACACAAGTGCTGCCACGCGGGATGTCTCTGGACCAACTTTGCTCATTCGAGGATCACTCTGTAGCATCGATTTCAGTTGACGACCATTCAGCCGATCCTCCTCTACCGTCGCAGTCGGCAACTTGTACCATCGCCAACTTACAGAAAATGATTGCAGCCGACATGCCCTCCGAGCACGCTCGTGCGCTCTACCGCGTGCTGATTTCCTACCAAGATATTTTTGACTTGAACAATCGTCCTTTGGCCCAAACAACAGCTGTCCAACATCGCATTAATACCGGCGATGCCACTCTTATTCATCGCCGCCCGTATCGAGTATCACCAGCTGAGCGTCAAGTTATTCACACCGAAGTTCTCAAAATGCTTGCCAAGAACATTATTGAACCGTCATGGGCGTCACCTATTGTGCTGGTAAAAAAGAAGGATGGCTCATGGCGCTTTTGCGTGAATTATCGGCACCTTAGCAAGGTTACCAAAAAAGACGTGTATCCCCTACCTCGGATTGATGACGCCCTTGACTGCCTCCACGGCGCTCGCTATTTCTCCTCTTTTGACCTTCGCTCCGGCTATTGGCAGATTGCCGTGGACGATCTCGACCGCGAGAAGACTGCCTTTGTAACACCCGACGGTCTTTATCAATTCAAAGTAATGCCGTTCGGTCTATGTAACGCTCCTGCCACTTTTGGACGCATGATGGACTCCCTTCACGGTTTCAAATGGTCCACGTGCCTGTGCTACTTGGATGACGTTATAGTATTCTCCCCAACATTAGCTACGCACCTCGAGCGCCTCTCAGCAGTCCTGGACGTTTTTCGCCGAGCCGTTCTGCAACTCAACGCATCGAAGTGCCAATTCGGCCGTCGCCAGATTACCGTCCTTGGACATCTCGTTTACGTGAACGGAGTGCAACCGGACCCAGGCAAGATCCATGCTGTTACGCACTTCCCTGTTCCAAAGTGTGTCAAGGATGTGCGCACCTTCATCAGCCTTTGCTCGTACGTCCGCCGTTTCGTGAAAAATTTCGCGGCCATAGCACGACCACTAACCCAGCCTTTGAAATAAGACGCCTCTGCATTCTCGCTTCTAATCGACCTTCTCACAACGCCTCCCGTTCTGGCACATTTCGATCCTTCTGCGCCTACCGAAGTCCGTACTGATGCCAGCGGTCACGGAATTGGCGCAGTACTGGCACAACGCCAGCGTGGCCACGACCGTGTTATCACTTACGCCAGCAGGCTCCTCTCGCCTGCGGAGCGCAACTATTCCATCACTGAGAGTGTCTGGCCCTTGTTTGGGCGGTTGCGAAGTTCCGCCTATACTTATATGGCCGACCCTTTTCCGTTGTCACAGACCATCACGCGCTTTGCTGGTTATGCTCACTGAAAGATCCTACAGGAAGACTTGGTCGCTGGGCCTTACGCCTCCAAGAATATTCGTTCTCTGTCACCTACAAATCTGGCCGACTACACAAGGACGCTGACTGCCTGTCTCGCTACCCGGTAGACGAGCCTGACGACGCCGGCAGTAGTACCGCCGACGGCATTTTCTCTGTGTCTGCCTTCGCTAACACCGCCGATGAGCAGTACCGAGACCTATCGCTGCGAGTACTCATCGCGCGTCTGCGCTCTACACCTACCGACGCATCCGTTCGCCGATATATCCTCCAGGGCGGCATTCTGTACCGAAGGAACTTCCTCCCTGATGGCCCTGATCTTCTTCTTGTCGTGCCAAAACATCTACGACAGACTGTGCTCTTTGAGATGCATGACGCACCCACTGCAGGACATCTTGGGGTAACCCGCACGTATGATCGCGTCCGCCGCCGCTTCTATTGGCCTGGTCTCGCTCGCTCCGTCCGGCGCTATGTTGCTGCCTGTGATCCCTGCCAGCGTCGGAAAACACCTCAGGTGCTACCTTCCGGTTATTTACAGCTGATCACCGTCCCTGTGGAACCATTCTTACATGCTTGATTAGACCTCCTCGGTCCCTTTCCCGCGTCATCCTCTGGGAACAAATGGGTAGTCGTCGCAACTGATTACGCCACCCGATACGCTATCACGCGAGCTCTCCCTACCAGTTGCGCCACTGACGTCGCGGACTTTCTCTTTCGTGACATTAACTTAGTGCATGGCGCCCCGCGACAGCTACTTACTGACCGTGGTCGTAACTTCCTCTCGAGTTATCGCCGACATTGTGCGTTCCTTCTGTATTCAACACAAGCTGACTACCTCATACCATCCTCAAACCAATGGCCTCTTACCGACATGCTGTCCAAGTACGTTTCGAAGGACCACCACGTCTGGGACGTTGCCCTTCCTTACGTCACATTTGTTTATAATTCTTCCCGGCACGACACCGCCGGATTTTCTCCATTTTATCTACTCTACGGTCGCGAACCGACCTTGCCCCTTGACACGGTACTTCCTCCTGCTGCGATTTCAACAACCGAGTATGTGCGCGACGCCATCGCCCTCGCCTACCATGCACGCCAGCTTGCCCGTGCTCGACTGATGGACTCTCAAACCACGCAGCAGCGTCAGTGCAACGCCCGCCACCGTGACGTACAGTTTTCGCCTGGTGCACTCGTGCTCCTGTGGTCGCCCTCTCGTCACGTCGGACTTTCCGAAAAGCTCCTTTGGCGATACACAGGGCCCTACCGCGTGCTGCGCCAGGTGACGCCTGTGACTTACGAAATTGCTCCTGTGAGCTCAACCTCTTCATCTACTCTGGCATCTACTGATGTCGTGCACGTCAGTAGGCTCAAGACCTACTACACTGCTTCAGACTCCGGCCTTTAGTCGCTCCGGGACGGCGCTTTTGCCGCAGGGGGTAGTGCTACGGGATAGTATTTCCAATGACGAAGAGCCGAGCAGTAAGAAGACGACGACGACGATTTGAAGCTAGCGCGGGCTGTTGCCTCTTTGCCAAGCGCAGCGTATTTTCTTGTAAATATACTTGTACATAGCTTTTCGTCTGCGTCTTCCTCCGTAACAATATTATCACTTTCTGAAAGCGAAACCGACGCAAAAAGAAAAAAAATATTAGGAGCCATTCCACTCTGAAGATGGATGACCAGCTAAGCTGTAGCACATCACACAGGATTAGACAAGGGGTTTTGCACTTATTTTCACCACTTGGTAATGGTAGTCACGATTGCCTTGTGATTACTGTGATATATACGGGTTGGTCCGGTTACAACCTTAGACAGATGTCTTGGCCAAAGTAGAATCTATGCACGACCGTTGTTGGTTAATTGAGTTACTTCGAGTGGTGTAGCACGCCAAACTAAGTTCTTCATGCACAAACTCAATGAAACATTTATTTTCTTGTTTTAAAATGCCCACATTGAAGTCTTCAATGATGATCACAAAGGTAGTGTCATCGCGGCTAACCAATGCTAAGTGCGTGGTTATGAACTTCTCAGTACCACATTTGGGTGTGCCTGAATATACATATATAGACAGTGGATATCATAATTTCGTCTTTTGTTTGTACGGCAGACACTGCACTCCACAGTCGGTGCCTCTCTCCTCTTACGAGTCATGTTGTATGGTTGTACATACATTTCCGCCTATGCATATGCGGCAATGCCTTCTGCGCGTGAGACCATGTGCGGTTCACAAATGATTCCAGCATGCCCATCGACGGGAAACAATGCATCTTTATTATTATTATTATTATTATTATTATTAGTAGTAGTAGTAGTAGTAGTAGTAGTAGTAGTAGTAGTAGTAGTAGTAGTAGTAGTAGTAGTGGTAGTAGTAGTAGTAGTAGTAGTAGTAGTAGTAGTAGTAGTAGTAGTAGTAGTATTGGCGGAGCACTTGAAGCCTGCTTCACCTCCGCCGCGTGACAGCCCGATACTTCGCAACCTCCAGGATCGGCCAAAATTCTTGCTCCCTGACACGACAAATGCATTTCGGGGCAGAGGTACACAGCTTCGCTGTGAAAGCGCCTGTACAGTCAGTATTGCCACCCTGTATTTTGTCTCGATGGCACCATCACCATCGGCACGGTCCCGCTAGGAGCTACTAGCGGTTCGCGTTCGTTATCTTCCTTGCGCCTTGACGGCGATGACGCGCTAAATCTGCACTATCATTGCGTCGTGCACCCCTACTTCGCCCAAGCCAGCTTTCGGCGGCACACGTTCGCTTTTGTATTGACATCAAAGGTTTAAACTGCTTGATTTAGAAAAAAAAAAAACAAATGTACATCAAAAGTGCACTGGCCGCAGGGAACGTACTCACGGAGTGATGCTATTGATCACATTATCACAAAAGGCTGGGCTCTGTCAGGTCGCCCTTAAAGACGGTCTTTTTCAGCGTCAGTTATGGTTTCAGAGTTTATCTGTAAAGGATTTGTAAAATAGAAGCATGTTTATTAATTATTCGCTCAGCTAGGTAGTCTCGCGGACTGGCTCCAAGCTACACATGTCCGTTACCCGCCTAAGATCAATTATTGACAATTTAATTATCGTACCTTCGTTTATTACGAAAACAACTGCTCAGCTTACTCCGTATGTAGAGGCTACCAATTTCAACACTGGAATGATAGCAATAATGTCAGCAAGATTTACATTGCTCTATTAAAATTTGGCGCCGTTAAAAAGTAACTGCCTGGATATTCATGGTGCAGTACGCTTCTGTTAAAGCAGGTGCAAATGCTCCAACGGGTTTTCTTGTCGCAATTCAAGTTCATCAACTTAAGCACATGCGCTCAACAGTACACTTCTGCTTTTACTACGGACTCTCCTACGTTATACAAGAAGCACCTCAGCGCTACGGTATATCACACAAGGTGTGCGAGAACATTGTGCGCGCTCCCGATTACACAAATGAGCTTGGTGACATCAGGCTCGGTTTCCTGGCGTCATTAAGAATAAGAACAGCTGCCTGGCGGAAATCAATGCAAAATTATTATGGTGCATTGTATCAAATACAGTAGCGCGCACGTGTGTGTTAGAACAAAAAGTACTGAAGTATTGGAATGAGTGCTTTGCGGAATATATTTTAACTGGCTATTGTTAACACATAAAGAAAAAAATACCACTATTTTTTTCTAGAAATATTGCTGATATACGTATGCAGTCAATGGAAACATGAGTTCCGACCTAGTGCCCGTGGTGGAAGCAGCCCCAAACCGCACGGCTACATTGGCAGACGAAATATTGGTTGATTAGGGTGAAAGTCTAAAGTGGCTCATTGCAATGGCTCATACCGGAAAGAAGAACGACACAATCAGGAATGGCTCATACCCTCGTAAGCAAGCAAATATGCAATGGCTGAATATGAATGAAGAAACAAGAGGAAAAAAGAACGAAGGAAAGAAAGAAGGAACAAAAGAACGAAAGAGAAAACAAACAAAGACAGAAAGAAAGAAAAAAGGAAAGAAAGGAAGAAACGAAGAAAGAAAAAGAGAAATCTTATTTTGTTGTAGCGCGAGCTGAACAAGGTCAACAGAAAGGCACATCTGACACACACAACGCTAACTTTCAACGACAGATTTATTTCCCATTCTCGTCGCTATATATACACCCTCGAAACGTCATGCAGCCCGTGTGTTGTCCTTGTTCAGCTTGCGCTACAACAAAATAAAATAAGCCGTACCAACAAGCCGCTATAGCGATCCTCATCGACAGAGAGAAAGTAAAAAAAAATCATGAGCCAATCCACTCCGTGAAGGTGGTTGACCAGCGAAGCTGTTTGGCACAGGAGACCGAGGTGACATAATTTTGAACAAAAGGAACAAACTCACTTATTGTCCTAATGGGTCGTCATTATTTCCCTCGCAACTGCAGTCACATTCTTTGATAATGTCAAATAGATGCACGTACGCCGCTGGGTTTTCGGTTGGGCCGGATCAGTGTGGCATCGCAAGGGATATATCTGCAACACGGAACGCGTAACCGCTCCCTTTTCGGTACCCACACATACGCAATGAAATCACCGATGACAACAGAGGCAGTGTCATCGCAGCTAATTCACGCAAAGTGAGTAGCCATGAACCTTACGGGACTATGAGTCGTTACATTTTTTATTGCTTACTGGGGTATGAACCATTGCTCACGGGGGTATGAGCCATTGATGATGGCATTTTTCGACATGCTGTTTTGTATGTCGTATGCGTGATTAGAAAGAATTTAGGCACTGTTTGCTTCACTTTGCTGAGTCTGTGTAGCCTCTGCCTTACGGGGCTATGAGGCATTGCATTTTTTGCTTGATCGGGAGTTTTCATATTGCTATACAATTTTGTCACTGACACTTTTCACCTAATTATAATATTTTAGAATTTGATTCATTAATTAAGGCTAATTATCTAATTATGCCAAAATAAAAATAAATATCTGAGTATCTTCAAGCGATGGCAAACATTACGTTGAGTCTGTACAGGTACATTGCATTTGCATGTATTTAATGTTTGGCTCAAGTTACGTGGGACACCCTGTATATACGCATAGGTATATGCGAGAACATTGTGCGCGCTCCCGATTACATATATGAGCGTTGCTGACATCAGGCTGGGTTTCCTGGCGTCATTAAAAATAAAAACAGCTGCCTGGCGGAAATCAATGCAAAATTATTATGGTACATTATATCAAATACAGTAGCGCGCACGTGTGTGTTAGAACAAAAAGTACTGAAGTATTGGGATGAGTGCTTTGCGGAATATATTTTAACTGGCTATTGTTAACACATAAAGAAGAAAATACCGCTTTTTTTCAAGAATTATTGCTGATATACGTATGCAGTCAATGGAAACATGAGTTCCGACCTAGTGCCCGTGGTGGAGGCAGCCTCAAACCGCACGGCTACATTGGCAAACGATATATTGGTTGATTAGGGCGAAAAAATCTAAAGTGGCTCGTTGCAATGGGGGCTCATACCCGAAACAAGAACGACATAATCAGGAATGGCCCATACCCTCGTAAGCAAGCAAATATGCAATGGCTGAATATGCATATACATTGTTTGACTATGCGTATGACTTGCTGTTGAATTGACATTATGTAATTATTCGTCTTTTCATTAAACATCATAATTCCCGATTTCTCTCTGCTAAACTTAAGGCCTAGGCTTTTCGCTGCATGCGTAGCCACAAACATTCGCTCGTGTATAAATCACATTCATTCTCGATAGTGGCAGAATGTCGTCATCACGCATCATTCCGGGAACCTTCTGTTGCGCGATTTGTCAATTACTCATGCAAGATAAATCAGACCCTAATTCAGTGTTCTGATTCCTGATGACGCCAGAAAACCAAGCCTGATGCCGCGAACGCTCTGAAATCTATTAGGGAGAGCAAATAATGCTACCACACACCTTTTGTGATGTACCGTGACACTGAGGCATTTCTTGAACAATGTAGGAGAATGCATTGTAAAGACAGAGGTGCATCCTTGGATGCGTGTGTTCTAAGTTCATCAACTTGAATTGCACCAAGAAAACCTGTCCGAGCATTCGCACCTGCTTTATTAGATGCCTACTGCACTATTATTATACAGGTGGTCTTTTTTAACGGCACCAAATTTTAAGAAATAGATCAATGTAAATCTTCCTGACATTATTATCATTAGAGTGTTCAGACGGTAACCTCCGGATACGGAGCAAGTTGAACAGTTGTGTGCGTAATTCACGAATGTATGTTGATTATCTTTTAAATAATTGATCTTGGGTGGATAAAGCGAATGAGTAGTTTGGAGCCTGCCTTCGACATTGTATAGTTGAGCGAATGTATGCTTATGAAACATGATCCTGTAAGAGTAAGAACAAATATCGTGCAATTAAGCGCTCTCTGAAAGCCTCGCTGACGCGGAAAAAAGTCGAGGGTAACGTCGACCTGACCGCTTCCAGCCTTTTGAGATATTGTCATGAATGACAAGGCTCCGTGAGCATGTTTCTTGCGGCCAGACGACTGTCGATTTTTATTCACATTGTTTTTTCCGAACGCAAGCCGTTTAAAGTTGAAATGTCAATATAGCAACAAACGTGCGCTGCCGAAAGCTCGCTTGGTCACCGAAACGATACACGATCGAATGATAGTGCAGATTTTGCGCGTCATTGCCTTCAAGACATTGCGCTGCCACCGACGGAAGCAAGATAACGAAGTTGAACTGCTTGGCAGCCTCTTACGGGCCGTGGTAGGCAAGGGCGGTATTACTGACATCGCAGGCGCTTTCTTTTTGCAGTGTCATTCGTAGTTGTCTCGTGCATTTAAACACGGACTTTAATGGTCTCCACATCGCGTTTGTTTCCAAGAGTAGGTGTAAGCAGGAAAATGTTCGCTCACACCCGCAAACACGCAAATACCCTCGCACACACACACACACGCACTCTCTCCCTGGCACGAGCACACACTCTCTTCCTCAAACGCATTCACACGCCCTCTTCATCGTGCCCATCGTACGCACAGATATCCATGCGCACACAAACACGCACAGTTATGTCCGCAGGCATGCATGCTGAAACACGAACAAGCACGGTCGCACATGTGTACATTCACGCGCCGCCATGCATGCGCCGAAAGCACGCAAGCGCACACACACATGCACTAACACGCAGATGCAGGCATGCACACACGCCGCGAACGCTCACACACACATACGCGCACTCGCGTGCAAGCATATGTACATACGAAGGCACTAGCACGCGCACACACTCTCCGCTGGCACGCACACTCACGCACACTATCTCTCTCCCTCGCGTATACACACGCTCTCTTTCCCTCGCGCGCACACACATGCTGGAAACAGTGATAGGTGAGCGCGACAGTGATTATACGCCGGCTGTGCGAGATTGATAACACAGAACTTAGTTGAAAGGAAAAAAAAACTTTAAAAGAACTTATATTCTGGTCATGCAGTACAGTTTAACAAAGGAAAACATCGCAGCGTAGTACGCAACGTCCGCTTTGTCTTGTCTCTAAACAGCGTCTCTCTCTTTCTTCTCACACAAACACAAACACACACACACACACACACACACGCGCGCGCGCGCACACACACACTCTGTATCCCTCGCACGCAAACGCACTCTCCCTCACACGCACGTACTCTCTCTCCATCCGTCATACGCATGCACACACACACGCGCGCACACACACACACACAATACGCACGCACAGATATCCATGCGCACACAAACACGCACACATTTTTTCGCAATCCTGCATGCTGAAACTCGAAAAGCACACGTTGGCACGCGTACACGTACACACACGCCCACGCATGCACCGCAAGGGCGCGCACAAGCGCGCACACACGCAGGCACCCACATACGCTGCGAACGCTCACACACGTCGCGAACGCTGACACACGCATACACGCACTCGCGCGCATGCAAACGCAAATACGGAGGCACACGCCCGCACACTCATACACAGAGCGAACATGCGCATAGAACCATACCCAGGCACGCTCAAGACATGCACATGCATAACCACTCTGTACCATCTCGGCTGCTTCTCAAAAGCCTGCACGTGCAAACAGGCTGCATAACACTCCCTCTACCAATACCTTTTCAATGTCAGCTGTAATAAATCGCTTTAAGGTTTCAATTTGGCGCTTTTTTAAGCCAATGTGCCCTCTGGCGGGAGGGTGCAAAACGATTTTCTCCTGTCGTTGGACTTCACCGCCCCTGTCTGACTTTCTTTAACTGCTTTAACGTACCACCAATGTTCCGACTAAGTGCCAAAATGCATATGTTGCTAGAAGGGACTACCCTCTTGTTGTCGTCGTTTGAAACTTTTTGACCCTCGCCCTATATTCTGAAATATAAATTAGAAAAAAAAATTCCCATTGAGTCACACTTGTGCGTTGCTGTGAAGTTCCGAAGGAGAATGTCCAGAATTCCTGGACATGTCTAATAATAAAGTCTGAAAGAACTTAAGATGAAAGTCATGCGCTGCCGGTGTTTGGTTCTATAAGGTTCGTTTGCGGACTGCCATTCTCAACATTCTGAGGAATAACATTCTGACGAATCTAAGACCTAGTAAGAGCAACATTAGTCATAGACTAATGTAGCAGTATAATTCGCATATAACGCATGTAATATAACAGGGTGTGCGAAATCGCATATATATATCTAAATATATGGGGGAACTCGCGGCGACGGCGACCACTAAGGCAAACATTTGTTTGGAGTGTCCATATATTTGCTATCGCAATAAAAGGGCCCAGAACAAGAAAGAAAAGCAGGTCAAAGTGTTTGCCATTACAAGAGTTCGAATATAAAAGTGTTTCATTTTATGTATGCGAATCAGGAATAACGCTCAAGCGTGTGCCGCATTTCATTCGCACCTGAAGTAATGCATATACTTAGCGACGTAAGAGATAGGTCTCAACATTCTTGTAGCGAAAACTTTTATTTGTTGCTTTTCTCTGGGGCATACAAATTTGCAAAGGAAAGGGTGCAAGTTTGTCCTATATTATGGAGCGCATTCATGCAATTAATGCGAGGTTAGACTTATGTCACGGTGTGAGCGTACATATTCAAGCGATGTATTAAGATGGTGTCATTTACGCGAAACGAGCCAACAGCCAGGGGGGGGAATCACCAGGGCATCTGATGATGCACCCAGGTGACGTCACTATAAGCGCTGGAGACACCGAGGAAGGAAAAATCTAGAAGAGATATTCACGTGACAATCTTTAGGCCTAGTCATAAAAATTTTGAGGAATGGATGATACGAAATAGGCCCTCGCGTGATAGGCAAGCGGTTAATTTAGTTGGTTTGCTTTGGTTGCGTCTACTGCGGTGGTTTTGGAATATGAGCGAATAGTAGGTGCGGCAAACGCACGCCGTGGTTTAGCCAAGGAATTCAAGTCGGTGAAGCAGTCAAGTCTGCGTTATGAGAGTCAGGTAACGCACCGAACCACCACGCGGTTCGCAGCTTAAGCAAGCGGCAGACAGGCTCCAACGCAGTAGCGAGCGAAAGCGTCGGGTAATTAACCGACATTGCGCGCAACAACTCGCGAGGACCACCTCAAGGACCACTGCTCATCTTTCGGGGGAAGCGAGAAAACATTTCGCTCTGTAAACGTGCGATGGCAATCAAGCCGCCCGACTGGTGGCGATTCACCGTATTTGCGGCACCTTCTGGGAAACATTGATGTCTTTCGCCCCTGCAAACATACAAACAAGCCAGCGTCCAGTGTGCGCAGTGACTGCTTTTCCGTGTGAAAAGAATTCACCCCATCTTCAACCCAATGGCCCAACGAGGGACTGGAAACCTGTGGAACCCGGCCACGTTTAAAGCCGAGCAGGCCGATTATTATGGAAGACGGTCCCAGTGGACGCTGTGGTGCTGCTCTGTGCCTTGCGCCTGTCAACAGACAGGCGAGAAATCAATAGGCGCCTTTCAACAGCGTAACCAGGTCTCGCCAAGCAATCTTACGAAACAGTGCACGCAAATCTCAAGGAAAGGCGACGACTTCGGGGTTTACAGTGCAGGCTGATGCTATTTATTTGTTTCACAACGAACGCAAAACACAACCTATTACTAAGCGAAAACACCACAACGAAGTATCCCGCTAAACATCTCGTCTCTTCCTATATAGGGCCAAGGCAGCGGGTGAAAAATTTGCGGGAGAATAAGCACGGAATTTTAAGGTGCACGACAACTGATTTTTCGAAACGCTATTGGAGGATAGCTTCACCACTGGAAAAGCTGGCGCCACCGTCAGCGTGACGTGGCATGAGGGATCACGTGGACAGAGCGGCCGCGTCGGCTGCTTTGAAAGCGCAGAAGCGGGCTGAAAACGAAAGCTTAAAGCCCTAGCTGCCTGCGCTTATGATTAAGTGGTGAGGCTTCACCACCTTGGGTGTCTGCTTGACAACATTTGAAAGTACTATAATAGGTAGTGGCTGCCTTTGGAGGTGTGCAGCATGGTAGGCTACTGCTTGCTGCCGCAGTGCCGGACGTACCCAACGGAGCCCGGTGTCAGCCTTATTCACACGTTGCCATAGGACGAGGAGCTGCGTGAAGCTTGGCTCGCGAAACTTAGAACCGGCAGACAGCCATCGGCTACAACTCAGGTATGAAGCAAGCCCAGACGCGAAGATTTCTGCTACGGCGCCGGCACTGCGACGTTCGGTGAGTAGCAGAAAATGCGCACTGAGACGCTCGTCCGCGCCCGCTGCCCGGCTAATGTCATGAGCGTTTGGTCTATGAACTTGTTGATACCGGTAAGTTCCCTGGAACGGAAAGGGAGCGGTAAAATGCGCATTAAAAGAAGGCATGGCATATGGTCATGTTTGTGTTATCAATTATTGCACTGAATTAGAAAAAAGAAGCAAAGGGAAATCGCACGCTGAGAAGACCGATAAACATACAGTCCGATGCAACATGAGAAATAATATTGAAATGTCCAAGAATTTAGAAGACAAAAAAATATTGAATGGTCGCGACGGCACATCACAGTCGCCGTAGGCGTCGAGCTCTCAATGTATAACAAAATTATTTTTGAACAGTTCTGATAGCACCCACGCAACCAATTAATGGTTGCTAGTGTACTGTCAAATGCTCATATGCTGCGGCCTAAAGCTCCCGGCGCGGTGCGGAAACGCGCTCAAAGCGAAAGCAAAACATTGTGCACAGAGATGCATGCAGACGCGCAGTCGTTGGCTGCGAACCCGTGCGATCGCTGCATTGAGGCTTCATTCTGTTATGCCCCATTTGGTTATACAGACAGCCCACTATAAGAACACATTTCACACAGTTTACATGCAGCGTTTGCCTACCTTTCGCGCAAGAAGCCAGTTCGGGAGACTCCATCGCGGCGACCACGCGTTGTGGCGTTCAATGTACGCATTCGGAAAAGAGATAGCCTCTGTAAACAGTTCCGTGCTTTCAGTTTGCCAAAGATTATTATATCGACAGTGAAAAACTTTCGTCATTTTAGAGTGCCTACATAAATGTCCAGGAAGGATCTCGCGCGGTGTTTTTATTGAGCGCCGTAAGCGAAACCTATGAGGAGCGTTCCGTCCGATCCCTCATACTACGCAAGGGAGGCGCTTCCGACAGATGGGGACTCCGTAAGTCCTCGCCCCCAATACCACGTTCGGGCATTCTGGATGGATTTCGAAGTGAGAACATTGGCAATTCCACTAACCGTGGTGGTAAGCGCAAGTGACGCTTTGAAAATTCTGTCGTCCTAGGTCAGGTGCCCCAGCCTTTCTCCATGTTTCAAGACAACGCATTTGAAAGAAAGAAAGACGCCCGCGGTAGCTGAAACCCATGCGTTATCCTTCCTTCGCCACTAGCCCTCTAATCGTCACCACGTACCAAACAATCACGAATGCGTCAGCAACAATGTGGCCCTATTCCTACCCAAAAGGTAGTAAGCACAAAGACGCGGATAGCGGGAGGGGCGGTTTCAGAAGAGGTCAATTGGCTTGCTGAAGCTAGCGTGATCACGTGATTCTCTCTCCTCGTTTTTTTTTTCATTCTTTCATGGCTGCAGATGCATGAATGGGCTGACGAGGAGCACAGCATTGGGTTTTTTTTTATTTTTTTTTTTTTTAGCGCCCGTGGCGCGTAACGCTGTAGTTGCTAGCATCGTTGGTCATGACGACATTCTAAACTCGGCGCGCGTGTTTACTTGAATTGTTTAGAAAAAAACACCGGAGGTGGATTAGGGCTTAGTTAAGGGCCCAAATATGGTCAATCCGCCCGTCCGTTCCGCCCGCGTGCGGACGCCCAGAAGGCGGATGGTGTAGCAAAACTTGGTGCAAGCTCAATCAGCACGAGCGGATCGCAAGCGCACTCCTATTGGGCCACGCGGCCTGTTAACAGCTGGCAACCGTTCGGCGGAGCAAAGGTGTTCAATGTTGGTAACTACCATTGAAAGCAGACATCGTCTCCTTTACGTAGAGGAGGCGCTGCAGCAGATTACACTGCCATGTTCTTGCAGATGTGATTCAACTTTCCGCGTCACAGTGAAAATGCAGCTCTATAGGCTGCCACATTCTGTTCTGCAGCCGCATGTGTTGCATTGGCACCGTCATGCTTCTTCGAAACACTGCAGTCATTTTATCTGCGCCACCTTTTGCAGATGTATTGCAATCACATCATGTCGCAACATGAGACGTATTCTCGGCCAGTTACTTTCAGTGCGCGCTGCCTTGGCTGGTTGAGCAAAACATCTCGAATTATCCAGAGTGCTGCGTTCTACGTCACGCGAAAGCTGTGGCGCTATGGTGTCGCCGCAAGCGATTTGTCCGAAATCGTCGTGTTCGGCGCGATGGCGCAGTTCCTGTAGTGCTAGTGACACCTTGCAAGAATACAGAACACAAGCACATATGTCGCGAAATACAGCTGCGTAGGTCGCCAAGACACACCTCTTTGGCACTGAGCATGCGTGTGAGGCTCCAACTACAGCTTGCTGATATGCTTGCATTTGCTTGCTCATGCTTTTTTTTTTCACTCTGCCTATTTTAAGACAGTGCTTAAAGCACTTGGTTGCATGAAATGCTTTTCCTTTCTTTTACATCATAAAGCCACCAAAGATGCGGCATCAAACATGAATATTAGAAATTTAATAATTCCTGCTTGTAAACCTTCCAAATAAAATATAACCTTAAATGATGTACTCAGCAATGAATGAAGTTCTTACTGCGTGCAAAAAGGTTGTGCATAAGTAGTTAACTTCATGCAGCAAGGAGTTGAAGGTTAAGCAGTGAGTGTACTTTTTTTTCTTTATTGTTAAGCAGTGAGTGTGCAATTCTTTATAACTCGCATAAAAGCAATACGTATGTATAGCGGTGGCCTTATGCAGATAAAGAAAGTTCAATTATGGGGTTGTACGTGCTAAAACCACTTTCTGATTATGAGGCACGCTATAGCGGAGGACTCCAGTAATTTCGACCACCTCGGGTTCTTTAACGTGCACCTAAGTCTAAGCACATGGGTTTTTTCGCCTCTATCGAAATGCGGCTGCCATGGCCGGGATTCGATCCCGCGACCTCGTGCTCAGCAGCCCAACACCATAGCCACTGGGCAACCACGGCGGGCCTTATGCAGATATTTACTCATGAGATGTCTCCAAGGGGAGTATTTATTTGAAAGCAAATAATTTATATTTCTGGTAAGAGAACTTATTTTGAGTGAAATCAAACAAGTGCATTCATTCTTGACAGCCTGGGTGGCCAATCTGTTGCCACCTTACTACTTAGACATACCTAATTTATCATTTCAACAGCGTACAAAAGATTAACAAAGTGCACAAAATTAACCAGTAGCATGACAGGCATGTTCCCTCTCTCACCCATGGCAGCAAACAAGAATGATCGACTTGAGACTGTTTGATACTGTCAGCATCGTACGTTCGCTTCCTATTTTGATTGCTCTACATATAGAAAATGAGCTCACACAGCATGCACATGATACATTAAGTACTTTAAGCTCTACTCAGATTATTTGAGTCAGTTAGGCATGGGGGCTGCATGTCGTTTATGTATTTGCGCAGTAACAACCTAGCTAGCTGATGCGCAGCCATATTTTAGGCAAATGAAAAATGCAAAGCACAACATAAACAGCCGGTGACTACCTGTATTTATTTGAAAGCAAACCAAGATTATTAAGTGACTTAGCTTAGCAGTGATTTCAGTGACCTCTCGTGGTGTGAAAAGGTTGTTGTAGTTAGTGGTTTTGTGTTTGTCTTTCTTAATTGGTAGCTGCTTTAACATGCACATGAGAATGAAATGAAGGCTGATATGGCGGAAGGCATGGCTGCACAAAAAGTCAGGAAACATTCATTGGCATTTTTTTTATTTGCGTAACAAACCAGCGAATAGTTCCTGAGGTTCAATTTTGTGAATAATGCACAAGGTGTTCTGCGTAAAACTGAAAGATTGTTGTGCTCCATTATCTCTTCACTATTCGGGTAGCCTCCACAGAAATTTGCAGTCAAGAGGCCGCAGTGGCTCAGCCTCTGTGCAAAATGTAAAATTCCTTCCAGAAGAAAACACGCATACTGGTAAATTGGGTATGCATTCACATCTACAATTCAAATCCACGCATCACAAATAATATGTCATTCTTCGGCGCATTGCTCACCATTGTACAGACTTTGTTTCAGCGCTGTGTGTGTGCAGTAATATAACTTGGCAAATCAAAGCTGCGGTTATTCAGTACACTGAAAGCAACTTTGCTTTGTGGGTTAGATAATATAATCTCCCTACATATAGGTTAGTTTAGTACTATCAGCCGCTTTGTGTACTACTTGTTCAGTGTTACGCCTGGACTACACGGTGCCACTGGACAATGCTGTATTCCTGCCAGGCACGTACGCCGGATTTTTTTTCGCGGGGGGGGGGGGGTAACTTTTCTAGGAAAATGAGGAGGAGGGTACTTTTACTAGTACAAATGTTAATATTGCCCACTATTCGCCATAAAGACGCGTAAACCCGCAAAAGACAATTGAAATAACGTGTATCTCACAGGTACCCCTGTGAGATACACCTCCTCTTTACTTGGCAATCAAAGAACCACATCACATGGACTCGCGCATAAAAGATGCGCAGGAAGAACCTTCCCAAGAACAAGTTAGAAAGTGCATAATACAGATTTCTACTAGCGTTTTTTGAATTAGCTCTGGAAGAATTATGGAAAAATGTGTATTTGCGGAACAACCACCGTTATTTTGGGTCCCTCCTTTACTGCTCTCCCAAGTGCCAAAACCGACTCGTGTTGTTATTTAGGAAGTTGCGTATCGATGCGTGGTCACCAGTCCCGTACAACCGTGTAAAGCGCTCGACGCTGCGGTTCTAGATATACTGCGCCCACAGCGGAAGGTTAGAAAAACACCCCATAAGCACAGCGCGGATGTGGCTATGTCAGGCGGCTCGACTGACAACTGTAGAACAGTCAGTCAAAACACACGGAATTATTCTTTACTTCCGGCGGCGTTTTCTCTACTTCCTTCTTAAATCAAAATATGTTGATCCACAAATACTTTCACAAACAATTTTCGCTTTTTCTACCTGTTTCGCTGTTGCCTTGGCTTTTTCCTTTAGTAGATCGCTTAATTTCTCATCCCCTTGCAACTCTTGTTTCCAGTTGCCAATTTTGCACTAAAAGTGCGGTACAATTAGGGAAAAACAAGAAGAGGTAAGGGCTGACAGTCATATTGCTTATGGGTTGAACGGTTATTGCAGGATCTGATGATGGACGCTGTTTCGCAATATATTGTTTTCCACCTTGTCTAAACAAACAGCAAGCAAGCAAACAGATCTCTTGGCTACATTCGCAGGAATTTTTCTAAATCCCCACCCCATTTGAAATTACTGCTCTACAAAACACTAATTAGACAGAAGCTCGAGTGTGCGTCATCTGTCTGGGGCTCTGGTCAAAAAACATTAGCAGATACCATTGAGTCAGTTGGGAACCGGTCAGCACGTTTCATTCTTTCAAATTATTCCCGCACAGCAGGCGTTTCTTTAATGAAGTCAAACCTTGGCCTTATTAATTTGCAGCTTCGAAGAAAAATTTCCCGTCTCAGCCTTTTTCAAAAAATCTTTTACAAAAATATCTCACCTAAACAAGACTCCATTTCAGAGCCTTCGTACATGTAGTCGCGTCTTCGCCATCGAATAAAAGTGTTCATTCCTTTCTGTCTCACAAATGTTTTCACTGGTTCATTTCTGCCAAAAACGAATACCGAGTGGAACCGCCTTCCCCCTCCATCGCCTGCATCGAGGAGGCATCATATTTCAAGATTGAAATAACTGATTATGTTTTGAGTTTATCACCTAAATACTAATATTTGTTTGAACATGTTGTATAATTTTATTATTGTACGACCCCCTCTGTAATGCCCTTCTGGGCCCAAAGGGTACTGTAAATAAATAAATAAATAAATAAATAAATAAATAAATATCGCGGATATATGGTTCGGGGTACCTGCCAGCGTCGCGGCGAGCCGTCACTCGAGGAAATAATGAAGCAAAAGGGAAAGTTAAACGCAACTGGCGTTTTCTCCAGCCACAACTCGTTCCACGAGCACACAGACCAGCTGACTATGAACGGAGTCCCTTTCCTGGCCCATGGATCAGTCTAAACAAAGAAGGTTGAACTAACGAAGTAACAGCAATGCGCGTGATCGTTGAATAGATGGTGACACAAAAATTGTGTTGAGCATGATAAATATAATAAAATGTTATAATTAAAACAATAAACTACATCCTGCCTGCTGCATTAGATGGTGACAACTGAATTCGTCTTGAGTTAATCGCGTGGGCACTGAACAGATGAGAAAACTGACCTCCACACCCCCAGATATGCCGATAACTACCGCCATCCAAAAGGAGTGAAGAACTTGACAACCATTCCACTCTGTGAAGATGGATTGGCAGCGAAAGCTGACGACAGCCAAAGCTCTCAAACGAAAAGCAAAGTGTTTCACCTCCACTGCGTGTCGGCCTGAAGATTGTGCAAGGCTGGGCCAATCCCCGGCTAAGGTGAAGCAGGCATTAAGCACTCCCCATACGTGGGCCGATCCCGAAGATAGTGCAACACCGGGCCGAACCCCGGCGGCGGTGAAGCAGGCATTAAGGGCTCCCCATACGTAGGCTGATCCCGAAGATATTGCAATACCGGGCCCACCCGCGGCGGAGGTGAAGCAGGCGTTAAGTGATCCCCACATGTGGGTACATCGCGAAGGTAGTGCGTGGCCGAGCCGACCCCCGGAGGAGGGGAAACAGGCGTTAAGCGCTCCCCATATGTGGGTCCATACCAAAGGTAGTGCAATACCGGGCCCATCAACGGTGGAGATGAAGCAGGCGTTAAGAACTACCGATACGTAGGCTGATCCCGAAGATATTGCAATACCGGGCCCACCCGCGGTGGAGGTGAAGGAGGCATTAAGCCCTCCCCATACGTTGGTCCATCCCGAAGGTAGTGCAATGCCGGGCCGACCCGCCGGGGTGGTGAAGCAGGCGTTAAGCTCTGCCTGCGTGGGTCCATCCCGAAAGTAGTGCAATGCCTGGCCGACCCGCCGTGGAGGTGAAGCAGGCGTTAAGCACTCCCCATTCGTGGGCCCATCCCGAAGATTCCGAATGGCATGTTATAGGTTCCCGAGTCCACAGGGGTATGTGCTATTGATCTAGGACCCTTTACGCACTATCACCAGGATTGGCCCACATGATGATTTTTTTCTGTTAACGGACGCCGAAAAAAAACTGCGTAAGTTAGTCATACACTGCTTTGGCTGTAAAATGCAGCAAAATGTTGACCGCCGAGTATATTGATTTGTCGCTTCTTTAGAGATTTTTGCGTGTGAGGAGGGGTGGCGTGAGCGGACAGGGGAGAGCGGGGGGTATGCCGCTTAATTTGGGGGGGGGGGGGGCCCTGGGCACCTCTCTGGGTACGTTCCTGATTCCTTCAGGCACGCTTGAACAGCTTCGCTATGCACAAGCATCCCTTTACATCGCGCTTAAATTCAGGTGGTGTAGATTTGCTGTCAGAATGTTTTTATAAGCATAACTGCCGAGCATTTAAAAAAGCGTTGGAATGTAAAGGTGGATGCTCAGCTTTGCTAGTGTGACATTCTACATTTACAGTGCCAGGCCACATCGATTGACAGGGAGGATACCACACAGATGCTCGTGTTGTGACTCGCCGTCACAATGCAAGTACTTTTCTGTGCTTTTTAGCTATAAACACGTGAATCAATTCGTAAATTAAAAAGTGTATTAAATAAACTGAGACACGATGAAAAGCAACGTAACACAAAGGTGTACCTTAGTTTCCTTTTTCTAATTTTTGTCTCTTTTGCTCTCTCTGCGCGCCATGCATGTGGTATGGGTCGGTTTTCTTTTCCATTTTTTTTTTCCTTTCCTTTTCGTGCATGAAGGAAATGCGCTGGCACGTTGTATTACAAACGCTGTGGGCTATCCTATAGAACTGGAACGCAGACTTCGATGAATGCGCTGTTTGTAAAAGCTTTTACAGGGCCCGTCAGGCGCTTGCATTACCGCCAGCGATGATTATTAATACAGTGCATTTCTAATATATCCTCCATCGTACCGTCAAATTGGATACCCGCACACATGTTAGGTCAAATTTTCTGTTCCCATGATAGGTCAAAGCAATCAGTACAACAATGACGTGCGCATATGCGCGGCCGCGCATATATGCTCAGAGGATTGGGCACATATTTTAAGGGAATGAGAAACTTTGATGCGTTGATGGTGCAAGATATCATTAAACGAAAAACCGCTTGACGTTAGTGATGCAACCAAGATATGAGGACCCCGTGAAGAGTATCTCACGATTGGACGACACACAACGCGCACAACGCATGCGCTATATCTCTTCACCGCACATTCACAAAGTCTGCGTTGTCAGCTACAAACATTACCAGTCTCTGTTCTATTAGCGTGATGCCTGTTTGGAATCCGCTTGTCGCTCAAGTTGGCGTTCGTAACATCTATTATATTTTCTTTATTCTACTGCCACAAACGTCATGCTATAACAACTATGAAGACTGTCTTGGGATTGCCGAGAGTGATTACGTAGACCATATCATGTGGTCAACTAATGCGGAGGTATACACTATGTGTATACTAAAGTCCACAAATAGGCTCTACAGCAATCTCAGCAGCATACAACTTCAGTGGCTTATGTCTAACGTAGCTTTATATTATCCACCGGTACCTGTGCTTGGTTACATCGTACACTGGTTGGGCTGAGATTAACAAGTTTTGTCAGTCTTTGAAACAAGTATAAGTGTAACAAGTATAGTCGGTCTTTAGACGGCATGTAAATCTGAAGCACTAGGACTTTTACAGTATCGGCTGTTTTGTAGTTCATCTCACGTCTTAACACAATCGGTATACTTGCTTTTCGCTCCAGTTAACATGACTTTGGAGACGTCCCACCCTATGGCCTTCATCGGCGATGATACTGGAAACCGTGGAGAATAATTCGAATTGCAATCAAGTATACAGGGTATTTCACTTAATTTCAGCCAAGCTTTAAGATATGCAAATGATACGTACCTTATCGACTTTTTCTGTAGGCCAGCTATAAAATACCAGTAAACAGAAAAAATAGAAACTTTATCGACTCTCGTCTATACACAATCTATAGAAATCTATAGACGAACCTATAGAAATCTATAGACAAACATAATGGACAAACATAAACAGAGATTGTATTGACTTTTGCCTATAGGCAGTATATAAAGGGGACATAGATAAAAGAAGCAAACATCTTATCGACTTTTTTTTATAGACCGTCTATAGAATGTGAGTAGACAAGAAGAAATAGAAGCCTTATCAACTTTCCTTTAAAACAGATTTTGTATCAACAAAATTCCAAATCTATAGAAAGGCAAGGTTGTCTATAAAAGGTCTGTAGACTTTCTAGATACAGTCTAAACTCATTTTTGTAAGGGGTAAACCCGATTGTATCACTTCATGTGTTACCAAATGTGCAGCAGGCTTTCGCCTTCTTCTGTTACAAGAGCCCAACACCTGCCGAACTTTTTCTTTTATCCATGCTTTCTAGCATTTTTATGCTCTTTTTACGCGGTTCCTAAGACATGCAACCTTGTCGATCGTCACTTATCGCAGGATTGTGAATCCCGCCCCTCACAAAGGAAAAACCATGACGTGTTCCTTCGAAGAGAAAACACGGAATGCAGAACTCGGTTTTGCAGTTGTCCTTCTCACAGCCTGTTCTAACAATACGAGATGGCGAAACGGCCAACGCAGCACGCGACGTCACTTGTGCTGCACAGCAAGAACGCCCTGACAGAGAACAGGTGTTTCCCATAGTAGGGGCGATGTATTCTGCGGGGGGTAGAGAACAGTGTGTGTCTTTAGACACAGCAACTTGCTCTGTCTTGTAGGCAGCTATATCGTCCCGCAGCCAAATAATAGCAGATAAATTAAGTAAGGAAATGGCAATGACCGTTAGTAACATTAGGTATAAAGTATGGAGCTGCGCCTAATGCCCGAGCCAGCCGTAGAAGCCAGAGCGGTGCTTTGGCACCGGCAGAACTGACTCAGTGGACCTTGGCACTGCGTTCACTTGGCTTCGTCGCTTTATCAGTCAAACGCACTGTGCGTCTAAGGAGGCCGCCTAGCCTCACACGCGCGGACTGCACATGCGCACTCATATAAAGGGCACATCTATACGTGTAAATGCTGTGGCAACAAAACAACAACGACGGAAAGGCCAGTCTTCGGAAGCGATTTGTTGGCGATGCCCTTTGCTATGCTATTCCTTCTGATGCTTGTCGGGCTTCGTCAGTGGCTAGAGCAACGCTCCGCCCGCGTTATAAAAGCGACCAACCGGTCGTCAACGTGGGATGGTAAGGGTGGCATATATCAAGGGAATAGCATCGCTGTAATATCGCAGACACGATAGCACCCTCATTAGATAATATTGATGTTTATTTATTTATTTATTTATTTATTTATTTATTTATTTATTTATTTATTTATTTATTTATTACAACTTACAGGCACTCTGAAGGGCACTGGGTAAGGGGGGTAACGGTTTCTACAGAACAGAAAAAAAAGTTAGCATCAAATAATAAGGTAACAAAACAAACCATGCACATATCTTAGTGGAAAATGGTTATGCAGTGTTATCAAAGAGCGCATGCAGGGCTATGAAAGAGCGTGAATCACGAAACGTTTCGTTGCTTGACGCGAATGCGATGTGATTCCGAAGATTGTTTCAGTGCGCAATAGTGCGAGGCCGTGATGATCAGTTAAATGCCCGCGTTTGACCATGCATGCGCTGGAAACTGAGAATGTTTCATGCATGTGCATGAAACTGAGAAACTGAGAAACTGACATGTACACAGGCGTTCGAAGCCTCGTCAAATGCCTTGCCTAGTCTCTCCACCGAACAAGATTCGCCCTGTTGCTAACCTAGTGCAAATGTGAACCAAAGCAAAGGGTATTCTGAATTCTATGGAGCATCCTTGTATAGCAACTCTGCTTCTGCGCTTCCTTAATTTCAACTATTCGCAACATATTTTAGTATACTCATGAGTTTTGACTGTGCTGGCACAAAAACGCAGCCCCTCAACTTCCTGTATTTTTACAACTTATTACGTCGGTATCTGCCTCCCGAGAGCGAACAGCTTGCCTTGGGTTTCTCACCCAGTCTAAAAACAAACAAAACAGCACAGAAGGTTCTTCTTTGCCTTGGCTCTCATATTGATGGAAGCCTTCATGGTCGAATGTACCTCTGCGTGTTGCCCTCCGGTGCATCTCAAGCTGACGTACTTATTGGGAAGGATGTTTTTGATGTGGCTTGCGGCAAATAATTTTGTTCACGAGATTATCTGCTTTGTTTAAGTCTTAGAGACATATTTATAGAAAAAATGGTAAATTATCTACTACAACTGCGCTACTCTTTATGAATGGCACATATCCATTTTACCTAGGAGGAGGCTTTGGTCACGTGAAAATGGTAGAAACAAAATGCGCATGGCGTAGCAGCGCCACAAAATTTCTAAATGTCTGGAAATAATTTTAATTGTGTGTCGTACCACCTTCTTACTCCCACTGAGGTCTCGGTGGGAATTTTTGAAAAGGGCCTCATTTTTTCAGATACTGAGAAAACTTTCCCGCTAGGTGAATAGAAATAATTTTAATGGTAGAGTTATTAAAGTAAATTATTTTCAAGTTTTTCTTAGAAAACAATCTACTTATGGCTGTTTGTTTCATACCATTTCGTGCCATAAAGGCGCACGTGTGCATAACCTGTTTCTTGGAATGCTGAAACCGCAACTTGTAATCGATCACGTGCCAGGCACACTGAATACGCAGTCAGAAATATAAATGTTGCGAAAGTGTGGAGGCAGTGCGCTCGTTTCCCTGCTTTAATAAAGTAAAAAACAGCTTTCATAGTCGGTGAGTGAGATGTTCTGAAGCTGCCAAAAACATCAGAACAATAAGAACAATGCAAAATTTGTTGTATAGTGTCGGCATTTTTTTCATAACTTTCGTAAACATCGCTTGGTGTTATGCGTTTCAAGCTGCTATTTATACCACTGGATGATAAAACGTTCAGGATATTTTTCTGGCATTTGACAATTTCCACAAAAATATGTCGTGAAAATTCCGAATAAGATTCTGAGAAAAGATGGAAAATGTATGTCATATTTTTGAAATTATTATCTTTTTATTGCAGAAGTGCTTGTCGGGATTCTTTCTTTTTCCCATTTTACGAATATCAACTGCGTCTAAGATTGTTAAAAAATATGCATTATGCAGTATTTGTAGCACTGCGATGTTGTGCGATCATATTTTATGGCTCTAAGAATGTTATATAAACTGAGTCATTGGAAGCGCTTTAAATATTACGTGTAGCGTTGACTACCCCATTTTTTGTGTTGAAAAACAAAACAAACAGAAACTGGGGTCACTATAGGTATAGTGAAAGTTGATTTATATTAAAAAAATGCTTGCAACAATAAGCGTTACCCACAGCCGACATTGCCAATTCAACTAAGGAAGTAAACACAATCTTCCTAGTGGTCATATTACACGATGGAAAAAGGCAGAAATCAAGACTTTCATGTTAATTATTTCGGCCTATGCGTAACGAAAAACATGTAATAATTTACACGTAATCCATTACGTTTTTTAATAATATTGAAATTCAACGGTTCCTTTGTTTACTTGAGTAACGCCCACTTTAATTCAGTTATTTCATTCGGTAACCAACTGCATCTAACCTGCTTCTTTATTGACGGGACAAGCCGCAGCCGGCGATGCAGTGTGAGAACCTGAAATGGGCGGCAACTGAATACAACGCCTGAGATCGGTGCCTCTCAGCAGCCTCTCAGATTTTCAGACAGGCAAACCTTGGGGCTCAGTATTCGTTTGCTCGTTTTAACGCTCCACCAGATGCTGACCAACGAACTCAACCGACACTGGTATGTCTGGATCAGCGACGGCCACTTATAAGACTTTAATGCTAGGATATAAAATACAGACAATTCTTTGAAGTTTTTATAGGCCCCACTTGGAGGGTCTTCTCTATCAGCAACAAAGAAGTGCTTAGCTTCATAGAACAGCCAGATAATGAGTACCCGTGTAGTTGCAACACCGCCTTACCGCACTGCGTGCCCATCGAGCGAGTTTTCAGTGTGGCAGCTGATGTATTTATTCTCAAGGAAAAGAAAAGATTACCTGCGACAGTTTTTGAAAAGTAATCGTTAGTGACGAGAAGCAATGTGTGAAGGGTGGCAAGGATGCATTGAATTATGCCAGGCCAGCTCTTTTTATTTCTGGTGTTGCAACTCGCGTGCAGTTGTATGCATTACATGCAGTAGTAATAAATATTTCTACTAAAGTGACCCTAAAATAATAGATTAGTTTTCACTAATTCGCTATTTTCTTTTGTGGGACAGTTATTACTAAGTGCAATAGTTTGTATTCTTGAGTTAACTGTCGTAATCGGCTAGTTTTTTTTCTGTAAGGTATACACGTCAGCAATTCATCGCGGCGTTAGGGAACCCGATGACAGTACTTGGCCGAAGGTGCTAAGTATATAATTTTGTATCATCGCAGGGCTGATGGTTGTCTTCTTATAGATTCTGTTCAAAAAATATGTCCTCATAACTGCGGAACCCTGAACAAGATTTGTTAAACATAGAAATATTGCATCGTAGGCTTCTTTTCCCTCAAATAAACAAAAAAATTTGGCTCGACATGGATGTCACAAGTGACCATTGTGCTGTTCAAGAACAACCCTGCCGTAAACACAGCATGTAAAAAGATAGCAGCTGTGTGCGACAATTCAAACTGCGTCTCCTTTGCAGTGGTATTAAAGCGGCTAGCACAGATGACAATGCAACACCCGAGCCGTGACTTCATATAAAGAGGTATTCATCTGAATCAAAGTGTGGATACAATAGATGTATTACTGAAGTTCATGAAGCGTTGGCTAAAGGAGGAAGAAACGCCAGACTCAAAGGCTGGAATTAGAGCAAGCATAAACTACGTTACTCGAAGGTAAGATATCGCCACCACCTACAATAAAGTTCAAAGTAAGCTAATTTGTTTTAGAGAGAACAGCATTCTCGGCTTAGTTAGACCAGTTCTGTTTCCGGCCTGTCTAACTGGGATATTTGGGCCTACACAAAAATAGTGCAATCTATAGATGTGGTTTAACCCTGAAGGCACTGCAGACTAAAAAGCTCAGGATTTTCTCTCAGGCATACGCCGTTTGAAATTGTGCACCTAACTTTGTTCAAGGCGCTGTTCAATTAAATATATTGTTACAAACCAGTTCGGTGCTGGGCGGAGTTCAACTCGCATCACACGGGTTCCTGAAGCACAGAATCCTGACACAATGTATTACGCCACGAGTAGTTTTTTTTTTAAATCACAAGGGGAAAACAAAAACCGAAAATATAAACGCATTCAAAACTCGGCTAAACACACGCGCGTCCAACAAGCACATTCTGTGCGAATAGAACTTTCTGCATCGCGTACACATTTCCTACATAAGCTGCACTTTCACGGTAAAGGTTATCTGGTACATCGCGGGATTTGAGCACGGTGATCATACAGTATATATTTGTTGATTCTCTATAGACCCAGCAACATCCAGATGTCATAGATAGGTCCCCCAGTATTAGTAAATAGTAGAAACCTAGTTGTGCATAGCATTTATCCCTTCCTGTCCACAGAAACTAGTAGCGCAGTCTACATCGGCCACACTACGTCACGAATCCCTTCTTCTCACTTTTCTCATGGACCGGTGGGCATGTTGGAGGCAGCGTCCTAGCTCCAGCGTGCACGCCACTAGATGACGCATTGTGTCCACATGAAAGCGCGAGAGAGCAGGTCGGCGGCAGTGCATAGCTAATGCACACCGGAGCACCATCAGTGCATTCGCGGAGGCTACGCAAATTATATCTACCGGACTTAGCGGCGGTGCAGTGCAGCACAGGTTTAGAAGACCGGCTGCACTGTATGCCTCGTACATACTTAGCACACTGTACTCCTCATAGATACGTCAATGATCATTGTGGACGAGCCCTATGTGATTTCTTTTTTTTTTCGTCGTAGTGCTACTGCTGTGCTACATTTTGCCAGAGCAAACAGAATTCTAGCTTCTGCGAGAGGTAGAAACTAGAATGGAGGACGAGAAGAGAATTGAGTCTGTGCTGTATGCCGAGAAGGGATGAGTGCGTAGGTATTACTGTATTGAATAACAGTAAACTTGTACACTGAATACTTATTTGGGTCTTTCGGCCACGTTAATGGTCGGCGGCTTCGTACGCTTGGGGCATTTGCTGTCGCGAAACCGCTGTGCGGGGTGCGTTTGCTGCCCAACATGGAATGTAACTCTTTGAGTAGTCGGTGGTGGTACTTTCTCGTGGCAGAAAATAATATAGTTGAAGAAACGAACACTGAGTACAAACAAGGCACACACTAAAATTATAATATTTGTGTGCCCGCTCAGTCCAGAGAGATTTCAATGGTCTGCCGGAAGATCAATTTTCAGCCATTGAAATGTGACCGAGGATAAAACGGAAGGAGCAGAAGAGAAGTTACAGTTCTTCTTTTGCTAAGGTTGTCAAGCAGAACACTCAGTTCCCTTTTCGTCTTCGACATTGGTGATCGAACCTCGCTCAATGATGCCCGAAGAAAACTTCTTTTGTTGACGCTTGGGCCACCCACCATTCCGCACACGTGTTTTCCGATCTGCACCACTAATGCACATGGTAGAGACTGCGCGCGCTGGAAATTACAGTTTTAACTTGGGGAGGCAGGCGGCATGCGTTGCCGAGAATCCAAAATTTACATGGACTTTCTTGGGACCCTCCTGTGTCTGCTAATTTTGAGCTTTCTTTTGTGTGGCTCCTGCTTGTAGCCGCACAACAAGCTTTCATTGGCTAAGGTCACCGCGTAGCACGCGTGCGAGTATATTGTTACGGGGAGATGTAAAGAAAAGCGTGTTTATTTACGCTATGTACAAGGACGCTAAAATTGGCCCAGCAACAACAAAGATGGCGGCCGACAGACCTCACTTCATCCTTCTGTTGTCAGATCTGCACTTCAGCACCTTGTATATCTGCAGGACAACTAGCTCATAAGACTACCCTCCGGCCGCGAAAGCACCGACTCGCTGCCAATGAAGAAAGACTACATAAACAAAACTAGCACACCAGGTTTTAAGGGGTGCCCGAGGCCCCATACGGATAGAGACGATCAACGTGTCAGTGCCGAGATGAGCAGGTGATGAGGAAGGCAGCAGTGAAGCGATTCCATAAGTGACACCAGTCACCTGGCGGCACACGCGATATCGATCGATGTACTGGAAGACCAAATTTTTTGTATAGTATGACACGTCATGGTGGGGACCACATGATGACTAGTGATCAAGGGACAAAATGGGTGGTACTGTGGTGGCTGTCGTAGCGAGACTTCTGTTAGAGCTTGGACACAGAAAATGTCAGTGCCCTTCCACACTCTGAAGAAGGATGACGAGCAAAGCTGTGTATCTGGGCCCCTTAATGGCGAATTGCAGCTCCTCTTCGGTTTGGCCCGGTTTTGCACTATCTTCGGGATCGGCGCATATATGGGGAGAGCTCAACACCTGCTTCACATCCGCCGCGGGTAGGCGCGGAAATGCACTGTCTCCGCAATCGGCCCACGTATAGGTAGTGCTTCAAGCCTGCGCCTCCTCAGCCGCGGGTGGGCGTGGTATTGCACTATCTTCGGGATCGGTCTACGTATGGGGAATGCTTAACGCCTCGTGGTGGTGGTGAAGGCTTTCTTTTCTCCTTTTGAAAAAAAGCGGCAGGGAGTGGATAGCGGCAGAGCAGCCATAGACAGAGGGGCGGATGAGGTGAAGGAGGTGAGGAGAGGGAAAGGTGCGAGTCTGCAGCTCTCGCTACACCACCTCGCACCTGTGAGGATATTTGTTTATTAGCTGCGGGAAGGTTAAGCCACCTAGGCGGTAGCGTGCAGTGAAATTAGAAGGCGATAAGGCGCAGTGATCGTTGCTCTTGCCCCAACGTAGTCTGGCTCAACGATAGTCTGGCTCAACGATAATGCCTGCGCCCAGACCGTAAACCTTAGGCGCTGGCGTCAGCAGCTTATTTCAATGAAGACCCACGTGCGTCGGTCTCCATATTAGAGAGGTATCTTGTTGGGGGGATCAACCGGGACGAAGGAGAGGGCTGCTTTGTACACTCTACCCGCTCCAAAGTAGTAGATGGCAGTTTTAGAGTCGCCCACAATGACTGAAAAATTTGAAATGGTAAGAGCCAGAGCTATGGCTCTTTCCGCCACCTCCTCGGAAGAGGAGGCGGGAATGGAAGCGGTAGTAGCTATGTGACCTTGAGAATTGATAATGGCGATAGCCAAATAAGGATTGCCACAGTATTATGCAGCATCGACGTAGAGCACTTCCTTAGATTTAGCGAATTGTTTCCCAAGAGCCTTTGCACGCTGCCGTCGCGGTTGCTCGTGGTGGATGGCGTGCATGTTTTTTGGGAGTTGTGGAATGCGTACATTTTCATCTATGTCGTGAGGAATAGTGTGTTTGGTTTTAGCGATGGAGTTTGGCCTTATAACGACAGAGTTGAGTATGCGTCTGCCGGCTTCTGTATTGGAGAGCCGGGTATATTGGGACATTAGATGTGCTTCAAGAAGTTCGTTTAAGGTCCTGATTGTGCCTGTTTACATGAGACGTTTGGTGGATGTCCGGATGGAAACTTCCAGAGGGAATTGGTAGATTTTGCGTAAGATGGTGTTGACTTCGTTTTCTTCGCTTTTCCAGAGGTAGGGATAGGGGATTGCCTAAGTATACTTACTGGTGACAACGGCTTGGGCGAAGCGGAGGAGTCCCACCCTATAGTCCGCCATGCTTATTGGGTATCCTGCCTATGAGCTGTCGAGTGCGGTTGACTGTTGTATGAAGTGTTTTGATTGAGTGTGTGTTGATTCGATTTTGTCGCATGTGTATTCCAAGCACTCTGAGCCTGTCGACATTAGTTACGGGTACCCTATTCAGTGTTATTTTTATATCGGAGATATGCTTTACAGAACTGCGATGGGCGGGGAGGAAATGTTCAGACTTAATATGGGAGCAGACAAGATTCATTAGATTCACAGGCAACCACCTTGTCGGCGGCAGTCAGCAGGGCCGCCTGAATTTGACAATCGGAGCTTCCCGTAATCCAGAGAGTGATGTAGTCAACAAAGAGCAAAAATTTGAGATCCGGCATGGAACATAGGACATTATGGCGATATTGAAAAGCAGAGGGGATAATTTTCTAATTTCTAATTCTTGAGGAGTCCCGAAACTCACAAGCAGTAAAAAAGAGAATGCTCCACCCTCATGTGAATAGTAGCAATGCGGTCGGAAAGGAAAGTGGCAATGTGATTATGGATTCTTGGCCGCTCCTACAACGCTGAGTTACATCGGTAAGGCGAGGTGGCTGATGTTATTAAAAGCTCCTTGAAGGTCGATGCCTAGAACTGCCTGAGTGTCTATGCTAGTGTTCCGTGTAAGGATGTAGTGCTTCAGGTGAAGCATGACGTCTTGGATGGAGAGGGATTTATGGAAGCCTGCGATTTCACGAGAGTAGAAGTTCGGATCTTCGATGTATTTCTTGAGGCGGTCAATAATTACGTGTTCGAGTGCCTTGCCTAAGCATGAAGTGAGATATGTGGCGTAGAATGGATGTGTTTATGGACTTGCCAGGTTTTGGTGTGAAGTTAACTTTGGCGTCTTTCCATGCGGCCGGTAGGTTACTTGTATCAAGGCAGTGGTTAAAACACTTATTCACGGCTGTAATAGAGTTGTCGTTTAGGTTGCGGAGAAGCTTGTAAATATTGAGGTCCAGGCCCAGTACGGATGTCGCACATTGTCAAGTGCGTGTCTCAACTCACTCTCCACTATGGGAGTATTCAGGGCGTCGTTTTCGGTGCCGATATATTAAGGTTGTAAAGGCGTTTATCAGCCACCGACATTTGGGACAGAGCGTTAGAACAGGGCACGGACTCCCAGTACGAGCAGCGCTTCCCGAGCAAGAGCGCTTAAAGCGAAGGAGAGGAAAAGCCACTACACCGTTCCAATCTTCCTCCCCAGTTACCCCCGGGAACGAAAAGGGAGCCACCCGGCGACCTAAAAGCTTGTTACTATAGTGGGTCATAGTAGGTCTTGAGGCGGTCGACGTTGATGATGCGTCGTCCACGACGGCGCATCTCTTAAGGCCGTTGAACGGGCTCAATCACGTAGTTGATGGGGGATGCGCGTTAGAGGACGCGGTAGGGCCCTTCATACGTGGGTAGTAGTTTTCAAAAGAGATGAGGTGCTGCGGAATGTACCGAGAGCCACACAAGCGCTCGAGGAAGGAAGGTCGGCGCAGAAGTAGTGTCACCGCGAGTACTCTTCTGGCGCTCTTGGTCGTTGGAGGTAAAGGTCCTAGCGAGATCGTGGCCCTCTTCAGCATGTCTTGCCATGGCGCAAATGGAAGCACATTCAGATGTATCTGGCCGGTGTGGTAGAATTGTGTCGATGGCGAGCGACGAGTGCCGACCGTATAATAAGAAAAAGGTTGAAAAGCCGGTAGCTCTCAGTAACGGTGTTATACGCGTAGGCTACGAAGGGCAGAATGACGTACCAAATTGTGTGGATGGAGGCAACGTACATGGCAAGAATGTCGCCGAGTGTGTGGTTGAAGAGTTGAGCAAGGCCATTGGTTTAAGGATGGTACACCTTAGTTGTACGATGAGTAATGCGGCACACGCGCGATCACTGAGCAGTTCCTGACGTGGCCCAGAACGCAGGCTGAATCGACGAAGCAGAAAGGCCGCAAAATCGCGCCCTGTAGCTGCCAGGAGGACGGCAATTTCGGCGTATTGACACGTGTACTTATCTTTATCGGGCGACGACGTTTCGCCGCCTAACAAATGTAATCGCACAGCGCGGAACGCGCCTGCATGTATCCGAAGCTTCTGGAAAGTTATCGACGCTTCTAGCTTGCTGTCTGTTGTCGCCGAGCCTTATGTTATCTTATTTCATCGCGTGAAGCGAATGGTGTAGAACTTTGTCAAAGGCACGCGGGTCCGAACGATTGGTCTGGAACATTCGACGACTGCTGTATAAAAGCCGACGCGCTTGACCGGCTGATCAGATTTTCGACGATCGCCGACTGTGTTCGCCGCGCTCGTTGTGCTTTAAGTGTAGCCTGTTTTGTGGGCACAGGTTCGCCCAATAAAAGCTAGTTATGCCTTTCACAGTATTGCTACTGTGTTCTTTTACGTCACGACCACAAGACATCTGGTGGAGGTGCTTTGCATTCATGTACCGGACGCCCCCACAAACCCACTGAGCTAGCGAGGTAGCTTGGTAGCGAGGTAGAACCAGCGAAGTAGCCGCAGCGAGGAACCAGCGAAGTAGCGAAGAACCAGCGAGGTAGCCGCAGGCTGCAAGGACTGCCCCCGGAGCACGGACTTTTACCTGAGACGACTAGCAAGATGGCCACCAGTATCGATAACTTTCCAGAAATTTCCAGGCGCGTCCCGCGCTGTGCGATTACATTTGTCAGGCGGCGAAACGTGGTCGCCCGATAAAGATAAGTACACTGTCAATACACCCCTCTTAGAAAGCATCGACCCGATGCTGCATACAAATGAAAGTAATAAAGAAAAACACCCGTAGCAAAGGAAACAAATATAAGGAAGTTCGTCAGCGTCCGTAAAAGGGTTTCAGACGCACCACGTGGACCACTTCAGATCGTGCGCGGCGCCGCTGTGAATGCGAAATTCCGTCTGGCACTACCTTATAGTCCAGTGCGCCAATGAGTCGAATGACCTTGTATGGTCCGAAATAACGGCGCAATAGTTTCTCACTCAGTCCTCGTCGGCGTATCGGTGTCCAAACCCAAACACGGTCGCCGGGCTGGTAGTCGACGAAGCGTCGTCGGAGGTTGTAGTGTCAGCTGTCGGTCCTCTGTTGGTTCTTGATCCGTAAGCGGGCGAGCTGTCGGGCTTCTTTGGCGTGCTGGAGATAGCTAGCGACGTCAACATTCTCTTCGTTAGTGACGTGGGGTAGCATGGCGTCGAGCGTCGTCGTCGGGTTCCTGCCGTAAACCAGCTTAAACGGTGTGATCTGTGTTGTTTCTTGCACCGCCGTGTTGTAAGCGAAGGTTACATACGGCAGGACCGCATCCCACGTCTTGTGCTCGACGTCGACGTACATTGCTAGCATGTCGGCGAGGGTCTTGTTCAGGCGCTCCGTGAGACCATTCGTCTACGGATGGTAGGCAGTTGTCCTGCTGTGACTTGTCTGGCTGTACTGCAGAATGGCTTGGGTGAGCTCTGCTGTAAAAGCCGTTCCTCTGTCGGTGATGAGGTCTTCTGGGGCACCATGTCGCAGCAGGATGTTCTCGACGAAAAATTTCGCCACTTCGGCTGCGCTGCCTTTTGGTAGAGCTTAAGTTTCAGCAAAGCGGGTGAGATAGTCCGTCGCCACGACGATCCACTTATTCCCGGATGTTGACATCGGAAACGGCCCCAACAAAGCCATCCCAATCTGCTGGAATGGTGGGCGAGGAGGTTCGATCGGCTGTAGTAATACTGCTGGCCTTGTCGGTGGTGTCTTGCGTCGCCGGCATTCTCGGCATGTCTTGACGTAACGGGCGACGTCGGCGGTAAGACGCGGCCAGTAATACCTTTCCTCTATTCTCGACAGCGTCCGGGAGAATCCGAGGTGCCCAGCGGTTGGATCGTCTTGTAGGGCGTGCAGTATTTCTGGACGCAGCGCTGACGGTACAACAAGAAGGTAGCTGGCGCGGACTGGTGAGAAGTTCTTCACGAGCAGGTTGTTTTGTAGCGTGAACGAAGACAACCCGCGCCTAAATGCCCTAGGGACAACGTCGGTGTTTCCTTCCAAATACTCGACGGGGCCTTTTACGTCCGGGTCTGCTCATTGCTGTTTAGTGAAGTCTTCTGCGCTTATTATCCCAAGGAAGGCGTCGTCGTCCTCGTCGTCTTGCGGCGGGGGATCGATGGGGGCGCGCGATCAGCAGTCGGCGTCGGAGTGTTTTCTTCCGACTTGTATATTACCATGACGTCATATTCTTGCAGTCTGAGGCTCCACCGCGCCAGCCGTCCTGAAGGGTCTTTTAAGTTGGCTACCCAACACAACGCGTGATGGTCACTGACGACTTTGAATAGCCTCCCATAGAGGTAAGGGCGGAATTTAGCTGTAGCCCAAATGATGACGAGGCATTCCTTTTCAGTCGTAGAATAATTGCTTTTCGCTTTGGACAGCGGCCGGCTAGCATACAATATCACCCGTTCAAGTCCTTCTTTCCTCTGGACTAGGACGGCACCGAGGCCTAGGCTACTGGCGTCAGTGTGAATTTCGATATCGGCGTCCTCGTCGAATTGTGCAAGTACCGGCGGCGACTGCATGCGTCGTTTGAGTTCTTGAAATGCCTTGGCCTGCGGCGTTTCCCACTTGATTTCGACATCACATTTGGTTAGATGTGTTAGTGGCTCCACGATGCGAGAAAAGTCCTTGACAAAGCGCCTATAGTAGGCACACATGCCAAAGAATCTGCGCACTGCCTTCTTGTCGGTTGGCTGCGGGAATTTTGAGATAGCAGCTGTCTTCTGTGGGTCGGGGCGTATTCCTGATTTGCTGATGAGTTGGCCTAGGAACAAAAGCTCATCGTAAGCGAAGCGGCACTTTTCCGGCTTCAGAGTGAGCCCTGATGACTTAATGGCCTCTAACACTGTCGCAAGCCGCCGAAGGTGATCGTCGAAATTTCCGGCGAAGACAACGACGTCATCCAATTAAACAAGGCCCGTCTGCCACTTCAGTCCTGCTAACACCGTGTCCATGACGCCCTGAAACGTTGCAGGCGCCGAGCACAGTCCGAATGGCATGACCTTGAACTCGTAGAGGCCGTCTGGCGTGATGAAGGCAGTCTTTTCGCGATCTCTCTCGTCGATTTCTATTTGCCAGTAGCCAGACTTGAGGTCCATCAACGTGAAGTATTTAGCGTTGCAGAGCCGATCCAATGCGTCGTCTATCCGTGAAAGGGGGTACACATCCTTCTTCGTGATCTTGTTCAGTCGACGATAATCGACGCAGAAGCGTAGGGTTCCGTCCTTTTTCTTCACCAGGACTACAGGAGAGGCCCACGGGCTTTTCGACGGCTGGATGATGTCGTCGCGCAGCATCGAAAAGACACTCGAGTTGCGAAACCGGCAATTCGACCGCCGCACGAACTCGACAAACTACGCCGTAGTTCAGTCACTGGCCACCGACAACTTACGCGAGGCACCTCGGAATGCAGCCAGCGAGGTACTGCTAACAACCACTGGCACCCGTCGGTGTTTTCATTGCGTCGATGAAGCAGGTTGTCGCGAATGGTGAAATGGTGAGCTTGACGACGCAACGTGCGAGTGGTTGGTTGTACTGATGAACCAGAAAGCGTCTATATGCTCTTGATTATAATTATGATCTAGTACCGAAGCTACACTTTTGCCTAATGAAGGTAATGTGCTGAGAAGACTTTAGGTTAGGATCTCATTTGATGTCCAAAAATGATACACAGCTGGAGACGGAAATGTGATGACCATCTAGAGTTATCTCAGGAAAGCCAAATAGTATTCTTTAGCTAGAACGGAAAATCGTGAATTCGGTTTTCGAACGATTGACAGTTCAATGATTGGAAGAACACCATGCAACAATATGCTCAACCTCATTGTTTAGTTTAAGGATTAAGGATGTTAATGGATTGTCACGCAACAAGATAGTACTATCGTCTGCGTATAATGCATAATGTGCCAATTTAAGATAAGTGCCAAACTCATTATTATAAATGGAGAATAGTAAGGGAACTAGTATGGAGCCTTGTGGTAGACCGAATGTAGTCGGTTAGGGATATTAAAGCTAAGTTAGTCGCACTGCCAGCGCGGAAACCGAATTGAGAAGAGTGCAACAAATTAATTTTTTAAAGTAAATAACTATGCACTTACCGAATAATATCTCAGCAACTTTAGTAATCTGTGGAGAAATAGAAATAGGACGATAGTTATACACCTCCATTTTATCACCTTTCTTACGTACAGGAATAAGCTAGGCCCTTTTGAGCGAAGTGGGAAGAAGACCACATTTAAAAAAAATATTAAATATAATATAAAATGTATCAGAAATAAGTGGTTCAAAAAATTTTAGGTGAAATACAGAAATGTTATCGAAGCCCGGGCTAGTATTCTTTAGAGCTAATACCATGAAAAATACCTCATCTGCAGTTACAGGAAAGAGAAAAAAAAAGAAAGATTGCAGCGATTAATAGGATAAGTAGTTGTCATGTGATGACTGCTGTATATGTTATATGCAGCGAGTGTCGTGTATTCTTGTATGTCTCCGCCGTGTACGTGTCAGAGCGCTACTCCAGCAGCAAGGTATGATGATTAATCACCAACTAGCCCAACTTCCCACATTAACGTTATAGAAGTAGTCATTGAAACTATTTGTTATGCTAGAAGAATCAGTATGAGTTTTATTGTTTGAACTTATTTTATCAGCAGTATTACCGGACTTAGGTAAGTTCATGAATGCATTGAGAAGTTCCCATTTTTTTATATTGTTCTTGTGTTTTGCAAATTAATTTTCGTAATACTGTCGTTTAGAATTATTTAGCAAGTTATTCTCTATGTTACAATAATTTTTATAGCGTGCCGCTCAGCGCACAATACACGGTTTCTTTTTGGTCTTTTTGTATGGGTTTTCTTTTTTTCTCATACTACTCAGTAACCCTTTCGTTACCCAAGGGTTATCGGGAAACTTAAAATGTTTCCTGCATCTGATGGTAGTTGTGTTAGCGCGAACGGCTTCTACAAAGATGGAACGAAAATTCTCAAGAGCTTCATCGGGATCATGCAGGGAGTTAATTACAGACAAATTAATATTTGTTATAGTGTTAACCAAACTATCCGGTCAAAATTGGAGGAAAAGTTGCAAGGCTCGGAATGAGGTATTTCGGCCTAAAAGGAGACGAATATTGAAATTTGGCTGTGATATGAGTGTCTATGACACCAGAGTTTGGAGTTTAAAAAATTAAAGTATGGGATTTTACGTGCCAAAACCAGTTATGAGGCGCGCCGTAGTGGAGCATTCCGGAAATTCGGCCACCTGGGGTTCTTTAACGTGCATCTAAATCTAAGTACACGGGTGTTTTCGCACTTCGCCCCCATCGGAATGCGGCCGCCGTGGCCTGGGTTTCGATCCCGCTACCTGGTGCTCAGCAGCCCAACACCATAGCCACTGAGGAACCACGGCGGGTAGAGTTTCGAGTTGGCGCGATGTTAGCGCATGGTCAAGAAGCCTCTTGGTAGCATGAGTGGAGAACCTAGTAGGATAGATAATTAACGATTCCAGTCCCAAACCCGCAAAACAGTCTGTATAAGCTGTTACACCTCCGTTGTCGACGTCAAGTAAGTTGATGTTAATATCACCGACAATTAGGACTTGATTATATTCAAGACAATTTTTTTTTTCAAAACCATTGAAAGTTCACGAAGAAAATCAGGGATAGATGAAGAAGGGAGTGGTATACACAACCAAGAATAAAACTGTTACGATAATGAGAATTTTGCTGTCAGTTAGTTACAATTCATACCGATTCACAGTGATTTACATCAAGAAAAAGATCGAGCCTACGCTTATATTTAATATGAGGTGAAATAAATATAGTGGAACCACCGTATCGATCCGAAATAGGATGCAGTATTCGGCTTGGTAAGGTCAAAAACGGTATAACTTGCTATCTGCATTATCATGCCGTGTTTCTGAAGTACAAGTAAATGAAAACAAGTGACTAAGTGAGTCAGTAAATGCAGAAACGGTATTATGGCTCTTGCGCAAACTTCGCGCATTGATGTGAAGAATAAAGATATTAGAAGATGTAGACAATGGTTTCACTTCGGCTGGTGATAGCAAAGACAGGATGAAAAGTATTCGGGGACGCATGTGCAAGCAATCCACAGGACAGGAAATGTAGCAATAAGCTACGCCTACGCGATGACGCGAAAATCAGCCTCCGAGTGTATTCGGAAGACCCTGCTATCGGTTGATTTACGGGATTTCATCTGGAAGTTTTCAGCCCATAAAAACTGCCATCTGTTCTCTTTTATCTAGAACAAGAGCCTTGCTGAATAAGTGTTTGTTGTCGATTGGGAGGTGTTCGTTAATGTAAATGGGATTATATGTACTACGTTAAAAGCCAATCTGGGTGCATCGCAAACAAGCTTTGCAAGCCTTGCGAAGAAATTCATTCTTCTTGCCACGTGAACAAAAACGAACAATGATGTTCCTCTCCGACATCTTGATGGCCACCCGATGAACTGTGTCACTTTCTCCAGAAGAAATTCGGCACTGCATTTCATCGACAACCTTCTTCAAGATCGCAGAGCATTTCTCTCCTTGTGTTGATGGGATTCTTTCAATTTCGATGTTATGCATCCTGCTGTACTGTTCCGTGTCGGCTATTCTCTTTGGTAATGCTTGATTCTGAGAAGTTAACGCTTTGTTAGCAGTTACCAGGTCATTAACTTTCGCCTGAATGATCATACTGTTCGCTCATTAAACGTACGCTTTCCGCTGGAGAAGCAAGCTTGCCAATTCCCTGATCATCAAACCTCTTCCCAATATTGGCTGCCAGTGAGTAAAGCTTATCATGAAGCAGTGATTAGAGATGCTCTATCTTTTAGGGAGTTCAGTGTTGGTGGGTATCGCAGAAGGCACACCAAAAATGAGAGACACACTTGTGAGCAGCAGCCGCAACAATAGCATAGGACCACAGTGAAAAATATAAAAACTAACCTGCAGTAGAAGTAGCCCATGGTTAAACTGCGTCCTGTATAGTTGCAGCTGCCGCTCAGAAGTGAAGCTGGTGCCGGGATGGTCTCCTATATATGCCTCTGCAGCCCAACATGCGCAAGCACCGTAGGTCTCCAGGAAAGCCGCAGAGTGAGACTGCAGTATGTGCGCAGCACCCCGCTAGGCAGCAGGCAGGACGAAGCCCTATGTAGGCGTCAGAGTGGAGGCACGTAGATATGGTTTGCCGTACATGGCAGCAGGAATCACGATCTGCAGTAGAAGTATCAGATGGTTATACTGCGTCCTGTTTGGTTGCAGCTGCCGCTCAGAACTTAATACCTTAACTTGAATTTTGATGGCGATTCCTCGCGTAAAAAACATTCATATGTCTCTGATAACTGACAATCAATTCAACACATCGCACGAAAGATCGCTCACCAGTTTGACTTTAACCACCCCTCCCCCTCTCCTCGGCAGTCTCGCTCCATCCCGACCACGGAAATCTCCGTCAAGCTCGGGATTTGATTTTTAGACGTGACGCAGTTTCACTTCTGTATATCCTCGTGAGTGTGCACATTTCCCCTAATGCTACCTCTCGGGGAAAGTTTGTCATTTGAGGGTTTGTTCGGAAGTGTTCCTAGCACCCCGGTCATAACGGTAAAGGTCCCTGACGCACGTGAAGGGTATCAGGTGTAACAGCGAAACACTGACGTGTCTACGTGACCGTGAGGAGCTCGCCATTTTGAAAGACTTTTACTACTGTACAGACTTAATGAATTTCGCGTACTTAGGATTCCTTAATAATAGAGGATCTGTGGCTGTCTGCCTAACAAGAACTAAAAGTAGTGCTTACAATTTAGCCCCAATCAGTGCTCATTGCATTCTCCCATGGAGAAAGTACGAATGTTTTCAACATTCCAGTGGAACGACCACATACATTTGTTTGTTCATTTCCCTTGTATTTACCGCACACTGAAGCAATGCTGCATTTTCTGACCTCAGGGACATTGCTTTTATTTCTAGGATCCCACTTGGGCTGTCAAAAGAAAAAATTATGAAAACCTGGTTTTATGGTCCTATTGTTATATATGTCTTGGCGTTGTTTTGCCATGCAAAAAGTAAGTAATTTTCTGAAAAGCTTTTGAAACTTAACTACACAGCTACAAAAGGAACGAAATGCAAGTTAACCTGCCATATATTGTGGTACATCCTCAGTAGTGTCGCCGTGTGCATTTGTGGCTTTTTTTTTTGAAGAGATCAAATAAATGACACGGTGAGAGTGAAATCTGTTCCTCTACATGTATTCACAGTCTATAGCTTTCAGATGTATGAGACATTCAGGCCTCCACTGAGATGCAAAGCGCGTACATCATATTGAACCCATTTTTGAAATCGAAGGAACATGCTATAACAAAAAAAAATTTGAAGTTTTGCGTTCCAGGCAATGATTACGAAGCACGCTGTAGTGGGGACTGCGGTTTATTGTGACCAGCTGAGGTTGTTTACCCTGCAGCCATTGTACAGTACAGGGGCATTATTGAATTTAGCCCACATTGAAATGCGACCGCCGCGACGGGGATTCGAACCCACGTCCTTGGGCTTAGTAATGTCATGCCATAGCCACTAGCCAGCACGGCGGGTAAAGCTTGTCATATTACGGCCACGCTATATCTCAAGAAAGCATTTAAGTGCCGCATGCGGTAACCTCAGCGGACATGGATGGTTACATATGTTGTTCGCGCTTTTACTAATTGAAAAAAAAAAAAACAATTGACTTGGCATCCTTGCTCTGCCAAGGTGTTGAAAAGCACCACTGCGACTGCTGAACGGGGGTATGCAATGCGTTATTGCACAATTTCTCCTCCAGCGCATTATTTCGTCGCATGAGAAAGTGGACGTATGGACTTCCCAGTGCTAGAATTCCACAGCAATACGACCAGCGGCGGAACGCTGCCGCTGCTCGTATTGCCGCCTTTTTCCCTTCGCCGCTCCTCGCATTCACGATGCTCGTCCGGAGCCCTAACAATGCGTTGCCTACCTTCGCGGTGCTGCAAAACAAACGAAACCAATTGCTAGGCTGTTTCTTTTTAATCCCCGAAAGGCTAGTGATGTCACTCCGAACGTCGCAATCTGCAGTCGGCGGGTCAGCTTGAGCACGGTGACCTTTATCGGGGAACGTACGCTGCGAGCGTGACTTGCTTCGCATTGTTCGCACGAGCGCCTTTCCACCAATTATGCGGTTAGGATGCTTGTTTCGTGCTTGCTCTTTGTTGAAACGAATGCTTTGCTGTACGTTGTATGCGTGAAAGCCAGGAATGTCTGTACTTTTCGCTTCAATCGTTTATCAACTAGAAGGTCACAGTTTCGCGTTAAAGATGTGCTTCACGTGCAGCCGCGTTTAGGCTCGTAAGGTAATAATGTCTAAGGAGTCCACGCACACAGATCGACACATCGACACACGCACACACACACACACACCTACCCACGCACATCCACACTTATATGCAGAGTGTCCCGACTATCATGCACGAAGATATTAAAATATGCAAATGCCACGTAACTGGACAAAACCAAGGTAATGTTATTTGCCGCTGCTTGGAGGTACTCAGTTTTTTTGCATTGCGCTTAATTACCTAATTAGCCTTAATTAATTAACCATGTTCTGAATAATTATGATTAGATTAGAATTGGCAAATGCAAAATTGTACAGCGGCATGAAAAACTCCCGATACAGTTTTAGTTGTAGAATACGTGCTATATAAAAGTGATTTTCAGAGAGTGAAAAAAGCCCGCGAATGCGCACAAAGCACCCCGAGCGGCCAATCGCTTTTACGTATAATGGTGTATATATTACCTTTAACGGCTCCTACATATCAGTTCTCAATAAAGCTAATAATTAACGATTCTGACAAAGAAAATGACAAGCCCGGCAAGAATCTATTGTCTTTCTGGGGATAGTATGAAGGGTCAATTGACTACGAAAACACCGTAATTTATGAAGGGCCACAAAAAGAATGTGCACAAACGAAATCGTAACTGGAAAGAGAACCGAAATATAATTACGCGTTACACAAAAAAGCAATATCTATAGCTTTCGCTCACTAGCAGGCTATAAAGGCAAAATAAGCGACACGGAGGCCTAAAGTAGCCGTCAGCTGCAAGATAAATTACATATGGTTATGAATATAATGAAACATGTTGTGAATACTATTTAACTTGAAGTACACAGCACACATTGACTTCATGTACACAAAAAAGAACGTTTCCACAATCGAGTTTACTAAAGTGCGTGAGCTGACACGGTTGGTTGGTTTGTTGCATAAATTTATTGAGGCAAAATGTAACAGAAAATATTATTTCTTCGAATGGAGTGCTTTGAGACTTAGTTAACATAAATAGTTTTTCATATGCAATTGCCTAAGTGGTTGAACTTGATGAAGAAATAATGCCTCTAAGACGAGGTTTCTAGTGTAGATGCAACGTAGAACACAGTACATGATTTGAGAGTGCATCGGGTGCCGTCGTCTTGCTCAGGTGGCACACAAAGAGACTCTCGTACGTAAGTGCGAAACGCGAGAACTGTTTATTGATTCTTTCAAACTCGTCATATGTTTATACGTGCGGCTGACAGATAGCAGGGGAATACGAGTATGAAAATGCAGCCAAATATATTTGATAGGACGATGATCACAACGAAAATAAGTAGCATGCATGACACAAAAAGCACATACGCTGGAGGCACGGTGCACGTTATCGTTCTTTGCGAAACCATTCAATGGAATAAATAATACGCTGATGTAATGAATAAGCCCTCAGGGCGTAAACGTTATGCACATTCAGCGCTCATGTTAGAATCTATGTGAAGCGAAGCTTTCGTAAAACAGATAATGAAATGCTGTAAATATCCCCAGTTCATTCCTGCCTGTTTGGCCTAAAACAAATTGTAGTGCGCCAATGCTATGCAGTGTGATACCTCTTATACTACCTTATAATCATTCGTGTACTTTGGCACGGCATGCAGCGTCCACGTTTGGCCACTCGCCAAACGCAGACGATTACTCACATGATCTGCCCTAACTTCTTAAGGCAGACCCAAAAATATGTTTGGGGGAACGATTGCTCCTGATCGTCTCACCCACAACGTAACAATCCTTAATGATTACCAGACAGTGATGTCCGATCAACAATCTGCATTCGAGTTCAACAGGTTCTTTACATCAGCATTCACCATTGAAGACCGTTCCCGAATGCCTATTGTTGCCGATCTCGATTTTCGATTTATGGCGCCAGTTATCATTACAGGAGAAGGGATAGCAAAACTAATCTCAAATATAAAGGTATCATCTTCCACGAGCATAGATAACATAAATTCCAAGATACTAAAGAATACATTGTCCTTCGCTAGCCAAATCCTATGTACCGTTTTTCGCGCAAAAGTTACCATTAACAGTTTCCTGTCCGTGGGAAAATAAGCACTTTTCGGGTGGTCTAGCAAAAATTCATCGGAAAATTACCGCCCTATCTAACTAACCTGCATCTGTTCCAAATTTCTCGAACAAATAACTGCATCCAATACTGTTAACCAGCTCGAGTGTAATGATTTCTTCTTTAATGATCAGCATATATTCAGAAAATTATTTAGAAACAGCTATTTGAATTCACATCCGACTTGAATTTTGAGATGTATAATAGCCTTCAGACTGATTGCATCTTTCTAGGTTGCTCTAAAGCATTTTTGTGTAGCTCACCCTCGGCTCATTTCAACATATTCTGTTCTTCGACTTGAATCACAAACCGTATCTTGGTTCCGAAATTTTTTGACATTTTGTAGGGAGTTAACAGTAGTAAATTCTTCTTCCTCATTCCGATGTGACTTCTGGCTTTCCACAAGGTACTTTTCTGGGCCCTCTGCATTTCTTAAATTTGTGTAAATGACTTACCCTATAACATTTCCTCCTACGTGACTATTTGCCGACGATTGCATTATCCTCACCACAAATACCTCATTGAAACGCTAGAACGGATCCAGAACAGAGCAAGCCGCTTCATCATAAACAATTACAGCTACCAGTCTAGTGTAACACAAATAAATGTTAAGCTTTAATTACAATGCTTGAACACTCGCTGAGACATTGCCCTTTTATCGCTGTTCCACAAATTCCTTCACTCCACTCGAACACCCGCATGCTTGAAACGACCCCACTCCACGTCACATAGGCTTCATAATCATTTCAGCTATGCCCGACTTTACGGGTTACAAAAGCTTTCCAGTACTCTGCTCTTCCTTGTGCTCTCAGAATATGGAATTCGCTCCCGGACAGCATTGCATGCCAGTCCAATTATGATTCATTCCGTGATGCCTTGACTGAATGCATGACTAATGAAATGTGGTTTTACGTTTGTCGCATAATGCTTTCTCTACTTGCACTATCTTTTACAGCTTATTGTCGCATTATTACCGTTATGTCGCTATGTTTACCATTACGTTGGAATGTCGCGTCCGTAATTGTGCTGTCACTTTTTTCATTATTACTGCTTAACACTCTGATCTTGTTAATATCACAACTTCACTGAAAACAATCTGTGTGATTTATTCAGCCTACCGTGTGTGATTCAGCCTACCGATCTTCTTCGTCACACTTTTTATTATATTATGTTTTCTTCTTGCATTCTTCTTTTCCCTAGTGAATCGTGAACTAAATAACTCTTTTTTCATCTCGCTTGCACTTGCGGTGGTAGTTTGTAAACAGATACGGTTTATAGATGTCTTGTATTCTGTGTATTTTCTATGTACTGCCCCCCTTCTCAATGCCTCACTTTGAGGCCTGTAAGGTATTTTTAAATAAATAAATAACTAAATATAGAGCTATTAAAAGTCCTGATCACCTTATCTGCCATCAAAATTATCGTAACCATATCTATTCCTGCTGCGATATTGTCTCGTGACCGTTAACTCGTGAAAGTGCTAAATAGTTTCTTTTTCTTGTAAACAATCAAATTGAAGCTTTCCCTACTCAGTTAACAGCTATACAGTGGCTCGGGGACTGTCATATGAGTACTTGGGCTTAAGTCCCACGTCTAATCTTTCATGGAAAGCCCATATTATTAGCATATGCGCCAAGGTATCACAAACACTACGTTATTTACGTCAAAGCCTGCATCAGTCTCCTGCTAGCACATGCAAATTAGCCTATGTAAGCTTCGTCTATCCACAGCTTGAATTCGCCTCGTCAATCTGGTCATCTCTTCTAGATCCCCTAATATCAATTTTAGAAGCAGTACAAAACAGATTCGGCAGATTCATTTCATCCAACTACGACCGGTACTCTAATGTCACTCGAATTAAAGCAGACTTACCCCTTCAAGCATTATCTACCCGGAGAACAACCGCACTCTCATGTCTGACACACAAATATTCACGGCAGAACACAACACGAATTGCTTCTTGTAACCCCACTACGTAATCGTCTCAGCCTCAAGTGAATGTTTGGTACAAACAAAGCTTTTAATTCCTTAGCGTTGCCACAAGCCATTGCAATCTGGAATGACCTTCCTGATAGCCTTGCCTCCATCACTAACCGTGAAACATTCCGCGAGAATTTACACACTCACTTCTTGTAAAGTTGTGTGCTAGTTATTGTATGGAATTTGTATAGTCATTAACAACATTCATCTGTTCCTGTTTACGGTTTAGTAATTTTTTTGTACTTCATACTCCATTACTCAATGCTCCTATTCGAACGTGCGGTGCATTTATAAATAATTATGCACAAGTCTCATAGTATAAAAATCACCATGATAGTCAACATGCGGTGATTATCTGAACGACTTAGATGGCGTTGGCACGATATAACTGTGTATGCTACGACGGCTCAGTGTATTATATGAACTGGAATCGTTGAGGAAGCTTTAACCGCAGCTATTTTCATTGCGTGGGAGTGAACATTTAAAGAAAACTACTTCAATGAAAATATCAATGTCATTCCGAATGTTTCGTGTGGTGAAGTTGTACCGGAAGTTAAAAAAAAAAGTGACGGTGGCGTATTGGTTGCGTTCAAAGCGCACGGCCAGGAGCACTTCTGCATGTATATTATATCTATGAAGACAGCGGAGGAAGCTACTAGCCGAGGACCCAACCAGCGACTGGCCGCTGCATAAGAAACCAAGGAATGGCCTGCAATGACAGATTAGCTTTAATAAACAAAATATTGGGCGCATATTTAGCAACGTTTGCCCGCGCGCGTGTAGATGGTACTTCGCAAATCGTAAATCATGAAGCTCCAAAATTTTTCTTCCATCGTAATTCTGCTCCCTTGATTTGTTAGCAGACTGCTCCCTTGATCTTGCAGACAGCACGCACAGCGTGCGGATGGAGTGACACTTAAGCGTGCCGCTGTGCAGGTAGATAGACGTTGTAACGGTGGAACCTGGGTTAACGCTGTAGTATTGAGCTCGTGCTGAAGCAGGGGGAGAAACTGTAGGCTCAAGGTTCAACATACGTGTTATCTTTTCGTGGCCGCAAATGTGGCCTGCGACGTTGTGGTTACAATCCAGTTTTGAGACAGACAGCACGTTATGAATTTATGGAGATTGTGAGGACAGGATTTGTACAACGAACATAAAGAAATGCAGCAGATCTATTCATTTGGAATCTATATACACAGTGACGCTTTGTGCGAGTGCATAAAGACTCGGAACACGAGAATACGCACGCACGCACGCACGCACACAAATTATACCGAGCCTTCCGTTAAGCGGAGTTGCCGAGTACGAGAGAGTAAGACGGACGCCTTGAACACATTGTGGTTCCAGAGGCAGCACACGCACATAGCGCAATTCGAATCCCGTCTATCTGCGAGCAACGCTCACTTCCTCAGTGCCGTGCAGCCGCGGTTGCGCAAAGCCAGCTTTCTGGTTCGCTGTTTGCTTTCCCCTGTACGGCCAGCGCCGCAGCGGCCGCGCATCATAATAACTGGGATGATTATTATTCATTGGCTTCGCCTTTGACAAAGGCGGGGGATATATAGTCACTTTTATTTAATCAGGTATAGTGTACATGTTTGTCATTCTAGTATTTTTCCATAGGTCTCTGTAATTTATTTCTTCCTCTAAAAACCTCTCGACCTCCCTTGTATCGCTAGGCATGCCGGTAATCAATGCGGCCTTATTAAATTTCTTCCCTGCATTTATTTCACCAATACTCTAAGCGTCTCTTGCTTACCTGTACTGCTGAGGAGTTCATGCTTCCGTTAACTTTAACATAACGAGTTCTTGGGCAAGTTAGTCACTTATTGCAGGCATAACAGCAGCGCCAAAAAAACACACAAAACAAAGGAGCACTGACAGACACGGTCAATCGCCGCATTGACAACTGATTTTATTCCAAGAAATGAAGTTAAATTGAAAGGCTGCTTCACGCATGCGCGTTCGGAGACAAAGAACGCGTTACACCACAACACCCCACAAAGTACATATCTTCTTGAGAAAAGGTCACATTCTTAACTTTATAACACACTTGACGAATCGCCTTCTCCTTTTGTGTGTGTTTTTTGGCGCTGCTGTTATGCCTGCGTTCACTTTAAGTCCAAGCACTTCTTGAACGTGTACGTTCCCACTGGGTCTCACTGGGAGAATCCCTTCGCATTTTCTTCGGATTTTTGATGCCGCCTAACATTCCTCATTTTGTTGCGAATATTTTCTCTGGTATGTTTTTGTCCTCAGGTAATCAGCTCGGGCCTCAAATATCAAGGCACTTCCTGTAATAACCGATGTGGACGCAGCAGCCGCTTTTGCAAGATTCCTTTATTGAAAAAGAAAAGAACAAGGGTTTATGTAGGCACGATGTATCACTTATATGCACACGTGCGACGGGTTTAACACGGGAGACATCCGCACAAGATAGCCAACTCAGTCACGTCGCTCCGTTATCACATCCCTTCCCGCCTAGTAGTGTATGCCATAACGAAGCGCTGGGCGACGTACACGAGTAGACCTACGGCATGCTTGCGGAACTTCTGGACTAGGCGATCTCTGCACTGCAGTTGGCGTCGCTGGAAGGATAGGCGATCTCTCCACTGCAGTTTCAGTCGCTGGAAGCTTGAAGCTGGGGTTAGCGTGAGAGACTATCGGTATAGCATCCCATGCTCTTCGCACGTGGTTGCGATGACGTCGGTGTACTGAACCATCGGAAGTCTGTACTTTGTACATGACGTGGCCCAAGCGACGCAGTATCCGTGCGGCGAGCCACTTCGGACCAGGAGAGAAGTTCCGCACATACACGGGGTCACCTTGCCGAAACTCCCTCGAGGATGGCGGCTTCGTACATTCAGGGCCTTTTGCGCCAGGGTGCAGTCTCGACAAGACAGAGCGGAAGCTCCTGCCCAGCAAGAGTTCTGCTGGCATATTCCCGGTTTCCGAGTAGGACGTGGAGTGCTGCTTGAATAAAAAACGAGAAACTTTACATGCGACTGTACCCTGACTCTGCTTTCGAAGCGCACACTTTAGCTCGCGAACCATGCGTTCAGCCCTTCCGTTGCTTGCGGGATGGTATGGAGCGGTATACATGTAGCGCACGCCGTTTTTGTTCAAGAAAGATTGCATTTCGCTGCTCGAGAAGGCTGTGCCGTTATCAGAAACAACCAACTCCGGCAATCCGTATGAAGCAAACATTCTTCGCAGTTTTTCGATCACAGCTGAGGAATGAAGCGATGGCATTATGTCGATCTCGGCTCAGCGTTATAGCGCGTCCACGACAACAAGAAAGAAAACGCCCTTAACCGGCCCTGCAAAATTTATGAATTCTGCTCCACGGGCTCTCTGGCTTCGTCCAAAAATGCAGAGGCGTTTTAGGTTCGCTTTGCCTGTTATCTTGACAGAGTTTGCAATGACACGCGAAATATTCAATCTGGGCATCGATCTTCGGCCACCACACATATGACTTTGCCAGAGCTTTCATGGCCGTTGTGCCAGGGTGATTTGCATGCAGAATGGCGAGGACTTTTTCTCTCAGTTCTTCTGGCAGTACGACCTTGTTACCCCACAGAAGGCAGTCACGGTGAAAAGACAGCTCTCCACGCCTCACCTGATAGGCACCATATTCTGGGGGCAAGCCTTGTTCTGGCCAGCCAGTTGCGACCCATTTATTCACCTGGCACAGGCAAGGTTCACGCATAGTGGCTGATTAGACATCTGCTGCGCTCACAGGAGGGTACTCCACTGCTTTTAACAAAAGCACGTCGCCAGGAGGCGCGATGTACCTCCTGTCACCGGGTATCGGTAACCTGCTTAGACAGTCAGCGTTTGCGTCCGTGAAAGGCATTGCTGACGACGCCTTCAATTTACTGGTGTTTACGAACGTCACCAGCATCGATACGATCCTCAAGGAGTGCCGCCAACTCGAGCAGGCTAGAAGCCGCCGGGTATACCAGCACATCACGCGACTTTCCAACGCAGCTGCTACGTCATCCTGTGACGACCTCTTCCAATAGCCGTCGCGATGTGGCAACTTGACCCGCATCATTCGTCCTGAGGTCGAAGCGGCGCAACCGGCGGCCTCTTCGTTCCCATCACCTGATCATTCTCCGGTCACAATCACCTTGATACAGGCCGTCCTCCGTCAAGAGTTGTCCTACGTCGGCCTGCAATCCATTCGTCCCGTACGCTCAGAACCTGTCTCTCTACGCAAGTCCCCACCGCGCTCTTCTTACTCTTATGGACAGCGCAACTCCTGCGAATGTCGAACCGTGGACGACAAGCCGATCTGTTTTTACTGCCGACGCATTGGACATGTCGCTCGCCATTGCCGCACCCGCTGGACTTCTCCGACGCTCTATTCTTCTGGTTACCCTCCTCGCCCCTCTAGCGCATCCTTTTCCTTTGCCCCTTCTATGCCCGCTGCATCATCTGACCCTGCGAAACCTTTGACACGACTCCACTACTCCCGCTCACCTTCTCCCTCCCGTCGTCAATCTCGCTCGCCCCCGTCACGCCGTGCTCCTTCTCCGACGTACTCGCCTCACCCCCGACCGGAAAACTAGATAGTGCAGCTTCTGGAGGTGAAGCTGCAATGACTACATTGGCACGACATCCTCGCTTCACATTACCCACGAACAAGAATCCTTTGGACGTTCTCGTCGACAATATTCCTGTGTGAGCGTTGATTGACACCGGGGCGCATGTGTCCATTATGAGTGCTGCTCTTCGCCGTCGGCTCAAGAAAATTCTGACGTCCGCCCCGAACCGAGTTGTACAAGTCACCGACGTAGGGACTATCGCTATTGTTGGCATGTCCTCTGCCCGACTCACCATTGCTGAGAGACACACCGTCGTTCTCTTCACCGTCATCGAGCATTGCCCTCACGAACTCATTCTCGGTCTGGATTTCCTAGCCAATCATTCTGCTCTCATTTACTGTTCGGCCGGCTCACTTCGCCTTGACTTGCCTCTTCTTGCCGACCCTGTGGACCCGCCTCCAAGCCATCTGAGCTGTATGGATTTTACTCGCCTACCACCTCACTCTGTGACACACGTCGACTTGTTGTCCTCACCAGCTGTACCTGACGGCAATTACGTGGCCGCACCAATTCCGGCCGTTACGCTTACACATGGTGTTAGCGTGCCGCACACTGTGCTGAACATTACTGGCAACCGCACCTGCCTTCCACTTGTCGATTTCGCGCTAACCGCGCAAGTTCTGCCTTAGGGGATCTCCTTGGCTATGATTAGCGCTTTGCAGGATGATGAGATCGAGCCATTCACAGTGGAAGATCGTCACAGCTCAGCCCATACCGTGACGTCATCGCACGGTACTGACGTCGACACTGAGATGATGGTTTCCTCTGACCTTACACCTGCTCAAGCTGAAGCTCTTTGCCGCGTTCTTGAAGGCTATCGCGACATTTTTGCCTTTGACAATCGACCCTTAGGTCAAACGTCCGTCGTGACCCATCGCATAAACGCTGGCGATGCCAGCCCTATTCACCGACGTCCTTATCGTGTTTCTGCGTCCGAACTAGCTTTTATCCAACAGGAAGTCAAAAAGAGGCTTGTAAAGATATTATCGAGCCTTCCTGTAGTCCCTGGGCTTCTCCCGTCGTACTTTTCCAAAAGAAGGATGGAAAGTGGCGTTTTTGTGTAAATTATCGCCAACTCAACAAAATCACAAAAAAGGACGTGTACCCTTTGCCACGTATTGATGACGCTCTAGACAGCCTGTACGGTGCCACCTATTTTTCTTCTATCGACTTACGGTCCGGCTACTGGCAGATATCCGTCGACGACATGCACCGAGAGAAGACTGCATTTGTTACCCCTGACGGCCTTTATCAGTTCAAGGTGATGCATTTCGGTCTCTGTAACGCGCCCGCCACCTTCGAACGAATGATGGACTCTTTGCTTCATGGGTTCAAGTGGTCCACCTGTTTGTGCTATCTGGACGACGTCATTGTTTATTCGCCCACTTTTGACACGCATCTAGACCGTCTTTCAGCGATTTTTGACGTGTTCCGCCGCGCCAGTCTCCAGTTGAACTCGTCGAAATGTCATTTCGCTCGCCGCCAAATCACCGTCCTTGGACACCTCGTGGACTTTCCTGTTCCGAAGCCTACCACGGACGTTCGCAGTTTCGTAGGGCTGTGCTCTTAATTCGGACGCTTTGTGAAAGATTTTGCGACCATCGCACGTCCCCTTACCGACCTCTTAATGAAAGACGCCCCATTTTCTTGGGGACCTGGCCATGCCGGATGTTTTTTGTAGCTCACTACTCTCCTTACCACGCCTCCAATTTTGGCCCACTTTGACCCGTCTGCCTCAACGGAAGTTCGAACTGATGCCAGTGGTCACGGCATAGGAGCGTGTTAGCACAACGCCAGCGTGGACATAATCGTGTTATAGCCTATGCCAGCCGACTTCTATCCCCCACCGAGCGCAATTATTCAATCACAGAGCGCGAGTGCCTCGCTCTTGTGTGGGCTATTGCGAAATTTCGTCCATACTTGTACGGACGCCCCTTCTGTGTCATCACTGATCACCACGCGCTCTGCTGGCTATCCTCGCTTCAGGACTCCACGGGTCGACTCGCTCGCTGGGCATTACGCCTGCAAGAATATACCTTCTCCGTGGTATATAAGACGGGACGCTTGCACCAGGATGCCGATTGTTTGTCCCGCTACCCCGTCGACGACCCGGCTGATGCGGACGCCATCGCTTGCGTTTTCTCTCTGTCCCAGTTGCTTGAAATCGGCAACGAGCAACGCCGCGATCCTTCATTACAAGCCCTCATCGACCATCTGGAGTCAACGCCTGGCGACGCCTTTCTCCGGATGTTTCTCCTTAAGGAGGGGACATTATACCACCGTAATCATGATCCACACGGCCTTGACCTTCTGCTCGTAATTCCATCGCACCTGCGTTCGACTGTCCTCCAACAACTTCACGACGCTCACTTGTCTGGACACTTGGGCGTCTCGCGCACATACGACCGTGTACGCCGTCGATTCTTTTGGCCGGGTCTCGCCCGCTCCGTGCGGCGCTACGTTGCCGCTTGTGAGCCCTGTCAGCGCCGGAAGAAGCCCTCCACACCTCCAGCCGGGTTTCTCCAGCCGATCGACATCCCACCCGAACCCTTTTTCCATATTGGTCTAGACCTTCTTGGACCATTTCCTCTATCGGGCTCCGGAAATAAATTGGTCTCCGTCGCTACCGATTATGCTACGCGGTACGCAATCACCAGAGCCCTCCCGACAAGTAGCGCTACTGACGTTGCTGACTTTCGGCTCTATGATATCATTTTTGTGCACGGTGCTCTGCGCCAATCACTCACTGACTGTGGCCGGAGCTTTCTGTCGGCAGTCGTCGAGGACATCCTCCGCTTCTGCTCGACAAAGCACAAGTTCAGCACGTCCTACCACCCACAGACCAACGGCCTCACGGAGCGCCTCAACCGAACCATCACCGACATGCTTTCGAAGTACGTTGCGACCGACCACCACGACTGGGATCTTCACTTACCATATGTGGCTTTCGCGGATAATTCATCGCGTCACGGCACCGCCGGCTACTCACCATTCTACCTCCTATATGGCCGAGAACCAGTGTTGCCCTTAGACACTTTGTTGCCCTCGGCCACACGTTCAGCCACTAAATACGCCCGCGACGCGATCGCACACGCCGACCACGCGCGCCAGCTCGCCCGCACCCGTCTCGAGGCCTCACGGGAGCATCAGAGACGCCTCTACGATTGCCACCATCGCGACGTGCATTTTATTCCGGTTTATCTGGTGCTTCTCTGGTCCCCCATTCGACGTGTGGGCCTTTCTGAAAAGCTGCTGTCGCGCTACACTGCCCATACCGTGTGGTGCGACAAGTGACCGATGTCACGTATGAAGTCGTCCCCGCCGACCCCTCAGCGTCATCGTCGGCTGCAAGTGAGATCGTTCACGTGGCGAGACTAAAGCCATACCATACACCTTTCACCGCGCATGTGTAGATTAAGCACCGGGACGGTGCTTCTACTGCCGGAGGTGATGCTACGAAACAGCCACCACAGTGGGGCGGCACTGAAGAGGAGGAAGACGGCGCGGACCCGCTTGATATAGCGTCGCCATTGTGGCCTTCCGTTAGATTCCTCTGTATAAACGTTGATAGCATTGGGCTACAGCTACACGTAACAATATATATACATACATATATATATATATATATATATATATATATATATATATATATATATATGTGTGTGTGTGTGTGTGTGTGTGTGTGTGTGTGTGTGTGTGTGTGTGTTTGTGGGGGTGGGTGTGTGTGCTACAGCTACACGTAACAATATATATATATATATATATATATATGTGTGTGTGTGTGTGTGTGTGCGTGTGTGTGGATCAGAGAGCAAACGGGTATAGAGGATATTCTATTTGACATTAGGAGAAAGAAAATGGCACTGGGCAGGTCATGTAATGCGAAGATTAGCTAACCATTGGACCATTAAGGTGACAGAACGGGTACGAATGGAAGGGGGGGAAGCGCAGGTGGAGGATTGCAGAAGACTAGGTGGTGCGACGAAATTAAGAAATTTGCGGATTCTAGTTGGAATCGGTGGGCGCAGGACAAAGGTAATTGGAGATCGCAGGGAGAGGCCTTCATCCTGCAGTGGACATGAAATAGGCTGTTCATGATGATATACATGTATAATTTTTTTCAGAACGTGACAAAATTTTGCAACCCTCAACACTACCAGATGAAAAAACCTTGAAAGCGCAAAGACCCAAGGAAAAAGAGCAATTTGTAAAAGCGGTGAGCAGATGAAGCAGCATTTTTTGTTTGTTTTGTTCATTAGAATGGAACCTCATATACATCGTGTGTCGCTTTTTTACATCTAATGCCTTGAAGGAAAGAGGAAATCATATTTACGCCAAACACACCAATACAGGTCAGTTATCCATTCTGGTGGACAGCGCCTGGAAGAAAAAAAAAGCAGAAATTTATTCGCGAATGAGCCATCAATCGCCTTCTTACTAATTAGGAAATTTTCACATCTAGTGCACTGTCAAAACTGATTTATGCAAATCATTTTGTTACTAGCTGACAATTGTGCATCGTTTGAAATTCCGCGAAGTCTTCCCGAGTGGACCAACATGTTTGTGCAAGTTGACCGGTTGTGTGTGTGACGCGAACGTGTGTGTGACGGCAGCAGCAATGCGACAGCGAGGATGACGAACACCGTAAAATGGTTACGGCATGGTTTGTAGGACGCCCGTTTTACGCAAGTTTACGATAATCCGATGTTTTTTTCATGTGTACTGGATAGGCGCAAAAAACAGAAACAGGGCTTGTGATGATTAAGAGTTGTAAAGAATTAAATTCTGTGGATTTACGTGCCAGAATCACATTCTCATAATGAAGTGCGCCATTCCCAAGACAGCGGATTATTTTGCCCACTTGGAGCATTTAAACGTGCACCTACATCTAAACACACCAGAGTTGTTGCAATTCACCGCCAGTGGAGAGCGACGGCCATTGCCAGGCCCTAACTCGAGACCTGGAGCTCAGCAGTGCAACGCCATTACTACTGGCGCTGTCGCGGCGGGTAAGTTTTCGTGTTCTGCGATTGTACCAACCTATATCTGTGTCACTTCGTCTATAGATTTCCCCACCTGGGCTCCGTTACTTCCGCTGTTATTTCCCCGCTGCGAACTCCGTTACTTGCATTTGTGAAGCTGAGCGCCCCGCAACCGAACTGGCTGCGCAAAACACTACGGAACAAAATGCTCGTACCTTCGCCGATGCGAGACGGCAGCAGGACGCCGCTCGCCAACACAGAAACCACGGGCCAAGCTAGCCTGTAACAGTCGCCGACACGCAAATTGTCTCCCTTACGCTGCAGAAGACCGTGAGTTCACGAATTGGTTAACAACAATTAGTTTGGTTTCGCTTATACGGTTTGCAAACGCCTGTGGCTAATAGCGGATTTACGCAGTGCTCCGGCGTGTGCCATGCAGTGCCTCCTGGGTGATGTTAAACCGAAGCTTTCTTTACCTCCCGACTTTCCGGACGCTGCTGCTTCTGTGATGGTCTTGTCACGTGGGCCGCTGGTTTTCTCGCGACGCCGACAGATGGCGCTCGCCTCCTGATCTTGCTAAGGTCTTGCTCACTCACACTGCTTGGTTTCTTGCAGCACTACCATATCGCACTCGCCTCTGCGCATCCCGGCTAGCGCCGCCGCGGTGGCGTTTCACAGTGTTTGAGTGTGGCACGTCTTGTGCTTGCTTGACAATGCGACAAAAATGCAGGTGCTGGAGTGTGATACTGTATACATTACAATCGCCCAGGGCCTGAAGAGGGCGCTTGGAGCTGGTTTCTGAACAGCGTCCTGGCCACCGACGCAGAAGGAGCACGTTTACACGACCCAGCAAAATGGCTTCAAAGCGTGCACTCAGCGTGGAGTGCACCCAGGCCCGAAAGAAGCGTTACGCGGAAAAGGAGCGTCTTTGTTGCGCAGCGAAACAGGGTGCAGAGCGATAACGTATAAATATAGCGTATGAATTCAATTCAAAAATTTAGTGGAATGACGTACACCCCCATAATTGAACACTTCTGCTACGGTGCGATGTGCCATGTACCCTCTCAGAGATTATGAAGAAAGACCCAGAGCAGCGTCTCAAACAACCGCGTTTTCATGTGTGTTCTGAGGAGTACATGCAGACAAACAGCAGTAGCGAAAGCAGGGTAACGTTTAAGATCAACTCACCACCACCTTATTGGACTAAACGCGTAAAGGGGCACTAAAGTGAAAATTGATCTCTTCTGCATCAGTAAATTACCGTTCTACAACACCAAAAACACCACTCTTACAACGATAAGACGTTTGGTAAGCCAGAAAAAGCGCAAGAACGAAATACGGGTGGCGACGCCTACTTAAGTTCCCGCACCTGGAGGCTGTGACGTCTTGGATTTTGATGGCATCTTCTAGGGCCTACTAATTATATAACGGTACAGATTGTCTACATTGTGTTCTAAAGGAACCAAATATTAAACATGGAAGCTTCGGGAACCTTTATTCAGCCAACGCGGCCCAAATGCGAAAACATACTTTAGACTCCCTGACGTCATGCTGACGTACCGCGCTGGGGTTTTGGCGCGAAATTCAAATACTGATACTTGGACCTTCATTTTCTCATCTAATAATGAAACAATTATTTTTAAATGACTGCCTGCAGGGTTCTCAAACAATGCTTCATTAGTATAAACGGATTTATTGTTTCGCTTTAGTGTCCCTTTAAGAAATTCATATTGGCCGCCAAAACTACCGCCAATTATGGTCAATGAAAGCAAACAATCGCTTACATCAATTCGCAGAGTGCCCGGAATCCGCATATTTTTCACGGTCGCGAGTCTTTCGATAACTTTTGCTTGTGTGGCAATCGTCGACGATCCCTGTGCCGTAGTGGCGTGCAGCTGAGGGCTACTTGTTACCTAATTCTTGACGTGCAATAAGCATGCAACAGCTTTTGTCAGACTTTTTTTCCGGTCGCGTCGCGCCACACAACCGACTGTGACGTTCTTGAGGTCCCGAAATTTACGACATCTTTATGTCAGTGTAACCAAGACACCTTGGATCCCGATCAACTCAGATTCGGATAGAGTGTTTCTACGCGGGCAAATTCAACCATGACATTTCACGATCCCTATCTAATACATCGCGAAAGTAGGCTGTCGTCTGCACCGTCAATCTGAGTGAGCTCAAACAACCCGATCCAGGATGTTGAACCGCAAAGCGGCTGCCATTCCTGATCTTAGTCGAAGGTTTTTTTCCGGATCAGGCTTGGTAGCGTTCGCAAATGTCGGTCGTGCACCAGTTTTGAAGGAGGACTGAATGCCAAATCAATTCGGACTATGCTGCTGCCTTCCTTTCGCAACATAACTCAGGTACAAGTGGCACAATACGGTCAGCATAGTTTTCACGAATGCGCTAGCTAATCATACGCTTGAGCATAAGCGCTTAACTCCTTTCATTTGACTGTTACAGATCTTCAACCAATCTAGATCGCGCTGTCAATCAAAAAAGATAAAGCAGAACGTGCGTTGTACGCGTAAATTAGCCGACCGACGCACAATGCGTCAGAAAAGTGCGTTAAATTAGAGCTTCAGCGATACTCTCGTGGTCGCCAGCTAATGGTTATGACTGAGCTACAACGCACAACGCCACGACGAATAATAATAGCTACACTCTAGGAAAAAAAGGAGTAACCTTGCTCCATTAAGAGAGAAGCGATGATGTCCCCTATGTTCGTCTTTAAATGGAGCAAATTTCCTCCCTCATGCATGGGAGCAATGGTTTCTTCCTTTCCAAAACCAAAATGGCCGACCCCAGGCAAGCGAAGCGATGGATGCGACTAGGCCTACGAACTGTGCTAGTTCGCAGCTGGAAAACAACGTACGCGTCATAAGCATAGTATACGTTACTGATATTTGCGAAAAAGAAAGAAATGCTCTCGCTAAGCTTTCTTTCGCGCATATGAGAAACCAGCTGCCGGTACGACACGATTGTGTAGCGATGCCTTCAGCTCGAATTCCACGCTTATCACCCACCGTTGACGGCCGGCTGATCATATTAATAACGCAGGTGGAGCGTCGCTCTAACCACTGTCGAAGCGCGAAAAGGAATGGCATCGCTAGAACATGGCGGCGTTGAACTTACGTAAATATTCGGATATCCATACATCAATGCGTCGCGCTTACACACACGCACATGTAAACAACGCACTTAGCGCCACCTGGAGACACTTCAAATTACTAAACCATATAGTTACTGCGCGACCCAATAGATGGCACTAAAAGCTGACGAATAATTTTGATAGTAATTTGGTGGTTTTCTCTTTCTTTATTTGTTTTTCTTTCTCTCGTATTTCGGGTGAGCGGGAGTGTTTCGTGTACATTTGGTTTGGCAGGATGGTTAGAGCGTCCTTTCGGGCCACGTGCCTGCACACGTGCAGCCAGGTGGGACGTTGAGTGTTTGTAGTCTTTGAATGGTAGCTTGTAAGAGGCGTGACAAGCTATTAGTGGTCTTACTGTGTGTGTTCTGGTAGAAAAGTGAGAGCATGGCCGCGTGGTCGAGCGCGTGCGAGAGCGTGTCATACCTTCGGTCTCCGCGGCATTGAGTGCTTTTGAAACAATAGTGAGAGTTGCTATGCGGCATTTTGATGACTTGGATCCCGTGCGTCTGGGTTTTTGCTAAAAGGCACGTGTTCTGCATTGATATAGTATTATAGTATTTGCATCAGTAATCGCATTATTATAGTATTATTGTATTTGCAAAAAGCCGTGCAATACATGGCGAGAAAGTCGGGAAAGCAGGCAGTGCGCGGAGGGTCCCTCAAGGCAGATGAGGAGACGGATGAGAATGGAGAGGGCGTCGAATCAAGCGGCACACACTGTGATGTCGATCCTAGGCTCCAGAAAATGGAGGCTTTCCAGGAAGACCTTGTCAAATTGGTGCAAGAGCTTAAAAATGAGCTAAACAGGGAGCGTGATGTACCAAAGGTACTTGAAAAGAGACTTGAAGCAGCCGAGGAAAAGCTGAACAGGGCTGCCATTGTGAACGAAGATGTGCGGGACAATGGAACGCAGACCCCCAACGTGACAGGAGAGGGAGTGTCAGCAAAGTACGTGGAATGTGTGCATCGTGATGAAGAGTTAGCTGGAAAGAACGGCACCTATCTTGAGGCCGCCACGCGAAAAAAGCAGGAGCCCAGGGGACAATGGCCCTTGTCGAGTCCGCATCACGCGGAAAAGGACTAAGGGAAGCAGGTAGAGGTAGGAGAGAGTGAAAGGGTGATTATCGCCGGCGACTCAAACCAGGCTGGGTTCTCAAAAGCAATTGTGGAGAGGGTGAAAGGCGATAAAGAGTAGGGGTAGGGACATTTCCAGGGCGGACACTGGGTTCTCTCATGGAGCGAGCAAAAGAAAAGCTCGCGGAAAATGCCCACGTACGCAACCTTGTCATGGTAGCAGGTTGGCTAAATGACGTCCTAAACAGGAAAGGGACAGGACTAGGCCAGCGCTTGGCAAAGGGGTGGACGACTTGCGCTAGCTATTCCCTCAGTTGCAGATCGTGGTGTGCACGGTATCGGAAGCACCTGTGCGTGACAATCACGCACAAAGAGGCGTAGTGGCTGCTAATGAGGCAATATAGAAAATGAGCCAAGTGAAAGGCTTCGAGCTTGTCGAAGTAAACAGGGAAGTGAGAAGGTGTGGTGATTTTAAACGAGACGGGATCCACTTCAATTACAGGCTAGCACGAGAAGTGGGCTGGCGACTTGGTGGTGGCGCTGTAGCTTTCTTAGGGGGCCCGCGGGCGCTCAGGAGGCCAGTGTAGGTAGTAATGAAGTACCCGTAAGCGAACCTCAGGACAGCATCACCGTCGATAAAGGAAAAAGGAGGAAAGCAAGAAAGAGAGCTCGCCATGCAATAGGCTACACAAACATGCAGGGCGGAAGAAGAAAGGAAAAGGGCACAGAGATTGAGGAGCAGTTAAATAGCGAACAAATAGGAGCGTATATGATTACAGAAACGCATCTTAGAGCCTCAGAAGAGCCGTCAGTTATTGAGAATGACGTTTCGAAAGGGTTCAACACAGCTAAGTCGGAAAGAAAGGGAGGGGGAGTCGGAATGCTCATCCATCAGGGAGCCAAATGGAACAGAGTAAATTCACAATGTCAAGAGTATCTGTGGTTATCAGGTACAATGAGTGGGAAAAAAACTTTGATGGGCGTTACGTGTTTGTGGACCGGAAAAAATTGCTTACAGAAGAATAAAGAGATAGTGGAATGCATAAGCGCTCATATTAAGGGGTTCGGGAATGGTGCTGAAATTGTCTTATTAGGTGACATGAATGCCCACATACAGGATTAAGATGGCTATACCGACAACAGCGGGAAGTCAATGCTAGACCTTTGTGAGCAACATAACCTCGTTATCGTGAATACATGGCCTAAGTGTGAAGGGCAGGTCACGTGGGAAGTGGGAAACCGGTAATCGACCATTGATTACTCTCTGATGAGAGAAAGAATTCATGATAAATTGAGAGAAATGGTCATCGATGCTGAAGGGTTTAGCAGCATAGGGAATGACCATAAACGCATCATTTTGAAAACGGTATATGTAGTTGGGAATAAGAGGAAGGAGCGCGAAATTGCCAGTTGAAATTTGAACGCTGAACAAATAGCAAATATAGACACTAGACTCGAGGAAGAACTTGGCAAATGGCCAAGAGGGGGAATACGTTGAGCTTCTAAGTGTGATAACGACAGAAATACGGAAAGAGAAATAACATGTCAGTTGGAAAGGAACAAAGAAACCGAAAAGGTGGTGGAACAGGGAGATAAGGGAAGCGATCACCGAAGGACAGAAAACATCCCGATAGCACAGGCGGGCAAAGAAGGCGCAGTTGCCGCAGGATGAACTAGCCAGTAAATGGAGAATATACCGGAAGAAAAAGTCTACGGTTCAAATACTGGTGCAAGCAAAGAAAAAGGTCAAAGTGAACGTTGGTTGTTAGAAATACGTGAGGAAAAGAAGGCCGCACCAATAATATTTTGGAACCGCATAAAATTATTAGGCAGGAAGTCAACAACAATACAACAACATATCCCAGACGAAGATGAAAACAGACTGGAAGGAGAAGCGACAATAAATTACATCCGAAAAGTAACAGCCGAATCTTTCCAAGGCAATGACGAGGTTGCATTTCAAGAAGAAAAGAGCATGAAAGAGACGCAAGTGAAAAAGCAGCTGGTGCTGACAAATTTCAACTGGAAGAAAGCGGTAGAGAAAATTCCTAAGCGCGCTGCCACAGGGCTAGACGAGGTTCCCGTTAGGCTGATAATTGAACTAGGACCAAAAAGTAAGGAAGCTGTGGTGAAAGCAGTGGAAAAAAAACTTTAAAAGATAGGCGAATACCAGACAGTTGGCGACAAAGTAGAATGAATTTATAAAGGTAAGGGGGAGAAAGACATTATTCACTCTTACAGAACGTTGACCATGACATCGGTAATATACAGGCAAGCAATGCATACAATCAAATTAAAGCTTCAAGCATGGGCAGAGAATATTGGCATTTTGGGAGAGCTTCATAATGGCTTCATAGTAGGTAGGCGTCTGGATGATAACTTATTTGTTCTTACTCAGTGTATTGAAATATCAGAAGTACAAAGCATACCGTTATATGTGGCCTGTTTAGACATTGTAGGAGCCTATGACAACGTAGACCGCAACATCTTGTGGGGTATTCTGGAAGGGGAAGGCTTAGGTGACGATTGTCTGCGGCTTTTAGGAGAGATTTACCTAGAAAATACCGTTTGCGTTGAAAGGTAGGGGATGAGGAGCGAGGAGAAAGTTCACATCAACAACGGACTGAGGCAGGGGTGCCCTTTATCCCCGCTGCTGTTTATGATGTACATGGTGAGGATGGAGAGGGCGCTAGAAGGAAGTAATATCGGATTAATTCTCTCATAGAAACATGCGAGTACAGAAGTAGAGCAGCAGCTCCCAGGTTTATTTTATGCGGACGACATTGTGTAGCTAGCTAACAAGCAAAGTGATTTGGATCTGGATCGTCTGCCTAATATCTGTGGACAGGAAGGCAACAATTTAGGTTTGAAATTTAGTGTTATAATATCAGGTGTTATGGGATTCAATGAAAACACGGAACAGTCAGTGGAGATACAGGTACAGTAAATACCTCGAGTAACAGAATATAAATACTTTGGTATGTGGATAAACGAAGGCAATATATATCTGGAAACACAGGAAAGAACAATAACAGTGAACGGGAAGAGAAATGCAGCCGTAATGAAGCAAAGAGCGTTATGGGGATACAATAGCTACGAGGTCTTCCGAGGTATGTGGAAATGTGTAATGGTTCCAGGACTTACTTTTGGAAGTGTGGTTGTTTGGTTTAAATCAGGGGTATAATCCGGACTCGACGGGAACCAAAGGTCAGTGGGTCGCCTCGCATTGGGCGCTCAAGGGAAGACTACAAATGAAACTGTGCAGGGTGATATGGGCTGGGCAAATTTTGAAGCGACTGAAGCTCTCAGTAAAATTGATTATGAAACACGACTGAGGTATATGGAAGAAATTAAATGGGCTGGGAGAGTGTTGAGGTATCTGTACAGGAAAGACATTGATTCACAGCAGAGGAAAAGAACTATGAAGTTTACCAGCAAGTATGCGGCCTGTAGGGTGGGCAACACAGCAACAAAAAAGGTCAAGCGGAAAGTCAGAGAGGCTGAAATAATCTGATGGGTGACGGCAATGGAAAAGAAACCTGCCATGAGTAACTACTTAAGAGGAAAAAACGAAATCAGGAAAGAAACTTTTCATTACTTTTCAACGCGAGATCGGGATGCCTTAGAACACGCACCTATAAAGCGAGATATAAGAAGGAGGTAGCACGTGCTTGCTGCGGTAAAGCTAGGAAAACTATGGAGCACGTTTTATTAGAATGGGAATACGTCTACCCAGTGGTCGATTTAGGCACCACTGGCCTCCTTGAAGCTTTTGGGGTCAGCGGGAGCAGTGGAAAAATAAACATGTCCGCAAAAGGCATAGTAAGAGGCGATTGAAGGATTGGTGGAAGAAGAGTGGGGGGAATGACAAAAAATGGAGACGTACAAAAGCGCAGCTCGCAATAGGGGATCAGAAAATTTGGGTGTGGTAGTTCATAGTGTTCTTTTTCTTTTTTATTGTTCAACCTAGGTAGGACATTAGGCAGTATAATAGCAAGAGCTTGGTGGCACAACCCACCGCTCCATTCCAAAGGGGACGCTCATAACATCCATCCATCCATCCCATCGATGAACCACCATGTTTTGAACGTATGGGCTCCTATGGAAGCTTCGCTACCAGGTATATTTATCTTGGTGCATGCGCCGAGTGCCTGTAGCTTCGTATGCGGTATGTTTCGGCGTTTAGACCACGTTGAAGAGAGGGACAACACGAAGGTCGATTCGCTCACTGCTGCTGCCGCCTTTGCTCACTCCAGCGTTTTGACAGCGAGTTCCCGCGGTCATTGAGCATGACATGTTCATGTTTGCCTCTCCGATCGACACTGTGCTTGTTAGGTTAGTATACGAATGTTTATAACTTTACACGACCGATAAAACTACTATCCTTACTTCGTATAGCTGTCTAATAATTTGCTATCGCGATCAATACTTCCTCTTTCGGGTGAACCTGCAAGTTTTTTGTTTGCGTGGTCTCAATATTTGCGAAAAGACGATGCTCTACGTTCTTGCACTATCCGTAACGGGGTGGCTGCAGATATACTGACCCCGCTTGTGTTTGAGGGTGGTTCAACTGCTGACTGGCGATGAGGTCCACACCTGGTCCACCGAGGACCAAATGACTGAGGTGGTAGGCGACGTACAACGCCCACATGTTTTTTTTACTAGAAAATTTCGCAAGACATATAATAAGCAAAATAAACAAACTACTAGCAAAACTTCCAAGCTTGATCTAAACCGAAAGATCCACAGTCACACAAACGGGTTCTTCTTCGAGCGTGCGCTCGAAGAAGCGCCCGTCTAGTCAAAATTGGAAAGAAATGACCGCTTCTTTACTCATTTATTTTAGCAAAAACATTATTAAGTCGAGTTCAGCCAAGTTTGTTCCGTTAATTAGGATTGTTGATGACATTGGACCCTATTGGTGCCTGCCGCAGAATGTAAATTTCTCTTTTAGATTGTGAAAATCATGAAATCAGTTTTAACTGTAATTATATTACATGTATTTTTGCACAAATATAAAGCTGTCGTGGAGGTTCTTCTATATTCTCAGAAATTTTTGTCGAATCGCACAGTTTCTTACAATTTCCTTCGCGCAGCCATTGGTTCATAAATCTAATACCTAGAAACTGTGATCAGACTGTGACGAAGATTAAAGAACCAAGACTTTATGCGAATACTTTTAATGGTCACCCCCTGCACTCTCGAAAATGGTCTTGCAGCATTAATTATGTTGGAACGTGCGTGCAGTTTCACAATTATGTGCTCGGTGATTTCCTCTTATGAGCAGCATATCAAGGTCAGATGCGCATGCCATCCCTTATAAAATATAAATGCATATATAAATAAATTTATATGAGAAATGTTGGTATGGGGACAACCCTCAATGTGTGTATATTATTTACACTGCGTACTTAATATTGACTTAGCCATATTTGAGTGTTTAACCAATGAATAACTTTACGTGTCACCAAAAATGTCCCCGAGCCTTAAAAATGCAGCGGCTCGCTCGCTTGCCGTTGAAGGCTTCCTCTCGGCGTTGTTTGACTAAATTCTCTGCTATACCTGCGGCTATACCGTGGTTCTTATCAGTGATAAAGTACAAGTTCAAGTCAGCCTTGGCGGACGCATTCCACACAGACGGAATAAGAAAATGCAGTTTTACTGCGCTTTCAGATTCGCGTTAAAGTTGCCATAATCTTACTCCTCCAGCTCCCCTGCTCTTCTCCCACTCCCATGTAATGTGTCGCACGTAGCAAACATATTCTGTTGGCTTCGTGTTGCATCGCTGCCTCATATAATGTCGTGTATTTCTCGATCAGCTCCGTATGCCACTCTATTAGTATATGAGCACAAATAATTTACATGCACTTCGTAAATCATAATAAATGTAAGTGTCTCGAGGGGCTCTGTCGAACTTGTGTTCGCCTGACATGTTTTCACCTTGCCTGCAGTTGATCGGAGGACGAAGAAGACTTATCCTATCCCGAGGAACGTATGATCAACCTGGTTTTCCGGTTTGTGTCCGATCTGAACTCATTAATTCTCAAGCTGAATATCACCACAACTTATCCTATTACGAGAAAGACTGAACCGTAAGTAGTCTCGATACGTGCCCTAGTTGACGCTTACTTACCATTGAATAACGATGAAAGCGCACGTCTATCTACACCTTTTCCTTTTCTAAAGAAGCTAATAAACACTTATTTGCTTCGTAGTTACGCCTGCAGTTGAGGCTGTCTAAGAAGCAAAATTCGAAACCTTAGGCACCAGTTTGTCATAATTTACCTTTCATTAAATATATACGCGCCATAAATTACAGCCACAGTGTGCTATTCGATCTGTCAGCTCCTTTCTTGATATTTAACACTAATCTAACGATGGCTGTCGACGTTAATGGAAATATCATTGTAACGATGTAGCAACAGACCGCATTCCTAGAGTGAAGTTGACTGAAGACATGCAGTAGTAATTTTGAGGCTTCCGTTGATTCGGCTATACGTCACATACTCTGATTTTCTCGCGTTTTGCTGCGCCTCTCCCTCGCCTAGTTCATGCGTGAGCATGGCGGCATGGCGACGACTGTTTCACGCCAGTGCATTGACGATGGATTAAGAAAGAAGGAATATCGATGAGACAATAAAGACGGTATAACGACGACAGCATGATGACAATGAGATGTCGTTCCTTAAATTACTACTGTGGTGTAATGACGACAACGTGAGGACAATAAGATGACGACAACTGTATGATGAGGGTGGCGTGACGACGATAGTATGAAGGCAACCAGGTGAAGATGCGGGATTGGCGAGCATGTCGCGACCACCGCGGCTTGACGACAACGGTGTGATAACATATGCGGGGTAGCGTCTGTCTGACGACGACGCAATAACAACGATGGCATGGCAACGAAGGCATGATCACGATTCAGTGACGACAGCATGAATACAAAAGAATGACGAAAAATAAATCGCGTAGATGTACCTGTATCTACGAAGGTGGTATGACAACGACACTGGGTTGATGCCACTGAATTGATGCTAGTGGTCAAAAAACAACGTGACGATAATGGTGCATTCACAAGGCCGTGACAGTGACTGTGTGACGATGATGGCTCATGACGACGGCATGATGAAAGGCGGATGTCGAAGTTACAATGATGACGGTGTAATGAATGCGACAGCATCACGATGACAGTCTGCATGACGATGACTCAATGAAATTGCCCGACAACAGTTGGCGGCCAGCGGAATGATGACAAGTGTATGATGACAATATCGTAGGAATGACTGTATCTAGAAACCACTGACAACGTTGGCTTGACGACGACGGCATGACGAAAGTCGGATGGCGATGCCGATGTGAAGACGATGGCCCGACCGCTAGGGTATTATGAGGATGCGACAACGGATGCATGATAGCCACTGTATGGTGATCATGGGTTGACAAGGGCGGCATAATAACTATTACTGACGACAGTGTATTAAGCATATATTGATAAAGATTGACGTAAATAGAATGACGAATGCGCTATGACTACGATGGCACGACGAGATTGGAATCGTTATCGAAGTGATGACAATGTTAAAACAACAGCGTGACGATATGACGATGGCGTAATTGTGACAGCATGACGGAAGTTGGATGACAAAGCTGGAATGACGACGGTGGACCGACCAGCGTGGTGTCACGTCCATGAGGCTGTCTAGTGAGCCAAGCGATGAGGCATCTTGAACCACTGCGTTTGAATTGAAGCATGACGACAACAGCATCACGAGAGTAGCATCATAAAGCTGGAATGCCGACGATTGAATGACCACAACGGCATTACGAAAGAATGCGCGACGAGTCTATCATGACGATGGGGCAACGATGACGGCAGGGCAAGAGTAAGAGCATGAAGCTGTATTGACGACGATAGAACGACCACGAAGGCGTCATAACCAAGAGCACATACATAATCAGTGGCCCAAGCAAGTCAGCGACTTGGGCCACTCGATTGGCGTAAGAGGCGGGAAGATAGACAGGCAGACTCAAATCAGCCGAAGTTGGTTAATAGTGCTATTCACATTAAAAGATAGGCAACCAGTCATGTAAGTACCAGTCAGTAAATATTGCTAAAATATTTTTAAGACGAACGCCATAGATGGTTCATGTGTCGAAAAATGCGATGTCCGGCGTTATGGCACCAAAATTGTGTACTACCGTAAAGTGAGACTGAAACCCACGACCATTGATTGGAGGGCGTCAGACCCACGACCTTTGGTATTAAATAAGGCGAAATTAGTTACAGCGCATGTAATTAAGATAGGCGAGAAGAAAGAGGCTTAACTGAGGGGTCCAATTTTTATTCGTCATATCATAAGAAGCCAACAAACACTGACACCAAGGACGACATAGGGGAAATTACTTGTGCTTAATAAATGAAATAAATTATTGCAAATGAAAGTGGATGAAAAATCAACAAAAAACGATCCCACAACCGGAACGATCCGGTTGTGGGATAGTTTCCCACGGAACCTTGTGTAATCTGATAGCATGTATGCGCGACAATGTAGTACTTTCTGGAAGACACGCAGGCACCAGCGATTACTCTGGAACCATAGATCACTCGTGCATTAAGGCCGCCGGGCTTGACCCTCTGATCACATTTTCGACGATCGCTGGCTGTGTTCGCTTCAAACGTTTTTCTTTGAGCGTAGCCTGTTTTTGAGGGCACGTGTTCGCCCAATAAAACGCTAGCTTTGTCATACACAGTTCGGCTTCTTTCTTCACCGTCACTACTACGTGAGTTGCTGACGTCCGAAGTTGCACTTGGATAAATCAGGTTGCAGTTCGGCGTTGCGAAACACAGAAAGGATATAGGAAAGTCGGTCGGTCGATAGAGAGAGAGCAACAAATTTACTGGTCCATTACGAAATGAAACGCGTTAAGCGTCTGATGGGGTGGCTGCCTCTTCGCGGCCTCCATATACTTCCAGGGCCGCCTGGCCCCGGTGGATCAGTCGGAGCTGGTCTTCTAGGGCGGGGCTGGACAGTATGATCTCCCGTCGCTAGTAAAGGGTGGGGATAGCAGGGGGGTTAGTTATGGGTACAAGTGGGGGGTGGTCTATGGAAAAATTGCACTCTTCTATGACGTACCGAAGAGTGCCTAATGCATTGCAGTGAGGACATGTGTTCTTGTATCTCTCTGGGTATATTTTGTTCTGGAGGCAGGGGTGAGGAAAGGATCCTGCCTGGATTTGCTTGTCTATTGTTTGTTCGGCTCTCATCAAGCAGTGGTGGGGGTGCGGAAATGTCTTCCTGCCGTCCCAGTAATATTTGACTATAACTCTGTAATTTGTGATGGGTTGCCATCCCCTTGCCTCCTCCTCGTTGGCCCGGGAGTTTAGTGCTCGGGCCTGTTGATGAGCATATTCATTACCCTCAAATGAAGAGTGAACCCGGACCCAAACTAATTCGATTGCTTGTTTAGGAGGCGTAGCTTTGCCAAGAATTTTGAGTGCCGCAAGGGACACCCAGCCAGATCTGTAGTTCTTGTATGCAGCTTGTGAGTCCATGACGATCTTGGTGAAGTTAGGTTGCAGGAGTGCGAGAGCTATCGCTGCTTCTTCTGCTTCCTTCGAAGACGGACTGTAGATTGATGCGCAGCTGACCAGCTTTTCTAGCCTGGTGACGACTGCTGCCCTCGTAGAGCGTTTGGATAGAGAGGCGTCTATATATAGAACAGTGTCGTCTTCCTCCAGGGTCCTGGAGATGGCTCTTGCCCGGGCTTCGCGTCGTCGGGCATGCCTTGTGGGGTTCGTGTTGCGTGGTAGTGGTTTGCATTCCAGCTTCCCACTCAACTTTTCGGGTAATTGGTCGTGACGGGTGTAGTGCGATTCTTGCCATCCTAGCTTGCGGAGGACGCTTCTGCAGCCTTGGTCTGGCTAAGGCGTACCCTTTTATTGGACAGGTGGGCTTCTACAAGCTCGGCTACTGTGTGGTGGACTCCCATTTGAAGTAATTTTGTCGTGGATGAATTTATGGGAATACCCAGGGCCTGCTTCGTGGCTTTCCTGATTATTGCGTCAAGTTGTAAGACGTCCTTCTTGAGGAGCTGCAGGTACGGCGCTGCGTAGACGATTTGTGAGATAACAAAGGCCTCAACGAGGCGCAAGGTGTTCGATTCCTTCAGACCCCTCCGCCTGTTGGCCACTCGTCTGATCATGTTCAAGATTTGGTCTGACGTGAGCTTGATTTTTCTAATCATGGCTGTTTCCTTGCCGTTTGCCTGGATCAGAAGGCCCAGGATTCTGAGTTGAGGTACCGGGAGGATGCGGTTCCCTTCCAAAGTGATTTCTATGTTTTCTGCTTGTTTCCTTGATGCACGTGGTCTGCCAATGGTCAGCTCCGATTTTTGAGGCGAACAGCACAGGCCACATGTCTTCACACAGCTGTTGATCGTGTCAGCCGCTTTTTGGAGCGTGCTTTCCATCCAGCCATCCGACCCTGCCCTCGCAGTACAGAGGGTGACGTCGTCGGCATATAATGTGTGGCCCAGACCATCTGTTGATTCGAGAAGCTTGGGAAACGGCAGGAGAGCCATGTTAAATAGGAGGGGAGAAGGGACCGAACCTTGCGGCGTTCCTCTACCCCCCAGGGAGATCGGTTGGGATGTCTCCTCTCCTATTCTTATCCTTGCCGTTCGGTTACGAAGAAAGTCTCGGATCTAGTTGTAAGTTTTCATTCCACAACCCGTGTTGCGCAGTTTGCGGAGGACACTTTCATGTGTGACGTTATCAAAGGCACCTGTGAGGTCTAGCGCTAATATCGCTCGCGGCACCTGCTTCGTTGCTCGCTTTATTGCCAGTTTGTTGAGTTGTACGAGAACATCCTGGGTGCCAGGTGTTGCCTAAAGCCGCACATTGTCTCTGGCATCTGATCGGTGGCATCAAGATGTCGCTGCACCCTCTTAAGTACCATACGTTCCATGACCTTCCCCACGCAGGACGTGAGGGATATCGGTCGCATGTTGTCGATGTCAGGTATCTTCCCAGGCTTGGGTATGAAGCGGACTTCTGCCTCTTTCCATTCGTGTGGAAGTTTGCCAGACTCCCAAACCCAGTTCATATACTCGAGCAGCTGTCTGCGGGCCTTGTCCTCGAGGTTGTTAAATAACTTGTAGGTAATGGTATCGGGTCCCTGCGCACTGCCCCTGTTGCTCTCGGAGATTGCCGAGATCAACTCGGTGTCAGTGAATGGCTTGTCTAACGCTTCATTGGTAGGTCCTGCGTAGTCGGGAGGTGCACCCTTCTTCGTTTTCAGGTACTTGGCCTTCAAGTCCTTGATGAGTTTGTCGGCACCCCCAGTATAGTTGTTGAGGGTGCGCGTGAGGCTTCGATTTGTGGCGCTCTTGCTGCCGAGAGGATCGATCAGGTGACGAAGGAGCCACCACGTCTTCCTGGTAAAAAGGATGCCCTGCAGTCCATCACACACGCTCAGCCAGTTCTCTCTGCACAGCTTGGACGCGTATTCAGCGGCTTGCGTGTTGAGATCATGGATCCGTTTGCGAAGTTTCTAGTTGTGTCGTTGCTTCTTCCAGCGTTTCGTCAGGCTGTGTCGTGCTTCCCAAAGGTGGGCAAGCTTTGCGTCCACACAGGGTGTCTGCAGTGTGGTCGCAATTTTTTGGGTGTATTTTTCTACCAGCTCGAGTTGTTCCTTAGCCCATTGCCCACACGGTTTGGTGCTGTTCGTGCCCTCGTCTTCATCGGCTGCTTGCCTTTTTCGAAGTTTGTCCCAGTCAGCTATCTTCGTTGCTCCCATTCGGGCCTTGAACGCGGGCCCCCTGATCGAAATATTGAGGATATCGTGGTCCGACCACAGGTTCGCACCTGTGTTCTGCCACGACCCGTCCAAGGTTCCAATCAGCAGGGTAAGGTCTGGAGTGGTGTCCCGGGTCGTACTTGTGCCCATGCGGATGTGAGTGTCTGGTTCGTTGAGTAGGGCTAATGTGTGCTGATCCATGAGGTTCGCCAGCACCCTGCCTCTCTTGGATCAAAATTTGTAGCCCCATATTGTGTGAGGCGCATTGAAATCTCCTAATATCAATAGGGGTCGGCTGCCCGCCTCTCCCTTGCTGTCGAGTAATGTGCCCTCTATGTCGAGGTTCTTCTTCGAGGGCCGGCAGTATGCGTTGAGTATAAAGATGTTGTCTTTGCTTCCTATGCCTCTGCTGTGAATTTCCAAGAGAACGTGTTCACACCCTCTCTGGCTGGTAATGTGCTGCGTTGCAGCTATGTTGCTTCGGACTAGGATCGCTGTGCTTTTCTCACTGGGATCGGTGTATGTGACGTACCCAGCGAGTTTTGGTAGCGAGTTCGTTTCTTGTATTGCAAGAATATCCGGTTTGTGTTCCGAATTATCTATGTATTGCTGTTTTCGCCTATTTTGTGCTTAATTCCTCGACAGTTCCATTGGGCTAAGATCGTTCTATCTTCCTTCCTATTTTTACGCCTGGTCGCCATCTTGACTCAGGTTGGTAGTCGTGAGACTACTCCCCATGCATGGTTTCCCATATGGGGCTCCCTTCTTAGCTTTTTGAGTGGTTAGTATGAGCTGGTTGACATTAGCTTCTAGCGCATCGAACTTGGCCATCTTGGACGTTACCAAGCCGTTTTGGCTGGCAAGCTGTGTGACCATCTCAGTGAGAGCTTGAATGGGCTTCGCCCACGCCGGTTCCTCAGATGGACTCGATTCAATTTTCTCTGCCTCCATTGCTGTTACCGGGAGCTCCGGTTGAGCGTCCCTCTTGGCAATTTTGCGTTTTGTGACATCCTCGCTGCTTTTCGATTTTTCTAATGCCTCCATGCGCGCAAGAAGCGCGCTGATTTGCTCATTTTGCTTAACTACAAGCACTTTGAGTTGCATGCATTCCTCACAATCTGTCTTGGGAGTCTGGGGAAGGGGAGGGTAATCTTTGTTGCTAAGAGTGATAGGAGATCTAACTGCTCAGCCCACCTATTTAGTGGCGTTCCTCGACGATGTCTGGCTCCGGGTCTTCGACCTTGAGCGCGACTTCCGGCGGCGCCCGCTGCAGCTGCTACCGGCCCAGTCACCCGGCGACGACGCTCTCAAGCCCGGCTTTGAGGAGCAGCTGCTGCTCCGCCCTCGTCCACCTTCACGGGAAAGAGAGTGATTTCGGTACCCTGACGTAGCTGCTCCCTCCCGACGTGGCGGTTTGGAGGCTTCTGCAGACATGTAGTTGGTATCTTTCCGCTCCCACTGGCGTTTCCGTACTACGTACGGGATCTTGAAGCTAGCTCTGCACACCTTGTCTGCGGTCAAATGTTCTCCTCCACGGAGGTCACATGTGGGGGTACACTAGTGCTGTTCATCGGGATTTCGGGCACCACATCCCCGGCAGATCCGGTCTGCTGGATTAGGGCAAACATCCATGCGGTGACCCAGGCGACCGCACTGATAGCAGATATCTATCTGTTGTCTGTATAACGAGCATTTGGCGAGCAGGCCCCCGTAACGAACGTAGTTCGGCACTTTGGGTCCATTGAAAGCGATCACCACAGACGTCGTGTTAGCGATGCGGTTGGCCTCTACAGCAGTGGGATTATATTCGTTGACGATGTTCTCGTTGATTTCTTGAACCGTGTCTCCGAGGGGGACGCCTCGTATGACTTCCTTGGTCATGCCATGGGGGGCCGATTCGTAGGCGCTGACCTCGTGCTCATTTCCTTGGACGACAATCTTGGTGACTCCAACGTACCGGTTAGCATTTTCTCTCTTTGGATTACTGATGACAATGATGTTTTGCTGGTAATTTGGGCATATCACGTCCCGGATCCATTCTTCTTTGGTGACTCCCGCCGCAACATAAGTGGCCCGGCCAACTTCCATATATGGTCAACCTTGCTGATATTCAGACGCCCGCGTGGTCTCACCACGATCTTGGTATCGTCTCGGGGCAATGCAGGCATGCGCGCTCTCTTGATTAACGTATCTTTGGCGTTCCCGGGTCCATGACCGGCACCTGAGGGTTTTGATTGAAGTGCATTGGGTAGACCTAGGTCTCGCTGACGTGGTCGGGACGTGCGTTCACCGGCGATGCGCCAGCCTAGGGTCCTGGTTACTTCTTCGGGGTGATTATCCTCTCCCTCTATTTCAACACTCATGGGAGTGGCCATGATGCAGGTAGAGTGCCGAATAATATGCGTTCCAACAGCGACCGCCCGTTGGCCGCAGGGGCTAGGCCAAGCGGTCGGCGGGCAAGCCTAGGCTTAGCGACGACTCGCCTTGGGTGGGCACACAATTGTTCTTAAAGTTAAAAAAATGGTCCCCTACCTCAAAGGCAGGTATCCTCGTGGTCCTGATGACTACTTGGACCACTTGGTGCAAGAACTTTTGCAGCAAAAGGTGATAGTCCGGCACATTCATCGAAAAACTGCGAAGCCGGTGTGAAGCGCGTCCCACCGGTTATGCGCCTTCTTCTTCTTCTCCAAAGTCGGTCGAGATGCGTTTCAAATGTCGGTGAAAAAAAAATAGCCCACCGTGGTTGCAGAGTTGCTATTGGGTTGGGCTGCCGAGCACCAGGTTGTGGTATCGAATCCCGGCCACGGCGGCCGCATTTCGATGGAGGCGAAATGCAATAACCCCCGTGTACTTAGATGAATAACGGCACGTTAAAGAACCCCAGGTTGTCAAAATTTCCGGAGTCCTCCACTATGGCATCCCCCACAATCCGAAAGTGCTTTTGGCACGTAAAAGCCGATAGTTTAATTTTAAATGTCTGTGAAAATACAATGACGTCATTAAGATAACAAAGGCAAATGGACTATTTAAAACCGCGTAAGAGCGTACCCATCATGCGTTAGAAGGTGGCCGATGCGTTGCATAAGCCAAATGGATGAGCAGTACAAGACATTCGCTCCAGCTCCAGCCTGGATATACCTTTTGTGCTTTACTGACCACAACACATGGCACTGTAGTTGCGCTTCCGGTAAACGTGACGATCAACCTGGACTGTTTTGAACCATTGGCGAAGAATAGTACCCCTCGCCTCCCAGCACCGGCCTATCTACGTAAGTGGTTGATCATAGCACCAGTCATAAGCCGAAGGCCATGACTTTAAACTGATAAAAGCCGTCATCGGGTAAAAAAAAGCGGCCTTCTCATGGGCCATGTCATCGACGGCTCTTTGCCAGTGTCAAGACCGAAGGTCAATTGAAGAAAAATGCTTGACGCCGTGAAGGAAATCCAGGGCATTGTTTATGCCTGGGAGTGGGTACTAGTCTTTTTCTGGTGATCTTGTTAAGTTTCCGGTAGTTCCCGCAAAATCTTTAGCTGTCATCTTTTTTTTTATCAAAAACCGCGGGGGAAGCCCAAGGTCTACAGGACGGCTTGATTATATTGTCGCAACACTGCGCGACTGAGGCAGAGAAAGAAGTAGAGTGTGCGCGCGTAATCTCGGGGTACTCCGCGCCGGCTGGGCCTGGCCTGTAGCTTCCATCTCGGACCTCGTTTCACCCTGTAAATAAACATCATTCGTAACATCTTTGGTGGACGTGCGGGGTAAATCTTGGACGATCCTGGACGACCCAGCTCTACCAACTGTCCGACGGAGTAGGCGCTTGGCCGGTTTATGACCACAAGCAGCGGACATGGCCGATTCCGGAGAAGGCAGTGACGACCCCACCTGTGGCGGACCAGACAGCAATCACGCAGGTCAGGCTGGCTACTGGACAGCGCTGCGAGAGCCACCCATCTTTTCGGGGAAGGCAAACGAAGACGTCGACGACTGGCTTAAACACTACAACAGAGTGAGTCGCCACAACCACTGGAGCATTACGAAGGAGCTCGATAACGTGGTTTTTTTTCTCGCTGGAACAGCGCTACGCTCCTCTGGTTTGAAAACCACGAGAGCGTTCTGACAAGCTGAGAGAATTTTGTACAAGAATTCACCAAGTGCTTCGGGGACCCAATCTCTAAGAAAAAGAAGGCTGAGCAGACGCTTTCCCGACGAGCTCAATTACCTGGCGAAACGTGTACCACGTACATAGAGGCTGTTCTGAAGTTATGCGGAATCGTCAGCGCTACCGTGACAGACGAAGACAAAGTAGGACATCTGCTTAAAGGAATCGCAGAAGATGTTTATAATTTTCTTATAGCGAAGGAAGATCTTAGTTCTCCGTCTGATCTGAGGAAACACTGTCAGGTGTTTGAAGCACTGAAAATGAGAAGGATTGGGCCAAAGTTTGGACGCTTGGACAACGTTACGACTATTGCAAGTGTGTCTGTCCCAACCCACGAAGACGTCTCCTCGGTGATTCGGCAAGTGGTTAAAGAAGAGCTTGAGCGCCTTAAAGTTGTTGACGACGCTGATGTGGGCCATCAGTGTGCATTTGATCATCGCTCTCGTGTGCCACCGGCCACGTGGGCACCTCAGAGTTACCGAGAACCTCACAGGACCTATGCTGATCGTACGGAGAGCAGCAGCTTGCCACCGCAACCGACAAGTCTGGGACGCCGACAAGATGCACCACAACGATTTGTTCCGCGGGCTCTTTCCTCCTACAACTAGCCTGAGAGTACGTTTCCACCCATAACACCCATGTCACCGGTGCCGCCCGCGACGAGCCGCGATTCCCGCATTTGCTACAGCTGCGGTGTGCCTGGACACATTGCTCGGTATTGCCACCGCCACCAGCAGCGTGCTCCACGGTATAATTCCTACACACCCCGCGTGCCCGCTGACGAGCCCTGGCCGTATCCCAGTTCCTTCCAGCGGCTGCAGCAGGGACGCGCGAGCCACAGTGACTCCCCCGTTTCCGATCTAAGCCTCACACTACCACCGACACGACAACGACGCTCTCCATCACCTCGTCGTCGCTCGCTATCACCGCCGCCGCTGGGAAACTAGCTGGTGCGACCAACGGGGGTGAGGCCGCAATATGTTCTTAAGACCCCCTTGTGTAAAATTGTTAAAAAACAGTGTGCGTTTTAGCTGACAATGTGAATGCTCTTGCTTTAGTTGACACCGGGGCGGCAGTTTCTATAAATACTTCGTTTAGCGCAAAACAACGGACACAAGAAAAGGCGACAGGACAAGGCGCCTTGTCCTGTCGCCTTTTCTTGTGTCCGTTGTTTTGCGCTAAACGAAGTATTTATAGATCCACACCAACTAGCCCGCCAAGACATTGTGCTGAACTATCTTTCTTCTACTGTGGGCCCTGATTTTTGTGTGTCTGTGTCATCTCCTGAACCAAAAAAAATAGCGCCTTGTCCTGTCGCCTTTTCTTGTGTCCGTTGTTTTGCGCTAAACTAAGTATTTATGGATCCGCACCAACTAGCCCGCCACACATTGTGCAGCAGTTTCTGTTACGAGCCTGTCCTTCAAAAATCGTCTTGGACAAAAAGTTATGTTTTCTTGGGATCGGAACGCTACCTTTCGTGGAGTTGGTAGGGAAATGTTGCGCCCACTTGGGGTCTGTTCTGTTGCAGTTACGGTAGGGGACAAGACATTTCGAAGTGAATTTACTGTGCTTGAACGTACAACACATGACATTATTTTAGGAATTGATTTCTTGCGTGAGTGGGGGGCAACTTTGGACTGTGGAAGTGGCGCGATTTCTCTTCGCCGCGACGCGCGAACTTCAACGACAGATAGCACCAGTGATGCCGCCGACGTTCTCTTCGTGTCACAAGATGTGTGTTTGCCCCCTCAGACTGCAATGTTTGTAACTGGGAATACTTCTCGCCCTCGTACAGGTTCTTGTTGTGGTTTAGCCTAGCCCGACTGTAACAATGCGCTCAAGAAAAATGCGATAGTCCCTCGCTCCCTCGTTGTCACCACTGATGGTTTTACTCGTTTATGGTCAGGGAACGTGTAAACGCAATCCATAACAATGCCGCTAGGACTTAAACTGGCAAGTTTTCAGGAACAAGCCATTGTCAGCGTCGGAACGGTCGAAATTTCAACTGGCGAAAAAAAATCGAACTTCAATTCCAACCATGATAATTCTGCTCACTTTAAGCGCATGATTGACAAGTCGCTGTATTCTAGTGAGCCGTTTCTGCTGGATGCTGTGCTCGCTCGCTACGCCACAGTGTTTGATTTTGCTCAAGGCCAACGAGCGTCTCATACACCACCGGCGTCTCGTATGCAACACCGCATCCATACAGGGCAAGCAACGCCAATTCGTCAGAAGCCCTACCACGTTTCACCTTCAGAGAGAAAAGTCATCGCCGAGCAGGTCGAAGAAATGTTATAGAAAGGAGTGATCCAGGAATCATCTAGCCCTTGGGCTGCTCCTGTGGTCCTAGTGAAGAAGAAAGACAACTCATGGATATTCTGCGTGGACTATCGCTGCCTGAACACCGTCACAAAGAAAGACGTGTACCCCCTACCACGAATAGATGACGCCATCGACTGCCTCCACTCCGCGTCGTATTTCTCTTCTGTTGATTTACGGTCAGGATATCGGCAAATCCCCATGCACCCCTCAGACAAGGAGAAGACAGCCTTCGTGACACCTGACGGTCTCTTTCAGTTCAACGTTATGCCCTTTCGCTTATGCAACGCTCCAGCGACATTCGAGTGATTTATGGATACCGTGCTCCGCGGACTCAAATGGCAAATTTGCATGTGCTATTTAGACGACGTCATTATCTGCGGCAGGACATTTCACGAGCACAATCAGCGCCTGTCGATCGTTCTTGACTGTCTCCAGCAAGCTGGCCTTATTTTAAACTCGAAGAAATGTCATTTCGGTGAGCGTCAAGCCCTCGTACTAAGTTTTCTGGTCGACAGAGACGGCATACAACCAGACCCTGAAAAGATAGCAGCGGTTCGCGACTTCCAACAGCCACAAACGGTGAAAGATCTGCGAAGCTTTTTGGGCCTTTGCTCATATTTCCGGCGCTTTATCAAGAATTTCGCATAGCTTGCCTCTCCCCTCAAGTCTCTCCTTCACAAAGACACCACATACTTGTGGACTGCTGACTGCGAGTCGGCGTTTCAACAGCTGAAATTTTTGTTGACTTCTGGACCGGTACTGCGGCATTTTGATCCGGAGGCGTCAACTGAGCTGCACACTGACGCCAGCGGTGCGGGTGTTGGCGCTGTGCTTGTTCAACTCTGCGATTGCTGTGAGCATGTAATTGCGTACGCTAGTCGGACACTTACAAAAGCGGAGACAGACTAGACCGTTACTGAACCCGAGTGCCTAGCAGTCGTATTCGCCATTCAGAAGTTCCGCCCGTATCTACATGGCCGCGATTTCACGATAGTGACTGACCATCATTCACTCTGTTGGCTGGTTGGGCTGCGTGACCCGTCTGGTCAGTTGGCCCGTTGGGCTTTGCGCCTTCAAGAGTACAGCTTTTTCGTTAACTACAAGAGCGGGCGCTGTCACACGGATGCTGATTGCCTATCCCGTCTCCCTTCGCCTCACACTAAAGCTGAGGATGATGACTTCGATGACTACCTAGTTTCCATCTCTTCCGGCTTTCCAGACCTGCGTACCTTCGAGAGCGAGCAACGTTGCGACCCTGCCTTGAAATCCCTACGGGCAGCTGCACGTGAGCCAGCAGGAACAACACCGTTTACTTTTCGTAATGGTTTGCCGTACAAAAAAATTACTCGGCTGATTGTCCTCCATTGCTTCTAATTGTACCCGAAAATCTGCGCCCTGCTGTCCTTCGTTCCATGCATGAGGATATCACGTCTGGGCACCCTGGCTTTGCACGCACACTACACCGACTTAGACAGAGATTTTTCTGGCCCAAGCTCTGGAAAACAACGAAACAGTATGTCGCCAGCTGTACTGTTTGCCAGTGCCACAAGCAAACGACGATGGCCCCAGCAGGCTATTTACAACCAGTTAGGCCACCGATGCTACCCTTTGAAAAAGTTGGCATCGACTTGCTTGGCCCGCTCCCAAAGACGTCAGCTGGCTACCGCTGGATTATAGTATGCGTAGATTATCTTACTCGCTACACGGAAACGCCGGCACTTCCATCCGCCACTGCAGCAGATGTCTCTTCATTTTTGTTGCATCACGTCATATTCCGTCACGGCGCTCCCCGGGTTGTCATCAATGACCGTGGACGGCAACTCACCGCCGACGACGTTGAAGAACATTTACGGCTTTGTGGTTCTGCATATCGGCATTCCACTCCTTACCACCCGCAAACCAATGGCCTCACGGAACGAACGAATCGAACTCTTACCAACATGTTGTCAATGTATGTCGTTGCTGACCAGAAGAATTGGGACGCCGTCTTACCTTTTGTAACGTACGCGTACAATACTGCCAAACACGAAGTTACTGGATATGCGCCGTTCTTTTTGCTGTACGCATGCGCTCCCCAAAGCTTTCTGGACACTATTCTACCTTTATCGTGCTAAGAAGATCCTTTCATCGCCCAAACTCTGTGTCGTACTGAGAAAGCACGTCGACTGGCGCATCTTAGGACGTTGTCCTCACACGGCAACAGCAAGATTCGCTATGATGCGCGGCATATCCCCGTCAGCTTTACTCCCGGCGATTATGTTTGGTTGTGGACACCTGTTCGCAAAAAGGGATTGTACCGCAAGTTTCTCGCCACTTACACCGGACCATTCGTTATACTCAGCCGCTTGAGTAATGTGAACTATGTCGTCGCCAAAGTGACGGCAAGTAATCGGCGTTCACGTGCGACGCAAGTTGTCCACGTGGCCAGACTTAAGGAGTACAATCACATGTCCGTTTAACTCGCTCAGCAAACTTCGTCTGCCCCAGGGGAAAATGTAGCAGCACTACGCGACTGAGGCAGAGAAAGAAGTAGAGTGTGCGCGCGTGATCTCGCGGTACTCTGCGCCGGCTGGGCCTGGCCTGTAGCTTCCATCTAGGACCTCGTTTCACCCTCTAAATAAACATCATTCGTAACAATAAGTTTGGCGGGCATCTTGTTGGCCTCCTTTTGAATAATCTGGCACTCAGCTGGAGGCACCCGGTATGACCGTCGGTGGATCGGATGGGCATCGCCAGTCTTTATGCGGTGCTTGACAGCGCCGGTTTCGCCCAGAAGACGGTCACAAAGGTCATAGACGTGCCGATAAGAGGAAAGGAGGCGAAGGAGATCGTCAGCTTCATGGCGCGAAAGGTCTGGATTAATAATTTTGTTTAGGTAGGTAGGAGACCGATCGGGTGAACAAGACCGGATATCACCGGTGTGCGAGCGAGCAACATAAGGTGGAGACAAAGGTGAGATGACGTAGTCCTAGGAAATCGCCAGCATAGCGAAGGAAATGCCCTGCAGAAGGGTTGAAATCTGGGCCAGTTGGTACATACTTGAACGAAAAAACCAGTCAAAAACACAAAGGACAGGAGGAGAGGTTCACACCACAACGACTAGACTATCAACTGAGGTTTATTAGAATCGGTGTAGTCCCAGCAAGGCCAGCAGAGCATGCGCAACTGCATCATCGCTAATCACATAGCATGAAAAGACAGAAAACGCTTCTATCGTGACCGACTTAGAAATTGAAATTCTTTTTCAAGTAAGCACACCAAGGTTGTACTAACGCAGTCATCACCTAATAAACTGATGTAGTACGCTTCCAAGATTTCTCGCTCTTCTTTGCCTTTGCCCCTACCAAGAATCGTCACATTGCTAAACAAAGGATAACAACCACACTCATTGCAATGGCGAGGCAAGTTTGCACTGTTATCTGACCCCAGGGAGGAGTGGCGCTCACGCAGGCGGTCATAAATACATCGACCGCTTTGGCCTATGTAAAATCTTTCGCACGTGAGAGGGAACTTATCGACAACCCCTGCAGCACATGCCGTAAAACGGTTTTCATGCTGCGTTGTGCAAACGTGGTTCCTTGCCCTGCCTCGAGAAATGCGCGAGCACAGACCCGAAAGCTTACAAGGGGCAGAAAACACAACACTTACTCCCTGCTTGGCGGCAACCTTCTTGATATTGTGGCTCACTTTATGCACATACGACATGACTTCAAGTTTCCTACGTTCAGTTGCCCCACCATCTACCAGCTTCGTACGTTCCTTCTTTAGCCTCTGAAGCAGCGATTCAGCCACCGCTTTCAAAAGAGGCGGAGGGAACCCTGCGGCCTCTAAACATTGGGATTGTGCGTCAAAGCTACTTTTAATGGCGTGGTGACAGCTTCTTTCAAGTGCATTGCGGAAACAATTGATTGCAACCCCTCTTTTTACAATCTTCGAATGTGCAGATCCAAATGGTAAAAGAGCTTTCTTGCCCCTAGGTGAAAACATCCAGCACAAATGCCCGTCATCAAAGAATGTTAGTTGCAGTTCTAGGAACCTGGTGGAATGATTGCTAGGAAGTTCATGAGTGAAATTAAGAGTGCGCGAAGAAGCTTTAAAAGCAGTCAATACATCGTCTACTGCTGCGGGCAGATTGTCATTTGGTAAAAGCTCTAAAAGTACTAAAAAATCGTCCACATACCTAAAAACTTTCCATATATGCTTGTTTAGAAGGAAGCCTTGAAGTTTCCTGTCAAATTTTGCTAAAAATATCTGGGAAAGCACTGGGGCAACACTAGAGCCAATACATATTCTTTTTTTCTGAAGGAACAAGGAACTTTTGAATTCAACAACAGTGGATGACAGATAAAAGGATAGGAGCTCTAGAAAGGCATCCACCGACATACCACATGCATTCTGGAAGTTTACAGCACTGCAGTGATCAATAAGTTCACGCACAGCTACAAAGAGTTCATCATGGGGAATGCTGTAGAAGAGGTCTTCAATGTCAACTGAAAAGCCCATGTTGGCACCAGGGATCCCACTATTAACGACCTCTACCACACATACCGTTTTACGGCATGTGCTGCAGGGGTTGTCTATAAGTTCCCTCTCACGTGCGAAAGATTTTACATAGGCCAAAGCGGTCGATGTATTAATGACCACCTGCGTGAGCACCACTCCTCCCTGGGGTCAGATAACAGTGCAAACTTGCCTCGCCATTGCAATGAGTGTGGTTGTTATCCTTTGTTTAGCAATGTGACGATTCTGGTAGGGGCAAGGGCAAAGAAGAGCGAGAAATCTTGGAAGCGTACTACATCAGTTTATTAGGTGATGACTGCGTTAGTGCAACCTCGGTGCGCTTACTTGAAAAAGAATTTCAATTTCTAAGTCGGTCACGATAGAAGCGTTTTCTATCTTTTCATGCTATGTGATTAGCAATGATGCACTTGCGCATGCTCTGCTGGCCTTGCTGGGACTACACCGATTCTAATAAACCTCAGTTGATAGTCCAGTCGTTGTGGTGTGAACCTCTCCTCTTGTCCTTTGTGTTTTTGATTGGTTTTTTCGTTCAGGAAATGCCCTGTTGGAGGACTTATAAGCACCGTCAGAAATTCAGCACAGGAAGGCAAGCTAGGTTGTCACATAGAGTTAGAACAGTGTTTGGAGTACCAACATTGTGCGTCAACAGAACAGCAGTGATTTTAGCGAGCACGTAGTCACCGTCGGATATTGGAGGAGATGTCGTAATAGAAACAGAAGTCACAGCTTGCGGCGTCAAACGGGCGTGCTCGGCCGAACAGAGTCGACTCTTAAATGGCCCGCGTTGATCAGTTGTACATGGCAGGTGAAGCCGTACAGTACCTGCGGAACAGTCGACGAGGGCGAAGTGGGCGTATAAGAAGTCAAGATACAGGATGACGTCATGGGAAAATCAGGCGAGGACTTTGAACAAAACAGAAGTTCGATGGCCGGCAACACTGACATATGCGGTACATAGGCCAGCTATGGAAGATGTGCCACCATCGCCCACACGTACAGCACGTGATGGGGCAGGGGTCATAACTTTCCTGAACTTCTGACGGAGGTGAGGGCTCATAACAGAAATACGGGCGCCGGTGTCGATAAAAGCTGTAACAGGTAGGTTATTTATTTCAACGTCCATCAGGTTCTGGTTGGTAGGGAGTGTCATTAGAGGAATTGGAGGGCAGGTCGTAATAGCAGCCTCAGCTCCAGGAGCTGTAGCCGTCAGTTTCCCGAAGAAAAACGCCGGGAGTAGGACGCGGACGGGGATTGGCATGGGGAAGCTGAATGAGAAGGAAGGCGTCGTTGTGAGGGCGAGCGGCTGAACTGAGCGGTGGTCCTATTGTTCTCTGCAGATGTTTCTGGTTCAACTGGTGTTGGCACGTGGTCCTGGCATCTGGCTGGATAGCGGAACATTGAGAAGCTTGTTTAAGAACACGTGGGCCAAGGACTTTGACAATGCCGTGAAATGTGTCCCACATGTCCACATCGGAAGCAAATTGGCTTATCGTCAGGCGTCCTCCACGTATTCGGATCGCGATAACTGCGAGTTGGACAATGGCATTGGAAAGGGCTGAAGGTAACCGACGGGCAAATGTCAGGACGGTTCACAGAACAGATGGTTTGAATGCCCACGCTTGCCAGTTCTTGACGAAAACCAGATTGTAGAGACAATATGGTCGGTTGGGGAACACTGGGCTCCCTCAACAATTAGGGTGATAGCCTCTGCCGTTAAAGGCTGGGTCGCTATACGAACGTCCTTGCACGTCGATGTTGATGCCATGTTCGGAAGGCGGGTGGAGTTGTGGGCGATGCCTCGGCGTTTAACATCTCAGATGCGTCGGAATTCAGCAATAATCGCGTTGACTGTCAAGGAGTCTTTAAACACGACCAGGTCAAAGGCATCGTCCGCGATTTCTTTCAATACGTGCGCGGCCTTATAGGCTTCTGCCATTTTGGCGTCAAATTTTACGCAAAGAGCCAGCATATCCTGAATGTACGTTCGGTACGACTCGGTAGACGTCGGCGTACGCGAGGCAAGTTCTTTGCGGCATGCTGGCAGCCTGCAGGTTGGCCAAACAACTCGCGAAGTTTCGTCTTACGGTCCAGCTTGGGGCGAGCTCCTCGTCGTTGTTATCAAACCAGGCCTTGAAGGTTCCCTTTAGATAAAATATTACGTTCGCCAGCATCAAGGTTGGGTCTCACCTGTAATATTCACTTACGCACCCCTATATCAAAATCAAGTCGTCGTCGTCGTCGCCATCAGCGCCAGAAGGGGTCCCAGGATCACGCGGTGGTGCCACGATAATGGCTGGCATGGCGGCAGCAGATGACGCAGTTTCCCCGTCGGTAGATATGCCTAGAGTGGCCACTTGGCGACCATTGCCGAGCTTCGTCTTGCGTCAGATTCGAAGCGCTTCTACCCAGATGTCACGTGGAGGCAGAAACAACAGGGAAACGTATTTACAAAGCAACCACTGAAAAAAATTGTTGAATGCGTACACCAGGTCAAAAGCGTCTTCTTCATTGACGCACCTCTATAGGAATGTTACCGTAACAATATGGGTTCGTCTGTCGCCAAGGTAAGTTGATTCTGAGGAGATGTCGCCAACTGTGATCTGACCCAGATGGTTCGACAGGAAGTCAGCAATGTAGTCGTATGCTCTACGGCTGCACCTCGTTCCGGCCATGCACTGTAGGACTCACTGTACGTCAATTTGTCGAAAGCCCCCTTGATGTCTAGGTCCAGGGCATGACTCCCAACCAAGTTCGGGTGTAGAAGTGTCGCAATTAACTCAATCTTAATAATTTGTACATTAATTAATTTCGTCTTTAGTAGCACCCAAGGTCGTGGGTTCTGCTCTCCACCGTCACGGTGTCCATTGGAATCCAACTTGGAGATTGGCTGGTTCGTCCATATCTCCACATTGGTTTGCCTGAATTTTGGTGGTGCTATAACGCCGAGCAACGGATTTTTCAGCCCATGAGTCATTTAAGGCGTTCGCCTTAATAAGGCGACTACCTATTGCATAGTCATGCGTTTCCCTGCTTCTCCACGCAGGCATAGAGTTGGTCTATGAGGGCTGATTGTTTTTGAATGCGCGCTAGTTGTTGAGGAAGAAGCTCCCTCAATTGAGCGATTGTCTATCTTGTGTGAATTGCGTGTTAATTTGGTTTGACAAAGCGGTCATAAATGCAAAGTTAATCGGGTTGCGAGTCGAGGTCAGTGGGGCTGGAGTTGTGATATTCAAGGGTCGCAAGAAGATTTGGTTGCTCCTGGTCTTGGATTTATGGCGTTGCAAAGCACTTGCATAAAGGCTAGCTTCCTGATCAGGAGTAAGATGAGTAAAAAGTGAGGCTGACAGAAGAGGATATATGGTACAGCTACGTTCTAGCGGGTGTCTAGTGGACCGTTTGTGCTTTTCAAGATGAAGTTGCTCGTCAGTCCTGCGAATGTATGCCAGGTTGGAACCAACCTCGTTAAATTTGCCCTTTAAGCGCTCACAGTTTTCGCGTAAATACTGTTCGCTAGCTGTGCGCTGGGTCGTATTGGTAGAGGGGATGGTTCGAGCAGTGGGTGAAATGGTGTCAGCCAAGTTCACCTGCACAGTAGTGCTGGCGCTTCTTGAAACCCGGCAGTGGCATCTTGACCAGTGCAGTGGCATCTTGAGCAGAGCCTTGATCAAGGCAGGCGCGTAGCGGTGGAGGCTACTAGTTCCCCGATGACCGGGATGACACGTGCTGTCGCTGCAATAGCAAGCGATGTGGTTCCCCAGAAGGTCGTCGCAAAAGATCCCCACGCCACTTTCTCTGCCAAGTACGTGCTAGAGCTAAGCGCCATATTCGTGTTACATAACACGTGTTATATAAAATCTTGTGCTTCAGTAATATATCTTGTTATTCAGTGTGTCAAGGCACACTGCGCGCAAATGCGACATTTTGCTGCTATGTGTTTCATGGCAATAAACCTCAGTTGCTAGTTACCGCTCGTCCTGTCCACTCCTTCCTGTTACGTCCCGTCTGAGGTCGGGGTTCCGTTCCTCTTTAAACATGTCGGAACCAACTGGCCCAAAGCTCGCCCTCTTGAGGCGTTTCATTACTCGGCTTATCTTGATCCACATTCTGATGATGTCAACATTCCAAACCTTTTTTTACAAAATAATTTTTTTCGCCGCTAAGTTGCTACTCATTCCTGCAAACCATGACAGTCGCTACTGTTATAGAGTTTGTAACCGCTTCAGCTATTTCACATTCCTGTATTTAAATTATATCTCAAGCGTTTTCACCCAAGTTTCTTCATGCTTCCTTCGGCCCGCATACGCTGCACCGCTCTCTTCTAAGGTTAATATTCTCCTCGCTGTGTCAATAATCACTTAAGGTAGAAGAATCGATCATAATTGTTTCATCTCTTCTTCGCTTGATTAGCAGAATCCAGATCAGTAATTTCGTTGCTACTTTCGAATTCCAAGTAAAATAGTGGCAGTATTTTGCATACGCAACCCATGTGTAGGCTATAAACAGGAGACGTCCCATTGCAAACTCTACTGCTAAAGAAGATTAGAACACCTTAAATGCGGCCTTCAACCACTGAGCCTGTGTTGCTATATATGTAGTAGAATAAATGTTGAACGTTTGGCTCGTTCAAACAGCAGCATCAACAAAACATGCAAAATGTGGCAATATCACCGTGCATAAGCTGATCAAAAGCAGCGTATCCGCTAATGTGTTGATGATTTAGGCTTGTCCAAAGCGTTGAATGTGCTAAAAATAAAATACCTTGTGGAAGTGGACTATCAGTGTTTTCTGGCTACGGTGGTTTCTAACTTGAGAATACGGTTACCTGTTCGCACTGAAACGATTCTTCTCAAAAGGCGCTGAAACACGCATGCTTAGGCATATGACCACTGCTACTGTTATACAGCGTCTATGACGTCATTTTGTAGTGGCCGTAGTTGAAGGAAAGAGAGTTCCCTGCAAGTGGCTCTCCCCTTGCCAGGCAGTTGCTCCACTGGAATGCTTATTTTCAGGACAGCTTAAGAAACGAAAAAGCTCTAGGTGACATTGTTTAGTTATTCATCATTGCGAAGCGCAGTACAAGACAGCTGAACAAGACTACGCGGACAGTGAGCCTCTATAAGGCAGAGGACCGGAGCCTGACAACCATCCTGCGCATATATGCCGTGTCGGGGCCAACCAACCCTCGCCACAATGCCTTGAAATGAGCCCAACTGCTGTTAGTAATCACAACCTAAATAAACCTGGGTTGATAAATTCAGGACACGCCTGTTCTCAACGACAAATCTCCTTGCGGAAAACCCTTGTTGTTCACAATGTGATGTCGAACGCTTGGACGCTGGAATGCTAAAACGAATAATTTGTCCTGGGTAACATGTCTAGCACGTTGCGAGGTGTAGTTGTGATCGCCATGAGATTATATGCCACACATGGTGACGACACAGCCAGTATGTTTTTCCCGTGATGCCAGACTATGCCCGCAAATGCGGTACGGGATATGGTTCTGGTAAAAACGCGCTACAAGTGTCTCAGCACAAAACTTGTAGGGCCATTCAAAAAGGACGAAAATGGCCACAGCAATGAAACACTCCTGACCATCTCTTATTTGATGGCTGACAGTGTGACGCAAATAGAAGCCATTAGCAACGTGATTTTATATATAGAGCGAATCAATAAAAGAAAGGCCGGAACATTATTGTAAGTTAAAAATGAAAATAACCGGATTCAGTAGGAAAAGGGCGGCCTACCCAGAAGAACGAGCAAGGTTCTGTTAAGCTCAGTTTCGAAAAGACAAATAAATTATGCGGCTTTGCGTGGCAAAAACTACGATCCTATTATGAGGCACGCCATAGTGGGGCACTCCACAAATTTGAACCACTTGGGGTTCTTTAACGTGCGCCTAAATATAAGTACACGGGTCTTCTCGCGTTTCGCCCTCAATGAGATGCGGCCGCCGTGGCCTGGGTGCGATCCCGTGACCTCGTGCATAGCAACCCAACACCATAGCCATTAGGCGCCTTGAGCTATATGCCACTGTTCTCCAATCAGGACCATCCTTTTGAAAGAATGCTGCACCAAGCCTGAATCCTGAAGCGTTGGTCGGGACTTTGGATTCTCTTTTATGGCTGTGTACTGCAAGCATAGGTAAGCTTGTTATGGCCTTCTTTATGGCTTACAACTCTTCTGCGTGCTTGGGACCCCATGCGAAGTTTCTATCTTTCTTGAGCAAGTCACGAAGAAAAGTAGGCTTCTCTGAAAGATAGGGCACATATTTTCCAAAATACGTGATGATCCCTTAGACGCGTTGAAGCTCTTGCTTTGAGCTGGGCTCTGGCACTTGTAAGACGCTGCTTACGAGTTTGGGCGACGGCTGTACGCCTTTTTCGCTGATTTCATCACCTAGGAAAATTATTTCCTTCTATTTCAGTTCACATTTTTCGACGTTTAATGTAGTTTGATGTCTCTGAGCCGCGTTCAGCGCAACTCTTAAACGCTCTTCGCGCTCTTTTTCAGTAGATCCCCTTGTGAGCACATCATCAACGTATACCCTGACACTTGAGAGTCCATCAAATATTTGTGACACCACCTTCTGGTACACCTCTGGTGCAGACGCGAAACCGAATGGCATGCGAAGAATTCTGAAACGCCCGAATGGCGAGTAGGAGGTACAAATGCGAGAGCTCTCTTCGTCCAACAGTATCTAATAAACACCACAATTGGCCTCTGGTCTAGAGAACACACGCGCAGCTCTCAGCTCAATTTCTACTTCCTCACGCTTCAGCATTACAAAATACTGACGCTTGAGGCTTTTATTAATATTTTGGGGATGCATGCAAATTCTAAGAGCGCCATTTTTCTTCCGGACAATAAGGGACTCCCCATTCAGTCGGTTCAGCAATTCCAGTGACGATGCATGCGTTGGCCACCTTCTGCAACTTATCTTTCAGCGGTTGCTTGAGCAGGTGTGGCACTGGACGCGGGTTTTGAATAACTAAACGAGCTCCTGTCTGTAGCACTGTTTTGTTGGTTGTTCGAACGCATACCAAGTCGTGAAACATATTCGGATAGTCTTTCATGATGCTTGCGTGAAGCGTCGCAGGTCCCAGTGCAACTTGAGACGCTGCCGCCGATACGGCCTTACATGCTGCGAGTCCGAGAATGACGTATCTATTCTTCACCACAAAAAATGCACACCGCTATTTGAAGGTACTTTATGACTTCAACGCTGCAGTTGTGAATTGCCGCTGCGCTCTCCTGAAGCTCGTAGCAGTGATCTCCGAGACTGTTGAGCCAGCGCACCGGTCCTATGTTTACTTCTTATCCGGTGTCCACTTTCAGCTTCGTTTAGCGTTTTTCGCAGTTTCTTCCATTTGCCATTCTGAACTTTTGTTTGCACCTATTCGCAATGCTTCGTAATGCGCCTTCGACGAACTGCTGCTGCGCGGATTGGGACTTCAGACTCTATGTGCCTAATCCATCGAACCAACCTAGCGTGTACAGTCAGTGTGATAATTCAAGGCCTGTATGCTGTAGAGTTTATAGTTCTGTCATCGTACTCTCACGCAATTATTCTAGTGTGGGATGTTCCCTCTTGCCGAAATGCTGTAATCGACTGCGCCCGCGCTGAAGTTGAATTCACCCGCCTCAGTGACCTTGCTTTCATTGATCCTCTTTCTTCCGCTATAATAGTAGTCAACGAACACCGATATGCCACCCTGTTCGTCAGCACTCATGCCACTCTCATGTGGTGCCGAACAGTCTTTTTTATGGCGTCCGAGCTCTTTGTTGCCCTAAAAGTCCTTCCCCTGCCTGTTGCTACTCTTGACCTCGCCGCCGGTTTCAGCACAATGCCCCTTTATCAATCGCTTTCATCTCCCCTGCTTCGTCACGATTGCCTGAGCCACGTGCAGGCCGTCGATTCTATGCATATTGTCTCCGTCCGCGACGAGGCGTCCTTGATCTCAGCGCCCTTTCTGCTCCTGACCCAACATCTACGGATATCTTCAGCCTGTTGATCGCCGACTATCTGATACCTCCGCAACGATCCCAGCTTCTTATCACTCTGCAAAACATCGAAACATTTTTCCACTTCGCACAAGTATTCTTAGGCCGCACATCAACAGTCGAGCATCACATCGACACTGGCTCCCACTCACTGCTGCGTCAACGCCCATATCCCATATCCGCTGCAGAAGATCGCGTCGTTGTAGACCAGGTCGATGACATGCTCTGTCGAGGCGTGAATTAACGTTCACGAAGCCTTTGGGCTTCTCCAGTGGTACTTGTCACGGAGAAATACGGTTTCATATTCTTCTGTGTATGTTTTCGGCGCCTAAACAGATCATGCTGGAAGATATTAACCCATTGCCGCCGGTTGATGATGCTCTGGACTGCTTACAATGCACCAAGTTCTTCTCTTCATTGGACTTGTGGTAAGACTACTGGCAGGTTCCGGTGGGAGAGGAAAATGCTTAACAACTGCATTTGTAGCACCAGATGGTCTATATGTGTTCCCCGTTATGCTTTTGGGACTTTGCAACGCGCCTTCTACATTCGAAAGGAATAAGTACAACGTTTTGTGCAGCCTTAAAATGGAAGATCTGTCTATGTTACCTTTACGACATCGTTGTGTTCGCCCCTGGTTTTCCAACACACCTGCGCCGCCTTCGGGACGTACTGAGTTCTTTGACGAACGCCGGTCTAATGCCTAATCTCAAGAAATGTCGCTTTTCCACGCACAAGTTGATGATCCTCGGCGATATTGTGACCCAGGTTGGCCTCCTTCCGGGGCCCAAAATATTACAGGCCATCTTTGCGTTTCCTAAGCCTATTTCAATGAAAGAACCTCGCAGTTTCATCGACTTTTACTTCTGTTTCCGGCGCTTCGTTGGAAACTTTGCATCTACCTTCTCATCCCTCTCCCAGCTGCTTCGCGGTGCCAAATACCTGTCATCGCCGTACCGCTCGAGACCATGCGTTCACCACCTGGCGCCGTCATACGGCGCCACCTATTTTGAGCCACTTTGACCCTCAGACTACTACTTAAGTACATACAGACGCAAGTGTTGTAAACTTTGGTGCTGTGCTTGCACAGCGTCATTCTAGCCACGCAGAATCCGTTGGGACTTATGTGAGCCGCACGCTGACTGAGGAGGAGCGCAATTACAGCGTCACGGAAAAGGAGTGGTTGGAAATCATCAGGGCGCTTGTTAAGTTACGCCATCGTTTATATGGCAGCTATTTTGACGTAGCGACCGACCACCCCACGCTTTTTTGGTTTCCAATTTAGTAGACCCACCTGGCCGCCTCGCTCGCTGGGCCCTGTGAATTGAGGAATACGACATAAGCGTGATGTATCGTTCCGGGCGGAATCATTCCATTGCTGATGTTCTCTCTTACTCACCGCTTTCACAGATTCCCCCTGCGAACGCACGGTGTCGTCCCTTGAATTTGAAGCTGTTGCTGGCGAACAACACAATGACCCCTGGATTGCATCCCTTTTCGACCTTCTCTCGGAAACCTCAACAATTGGAGCCTCTCAAACATTACGGCATCCATTTGCGCATTTTGCCATCCGTGATCAGTTCCTGTACCGACTCAACTATGCCCTAGAGGGACGTGGTTGCTCGTTATCCGAAGAGCCTTGAGATTAAGGCTCTCTTCCTCTTTCCATTCGCACCCACAATGTGTCCACGCCGGCGTTTACAAGACATAAAAAAGAGTTCGGCACTGCTACTACTGGCGGAGAATGCACACCTTTGCTGGGAACTTTGTGCGCTCATGCCGCGAATGTCAGCAAACGAAGTCCGCACCGCACCTCTCAGCCGGTGAACATTAATCCCTGCCATGCCGATCTCAGCCCTTTGATCTTGTTGCTTTCGACCCATATAAGTCATTCCCCTTGAGGACGTCCGGTAAGCGGCGGATTACAGTTGCCGTTGACCACTGGACGCGCTATGCAGAGACTGCTGTCTCCCCAGCTGCTCCAGCGCAGGAAATCGCCGCTTTTATATTGCGCCATCTTATGCTTCGTTATGGAGACCCTCGTGAAATCCTAAGTGACCGAGGCCACACGCCTTCCGGTCTGAAATCGTTGAAAAATTGCTCGATCAATGCGCTATTGTTCATTGGACACGCACCGCCTATCACCGGCAAGCCAATGGCACCACGGGGCGCTTTGATCACACCGTTCGTAAGATGCTCGCTCTGTATATCCCATCCGACCACTACAATTAGTGCCTAGTCTTTCCATTTGTCATCTACACCTACAATTACACAGCGCAAGCCACTACCACTTCGTCCCCCTTGTTTCTTCTTTAAGCGCTCATTCTTCTCACACAATTGATACCATTCTGCCCTAGCACCCAGACCTATCAGAATACCTGCCAATTGTGGATGCCGCCAGACAAGCTGAAGATTGTCGTCAGTTGGCCCGCCACTTCACTTCGGGCGATCACAAACGCCAATGTTCAAAACACGATGCCCCGCAACTCGATTCCAACTTATCTATCCTGAACCCTCGTTTGGCTGCGCTTACCAAATCGAACTTCTCCCGTTAACTTCCTCGTAGAGCCACTCACACCGCCATCTGACATGCGTCGTCGTAACCGAGAAATTGTCCACATGCAGTGGCTCAACCCGTATCATGAATCTGCGGTCTTGCTTTCAGACTAAGTCGCCAGAATTCCTCCTTTGTCCGGTGTGGCCATTGTAATGAAGAACGCTCCCCTCTCTCTCTCTCTCTCTCTCTCTCTCTCTCTATATATATATATATATATATATATATATATATATATATATATATATATATATATATGGATATTGTAATGGGTGCATTGAACAGGTACGACGGTAACGTCTCTTCGTAACCGAGGAGGCAGGTGACGCAGAGCAGGAACAGCTGGTTGCCCGAACGGGTCACACTCGTGCCACGCACCAGCGATCCGGCTGGCCCACTGGTTGCAGAGCAGGCATCGAAGAGAAGATCTGGCTGGCCTTGTTCTTGTGCTCTTCTTCTTCATTACAATTACCCCCGGCGCAAAAGCGGAGCCATCCTGGCGACTTACGACGTGGAGACGAGCGGGTCATAGAATTGTTTCAGGCGGCGCACGTGAACAACATCCCGTCCACGGCGGCGCTTGTCGGATGTCGATGTAAGCGGCTCTATGACATAGTTGACCGGAGAGGTCCGTTCGACGATGCGGTATAGTCCATCATACTGCGAGACAAGTTTTGTCGAAAGTCCAGGCGTGGTAGAAGGCACGGACAACAAGGCAAGGGTGCCGGGAGCGAAGTTCGGATTCGTAGCATCGCCATCACGATTGGCTTTTTGTCGTTGTTGATCAGCGGAGGTGAACTTTCGGGCTAATTGACGGCGTGCAATCCTCGGCGTATCGGGCAATCCTCGGCGTATCGGGCGACGGCTGAAACGGGAGCACATTCTTACGCGTCTGGTGTATAAGGCAAAACAGTATTGATGGTATGGGAAGGATCGCGACCGTAGAGAAGAAAGTACGGAGAAAATCCTGTGGTACTTTGTGTAGCCGTATTATATGCGTACGTGACAATTGGGAGGATGATGTGCCAGTTTGTATGCTCCGATGAAACGTACATGGCGAGCATATCACCAAGGGTGCGTTTGAAACGCTCTGTAAGTCCGTTAGTTTGCGGATGGTACGCCGTGTTGGTCCGGTGAACTATGAGGCCTTGAGCAAGCAGAGCTTCAAGCACCTGCGACAGAAACACACGGCCTCTGTCACTCAGCAGCTCCCGAGGTGGGCCATGTTGAAGAATTAAACGATGGAGCAGAAAGGATGCAACGTCACTGGCGGTCGCTGCAGGTAGAGCAGCGGTTTCGGTATAGCGTGTAAGGTGATCAACTGCGACAATAATCAATCGTTTTCCAGCGGGTGTTAGTGGTAGCGGCCCTTACAGGTCAATTCCCACACGGTCGAAGGCACGAGCAGGGCACGGAAGCGGCTGTAATAATCCGTAGGCCGCATGATGCGGAGATTTGCGGCATTGGCATTGCGGGCACGAGCGGACAAACTTTTGGACGAAAGTAAACATCCCTCGCCAGTAGTAACGATACCGCAGGCGCTCATACGTCTTCAAAATGCCTGCGTGTGCACATTGTGGGTCAGTATGAAAAGACGCGCACATGTCGGAACGCAAAGTCCTAGGGATAACCAGGAGCCACTTGCGACCATCGGGCTGGTAGTTCCGTCGATACAAGAGTTTATCCCGGACAGCAAAATGGACAGCCTGGCGACGCAGGGAGCGGGAGGTGGGAGATGCAGGTGAGCCATAAAGGAGATCCAAAAGAGAGGTCACCCAAGGATCCTTGCGCTGTTCTGATGCGAAAGCGTCGATGTCGACCGAGGATACCGCCCTAATGGTGGAGAGGGAGGCCGTGTCGGCTGGCAGCGGAGAGCGGGACAGAGCGTCAGCGTCAGTGCGCTTGCGACCTGAACGGTATATAACGTGTATGTCGTATTCTTGAATGCACAGAGCCCAGCGGGCAAGGCGTCCAGACGGGTCTTTTAAAGAGGATAACCAACAAAGGCCGTGATGGTCACTAACCACATTGAAAGGCCTGCCGTATAAATAGGGGCGAAACTTGCCGAGTGCCCAAACGATGGCCAGGTATTCTTTTTCTGTGACGCTGTAATTGCTTTCCGCTTTGGTCAGCGCATGACTGGCGTAAGCAACGACGTACTCGGAGTAGCCAGACTTGCGCTGCGCAAGGACAGCGCCAAGGCCAATACCACTAGCATCGGTATGCATTTCAGTTGGGGCGTTGGGGTCGTAGTGTCGCAGTATAGGCGGAGACGTCAGGAGTCGGCGTAAGGTCACGAACGCGGTGTCGCATGCAGGAGACTAGGAGGATAGGTCGTTGGCGCCACTTAAGAGTTATGTCAGAGGTGATATTATCGAGGCAAAATTGCGAACAAAGCGTGGGAAGTAAGAATAGAGGCCGATGAAGGCGTGGAGTTCTTTGAGTGTCTTAGGTTTTGGAAATTCTGCCACGGCGCGAAGTTTTGATGGGTCGGGGCAAATGCCGTCGTGTGATAGGACGTGACCTAGAATCATGAGCTTGCGCGCGGCGAACTGGCACTTTTTCAGGTTCAGTTGCAGGCCTGCGTTGGTCAAGGACGTCAACACTTGCCTAAGGCGAAGAAGATGCGTGCTGAAGTCAGGGGCGAACACAACGATGTCGTCGAGATAGCACAAACACGTGCTTCATTTTAGGCCACGCAAGGTATTGTCCATCATTCGTTTAAAGGTAGCAGGCGCATTGCATAGGCCAAGTGTCATCACATTAAATTCGTATAAACCATCTGGCGTAATGAATGCAGTTTTATGGCGATCAACTGCTGACATCGGGGCCTGCCAGTTGCCCGAGCGTAAATCCAACGAAGAGAAGAATTTAGCGCCTTGCAAGCTGTCCAGAGCGTCGTCAATGCGCGGTAGAGGGTAGACGTCTTTGCGCGTTATCTTATTGAGACGGCGATAATCGTCGCAGAACCGAATGGAACCATCTTTTTTTGTGACTAGAACCACCGGTGATGCCCACGGGCTATTGGAAGGTCGAATGATGCCGCGCTGAAGCAAGTCGTCCACGTGCTCACTGATCACCTGACGCTCCTTGGCGGATACGCGGTACGGGCGCTGCCGCAATGGCGCGTCGGAGCCAGTGTCGATGTGGTGGCTGACGGTTGACGAGCGACCCAGAGTAGGCTGAGCGACATCAAAGAAGAGCGAAACTGGGCAAGCAGGTGAAGAAGCTGGGAGCGCTGCTCGGAAGTAAGGTCATCGGCAATGACAGGTGCGAATAGGTCAGGTGATGGCGGAGCAGAAGTGGAAAGTGCACAGAAGTCGGTGAGCTCTGCATACGAAGCATCCGGCACGTCGGTTATAAACATGTCATCAATAGGCTGAACATGGCGAAGTGCTTCGCCGCGAAGAGCCATCAAGGCTGTAGGAAGCGGATTGCAGACAACGATGGCGCTGAAACTGGCTGAAATGTCAAACGCGGCGAAAGGCAGGGGAACGTCTTTGCGGGTCATGAAGAGTTCTGAAGGAGTGAAGAGGACAGCGCCTTCAGAGACAGCGCCACAGAAGACGGGAACAACGGCAGACGAGTACGGCGGTATGGCGATGTCTTCTAACTAGCTTAGCGGGCAGAGAAGTGACGCCGACGAGGGGCACGTCACACAGAGGCGATAATTCGACTTCAGCACGTGTACATTTGATAACGGCGCTATTTCGCGAAAGAAAGTACCACCCAAGTATAATGTCGTGAGAACAGTACTGGAGAACCACAAACTCCACAATATAGAGAACGCCCTGAATAACAACTCTAGCTGTGCATGCTGCTGAAGGCTGAACAGGCTGGGCGCTTGCTGTGCGAAGAGAAAACCCAGAAAGGGGCGTCGTAACTTTTCGTAAAGTGCGAGAGAGGCGTTCGTTTAGGACAGACACGGCTGCTCCAGTATGAATTAGCGCAATGGTAGGGACGCCGCCAACAGTAAGATCGACAATGTTCGAAGGCGACAATGGAGGACTTGTGCAGGTCGATGGCGACGCAGTTCATGCCTCCTGAACTGCGGCGCTTAGCTTTCCTCTTGCGTGGGTGAAGGGCGCCGACGCATGGGGGACAACGAGCGGCGACGCGGGGAAGGTGAACGGCGTGTAAGGACCGGGCGCTCGGCTGGTGGCCTGTTCGACTGCCGACTAAAATATGTGTCGTGGAAAGGCTGCACATTGGCGTAGGGATGCGACTGTACAAACTCATCAGAGTGCAGCATGCGGCGGCGGCAGAGTCATGCATTGTACCCAGGAATACCGCAGGCATAACATATGGGCCTGTTGTCTTGCGTGCGCCAAGGATTAGTAAAGGCAGGAGCAGGTCGATGAACGGGACTATGAACGGGTGGTGGCGGCCGAGGATGTAGCGCAACGAGTGGTTGACGAGGGGGCTGCGCGGCGACGGATGCGTGAGTGGCGCGGCGGCAGGGTACTGCCGATGCTGCATTAATAGAGCCTCAGCAACTTGGTCTTCAATAACCCCCCGGTGCGTAGGAGGCTTTTGAGGCAGCCGCTGCTGTAGCTCAGCGAAGGGTAGCAGAGAAAGCTGACGTGCAACTTCCTCCCGCACGAAAGCTTGGATTTGTGTGAGCAAGGAGGAACGATCAGAGAAGGCTGTCATGGAAGAGAGGGCCTCGTCAGCCACTGAGGGGCGCCTAGTCAACTCGCGCTGCCTCCTCAACTCGTCGTAGCCTTGGCACAAGTTTATGAGCTCTGTTATGGTGCGCGGGCTCTTGGCGATCAACATTTGTAAAATATCATCGCCGATGCCCTTCAAAAAGTGCATCAATTTGTCATTTCCGGGCATAGACGTATCCACACGTTTGCATACGTCGAGAACCTCTTCAATATAACAGGTGAATGTTTCACCGGGTTGTTGCGCTCGATCACGTAAGCGGTGCTCGGCGCGCAACTTGTGGACCGCAGGGCGACTGAAAACTGCAGCGAAACTGGTCTTGAACGCGGACCAGGACTGAAAGTCGGCTTCGTGATTTTTAAACCACAAGTAAGCCACTCCCGCAACGTAGAATATGACGGCATCTAACTTGGCGGTATCATCCCATCGATTGTGCAAGCTCACCCGTTCGTACGTAGACAACCAGTCATTGACGTCCTGACCGCTGAAAACCGCTTGATGGCGTTGCGAGACAGCGCCAGAGCAGGCAACGGGTTGTGGCGGCGGCGACGGCTAGGGAGAGTCAGGCATGACGGGAGACAGAGTCCGAGACCGGAGTTCCAGGGTGTAGATGTTCTTGAGTACCCCGCACCTTTCACTAATTGTAATGGGTGCACTGAACAGTTCCGAGGGTAACGTCTCTTTGTAAGCGAGGAGGCAGGTGACGCAGAGCAGGAACAGCTGGTTGCCCGAACGGCTCACACTCGTGCCAAGCACTGGCGATCCGGCTGGCCCACTGGTTGCACAGCAGGCATGGAAGACGATCTGGATGGCCTTGTTCTTGTGCTCTTCTTCTTCATTACAATATATATATATATATATATATATATATATATATATATAGTCATATTATAAGAACCGATATCATATATATCATGTATAGCCATACCATAGATATCATGCGTGTGTGTGTGTGTGTGTGTGTGTGTGTGTGTGTGTGTGTGTGTGTGTGTGCGTGCATATATTTTGCGAGAATTATTCATAAACTTCATATTCTTATCTGTACATAGTCATTGTCACCGTTTTAGGCCTTTGTCGTGAGGATCTCGCTCGAGAGAATAAAGAACAGTCTCACTGCCTATACGTGTCAACGCCTCGATGAACTTCCTATGACCCACTTACAACCTGATATTCTGATTTCAGGGCGTCCAATCACACCGCGATACGTGCACTGATTCGATCTATCATTCGAAGTTAACTGCATGCACAAGTTTCGTCAATCCCTCCTGAGACCCATCGGACGCCCTTTTGTGGCAGCCAACACCACATCGTGATGAAAGAAATAGCTACCGTGACGTGCCCCCAAAAACTGATACCGCACCTCATACCTGCGCGAACTTAGGCTCAAGCTTTCACTATATTGCCACCTTCTCAGCAGCCACCACAGCCAGCAGCTGCAATGCACGGTACCCTGCACCCTATTACAGCAAGACGTCTGCTGCTTCACTCTTACAACGCCTGGAGCGCACCTCGACCTGTTTGCTATTATTGTGGCATCCATGGCCATATTTCAAGGTTTTGCAGACGCCGTTAGCAAGATGAAAAGGGTCGTTATGATGGAATTGAAAGGGATTGCTTTTAGTGCTTTGTACCACTACTTTGGAATATTACTACAATCATCGACACTGTTAATCCTCTCCGCAGGAAATCAACGCTGCCGGTTCATTGCTTTTTCCGCGTCGTCGCTTTTCATCGCCGGCGTGGCGCTCCTCTTCCCCCACCCCCTTCCACCGCATATCCACCTCCGATCCCCACCTGCAAAACTAAATAGTGCAGCTTCACGTGGGAACGCTACAGGCTTCGGACAACATTAAAATTCTCTGGAGCGCGAGTCAAATGTGCTTTCGGCGTGTTTTGAAGGTGTACGGCTTGATAAAACTGTGCAGATGTGCTTAACGAGCCAAAGGTCACAACACGTATATACATATAGCAATAACGGGACAAATCTTGCATCCGCGTGGGAATATAAATACCTTGGTGTGTACTTGACCTCTCAGCTATGCTAGCATTGTCATGTTAACTATGTAATTTCTAAGGCGTGTAGAGTCCTTGGTATGTTGCGTAGAATTGCGAGATGCTTTCCTGTAGAAAGAAGGAACTTATTTTACAAGACTAACATAAGGCCAATACTGAAATATGCTTGTACCATCTGGGACCCCTGTACTGTGACAGACACAATGAAACTAGAAAGCATTAGAAAGCCTAATAGCCCATTTCGTGGTTCAGAATTACACTCGGTATTTTAGCGCATCCCAAACAAAGAAAAACTTAGTCTGGAATGCACTTCAATATCATAGAAAGACATTCAGATTAAAAATTTTTGCACAATATATGTCATTCTAAAACCGGTGCCAATCGTGATAGCTACATAAAGGCACCAGACTACACTTCTGCAAGGTGCGCTTACCCACTTAGGATTAAAGAGTGTGGATGTAGAGCTGAGGTTTTTAAGTTGTCTCTTTCCTGAGATGGTCAGAGAATGGAACATGTTGCCTCGTGATGCCGTATCGCTATATTCAAGTGAGGCCTTTGATTCAGCCGGGTGATTTGCATTTCCTTTATGTACTTTGTGCTTGCGTCCCCAGCACCGCTTGGTCTCACTTCGCACATGCATGGTTATGCTCTGCTTACCTTTATTTTGCGTCAGCGATTTGCCCTTAGCCGTAACTTTTGTACTCATGTGTTCTTTATTAACTGGTTTTATTTGTCAATGGAGTAAATACTTCTCTCCCCCCCCACCCACTCTAATGCCAAACTGGTGCTGTGGGCACTGTGATAAATAAATAAATAAATAAATAAATAAACAATTAAAAATACGGCTCAAGCCTTGGTTGACGCAGCTGCATCGCTTCCCGTTATTAGTACGGAATTCTGTTGTCCCTTGCGGAAGGTGAAGACACCATACAATGTCCGCTCCTTCGCTCTGCTAAATCAGTTCTTATTCAGCCCGCTAGTGTTTGCTCTACACGTGTTTTAATTGATGGCATCTCTCAGCAAACTATCTTCTAATTGTCGTGCTATCTTCGTGTACCCTTGCAATGATTTTGGAATGGGACTTACTGTCCTCAGCGTCAGCTTTCATATCTTGACGTCAGCGCAATGTTCATATGATAGAAACTTAATCTTCATACTACGTCGGTGCCTTCCGTCACGCCTACCGGCTGTTCCACTCCCCACGGCAATGAGCATATCCTAGTACTGGCTTCCGACACCATTGTTAATGGTTACGTGTTCCCTGCACTTATAGGTCACTGGATATCTGGTGGTCTTTGCATTGCTCCTAGCCTGATGCGGTTTCACGATGGCAGAGTGCTGGCCGCTGCATTTAACCCTACATCTCCAATTGCGCTCTCTCAGGGCACTGCCCCCGCGGGGGCGTCTGCGTCAGCAGGCGTTTGGTGTGTTGCGACACCACGTACCCGAGCACACGAGGGTTGGACCCTCCCGCGCGTAGCCGTGCGCGGCTTAGCCGTGTCCGAGGAAAGGGGGATCCTGGGGGTTGAGCCGATGCCGGGTGTTTGGACCTCTAAGGCCCCTCGGCGGAGGCAACACACCTCTTTGGCCTCTGCTTCACGTAGACGGCACCGCCAGACTGACCCACCTGGGGGAAATCGGTAGTTGCCTTTTCCTGTCTCTCTCTCTCTCTCCAGCCTCTGTCTTTCTCTCACTTTCCACCTTTCCTGTCTTCTCCTGGCTTCTCTTTACTTCTAATTTTCCAGGCAGCAAGGGTTAAGCTTGTGTGAATAACCAAGCTAGGTTATTTCATATTTGGTTATAGTGGTAATGTACAGCTGGCGTTTGCAGGCCGTGTTTCACAGGCCCTGCAGCGTGCCCTTGTAGGACTCCACGGTGGGTGGCTGGCGTTACCGCCGAAATTACAATCTCCTATGGCTACCTCCATTCCCCCACTACCTGATCGCTCCGTGAAGAGGGGGCGCACCAATGATGTTTCAGAATTTTTCGCCCGTCAAAAAGAAACTTTTCCTCGCTTCCACGTAGTCCACTCCGAAACACCAAACAAACCCGTACGAACAATCTCACCATTTCTCGTGTCCAAGTCTCTCACCCAAGTTCTTGGTACAGGTTACAAAGCATCCAGAATGGCAAGCGGTGATCTCCTCTTGGAGCTCCGCAACATGAAGCAATATGAAAACCTACCCAACCTAGTATCATTTGGCGACGCCAAAGTGACAGTAACTCCGCATCGTACTATGAATACCACGCGTGGCGTAGTCTCCGATGATGATCTCTGGGAGCTGACTGAGGCTGAGCTCTTGGAGGGCTTCAGTGAGCAAAACGTCATCAACGTTAAGCGAATTAAGATGAGGCGTGACAACAAGGAAATACAGACCAAACATCTGATACTTACTTTTGGCACAAGTGTCCTGCCCGAGTCCATCGAGGCCGGGTATATCAAGCTCCGTGTTCGGCCATACATCCCTAATCCTCTGTGTTGCTTCAAATGCCAGCGTTTCCGTCACAGCTCACAGAGCTGCCGAGGCCGCCAAACCTGCGCTAAATGCAGTGCTAATGAACACACTTCTGAATCTTGTGAAAACTCTCTCCACTGCGTAAACTGTGAAGGCGAGCACGCTGCATACTCGCGGTCGTGCCCATCTTGGAAGAAAGAAAAGGAAATCGTTACGATTAAAGTAACAGAAAACATAAGTTTCAAAGAAGCACGCAGGCGGGAATCCTTCCTGCCAAAGCACACCTTTGCCAGTGCGACGTGTCAGGGGGCAGCGCCACAACGGTCTCCGGCGGCTGTCCGACCCACACCCAGTGAGGCGGCAGTGACGCCATCCGCCCCCTCGGCGGCTGCAGCTAACGCTGCTACGCCCACACAGCAGACGGGGCCATCGACCCCGAAGGTGGGCGAAGCCGAGGCTGCCCCAACCTCCTCGGCCCCTTCCAGCGCTGGCAAGAGTCGGCGCAGCCAAATCCCTCAGAGAGCCCCATCCACCTCCGGGCTGGTGGGCGCAGGGGTCCTGCCTTCCGAGGCAGGGCCCTCACGGAAAACTTCTCGCTCGTTAGAGCATGTGTCTGGAGCCTCACAAGAGGCAATGGACACTACACCTGTCCTCAAGGCGCACCAAACACCTAAGGAGCGGCGAGGCTCCCTCGAACGCTCCAGAAAGGGCAGAACCCTCGTTACAGGGCCCCGAAAGAGCTCTTTAACCTAAGGCATCACCTCCGTTTCCATACAGACAGCACTTATTTACTTTCAATATGGATACACAAATTATTCAATGGAACGTCAGAGTTCTTCTTAGGAACCTTGATGACTTGCAAGAGCTTATCCAAAAACACAATCCAAATTGCTGTGTCTACAGGAAACACACTCAAAACCACAACACACAAACTTTCTCCGACCGTATGTCAAGTTCCGCAAAGATCGCGATGATGCTGCCGTATCAACAGGTGGTGTTGCCATTTTTATTCATAAAAGTATCTCCTGTCAGCGTTTACAGCTACAAACGCCCCTTGAAGCAGTGGCGGTTCGAGCTGTTCTTCTAAATAAACTCGTCACCATTTGCTCGCTTTACGTACCCCCACACTACAAATTAACGAAACATGAATTCCAATCCTTTATAGATCAATTGCCAGAACCTTATGTTGTTCTTGGGGATTTCAATGTGAGCTCCCTGTGGGGCGGCTCTCGTATAGATGCGCGAGGTCGTCTTGTTGAACAGTTCCTTTTTTCTTCTGGTGCGTGCCTTCTGAATAAGAAGGAACCCACATATTATTCTCTTGCAAACAGAAGATTTTCTTCAATTGACCTCAGCATAGTTTCGCCGTCTATACTGCCTGAACCTGAATGGGAAGTTACCAACAATCCTTACGGGAGCGACCACTTCCCTATACTGCTGGGAACGTATCAAGAAAACGAATATCTACCACAGGCTCCTAGGTGGAAGATCGATACAGCCGACTGGGAGAAGTTCCGAACTCTCACTAGTATCTCATAGAATGACATGTCTTCTTTAGGAATTGATGCTGCTGCGCAGTATTTTACAGCCTTCATTATAGATGCTGCATCTAAATGCATATCAGAAGTAAATGGCTTATCATGTAAACGGCGTGTCCCGTGGTGGAACGACGATTGTAGGATCGCTCGTAAGAAACAAGACAAAGCGTGGGGATAGCTACGCGCCTCCCCCACTGCGGAAAATCTTATCAACTTTTAAAAAGTAAAATCCCAAGGCAGGTTCACCCGCCGACAGGCCAGAAGAGAGAGTTGGCAGAAGTTTTAATTAGGTATCAACTCGTATACAGATGAGGCCAAAGTCTGGAACAGGGTTAATAGGATAAGAGGGCGACAAACATACTCCATCCCTTTGGTAAACACAAAAGGCGATACCCTGGAACACCAGGCAGATTCACGTGGGGAGCATTTTGAGAGCGTGTCAAGTTCAACCAGTTATTCATAATCTTTTCTCAAATATAAACAAATAGAAGAACGTAAGCCATTCACAAGAAAAAGTCGAGAGAATGAGCCTTACAACCGTCCCTTTAGTATCGCCGAGCTGAGAGCTGCCTTGATCACATGCAAGAGCTCTGCAGCAGGACCTCATCGAATTATGTACGACATAATTAAGAACGTACACACTGACACCAAACTCACACTACTCACGCTTTTCAACGCTATTTGGGCTACGGGATACCTCCCATCCACATGGAAAGAAGCGATTGTGGTCCCTGTTCTTAAGCAGGGTAAAGACCCTTCCTTGGCGGCAAGTTACCGTCCGATAGCCCTTACAAATTGTCTTTGTAAGCTTTCTGAAAAAATGGTTAACCGCAGACTTGTACATTTCCTTGAACTCAACAATATGTTCGATCCCTTTCAGTGTGGCTTCAGAGAAGGGCGGTCCACAACCGATCACCTTGTGCGCATTGAGGGAAACATTCGCGACGCCTTTCTACATAAACATTTCCTATCCGTATTCCTCGATATGGAGAAGGCGTACGACACTACGTGGCGCTATGGAATCTTGAGAGACTTGTCGGTAATTGGCATCCGTGGCAATGTGCTCGTCCTAATAGAGAGCTATTTGTCTAACCGTACATTCCGCGTGAAAGTCGGCAATGTATTGTCGCGACCTTTTATACAGGAAACTGGTGTACCTCAAGGAGGTGTACTGAGCTGCCCGCTCTTCATCGTGAAAATGAACACCCTTCGTGCTTAATTACCGCCAACCATTTTTTATTCTGTTTACGTAGACGACATACAGATAGGTTTCAAATCCTGCAACCTTACAGTATGTGAGAGGCAAGTACAACAGGGCTTGAACAAAGTGTCCAAATGGGCAGAAGAAAGCGGATTTAAAGTTAACCCCAACAAAATTTCCTGTGTGCTTGTCACAAGAACCCAGTATAGAAATGTATGGTCAGCGAATTCCTGTGAACAAAGAACGCAAGTTCTTAGGCATCATACTTGATTCGAAATTAACTTTTATTGCCCACATAAAGTACCTCGAGGTCAAATGCTTAAAAACAATGAACTTACTTAAAGTGTTATCCCACATAACATGGGGCAGCGACAGGAAATGTTAAATGAATCTTTACAAGAGCCTCATCCGATCACGGTTGGACTACGGTGCCGTCATCTATCATTCTGCAGCCCCGAGCGCGCTAAAGATGCTAGATCCGACCCACCATCTAGGAATCCGACTGGCCACTGGAGCTTTCAGAACAAGTCCTATTGAAAGCCTATATGCAGAATCAAATGAGTGGTCACTTCATCTGCAGAGAACATACACCAGCCAAACATATTTTTTGAAAGTCCACTCTAATCCTCAAAATCCGTGTTTTAATACCATTAACGATACGACATATGCTACACTCTTCCATAATCGTCCCTCCGTAAGACAGCCTTTCTCGCTGCGTGTGAGGGAGCTTAGTGATGAAATGCGTGTCCCAATCCTCGAGCTTCGCCCAATGCATCCAGCCAAGCTGCTACCTCCTTGGGAGTGGCAGCTGATACAATGCGATATATCCTTCATGCAAGTTACAAAACACGCTCCAGAGATTGAAATCCAAATGCATTTCCGGGAACTCCAGCACAAATATTCCTGCACGGAGTTCTACACAGAAGCATCGAAGTCACACGACGGGGTGTCCTACGCAGCCGTCGGTCCATCCTTCTCGGAAACCGATGTACTGCATCCGGAAACTAGTATCTTTACGGATGAGGCTTACGCACTGTTGTCGGTCGTAAAGTATATAAATAAATCAAAACTCCAGAAATCAGTTATATATACGGACTCCCTCAGTGTTGTGAAGGCCTTGATGTCTTTCTGTAGCCACAAAAATCCGGTAAATAATGAACTCCGTACTATGTAAAGCATATATATCTAACCAACGTGTGATTATATGTTGGGTGCCTGGACATAGGGGCTTTGAGGGAAACGTACTAGCGGACCAGATGGCCACATCAATTTCATTGCATGCAGTTAGTCCTACTGCTTCGGTCCCTCTCACAGACCTGAAGCCTTTCTTAAGAAGAAAACTGCGAAACCACTGGCAACTTATGTGGGACGCAGAAGTAAATAACAAACTGCACGTGATAAAGCCACAGTTAGGATTCTGGCCCTCGAATACAAGATCGCGCCGAACAGATGTCCTATTCTGTCGTCTAAGAATAGGACACACATTTGGCACCCATAACTTTCTACTCACCGGCAGTGAGCCTCCAACTTGTGGTAGATGCGGGGAGAGGCTGACCGTACTCCACGTCCTCCTGGAGTGTCGGGAAGTCGAATATGAAAGAAACATTTCCCCTTAGCATACGGGCAGCACATCCCCCTACATCCCGTAATGCTACTTGGCCCAGAACCTTTATTTGGCACCAACGCAGTCCTAAGTTTTCTGAAAGATGTTGTCCTGCATGTTGTTAGCCCCACATGTTCGTAGCGGGTCCTCTCTTCAGAGGGTGCCGCTGTGATAGCTCTCTGGTATAGCACATGCCTCTAGGCCCTTGTGTTTCAAGAGCTCTGGCGAGGCAGCAGTGCTCCAAGTAATTTTACCATCTTACATATATTCTATTCTGCATCATTCTTTTACGATGGATATTAATGATCATAGTATTCGTCATTAGTCATCGCCATAATTTTATAGCACGTAGAGTTTACGCACTTTACAGCGAATATTTTTAGGCCACTTTACAGCGAAGTCACACCTTCCATAATACATCGTCAACATTACCACTTGTCATGGCGCTCTTTGGCCAAACGTGGCCCTTGCGCCATAAAACATCACACATCATCATCAACAGGGCACTGCTATGACTTGCTTTACTGGCATCAGACCTCTTTCCCTAGTACCCTTTCCACTGAATCGCCGCCTCTGTCTACCACACGTGATGATGATACTGTGACCACTTTAACAGCTGCCATAAATCCCCATCTGACTGGCCTTGGAATCCCCCCCCGAATTTTGATGCCGTAACTTTTAACTCTACTAGCATAAAAAAATAATAGACACTCTTAAACTTGCGTCTTCTTGTGGAATAGACGAAATCACGACGAAATTTCTAGAAAAATACTACTGAGCATTCTTCTATCATCTTAGCATTTTTTCACAGTCGTACCTGTCTTCATCCTTGCCTCATGATTGGAAAACAGCAAAGGTTATTCTGATCCACAAATCTGGCGAAAGTCAGTACCGTGTAAAATAATGGAGCACATTATATTTTCTAACCTTGTCAACTTCTTTGAAGAATTTTTTTCTTCTTTGAAGAAATAATTTTTTCTCTAACAGTCAACATGGCTTTCGCAAATTGTTTTCTTGTGAGACTCAGCTCGTAGCTTTTACTAATGACTTACATGTATATCTTGATATTGGTTTTTTGACTGATTACATACTTTTGGATTTTTCGAAAGCTTTTTACAATGTGAAACGTGTATTGCTACTCCAATCCAATCCTTCCTTTCATCTAGTTCCCAATTTGCTGTAACTAATGACCTCATCTAACGCGGCTCCAGTTGAATACGGTGTTCCACAAGGGTCTGTTCTTGGTCCTCTGTTATTTTTAATATATATTAACGATTTACCTGATAACATTTCCTCATAAATTTGTTTATTCGCTATTTATTCCCTAATGCCTCTGATATAGCTACCTTTCAATCTGATTTAAATAACATATCTAATTGGCACCTCACTTGGTGCATTGAACTTAACATTATTAAATGCAAATCTATGCTGATTTCTCGTTCTAACACAACTTACCCTACCTACGTCCTCAATGACTGCCCCTTCAATCTGTGACATACTACCGTTATCTTGGCATTCATATAACTAGCGATCTTTCTTGGAAGCAGCATGTACAATGTGCAATATCTAAAGCTAACTGCTCCTTAGGAGACATGAAGAGGATTTTTTCGCTTGCACCTGTTTTATTAAAGCGGCTGTTGTACACGACATACATCCGCCCCAAATTAGAATATGCCTCAACCCTATGGGATTCTGATCAGATCACATTAATTAACGAAATGGAATCAGTGCAAAATCGCTCTGTTCGTTTCATCTTAGCTAACTAACATCGCACTGCTAGTGCTGTATAAATGAAGAGTACCTTTCAAATCCCATTATTATCTCTTGGCAGAAAGTAATCACGCATTTCCCTTTTTGATAAAATTTACTACCGCAACGTATCTCTTCGCCTTTTTTGGATTCAACCTGCGCCTTATTATTCGGCTCGAAGTGATCAAGTACACAATGTTAAGGTACCCCGTCATAACGCCGTCGCGTGCTCACAATCATTCCTTCCTAGGACTTCAGTCGACTGGAATAATCTACCTACATCATTAGTAAGCATTACTGACCCCATTCTTTTTAGAATGCACTAATCAACATAAGATAATTTATGGTGGCAAATGGCATAATTACGTACTTGTTTGTGAACATTGTCTGCTTGCTAAAGTGTGCTCTTTCTTTATTTTCACATTTTGCAAGTCTCTGTTTTGCTTGTTATGAATGCATTACTAGTTTTTTCATGTCGCGTTTGTTGCCTGCACTGTGAATTCTTAGAACTAATCCTGTAATTTTTTTTACTCTTGGAATGTATTCTCGCCCCTCCCCTCTGCAAGGTGCGATTATGTACTTTGAGGGTATCACAAATAAATAAATAAAATAAATAATGCACAGGCAGACGCCCTTCCGCCTTATCGCAAAAATACAACGCTTCATTTGACGTTTACTCCAAGCATCTGGCATGAACTTCCGCCGCAGTGCATCGCATTGAAACCGATGGTACACCGATTGTACGCCGCCGCCCATACCGCGCGTCCCTAGCACAACGTTGATGACATGATCAAAACAGTCTTCATTTGGATGTCGTCCAGTTTCTGGTCGTGTCAGGTTGTGTTTGTGCCAAAAAACAAGGCTCGGTACGATTTTGCGCCATTTATCAAGCAGTTAATGAGATCACACGCAAAGACGCTTATCTGATGCCTAGAATCGACAATGTCGTTGACTCCCTCCAAGTCGCTCAATATTTCTCAAGTCTAGATCTCAGGTCCAGGTGTTAGCAAATGCCTATGCACGAAGCGCACAAGACAGCCTTTGCAACACCAGACGAACTTGACGAGTTCAATGTACTGCCCTTTGGTTTATGTGATGCTTCGGCAGCACTTCAAATTATTATACACATAGCTTTATGCGGACTTATATGAAAGGGGTGTTTGTGTTAATTAGATGACATAGTAATTTTTTCTACACCCTTTCGTCAGCAACTTGACGTATGGACAGAGCTTTGCCATGCGTCTCCAACGCTGGACTCCTACTCAAAACAAAAAAATGTCATTTTGTCAGAGAGAACATTGAAGTGTTGACCACCTTTTCAGTAAAGATGGCCTTCCACCTGATCCTGACAAGATTACTGCCGTAATTCAATTCCCTCTCCCAGAAAATCAAAAACAGTGAAGAATTTCTTCAGCCCGGCATTCTACTTCCTCCGATTCATCAGCCATTTTGCTGCAATAGCGTCACCACTGCACAAGCTGCTGATGTCGGACATTGCTTTCACTTGGGCACTGCGAACTTTCTTTCAAAGCCCTGAAGCAAACCTTAACATCCGACCCCGTCCTCGATCACTTAGATGAGAACACACCAACTTGTTCGCACACCCACGCTGTTCGCCATTCGATCGGTGCTCTCCTCTTCTACAGCGTGATAACACTACACGAGAGATATTTGTTGTTCATTCCAGTCGCGCTATAATGCCTGCCGAACAGAAGAAAGCAGGAATGTGTCGCAGTATTTGGGCCTATAGAAAAATTTCGGCCATATCTTTATGGATGCCACTTCACAGTCATCGCCAACCCCCCCCCCCCCCCCGCCGTCCCGCCTTATGCTGGTTGTCTCACTGAAAAAGTTGTCTGGACGTCTTGGTCGCTGGGTGCTCCGATTGCAAAGAGTACGATTTTTACGTTGTGTTCAAGTCTGGAAAAAACATCAAGATTTCGACGCTCTGTCCCGGTGGCCACTGCCACTATTATTTTCGAGCACATCACTTCATTCCTCGCCGCTTGATGATGAGACTGTGTCTCCACTTAGGTCATTACCGCTAACGGTAACTCCCACGCTATCTTACAATGGTGGCACTCAGTTCGCCTCATTGCAACTTTCTGATCGGTACTGAAACCCCATTATCCAACGCCCTCTGCTCTAAATCCAAGATTACGTTGACAACTGTGACATAAGCTCGTAAACGATGTGCTGCACCGCTACATTTACGACACCGACAGACACCGTTGGGTACTTATCCTTCTACGTTCGCTGCGCATACAGGACTTGAAGCCTTCCACGACGACAAATATGCTGACCACTTGGATTTCCACAAATTATACAACCGCATTAGGAGCCGTTTCTTTTGGCCAGGGATGTCTATCTTTGGACAAAAGTACGTCGCATCTTACGTCCAAAGTAAATGGCGTAAACGACCAACTTCACCTCCTACTGGGCATTTATAGCCCATCCCATTTCCCTAGACACATTATGTCATCGCTGGAATAGACCTGGTCGGGCTTTTGCCCATAACGCCACCACGTCATCGATCGATCGTGACAGCTCTGAATCATCGCACATGATACGTAGCAATCGTTCCTCCACGCTATAGTTCGGCCTCAGACACTGCCACGTTCTTTCAGAAGTGTCCAATGTCGACAGCCTTGAGGAACCCACGCCTGTACCCCGAAAGTACTTGGCCATTTTAGACAATTACATAGGCACCAGGAAGTGGTACCCCTCGCCGCACAAGTCGCTTAGCAGGGAAGAAGCTGTCGCATGGAGATAACTACAAACAAGGTCGCACCCTAACCTCAACGTCCTAAGTAAAATACATCCTACATTATGTAAAAAGAAATGCTCATGGTGCAATGAGAAGTCCACATTATACCATATAACGTGGGCATGTCAACAAACTGACGTAGTCCCAATCATATCACACCCAAGTGCGGAGCAATGGCCGGTACTGCTGTCCAGCGGCCGCTGCGAAGACCAGCTAGGTCTAGTGCGGCGTGCACGACGGACAGCAGAGGCCAGTGGAGCCCCGCACTGAGGGCAGCCAACCAATGCGATAGAGGACGGACGAAGCAGCGGGTGAAGACCTGCGGGGAAGCCACAAGTAGGAAGGCTACCCTGACGAATCCGCCCCAGCCGCAGAAAAACAATTATTAGAGCTCAGTAAAGTTTTCACTCACTCACTCACTCACTCACTTTGGACGCCGTTGTTCTGCATCATGGTGCACCTTGTACACTGTTTAGTGATCGCTTCAAAACATTCATGTCAACTAACATCAAAGAAGTACTCAGAGATTGTGGCACAGTTCCTGAGACGACATCTGTATACTATACTCAAATTGCTTAACAGAGCGATTTCATCGTACACGAATGGATATGATATCAACGTATATCGGGCCAAACCATGACAACGCGGACATACTTTTGGCGTTTGTGACGTTTGCTCACAACACCGCTGCACAACGAATTACAGGGTGATCACCTTTGTGCATGGTTTAATTCTGTTCGCCAACCTTACCCGCCGTGGTTGCTCAGTGGCTATGGTGTTGGGCTGCTGAGCACGAGGTCGCGGGATCGAATCCCGGCCACGGCGGCCGCATTTCGATGGGGGCGAAATGCGAAAACACCCGTGTACTAAGATTTAGGTGCACGGTAAAGAACCCCAGGTGGTCAAAATTTCCGGAGTCCTCCACTACGGCGTGCCTCATAATCAGAAAGTGGTTTTGACAAGTAAAACCCCAAATATTATTATTATTATTATTATTGTTCGCCAACCTTCACCATCGACGCCACTTTATTAAATTCCCCAACTGACACCTCGGCAAGCACACCCGAACAGTTCCTCTCGAGACTTGACGAATGCCGGCAACGTGCTTGCGTCAGTACACAAGACAGAAGGTAGTCAGCTGGATCGAAAGCAGCGTTACTACATCTCTCGTCCATACGTCTGCTTTCTTCCTGGAGACGATGTGCTCCTTTGAATGCCCGTTCATACACTCGGATTCTGTGCGAAATTTGAATCCCGCTTCCATGAACCATACATTAATAATGAACAAACATCCCTAGTGAGCTCTCGTATTACTCCCGTCGAGGCTTCTTCGGACCATCGTTAACGTGGTTTGAAGATATTTCAGGCCTCGCGTCTCAAACGATTTGTTCGGTGTTCCCTTTCAGGCTAAGTTGCGGCCTGGCTGGCCGATAGCGCTCACGGGGAAATTAGTGTGAGCACTATTGGTATGCTTTATCGTGACATCTGTGCACACAATTATCGTTTTGGGCCTCTGTCGGGGGCACTCACTCCAGAGAATAAAGAGCCTGACAGCCTAAACGTATGTATATATATATATATATATATATATATATATATATATATATATATATATATATATATATGTATTTATATTATGTTTTGACGCGTGCACTTGTTCATTTATTTCGGGTGACCGCTTTTCACCATCTGACAAATGTTACCGCTAAGCGCCAGACACGAACAGATGTCACGAAAGTTTCTCGAATGTTCCCGATATTTCTACCCCTTTTCTGTTGTCACCGAAGCTTCTGTAATCTCACTGCGTGTGCGCCGCGAATTGTGCAGAATTTCCTGCAAGACACGTGAGCACCAGCGACTACTCTGGAACCTTCGATTGTTCATGTATAAAAGCCGACGGGATTGACCGGCAGATCAGATTTCGACGATCGCGGAATGTGTCGGCCACTACCGTTAGGCTTTAAGTGTAGCCTGTTTTTGTGGACAAAGGTTCATCCAATAAAAGTTAGTATCGTAATTCACAGTATTGCTACTGTGTTCTTTCCCGTCACTATTGCGTGACGATATATATACATACATGTATTCTTTTAAGACGACATATTACATATTTGTGTACGCCATCTATTCTTGGCATTTCCGTGCTGTGGTGGCAAGGAACCGACCATGAACCTTGGTCATATGGTAAATTGAGCATTATACTAGGCGAATGCATCTCGACTTTACTTATGAGTAAATTGTATTGCTACAGACGATCGCTTTGGTGGACTCAGTACCACCTTTGACGTAGGTAGCGCGTTTCGGTAGCAATTGAGAGTATTTTTCTTCCCTGCAACCAAAGAGCATGTCACCTGGAGCATGTCATTGAAGTTGGTGACCCAATTTTTTGCCAGAAAGCTTAGCATTATGTTTAATTCCTCTAATTATGATTACTCAAGATAAAATGCCCACATAGTCACTCTGCCACCTTGACTTGCTTTCAATTGAGTCTGCAGTATCTTGGCATGAAACTATGTAGAATTCGTGCGGTCACCGGCATTCCGTCCTAATTCCTGAGTGAAGGCGTTATATGTGTGCGAAGATACGTCTTAGATCTGAAATGGAGGGCATGGCCACCATCTGCGCATATCAGTCATTCACTTCGGTTTTTCCGGTTACGGACACTTCTTCTATCGCATGTTAAATCTAACGTTGTGGCTGAAGAATAAAATTGTTGCAAAGCGTGGACAAGCAGGTACACTGTTACGCGATGTCCATATAAGCGTAACATAAATATAATGCTTTCATTATCGCATTGCAGACTTCCTGGTCTTTAAATTTCTATGGTTATTCGCTTGATGGATAACGATGTGTTGAGAGTATTGCAGTCTCGTTTGTGAGCTGTGAAACACATTACAAATTGTCATTTTTAATAGATGTCAGCATTATAACCACTTTTTTTCTTTGTTACCAGGTGGAAAAAAGAAAGGAACCGCGAATTGACCGGTAGGTAATATTAGGTTCTGATTTATGGCTCACTTATGCTTTTGGTGTGCACGTACGTGAAATATTGGCTGCGCATAAATGAACATGGACTTGTATATCCATTATTTTTGCTATTCTTACTGCATTATCTCCTTTCTTCTAATAATAATTTTCATAATTACCTCGAGATTTTCTCTAGCCATGTTATTCATATTAGACGAAGGCCCTGTAATTTGAGACCATGAAAATGATTATCAAGCTTCAGAGCGCCCAATGTAATTTCACAGCTTCTGTGTAGATGAGCTTCTGTTTTGTTTTCCAGAACGCGCATGTTTCAGGACGCCTTAACACAGAAGGTGGCCACGAGTGAGCAGAGCATGATGATGTCTTGGAATTCGTTCGGACTCGCTTGGTTACGTGCTTTACAGATTCGCACAATTTTTGCAACATAACAAACAAGCGTACGAGCCGGAGGGAGCACCAGAACATCATGATGCGACTTTTCGTCTCAGGCCCATAAATAAGTTCCTTTAATTCTGTTTATTGGCAACCAATATAAAAAAATTGATACTTGTCGTATGTGTTCTACTAGGCAGACGTGACTTCACAAGGGCTCGATATTGCTTGAGCAATCTGTGAGCCCTAATGTGACCAGTTGCTGAACTAGGTACATTTGCTGTGAATATTTTCAATTTCTTTTATCTAATTCGCACATTAGGACATAAATGCCGCTACTGACTGTACTGTCAATTTTTAAGGATTGCAAATAGCCTATAATAAATAACGGTGTTCAGTCGAGGTATTTTATCGCGCAGTTAAAATTGCAGTAATTATTCAGATAAAAAACCTACTGAAACCTGTTGATACACCTATAGCACACGAAAATACCTTGATGACATTTATATTCAGGGCTACGACAGCTACTCCAGCAGTATAGTTCGCAATAATCTTGCTGTTACTGGAGGGTAACTGCTGCTAAAGCTAAATTGTAAATGAAGACTTGTACGTTTCGTCGTGCTGTCATATTTTACTGAAAGTACAATAGTTGTTTCATAGCAGGAACCTATCAGCATTTCCCAGCCGAATTTAACTTTTAGGCGATGGGTCATTCGTACACATAAAACAGCTCTTTGGCATATTAGGTATATATTAGTGTCAGCTATAGATACAGCACTCCCAGAGTGTTCGCAGGCTGTTCCTATATATTCACATTATAATTTCCGAATAGTAAGAATAAAACAGTTTCTAGGATAGAGCCTTCAGCCGCCACTCATTCTACACATCCTAATTTTACAATGAACAACATGTTTTATCTCCACTTCATACGCAATGTCAGATGGCTTCCTTCATCATGAGGCAAAGGCATAAATTTCATAGGGAAAGGAGCTTAAAAATCCGGTATGTTGTGCAACATCAAAAGCACTTTTAATATAAAGAAGTATAACAAGAACTAACGCTCTTTACTTCTTGTTAGATTTGTTTTAATTTAGCTAAACATACCCACCAACACATATATTTTACGAAACATTCGCACACCAGCTGAAAAGTGAAGTATAACAGAATGGCAGTTTCACCCGAAGACGAAGTGTTTGAAGTGGTAGGGAAGTTTAACACTTTGATGAAGGCGTCTCCGGGTGCTGGCACGATGAGGAGCGCGCCAGCGGCGTTCCGGGCGTCGATTGTGCACAGGGATCTGAATAAAGGAAAACCGCTTGCATTTGTCAGCCTCTAGAAAAAGGCTACAACAAACTGAGCTTGACGTTTACTGTGCGCGTTCCACATAGACAGTTGTGTTCATCACGGCGGCGTATACACAAACCTAATCGGAAGGAAAACTAATGTAGGCGCGCACAGCCCTCATGCCAGTAGTGAAAGACAAGATGCAGAGCTCATTCAGTTGAGCGCGCTGTTCCGTCCAGTGGTATTTTTTTTTTTTGAATTTTCGAAGCCGATTGGACCGCTCGTCTCTGGAAGCCTTCTGGCTTCCACACTGCAGTGCCAATAATGACGGGACAAATTCTTCTTAAGCGTCGGACTGTTCGCTATCGCAATAAAACCCGTTGATTCGTCTATTATGTTCTACGCTATGATGACCGAAAATTAGAAGTATATAATAGGGGTATAATCGATAAAATTATTCACTAGGGACCTTTCTGCGCACCATTCGGTAGTTCCGCACAGCGGTGGCCTTGGAAAGCACAAACACACAGACGCCTTAATGTTGCTTCGTCCTCCGGCCAGGTCTAGAGAGCGTTCACAAGTTCAATGTATGATAACAATTCCTAAGGTACCTTTGCCTGAAATTTCTGTCAGATCAATAAAGACATCGCAAATATCAATAAATATAGTAATTGAAAACATCGGATATATAACCCTCTGGAATTTATTTATTGTAGCCAATGAGTCCACCCTTTCTTTTGACGACTTGATACTGCCATATATGTAGCGCCAGGCAGACATTATATGTTTAAAAAAGGAGTTCTATAGTTTCTGCGCACCTTAAAATTTCGTGACAAACCGCGTCTGGCCTCGCTTAGCAGCACTGAAGGCAATTATGTGATATCCTGTCTGTCTGTCTGTCTGTCTGTCTGTCTGTCTGTCTGTCTGTCTGTCTGTCTGTCTGTCTGTCTGTCTGTCTGTCTGTCTGTCTGTCTGTCTGTCTGTCTGTCTGTCTGTCTGTCTGTCTGTCTGTCTGTCTGTCTGTCTGTCTGTCTGTCTGTCTGTCTGTCTGTCTGTCTGTCTGTCTGTCTGTCTGTCTGTCTGTCTGTCTGTCTGTCTGTCTGTCTGTCTGTCTGTCTGTCTGTCTGTCTGTCTGTCTGTCTGTCTGTCTGTCTGTCTGTCTGTCTGTCTGTCTGTCTGTCTGTCTGTCTGTCTGTCTGTCTGTCTGTCTGTCTGTCTGTCTGTCTGTCTGTCTGTCTGTCTGTCTGTCTGTCTGTCTGTCTGTCTGTCTGTCTGTCTGTCTGTCTGTCTGTCTGTCTGTCTGTCTGTCTGTCTGTCTGTCTGTCTGTCTGTCTGTCTGTCTGTCTGTCTGTCTGTCTGTCTGTCTGTCTGTCTGTCTGTCTGTCTGTCTGTCTGTCTGTCTGTCTGTCTGTCTGTCTGTCTGTCTGTCTGTCTGTCTGTCTGTCTGTCTGTCTGTCTGTCTGTCTGTCTGTCTGTCTGTCTGTCTGTCTGTCTGTCTGTCTGTCTGTCTGTCTGTCTGTCTGTCTGTCTGTCTGTCTGTCTGTCTGTCTGTCTGTCTGTCTGTCTGTCTGTCTGTCTGTCTGTCTGTCTGTCTGTCTGTCTGTCTGTCTGTCTGTCTGTCTGTCTGTCTGTCTGTCTGTCTGTCTGTCTGTCTGTCTGTCTGTCTGTCTGTCTGTCTGTCTGTCTGTCTGTCTGTCTGTCTGTCTGTCTGTCTGTCTGTCTGTCTGTCTGTCTGTCTGTCTGTCTGTCTGTCTGTCTGTCTGTCTGTCTGTCTGTCTGTCTGTCTGTCTGTCTGTCTGTCTGTCTGTCTGTCTGTCTGTCTGTCTGTCTGTCTGTCTGTCTGTCTGTCTGTCTGTCTGTCTGTCTGTCTGTCTGTCTGTCTGTCTGTCTGTCTGTCTGTCTGTCTGTCTGTCTGTCTGTATGTATGTATGTATGTATGTATGTATGTATGTATGTATGTATGTATGTATGTATGTATGTATGTATGTATGTATGTATGTATGTATGTATGTATGTATGTATGTATGTATGTATGTATGTATGTATGTATGTATGTATGTATGTATGTACGTCTGTCCTCGCCAACTCGAGACACTGTGTAGACCCTCTTTCAGTAGGCAGAGCATCGCGTTGCTATGCTGAGAGAACCGGATTCTAGACCAACCGTCGGACCAACCTGAGTCCATTGTATGTGATTCGGGGTGTGTGGTACTTTTTAGTAGGAGGAGGAGTAGATTTTAATGGAGAGAAAGGAGGAGAGGTCGGCCTGGAGAGCGTGTCTCTAGCCTGCTACTCCTCACTGGGGAATGGGGAAGTGGGAAATACAGGGAAAGGTAGGTGGCGGATGATTATGATATGGTACAATGAGATACTATATACACGTTGGCCAATATGCGGATGCGCACTGGAGACGCAATACACTAAGAGTAATCTTGTCCATACAAAAAGTAATCTTGCCACAAAAAGTTTTTGCGCAAACACATTTCGCACTGACTACACGTCTCACAGCTTCTAGAGGCGATCGTCTAAACCAGTCTCACTTAAAAAGTTCAAAAGTGCTTTTATGGCACGTTGGGCACAGTCAACACTCCTCCACGCGCCCAAAACCTTTTCTTCTGAAAAAGGGCGGGAGTCCAAGCTGTCAACTGTAGATTTGAGTTTTCTGCGTTCGGCCGCATATTGAGGGCACACGCAAAGTACGTGAGCTATTGTCTCGAGAGTGTGACAGACGCTACATTCAGGGTCCCGTGTTTGTCCAATCTTGTGAAGGTATCGATTGGTGTATGCCACACCCAGCCGTAATCGATGAATGAGCGTTTCCTGGCTTCTCCGCAACCGAAGTGGATGCCGGAATTGTAATCCAGCGTCAAGTCTATGGAGGCGCTCTTGTCGATGTTCGGGGTTGTCCCAATGTTGCGCCGTAGAAGTTTTAAGGGAGGTATGGAGCAAGGCGTTAATGTCATACCGGGAAATGTTCTGCGACTCAAAACCAGCACTGCAACTCATCAGCAATTATATGAGTGACAGAACCGCATATAGTCCCCTGGTTTATGACATCATGTATCTGCTTGCTGAGGCGTCTCATTCCGGACATACCATCGTGCTGCAGTGGATTCCTCGCCATTGTGGAATAGCTGGAAACGAACAGGCTGACGCAGAAGCAAAACAGGCACACACTGACGGAACTATTATACAAAATCATTTTTTTTAGTAAAACACTTTTACGCCAATATGGGTGACTTGGTATGTGCCACTCTTCATTGACAAAAAAACTTTTAGTATTTATCTGGGGCTGAGTGGAATTTCAATCAATCAATCAACCAATCAGTCAATAAATCTTGCCTGAATATATATTCGCATACGCGGCAGGGGCGGCCTTCTCGGAGGCACCGCAAGATAGCGCAGCTTACTTAGTGGGAGCGTGATAGCGAAGCCTGGTTACAGATCAGCCTCGCAGATTGCGCTTTTTTGTTACGGCCATATCGTGGCTTTGCTTTATTGCGGATCACAGTAACATCGGCCTTCATTGTGGGATGGGTTCTGGCATCATTTTTTTAATAATAATAGTTTTTATGTTATCTCCATTTCTACTCATGATGATTGAACATACGGCTTCGTGGTGATAGTAGATTGCTGTAGTAATACACCTATGACGTGTTAAAGTAACAAAATTGTAAAATAAAGCGACACTAATTCGCAAGACGGTAATTACGCCTGCACGTAGCGCGTGTAGGAGCTCAATAGTTTTTACAATGTCACTACACACATGCAGCCCGGCATCAGGCGCAAGCTAGGGCTGTATGTATTTCTTGGAAAATTATTTTATCCAAATAACAGGCCTCTAAAAAAGGGGACAACATTTGCAACACAATTAAATCGAATCCTTACATACCAACAGAGCTTCATTAAGGAATCTCAATAGTTGCATTTGTTCTAAAAGCGCTATTCCTATAGCACACTTATTACTTTTGATTTGCAGATACCGTACCTACATGCATGTGAGATCAGGAGGCAAGATGGGACCCCTCTTAGTCATCAACGCTTATGTGGGTAAGTATTCCTACGTTATAGGATTAAACTCTTTCATAAGATTTCTCTTTTCTTTGTGCAAAATTGTATTTAAATATTTGTTAGCTGCAAATTCACCGTTGTGTACGTGTTTGCTAAAGGGAAGTGCAAGTGGTACATTGCACACAATTTGCGCATACTTGTTTATTAGGAAATGTAATACTATCAGAAACGCCTTACCTATTTCTTGTTTATATAAGTTGAAGAGTGCAGAGGTTAAGGTGGCTCACCCTTATTTTCCTAGCAAGTGCAGGGCACCCACAAGTGTTTGTAGCAGTGGAGCAAAACGCGTCCACACTCTAGGCCACCAATTAAACGTTGACATTAAACACGGCGCTTCCGCATCGAAATACCATCGCAATTCAGCTAAGTTGTCGAAAATTCTTTGAGTATGCTGACTGCCAAACAAGACAGCGTGCCTGTACACGCCGCATAGCTCCCATACATCACAGCTTAATTTCTAACATCGCTTTTCAAGCTATCATTAGATTTCGTTGCTCTGAAACATGTAAATTACATAGCATAATTTGACAGCGCAGAAAAGAAAAAGCTTTTGTTTCATACCCTGCAAAAAAAATATTCCTGATTTAGGCCATATGAAGCCATACGAGTATTTACGTTTGTTTATCATGTACCTGATTACTTATGCTATCTCTAAGCTGTCTGCTTGCTTTGAAAGTTTGACCTTGTCACCTTGCGCTGAACTCTTCTATTTATGAAGTGCTGAACGTACAATGGTCAGCGTGCTTCAATTTTTGAATTTGTGTAATATGGTTGTTATCTTTACACGCCTTGAAGTCCGCTTTTGCCATACGAGTTCATAACATGTGGGTGTTTACATTAGGGGCTGTATAACGTAAAACTGTTCCAATATGTTTTCGTTCCAATCTCCTGACGTCAAATATGTGTAACCGCGGATGTAAGCATAGGACGGTTACCCGCCAGGGTTGTCTGAACAAACCAATCAAATGCTCCTCTCGTTCATAGGAGGTCACTTTTGTTTGCTTGAAAAACGAACAATATTGCCTGCACTGAGCGGCTTGTCTTGTCTAATTCGAGCATGCTCAAGTGGAGAGGGATTCGATGGGGCCGAGCCACTGCACTGAATATCGATAACCGGATGAAAAGGGTGGTGCCGGCGTCTGCAATTGGTCGGCTTTTTCTTACTTAGCTTGCGGTCACTCGTAGACAATCGCGGCGGCATGCAACGGAAGCTTAAGAATGAAGCTAAAACGGGTCTTCCGCAAAGAAGAGTTGGCAGAACGAGGTCGTAAATGTGCCGAAAGTTCTCGAAAACGTTACACGGCCACGCAAAAACTTCTATTACACGCAAATAAACCAATGCTGTCTGGCAGGGGCGAGTAGCCAGTGTCGGAGCGAACGGCGGCAGCCATCTTTTATTCCTTTCGGAGCGGGGCAGCCTGTGGCTGTTCAGAAGAAAATTCAGTTATTTACGCCATAATAATGCAACTTTAACGCGTACTCGTCATTTTGACGCGGTAACTTTTGCGGTTTTATGACGACGCGTGAGAGGCAGGTGAAGTGGGTGCAGCCCGAAAGCCTTTGCCCAATAGCTGAGGGCTAACGGCGAAAAAGTGTTGAATCAGAAATAATTTTTGTGTTGCTCCATCAAATTATGCATAATCAGTGTGTACACATCATATCAGATGCGGAGCTATCGCGGTTTTCGTGACGTCGTGCGACAGACAGGTGAAGTGGGGGTGGTCCAAAAGTGTTTTTGACCAATCGAGGTAAGCTGATTGCAGAATTGAAATAGAAAAGTTTGGAACAAATTTACGTTATAGTGCTCCAGGTGCGCATTATACAAGGCCAAAGTTATACAGCTGCTCCAGTGGCATCCGAATTGCACAGGATTCATAAGTGCAGTGCATGTGCAACGTAAAGAATCATGCGGTCCTGTTGCAAGATTAGCAGGCTAGACCATTACAGGAAACAATCACTTGAAACCCGGGGCCGTATAACGTAAACCTATTCAAATATATTTTTAGTCCAATCTCTTGATGTCAAATTTGCGTAACCGCCGACGCAAGCATCGGGCGGTGACCCGCAGGGTTGTCTGAACAGACCAATGAAGCGCTCTCCTCGTTTATAGGAGGTTAATTTTGTTTGCTTTATAAACGAATAACACTGAGCGGCTTGTCTTATCTAATTGGCTGACAAGAGGCGAGGAGCACGCTCAAGTGGAGAGGGACTCGATAAAGCCGAGCCAGTGCACCGAAAATCTATAACCGGCTGAGGAGGGTGGTGCCAGCGTTTGCGTTTGGTCCGCGTTCCTTTACTTAGCTTGCGGTGGCTGGTCGAAAATCGTGGCGGCATGCTACGGAAGCTTAAGAATGGCACTAAAACGGATCCCCAGCAAAGAAGAGTTGGCAAAGCAAGGTCGTAAACATGGTGAAAGTGCTCGAAAACATTACACTGACACGCAAAAGTTTTATTGTACGCAAATAAACCTAAGCTCTCCGGCAGGTGTGATTGGCCAGTGCTTGAGCGATCAGCGGCAGCCATCTTTTATTCCTTTCAGAACGGGGCAGCCTGCGGCTATTCAGAAGAATGTTCAGTTTTGTTCGGCTTATTAATACATCTTTAACGCGTACACGTCACTTTGACGCGGTAAGCTTTTGCGGTTTTGTGACGTCGCGTGACAGGCAGGCGTTGTGGATGCAGCCTGAAAACATCTGACCAATAGCCGAATGCTAATGACGAAAATGCGGCGAATCAGAAATGGCTATTTTTCTTTTCTTCGGTCCTTTCATGCATAATCAGTGTCCACACGTCATATCAGAGGGGTAGCTTTTGCAGTTTTCATGGCGTCGCGTGACAGATAGGCGAAGTGGGTTTGGTCCAAAAAAGTTTTTGACCAATCGCGGAGGGCTTATTGCAAAATTGGAACAGAAAATTTGGGAATAGCTTTACGTTACTGCGCCCCCGGTCTCGTCTCCTCCTTGACACGAATGAAATTAGGCCCATTTGTTCGGTAGGGAACCTTAAGCCAGAAGGCAAAATGAGAGTGCGTTGCAGTGAGCTTGATGCAGCAATACCTACACCAGGCCTGAACACTTATTTGACAACCAGTAAAGGTGCATTTCTGTCAAAAAAATATACAGGGGATAGTTTTGAAAAAGAAGCTTCGTGCTCATGGTTCAGGAAATTTCAAAGATAGGCTATGCATGATAATGCGAAGGTGGAAGCTGGCTCCGTTGAAGACACTTGTAACAGCGTTGTGCGTGTAAGGAAGTACCAATAGCCGAGCCCTACTGCAAGTGCTGTTGCTCGGGAGGTTTGGAGAGTCCTAGGGATAAAATGCTGCGGTTTAAATTGTTCACACCGGTTTCCTGGTAGTCTGCGGGTTCCCAAGCATTGTCACTGTGTCAATCTGTGCCATAACAACATCTCCCGACGTAGTGCTTCATAAGCGATGCTTCCTCGTGTGTGACATCAGACACGCCACACGACTTGTGAATTCAGCTTTCATTGATGATCGCAATATCCTGTACCTGAAAGCATGATTTTCTTGTACATGGATCGCCGTGAACTTAAAAAAAAGGTTATTCATCTATAAAGTGTCATAGTCCGATTTTATTGTTGTTTTATGCCAGCTGAAAAACAAGAAAGTTAGATGCATAGTTGGCTACTTTTCTAAATTAATTCCTTCTGCATGAAATAAATGTTGCGACAATCTTTTTATATGTTGCAGGGGATAAGGAAACGGACCCAAAGGTATCGGGACGCTACACTATTCTTTATGCCTCCGAAATTTGTTTCGTCGCAACTACGGCAGAACAAGGTAAGAAGTTAACAAATGCGGCCCCAAAAAGACTGCTAGTTTATTTTAATACAGTGCTTATGTATGATATATAAATATCTTATTCGTAGACATATGCGGAATAATTAACTGACCAATAAAGGAGCAGTAAATATATCGAGCATTGCAAAGGAATGCTTATAAACTGTGACCTTAGATAAGAAAAGGTTAGTAATGTTATAAAAAACTTGATATTTCGGCATTGCAAAATTTGCTGCTTACGTGATGCTTCATGTCAAGACACCTAAAACCCTGAAGCAGTTGTTAGTTGCAAGTGTTGTTATGTACTTCGTCCATTCAAATGCATGCCCTTTCTCCTCTTCCTCAGCTGGAAATAAGGATATCTTCCAGCAATTTTGTTGCTTCACTTGGTGTACACTGCTTTCGTGTTATCTTCATGCTTTAAAAAAATGTAACACGAATCAGCCCACCGTGGAGCCGTAGTCAACATTGCCCATTTTATTTCTAGAGCACTCCCCGCTGCTTAGTGCACTTTTCCAGGATATATTTAGTCCCGTGCCATAATACTATAGGAAAAGGTGAAATAAAAAATGTTATCAAAACTTATGCCTTTGTCAGAATAGTAGGAAATAGCTGTAGCGTTTAGCAGGCGTAGCGGAGAGCGTCGTTAGCTTCTTTTTAGGCGAAGTGTTTTCATGAATTATTCGTGAACATCATAATAATTCTTGTTTAGCCATGCAATTTTTTTTGTTCATTTCCTGTGTCTTTGGTGTAGTTTTTATTAATTCTTTTTACTGTACCACTGATGTTATGTGCTTCAGTTAGGTGCTCTAAGGGGGCGTAATTGGGCCGTTTGTCGAATACTACGTTTGTTTGTTTGAAAGTCAACATGTAAAGATGATTCCTTTGCAATTTCTTACATGCAAACCGATGAGGAGTTTTTTCTAGAGGGGCACTGTTGTAGAAATAAACAAATCGTTGGCAACTGGTTGCTGCTTCGACTGCGAACTTGATAAAGTTGTTTTATGTGCAGTCGCTGCTAATCTCTGTCGCTGCCGCTTGATGCCGCTTGATGCCGCTATGTTTACACATATATCATGCACAACCACATTGTTTATTATGAAAACTGATGCAATGGATCTTGTCTCGATGCATTCAAATAACTATATGACTGTTCAGCAAGCTTCCAATTGCAGGTTTCGCTTTAATTGGGTTATTCTATAGGTGCTGAATTATCAAACATACATTAGCAAGGTATAGATAACCTTTCCGAGAAATGCATAGGCGTTCCAGGTGCTTCCTTATAAAAACGTTGTTTTGTGTATTCAAGCACAAAAGTAACTGGAACGCCAATGCATTTCTCCGCAATGTTCGGGAATAAATACATCGAAACTGGTGTCATACTGATAATTCATTCCAAGCCTTGCGAACTCCACCCCTAGAATTTGTAGATTGTAATACGGGCCATAAGATAATTAGTTATAACTGAATTAGTGAACGTTTGTTAATTATTCGCTTATGCAGTTCACTTTTTTGTGCAAGTAATGGTTGCCTCTCCGAGCAGACCACATCATAAACTAGAATTATTGTTATCTGCCACAGGCAACCTTTAATAATTGTTGAATGTGTTGGCTGAAATACCCCGTGTGTGTGTATATATATATATTGCTGGAATATACGTACTGAACTGCGTGCTATGCGGCCAAGAAGAAAAACTTAAGGGGCCTGAACTACGCTCTTTGCTGAAATAATAACTGAATGAAAGTGGTCACTATCAGCAAGCGTTTTCTGCAATAGCTTGATCCAAAAACGCACAAGAGGTTGCCTGACTGATACAGAGCTCCTGTGTTTCACAGTCAAATGTAGCGATAAGCAAAACTTCGCATATTTTAATATCTGCGCGAAACTATTAAACTTAAATTGTAGAAATTTATCTAGACCTCACTAGATTAGCGCGTTACACTCTAGGTACAGCTTTCAAAGAAATTGTGCAGTCAGTACACAAAAATAAAGCAATGAATTTATCGTCCGTACCATAATTATAACGGAGATTACTGCAGTCACCACGTATGCTAACTTGATTTACTAAAATACATCCGAGGACGCTATATCCCAGAAGCAACAAGCGGGGTGCAGAATCCTCAATTTGCTGTCCCATAATGTTGCGCCTAGTGTTTTAGCCAAGGTTGTCCTTGTTGTATAATGTATACATTGTTCTACAGGATCCTAAGGCAGGAGGTTCGTACTGCATGGAATAAAAATAATTTATATGCTTGTCAAAAAGGCGCCGTGGGAAAGTAACTAGTTTTGTTTTATATAACAACGGATTCCAAGATTTCCTTAGGTATTGCAATTTTTCGAGCTCTTGAAATGTAGTATATTAGTAAACAGACTGTAACGCGATGTACTTCCGTTTTATTCCAGCTAATGCGTCGAAATCCCAGAGCCAAGTTGTCCCCATTCCAACATGTGATTTCAACATATATAAGAAAACTAACGTGCATAACCGCTTCAGCATTGTGACATAAATACATATTTATGGAATAGTTAATTACTGCATTCACGGTGGCCGTTAAAACTGTCATATATATTCATCATAGCCTGTTCTAATGCACTATATGAACTATATGCAACTATATGAACAATTCAGGAGCATTGCAGCTGCCGCCGTCGCCGCGAGGTTCCATTTAAAGACAAAGGGCGTTGAAACTGCACACCGTGTGCTGTTTGTCAAGTGAAAGCATGCGAGAGTGAGCAGGCGAACGCGTCCTATTACGTCCTATACTCGCGTGTGCGAGCGAGTAAGGCGTGACGAAAGCACGCCCTCTTCCGTCGAGCGTAAGGCATGCAGGTGAGGCGAAGGATAGGGGGTGATTTTTGCGCCGGCGGCTGCTGCTTAGGGCGCCGCCGCGCGGGCACCGTCTCTTGAAGGCGATCTGCGACGTTTCCAGACAGCGCGTGGTGCTGGTACTTTCGTATGTACAATGCTTACGGTGTTTCTTTCACGCTGAAGCCGGAGATACACGAAGGTCAATTCGATCGCTGCTGTTGCGGCGATTCCTAAATCGAGGACTCTCACAGCGAGTGGTGGCGCTCCTCGAGCGAGATGTGTTCATGCTTAGCTGTGCGTAGGTGACGCCGTGCTTCCTACTTTAGTTAAAACACGTTGGCGGACTAGTTGGTGTCAATTCGTAATATAATGTGTAAGCGTGACAGAACGAGGACGTAGAAAGACTGTTTCTTTCTACGTCCACGTTCCGTCGCACTTACACATTAAATCATTGTTAATTTAGTTATTAGGCGAATGTTTATGTTCTCATATGGCCTATAAAGCTATTATTCCTACTTCAGATAGCTATCTACTAATATGCTATCGCAATTTGTCGTTCGCTTTTAGGGCGAAACAGCGACTCTTTTTGCATTAATGAAGGCGAGCTGATGGCGAAGGTAAGGGAATGTTTGAAATGATTTCCTGGTGAATAATCTGATAAACGAAAGAAATGTGTTTCTCTTGGATCAGTACTACTCCCGTGGCACCATCCTGATCAGGTCACAGCAATATGGAAAGGTGTGCTTTGTCTTTACTGGTGACTGCTTTTTATCGGCTAGCAAATGTTAAACGTTAGCACTTGGCACAAGACGCGCCTGCATGTGCCACAACATTCGTACTTATTGTAGCTAACCTATGTTGTGCCGGTTATGTCACAGAAACTTGTAATCACATTGTGTGGGCGACGCGGATGATGTTGTACTTTCCGAAGCCTACGCGAGCACCACCGATTACGCTAGAACAAACGACGAGTCGTGCACAGAAGCCAACACGTTTAGTACGCTGATCAGATTCTCTACGATCACCGACTTCGCTTGCCTCTATCCTTGTGCTTAAGCGTTACATTTCTTGCCGGGCACAAGTTCGCCCAGTAAAGGATTAAAGTTGTAAGTCAGCTTTGAGACTGCGTTGTCCTTCATCGTAACTGCAATGTGACATCTAGGGGAGATGTTTCTGGGTTCCTGTGCGGTCGCTTCAGGGATGCTGTTATTCAAGCCGGAACCGCGAAGACAACACCAACATCGCGTCAAATCATCAAGCTATCTTGTAGCTACCCAACTTACCCTCGAAGTTCACGCTTCCACACGAGATGATCAGGAAGACAAAGACGAAGTCGGGCGCCTTAAGGACAGAACCTTCTTTGCCAGCAGCCATGGGGCGCTTACAACCAAGAGAGCCCCCTTCCTTCCGTGGAGCTTCGTTGGCTGACCCAAAACCTTTCTGGAGATATTCAGAAAGATATTCAGAGATATTCAGTCAGCGTACAACAACAGAGCGTATGAAGAAAAACTTCACCAAGTATATTTCGCATTGTCATACACCGCACAAACATGGTATGGATTTCGGCACCCCAATCTAATAATCCGGAACCTCTTCTCCACCAACTTCCTTAAGTTGTTCACCAGCGTCGTCCGACGTGGATGAACTAAAGTTCTCCTGGAAATTCTAGTAAAACTTCCTAACTCGAACGTTACAATCTTTGCGGAGAAATTGTCCGGCTCTTTCCTCACGCCTGCCGAGACGTGACCAGGAAAGTTAAGGTCAGGTTTTTGATACGAGGCAAGGAGCAAACATTTTCGCTGCATTGATACGAAACCCGCCAGACGCCACTGAATAGTTTCGTGCCGAGGCTAAAGACATCGAGAGAGGCGGAACAGATGACAGAATTGCAGTACGCTCAAGAGAAATTAAGCAGGCGTCCAAGTTCTAGGTACCGACAAAAAGCGAGAGACCATCACAAATGTTGCGACAGATGTGCTGAAGAAGTTGTTCCCTTCTTCACATGGGCAAGCGGCCTGAATCGCTGACATTTTACGCGAAGGAATCCTGAACTTTCCGGGAGTTCCTGAACCAGTGCAGCCCAAGCCTGAAGTGCGTAGCTACGCAACCGCAGCCTGTCGTCATGTTCATCCGCCGAGCCCACGTCGAGGTCATGTAGTGCCGCAAATCTGTGCATCTTCCCGCGCAACTTCCCACAAGAAATGGACGTTTTGCACGACTCCTACTACCACCCCCGCTAGACTAGTATGGCGGAGAAGCCGGCCACATCTACGGCCCTTACCCATTCCTTAAGTGAGACTGCGAGGGTTTAGCGGCAACGCAGTACAGTAGCTAGCTGGGCGAATCGGTACATCTTCATAACTATTACACACAGCGCGTACTAAAAAGCACGCACGAAGAAAAGACAAACCCGAGCACTCTCGTTTGTCTATTCTCTGTCTGTGTGTTTTAGTGCGCAGTGAGTGTAATAGTTATATAGCGTCAAGAAATACCACGAAACATTGGCATCTGCTTGGCTGCAACTGCCTGAAGTCCTGTTCGTCATTGCCAGGAAACTAACGTTCACCGCAGCATTGGAAGTGTACTGGCCTAACGCTTGGCCGGTCACTTAGTTCATATCCGAACAAAAAGCAGCAACCGATGGAAGTACGGTTGCTATTCGCCGAAATGCCGGAGACCCTCACACGAGAGAGAGCATAAATTGTATATATTAGAAGACGCGAGCATAGGTAACTCCTCCGCTTAGAAGTGGGTGGTCTCCTCAGTCCAGGAGTCGAGCGCCCTTAGCGGCCTGTCTCGTTCGATACGCCTGGTTGAGCTGATCCGTCGAGCCAGAGCAGCGCTGCCTCCCATTGCATTGTAGATGGGTGTTTTATGTGTGTGAGCTGTGGTTCACTTGCTCCAGCCCAAACCATGTGCATTATTCATTGATGGCAGTGTGGGCGTTTATACGAATACAGCGTGGGGTTTACGGCATCGTAAACACTGCAGTGTGCACATGCATTTGTTTGCAGTTTCCTTCATATTACGCCTTCTTCTCGCGTGAGACCATACTAAGGTGGTGGTAGCGTTCTTCATTAAAGGCAATAGTGTTGTAACATGGGCGTGTAGGTTAATAGTATTGGTCTGAGGTGCAACTGGTTGGCGCGTCGCTCTCTTGACTCCCGCGGTCCACTCGCTCGAGCGTAGGGGTGTGCTTGCCGATTACCTTGCAAGGACGCGTGCCCCACTGTCCCCACGATTTGTGTGTTTGGTAGGAGCTGGTGCTCTCCACTCAGAATGCGAATCACGGCCCTGGAAAATTTGGCGCTGTACAAATTTCTGCATGGTGCCTGAGAGTCTGTGAGAACTCTGACACAACGCCAGTGCGGTCTCGTCCTGATGGCTAACGCTATCGCTAGTTCTACCTCCGCAGCGCTCGCTCCGCAATCCAACGACGCATTCATTTCGGTCCCTGGATTGTAAATTACACTGATGACGAATACGGTGCTTCTGGCGGTACTCGCTGCGTCTAAATACGCGACATCGGGGCGGTTCTCAGATTTCCTCACGAGCACCTGCGCTTGGGCTTCTCGCCGTCCGATGTGTAAGCTCGGTTGCATGTTCCTAATTTTCTGCATTCGTGTGGCGAGATATGCTTCTGCGCTGGTGTTCCGTACGGCATAACCAAGACGTTTCAAGACGCAGCGTCATGCTAACGTGCGTTGTATCGTTTCCCATTGGCTTACCGGTCGAGCCTCTACGATTTCCTGCGCCGTGTTTGACACCCCTGTTTCCTTAAATCGAAAAGTGGCCGTTCCATGTGGTAGCCCAAGCGCATGCTTATAGGCCCTGCGTATCAGCCGGTCGGCAGTCTCCACTTCCAAACTGGCGAATGTTAGTCATGGCGCTCAGTAAATAATTCGGATCACAATCACCGCTTGCACTATTCTGATCAGGTCCTGTTCCCTGAGTCCCGTGTTCTTGGTGGTATGTCATTGCATCATGCGAAAGATCCACCTGGTCGCGTTTTGTAGGTCCTACTGGGGCAAGCTGGAATGAGTTGGCACCGAAGAGGGGTAATTGGAGGTCATAAGCGGAGACCTTCGTCCTGCAGTGGATAAAAAGTAGGCTGATGATAATGAAGAAGGTGAGAATACAAATTATGTCCACATTGCGGATTTCACAAGGACGAATTCGAAGGTAGATGGTTGGTGCCACGGTTCTCGATCTTCCTCGTGAGTGCTTCCTGATTATGAGGAGCTCCGCCTCCTCCGGCGCGCAATGCAGTCTGCTTGTCTCCGTGTATGTTGCCATGACGTCTACTGTCCCCTGTAATGCCTTTTCTGGTAACCCTATGGACCCTCCGACCGTCCCTATCTTCATGTCATCTGCATACAGGGCACGTCTGATCCCTCGTATTTTCTCTAGCTTGGCTAGGAGTTTCATCATAGCCACGTTGAAAATTATCAGCGACAGCCCTGCTACTTGTGGCGTTCCTCTATTTAATGTGTCTACTCGCTGCAACCCCATTTTTTTTCAGTCCTATTGCGGCTGTAAGTTCCGTGAGCAAATCACTGACGTAGTTGTAAGTTAGTCGGCCGCAATTCGTGTCACTCAGATTGGCTAGTACGGCTTAATGCCGCGTGTTATCAAAAGCCCCCTTGAGACAGAGTACAAGAAGTGATTTAGGGTAGAACGGCGTCTCTGTATTCAATACTTGTTTCAGCTGCAGAAGCACGTCTGGCGGTCATTAGTTGGGCCGAAAACCAAGCATTGTATTTGGCATCACTGTAGGCACAACACATCAGACAACAAGAAGACAGACTCTGTGTGAAGCCTGTCTAGGATCACGCACTCCAGCAAATAATGGAAGCAAGGCGGGAGCAACATAAATTTTAGGTTCTCCAAGCAGGGAGGCGTTTTTAGCTTTTGGCTTTGTTGTTAGCATGATCTCCACAAGCTTAATTTGCGCGGGTAACGCTCCTCTCTTCCATTGTACACTGAAGAGGTTCAGTATTGCCTGCACACTTGCATCATCCAACTTACTTAGTAACATGGTGATTCCAACCTTGCCTGGGGTGGTGTTTCGAATGAGTCTCAGGATCGCTCGCATCAGCTCGAAAAGCGTTACGTCCCGGCCAAGCTTGCTGTTTTCCATTTCCGTGCAGTCAGCCATTGGCTGTGTTCCGAGTATCGGATGACCAATGCATCACTATTATAAGGCCCACAATAGCTTATCGTATGTGTCTGGGTATATGGGCAGTATTCGGCTTATCGTTTGCTTGCTTTCTCGCTTGCTCTGCGTCGGACCTAGTAGATGTTTGAGTATAGCCCACGTTCTGAGCAGAACCCAGCGTTCCTTGGACGGAGTGACCCAATTCTGTCATGCAAATCGCTTCGCGTAGCGCTCTACCTGTCCGTTAGATTCGCTATCCGAATATTTAGCTTATGGTTGTGCAGCTGTCTTCGCCATCTTCTCAGGCGACTAGGGCCAACTTCCCGCATGCGTAAGAGGCGCGGATCCATTCCCGGATTATCCGTGGTGAGCACAACCTCCTTGGAGTGTGGGCTTGTGTTACCTGTAGTTCTTTAGCCCAGCCCTCCGTATCGCTTGTTGCTTGGACTTCTAGCGTTTCTCTTTCGTTCATTAACTTGGTCCACTTCGTGATTTCGTTGGAGCGTATCTCGCTTCTTGGGAAGTTTCTCTCGTGTGCAGCGATACCGAGCATGAAGTGGTCGCTTCCTAGACTCTCGTTAGTGTTTTCTCATTGGCGTGCCGTAATCTGGACACGAGCGCAAGATCGAGACACATGTCGTGGGTAGTTCTGCTGCTAACCTCGTTGGATATGTCGGGTCTGTTGCTATCTTAAGTCAGTGATGTTGTATGTCGTTGTACAAGGTCATTCCCGTTTTAGTGTGTCTGGCGTATCGGCACACCTTGTGCACTTCCTTGAAGACTCCTAGTATGTGCATGCCGTTTTGTCCAGGCAGCTGCCTCGCTTGCTGTGCCAAATTGTCTGGGGGTCCCAGCGTTTTCTTCGGAACGCTGTATATGTTGAGCATAAAAAGACTCGAGTTTCCCATAAACTGGGGTACTATTTCCTTGAACACGTGATCGACTCCCGTGTAGGCCTAAGTGTGGTGTATCGTGGTCAGTTGCTTTTTTTTGTGAGTGTAGCTGTACATGATCCTGCTGCCGCATGAGTGTGATACCCGGTAACTTTCAATGGTTTTCCTGTTTACTGCAAGGCTAGTACATAAGGTGGTGTGTCTTATTCGGCCGTAAAGTGCAGCATAGTTGCGTTTATCTCTCTCATATATATATATATATATATATATATATATATATATATATATATATATATATATATATATATATATATATATATATATATATATTGCCACAGGTCACTTGAGACAAGAGTGGAGAGCGGTCTTTTTCGAGAAAGCTTGGACAAGCGCTCAGTTCAGGCTTCTTTTTCTCTAGCACCTTGTTTGCACACACGAGGTCGTAGTCTTCGTCGTCAGCGTGGTTGGGTGCAGCCGGCGTCGCGGCAGTTGCCCCCCTCCAGAAGGTGCATCGTCCCGATGCTCGGCGGGTAGCACCCAGTGTCCAGCCAACCAGAGAACGTCCATGTCACTCAGAAAAGTAAGGTGCTACGTTTTGCGCCAGGCGTGTCGAAAAGGATCAGACAAGTTCCGGGTGAACGACGTTTATTAACCCATGCTTGTGGGTTGAGGCTCGACAAGAAAGAGAGGGCCGCTAGCAAGGGGCACTCTGCTTTTAACATTTAGTGGCGCATGCGCACTTCGCAGAGTGCTTTTATCACGATGAGCGCCAGCCGACACAACACCACCTCCCCTTTTAATGGAGCACACAGTCACTCAGAGTCCAGCTTAGAATCTATCCGGCGGGCGACGATTCCGCATGGGGTAGCGTCTTGCCTCGGCGGGTGCTGGTGTTGCCTGTTGCGCAACCGGAGTTACCATGGGCGGTTGTGGACTGGAAGGCACTGGTGCGCCGGCAGTCTCGGGATAAAACAGGAACTCGCTGGTCGTAACTTCGCCAGCTGCTCCATGCCTAGGGGTAACGTCCACTGCAGGCCTCTGTAGCAGCTGATCCTGGTGACGACGCCAGGTGAAGGTGCCCCTCGGGGTGGTTGCACGTACTTGGAAAGAGAGAGGTCCTGTTTGAGCAACAATCGCAACGGGAGCCCACTTTGGTTTTCCAGAATAATTACGTGCTAACACGCTGTCGCCTACCAAGAAGTGACGTTCGCGACACGGACGACTTAATGCCTGAGTGCACTGTCTGTGTGCTACTCTTTCCCCAACGGAAGGCTTTACGGCATCTAGCCGACTGCGTAAGCGTCGTCCTAGGAGCAACGCCGCTGGTGATTCACGAGTCGTCGCATGTGGCGTGTTGCGATACGACAGCGAAAATTTATGCAGCTTCACCTGCAATGTTCCTCCTGTGCCGTCTTTGCGCAGTGCATTCTTTAAGGTCTGGATGAAACGCTCTGCCAACCCATTGGAGCTGGGGTGGTAGGGAGCCGTGAGGACGTGGCGCGCTCCCATTGCCTGCACGAAGTGCTTGAACTCCTGCGAAACAAACTGAGGTCCATTATCGGAAACAATTGTTTCAGGGTAACCAAAACGTGCGAAGAGATCAGTCAAACAACCAATCGTGCTTTCTGTAGTTGTCGATCTCATTTCGAAAACCTCTGGCCATTTAGAATGTGCGTCGACCACCACTAAAAGCATGGTATTCCGAAAAGGTCCCGCAAAGTCTACGTGAACACGCTGCCACGGTGAAGTCGGCCATGACCACGGGTGAAGAGGTGCGTTGATTGGAGCGTTACGTTGCTCTTGACAACTAGCGCAGCTTCCGATACGAAGTTCGAGGTCCGCCTCAATAGTTGGCCACCACACGTAGCTGCGTGCTAGTTCTTTGCTGCGCACGATGCCGGGATGGCCGTCATGGAGTTCGTCCAGAACGAACCCTTGCAGCTTTGCAGGCACGACTACTCTTGCGCCCAGCATGACGCATCCCTGATGCACCGTCAGTTCGTTGCATCTGCGAAAAAAAGGCTTCAACTGTTCATCCTTGATCGACGCGGGCCATCCCACATTTGTGAATTCCTTCACTTGACAAAGAATTCGGTCTTTACATGTGGCAGCCGCGATATCTCGACTAGAAACAGGCAACGAGTTCAATCGCAACGAATAAAATGTTTCTTCTGTTTCTTTGGTTTCCGCTTCAAGATCTGGCAGCGGCAGACGCGAGCAGAAATCGGCTTCCGCGTTCTCACTCGATTTCTTGAAGATAAGATTGTAAGAGTAGGCTGCCAATGTAACGGCCCAGCGTTGCAAACGAGCAGCTGCGATGGTGGGAATACCGGTTGTCGGGCCCAATATTGTTTGAAGAGGCTTATGGTCTGTGACCAAGGTGAATGAGCGCCCGTAAAGGTAGAAGTGGAACTTCTTTACACCGAAAATGATGGCTAACGCTTCTTTCTCCAGTTGACTATTTCTTTTCCGCTTCAGATAGCGTTCGTGAAGCGTAAGCAATGGGCCGTGCCCTGCCGTCATCGTAGACATGAAATAGGACTGCTCCTACACCATACTGAGACGCGTCGCATGGCAGCCTAAGTTGTCCTTCAGGGTCATAGTGTGCGAGCGTAGGTGGTTGTGCCAATAGCGCTTTCACTTGGTTGAACGCTTTTCTAGCATGCTCGTCCCAGTGCCACGCTACCTTTTTTTGCAGAAGTCTGAAAAATGGTTGAGCTATCGTTGCTAGCTGGGGCACGAACTTGCTGTAATAGTTGACAACGCCCAACAAAGACTGAAGCTGCTTTTTTGATTTCGGCTCTGGTGCCTGGATAAGTGCGTCAACTTTTTCTGACAATGCGCAAATGCCTTCAGCGCTCATTTTGTGCCCAAGGTAGTGAAGTTCGCTTTGAAAAATCGAGCACTTCTCGTTACCCTGACACCTCGGCTTTGAAGACGCTCCAGCAGCGCTTCGAGATTAGCTAAGTGGTCTTCTAGTGTTTTCCCAGTTACCAAAATATCATCTAGGTAGCAGCAAACACCCTTGAGGTCCTTCAACATCGTGTCCATTATCTTTTGGAATATCCCCGGCACGGAAGCGATTCCAAAAGGTAATCGGTTGACGACAAACAATCCCTTGTGGGTGTTCAAGGTTAGGTATTGCTTTGAGGCATCAGACATGACCACTTGCTGATAAGCGCGGTTCAGGTTAATCTTTGAAAAATGTGTGCCTCCAGACAGAGCCGCGAATAAGTCATCGACCTTCGGCAACGGGTAGCGCGTGACGTCAAGGCACGGATTCACTGTCACCTTATAATCGCCACAGAGGCGTATGCCACCGTCTTTCTTGATAACGGGTACCACTGGCGTTGCGTAATCTGATGTGGCAACGGCCGTTATGATGCCCATTTTTTCCATCTTCGAAAGTTCAAGCTCAACCGCCTTTTGCAGTGCGAACGGCACGTTTCTTGCTTTGAGAAACTTCGGTGCCTGATTAGGCTTGAAATACAGCTCGGCCCTTTCTTCTGTAATCATGCCTAACTCATCTTTAAATAGGGAGTCGTACTTTGTGATCAAGGCGTGCAGCCTTTCCTCTAAACGACAAGAAAAAGGCAGCACTGACCTTGGCAGATGGTGGACGTTCCAGATTTTGTTCCACTCCCGCCTAATTGCCTGAAGCCATTCCCGACCCAGCAACGGTGGCCCCTCCTGGTCGACGACGTATAGAGGAAGGCTCGCCGTGTTGCCACCGTGCTGCACCTTGACTTGCAGGACGCCTTTTGGGATCACCAGGGCTCCTGTATAGGTGCGGAGCTTCACTTCTGTCGGGTTGAGCCTGGCTGATGAAAGAAATTGGCGGTATTGTTTGAAAGGCATGACTGTGACGGCGGCACCTGTATCTAGCTCCATAGGGACTGTCACATCATTTACTTTCATCGGTACCATGATGGGCTCAATACTGGGAGCAGATACGCCTCTTACGGCTACCACTTCCGAGCGGGATACCACCGATAGCGTTTTTACAGTGTCCTTGATGGGGCGTTTCCCCCGCGACTGGCCGGAGGGGCTACGGCAAACTCGTTGCAGGTGTCCCCTTTTGTTGCACTTAAAGCATTTGTCATTTACGTGGGGACATGCTTTGCCGGAATATTTCGGCGACCCGCAGCGAAAACATGCGTGCGACTTGACACTCGAAGTCGCCTGTACCTTATGCATGGGGTTGGCTGTAGACACACCTGTACGGGCTTCCGCAGTGCTTTTTGTTGCCGCCTCCATAGCCACAGCGCGCTCTACCGCTCTCTGAAACGTAAGCTTGCTATCCTCGGTGAACAGCACTCGCTGTATATCCTCTCTTAACAGGCCGCAGACGAAGCGATCCCGGAGGGATTCATCTAAAGCGCTTCCAAAATCACAGGTTCGTGCTAGCTTCCGTTGCTCGGCAACGTAATCAGAAATGGACTCGCCTTCGACTTGCTGCCTCCTGTGGAACTTCGCTCGCTCGCCAATGACCGATGGTTTCGGCGACAGATGGGCCCCCAGCGTCTTCGTTAGTACCTCGAAGCTCTTGGCAGAAGGCAGCTCCGGGGCAACCAGTGATTTCAGAAGACTATAGGTACTGGGGCCTATGAAGCTCAGGAATGCATGTACTCTGTCACCTTCGGGAACGCGGTTGACGATAAGAAACGACGTCAGCCGTTCTTTGTACGACGCCCAGTCATTCGTGGAAACGTCGAATGGTTCCATCTGGCCCAGTTGAGCAGCAAACTGCGTCGAACCTGCACTGGCTTCTTCGTTCATGATATCAGTCAGCGAAGAAAAAGCAGCACTCTTCAATCGTCGATACTGAACAGAGGCTGAATGCCGAGAACACTTGCCTTCCTTGACGCTGCGCAACTCTTCAAAATCCCATCCTCGTCGCCACGTGTTACGTTTTGCGCCAGGCGTGTCGAAAAGGATCAGGCAAGTTCCGGGTGAACGACGTTTATTAACCCATGCTTGTGGGTTGAGGCTCGACAAGAAAGAGAGGGCCGCTAGCAAGGGGCACTCTGCTTTTAACATTTAGTGGCGCATGCGCACTTCGCAGAGTGCTCTTATCACGATGAGCGCCAGCCGACACAACATAAGGTTTCATGCCCACCACGTGCACAGTCTCAGGCAGGTCCTGACGGCACCTCGAGCAGGATGGGCTGTGAGGAACGACTTCATAGTTGACGTCACTAAGGCGTCGTAGAAACTTGTATAGTCCGAAGTATCGGCGGTCTCCGCGAGGCCTCGGCGGCGTACTGGAGCCCAAACCCAGAGTCTTTGGCCGGGCTGGTAGACGACGCATCGATGGCGTTGATTGCAACGTTGGGCATCACGGTCTTGCGGGCTAGTTAGGCGAACGCGCGCGAGCTGCCTTGCTTCTTCGGTGCACTCTGTAAAATCTGCGCCGTCACTCTCAGAATCGCTGGAATCATGAGGAAGCATAGCATCCAGCATTGTAGTCACTTCTGGACCGTGCAAGAGACTGAATGGCGTCATTCTTGTTGTTTCTTACCTGGCCCTATTATGAGCAAACGTTACGTAAGATAATTTTTGGGCCCAGTTTTTGTGTTCCACATCGACATACATGCACAGCATGTCAGCGAGAATCTTGTTGAGGCGCTCCGTAAGTCCATTGCTTTGCAGGTGATAGCAGGCACGTACCCAGGATTTCTTTTCGGCCCCCCCAACCCAAGGTAACTTATCTATGTAAATGAGGGGGGGGGGGTACCTTTACTAGTACAAATGTGAATAACGCCCACCATTCGCCAAAAAAAACGCGTAAACCCACAAAAGAGAAATGAAATAAGGTGTATTTTACGGGTACGCCTGTGTGATACGCCTCTCCTTCACTTGGCAAACAACGAACCACGTCAAATGGACTCGCGCTGGAAAGAAGCGCAGGAAGAACACTGCCAAGAAAAAGGTAAGAAGCCCCCCGAAAGTGAAAAATAAAGATTACATTAGTGGAATAGAAATTAAAGAACAGCAGTTGGCCACAAAGGCACACGGAGCACGAGGAGTTGTGTTACTCCGCCAGCCAATCACAAAAGCAGAAAGATCGTCGTCATGCGGTCTTTTCAAAATGACGTCGTACTTAACTCCTCCGGAGCACCTGCTGTTCTTGAAGAGTCTTTTCATTGGGGATAGCAGCGAGGTGTGCAACAGACATGGACAAAATGTATGGAGCCTGCGCATTTCGCATGAAACTTCACTACCAACTGAAGTCAAACTTCACAAATGAGGGTGTCTACCAAGTTGACATTTCCAAATTCTCTGGGTAGTCCAGGTTTTCACTGGGTGGCTTTGCAGAATTCCCTGAGTTATGCAGAACTATGTTTTATGTCAAGACGGCCTGAAACCATGTCCGCCATTGCTGTCAATCTCTAATAAGCATATCAAAAAATTTAAAGGAACGATTTAATCCAATTTGAATACTAAGGAGTAGTGTTTATGTTATTAAAAAAATAGAAGGGAGGGGTTAAAAAATGCACACCAGACAAGATGTCTTCGAAAAAAATTGCAAATGGAGTCGGACATTCTCAAATACGAATAAGAAGGAGATGCATACAGAAGCAAACATTTTTGAATATGAACTATTTCTATCAACTGTTAGCAAGCTCAATATTATGAAGCCCGAACTTTGTCATAATTGAGATTCCATCTCAACAGCTCATAAGTCAATCTCAACTGTCCTGACATACTCGCAGCCCGGACATGACGCATTAGTGCGGTGTTCACTGCTTAAAAGAGTTTATTTCGCTTTGGATGAGGGACACCTGCATCTCGCCATCAGCCAACACTTTCTTTTTTGAGCTCAAGCCCCTTCGAAACGGCGGCAGCACGCTTCCTTTCTCGTTCATTCCTGAATGCGTAGGTCCTTTCTGTTCTTGTCCTCCTTCCGCCACTCGTTCGCCCCCCGGACAATTTGAAGCATCTTCTTGGTTAGTTGCAACAGTCCACGTCCGATTTTTCGAACTCCCTCATCATCATCATCATCATCATCATCATCATCATCATCAGCCTGGTTACGCCCACTGCAGGGCAAAGGCCTCTCCCATATTTCTCCAACAACCCCGGTCGTGTACTAATTGTGGCCATGCCGTCCCTGCAAACTTCTTAATCTCATCCGCCCACCTAACTTTCTGCCGCCCCCTGCTGCGCTTCCCTTCCCTTGGAATCCAGTCCGTAACCCTTAATGACCATCGGTTATCTTCCCTCCTCATTACATGTCCTGCCCATGCCCATTTCTTTTTCTTGATTTCAACTAAGATGTCATTAACTCGCGTTTGTTCCCTCACCCAATCTGCTCTTTTCTTATCCCTTAACGTTACACCTATCATTCTTCTTTCCATAGCTCGTTGCGTCGTCCTCAATTTAAGTAGAACCCTTTTCGTAAGCCTCCAGGTTTCTGCCCCATATGTTAGTACTGGTAACACACAGCTGTTATACACTTTCCTTTTGAGGGATAGTGACAACCTGCTGTTCATAATTTGAGAATGCCTGCCAAACGCACCCCAGCCCATTCTTATTCTTCTGGTTATTTCAGTCTCATGATCTGGATCCGTGGCCACTACCTGCCCTAAGTAGACGTATTCCCTTACGACTTCCAGTGCCTCACTGCCTAGTATAAATTGCTGTCCTCTTCCGAGACTGTTAAACATTACTTTAGTTTTCTGCAGATTAATCTTTAGACCCACTCTTCTGCTTTGCCTCTCCAGGTCAGTGAGCATGTATTGCAATTGGTCCCCTGAGTTACTAAGCAAGGCAATATCATCAGTGAATCGCAAGGTACTAAGGTATTCTCCATTAACTTTTATCCCCAATTCTTCCCAATCCACTCCCTAGGGGCCACGAAAACGTCCAAAAAACCGGCCAGTTGGAAAATATATTTGCATGTCATTTACTGCCATTAGGGGCTCAAACCGCCACAGGCACATTCGAAAATGCTCTGCAGGCCTGTCAGTACACGTATTAGGCATATTGGTGCTCCTACTGTGACTGGAAATACCGGGTGCACGCGTGTATAATTAAGGAATACATACTGTGTCCCGTGGCGTTGGCCCTTGCCACGCTTGTTATGCTTCACTGCAATATTTTTGCCTATGCTTCACCAAGTAACATTGCTGTATCGAGGCAAAGCTGACTTTCGGGAACCGGCATTATGCAACGCACCGTGCTTTCCAAGCTTCTAAGCCAATCGCAAGGACCACAAAGAGTCCGTACCATTGCTGACAGCAGCGAGTTCTTTCAATAAAAAACACGGCACCCAACGGCAAGAAGCTTCATAGCGAACGTCGAAGCAGTTAGGCCTAACGTTGCGGCAGTAGTGGCTACGGCTGCCAGCGGATCTGTGTGCGAGAGCGCCGGTTCGAGGCGGCGAGGTATTGAAATGGCAGTGGTGGTGGCTTTGATTAATGTCGTTTCGAATCTGTGGTCATGGCAAAACGTCCGGAAAATCGGACGGCTAAGAGTTCTTGCGTCCGAAAATTTCAGACGTTCTCATACAATGACTGTATGGGGTACGTGGTGGCGGTGCCGTGAAGCCGTCCAAATTATGGAGAATCCGGGAAGTTGGTCGTTGACTGAACACTGGCAACTCCTCCAGCCGACGACAGGTCGTCACAGAGGATTCATTACGATTCCTGTCAGAACTCGAGCCAGAATTACCGCGACTTTCGCCCCTTTCAATAAAATTACAGCTAATTTTCCCTGATAGAGGTACAAATTCCGTGAGTTTTCCCTGAGTTTTGCCAGGCTACTCAAAATCGCTTAGAATTCCCGGTTGTCTCGGTTGGTAGACGCTCTGCAAATAGTTGTAGCGAAGCAAGCATGTTATTTCAGTTCAATAAAGAATTAGGCATTCACCATTCCACTATAATAGGCGAGGGAAAATTACGCGCTAATAACTTTATTTTTGTAGTTACCGCCTTACTTGGGCTATAGAAAAGGTTTTAAGCGCGAATTATTTGCAGCCTCACGGAGGAACATTGGCTGGTGGTTATAAGGGCGTGGGCGGGGCTTCATTGCAGACTTAAGTTGTGTCCGACTATAGTAGCGTTTTTTTTTTCAATTAGCATTGAACGAAATATATATTTGCGGGGCAATCACAGTTCTTTTAGTCCCTCGTTTACTACTCTAACAAGTTAAGTGCCACATCCGACTCGTATTGTTATTTGGGAAGTTACGTAACGATGCGTGGCCTCCAGGCGCGTACAATCGCGTATGGCTCAGGAAGCTGCGATTCCACAGGTACTGCGCCCACCGTGGAAGGTTAGAAAAACGCCTACATATGCACAGCAGAGAAGTGGCTATACATTAGGCGGCTCGAATGAGAACTGAAACAGCGTCATTCAGACCACACGGAATTGTAATTGGACTACGCGGCGTTTTCTCTATTTCCTTTTTAAGTAAAAAGATGTTCCTCCATAAATATTTTCATAAAAAACGGTTAAATTTGTTAATTTTCGCTTTTTCTCCCTGTTTGGCTGTTGCCTTGGCACTCTCGCTTAGTCGATCGCTAAATTTCTCAAATCCTTGCGACTCTTGTTTCCAGTTGGAAATTTTGCACGAAAAGAGCTGTACAATTACGGAAAAACCAGACGAGTTAAAGGGTGACAGTCATATTGCCTATGAGTGTAAGGGTTATTGCAGGGTTTGATGATGGACGCTGTCTCGCATTATCCTATTTTCCTCCTTATCTAACCCATATCACCGGTATAAGGTTCCGAGGATCTGTCCGCATCGCGGCGAGCCGTCACTTGAGGAAATATTGAAACAAAAAGAAAAGTTAAACGCAATTGGCATTTTCTCTGGCCCCAACTCGTTACATGTGCATACAGATCAGCTGACCACGAACCGAATCCCTTTCCTGGTCCCTGGATCGGTCTAAATGAAGAAGGTTGAACTAACGAAGCAACAACGATGCGCGTGACCGTTGAATAAACGGTGACAACTGAACGCACCTGGAGTTATCCGCGCGAGCACCGCATTGATGAGGAAACTGGCCTTCACATCCCAGGAGACGCCGATAACTGTCGCCATCCAGAAGGAGTGAAAAAGGCAGCAAGATGTTGACCGCCGAATACCTGTCAAGTCTCAACATTGATTTCGCGGTACTTTAGGAATGTGTGTGAGATGTGGTGGCGTGGGCAGGAAGGGGGGGAGGGGTATGCGTCCTAATTTCGGGGGGGGGCGCCCACCCCCGAGGCCCCCCCTTGGGTACGTGCCTGGGTGATAGGCTGTCGTCCTTCTATGTGCCGTGCCACTGAGGGTGAGTACAGTTCGCGAAAGGTCAGCCGTGAACGCCGTTCCCTTGTCGGTTACGATGACTGCGAGAGCACCGTGCCTCAGGGCGATGTTTTCGATGAAGAACTGTGCGGCCTCGGCTGCTGTGTTCCTCGCAGGTGCCTTGGTTTCATCATATCGCGTGAGGTAATCTGTCGCAACTATGATACACTTATTTCCTGCCGCAGATATTGGGAATGGGCCCAAAAGGACTATCCCGATTTGTGCAAACGGCGTTTCCGGCACTGGAACCGGATGTAATAGTCCGGCAGCTTTCGTAGGTGGCACTTTTCGTCGCTGACAGTCAAGGCACGTTACAACGTAGCGCTTCACCTGTGCTTCAAGCCCTGGCCAGTAGTACTTCTCTTTGATCCGTGCTAATGTTCTTGTGTCGCCTAGGTGGCCTGAGGTAGCTTCATCGTGACAGGCCTGCAAGATTTCAATGCGGAGAGTTTTAGGGACCACTAGTATATATATCTTCCCTGCTGAAGAGAAATTTCTCCTAAAAATCACACTGTTGCGTATGCACAATGATGACAGGTGCCTTGAGCACAGTCCTGGCTTGTTTGTGGTGCGGCCTTCTAAGAAATCAACTAGTGAAGCGAGCTCCTCGTCCTCTTGTTGTTGTTGAGAGATGGTGGCCGCATCAACAGCTTCTAAAAAGACTGGATTCGTCATAATCTCCGCCTGACGACTCGATCGGTGATCTGGAAAGGCAGTCAGCGTCCAAGTGCTGCCTTCCCGATTTATAGACCACTGTCATGTCGTACTCGTGAAACCGTAGGCTCCAGCGTGCCAAACGTGCAGATGGATCTTTCATGTTAGTCAACCAAGAGAGAGAATGGTGGTCAATTAAGACTTGAAATGGCCGGCTGTATAAGTAGGGGCGGAAAATGGTAACTGCCCATACTACAGACAAGCATTCCTTCTCTGTGGTAGAGTAGTTCGACTCAGCACGTGACAGTGTTCTACTCGCGTAAGCGATGACTCGCTCCGCGCCGTCTTGCCGCTGAACAAGGACGGCGCCTAGACCCACGTTGCTGGCGTCGGTGTGGATCATTGTCGGCGCATCCACGTCAAAGTGGGCAAGAAGAGGCGGAGTTTGTGGACGGTGCTGCAACTCGTTAAAGGGACACTAAAGGTTACCAGAAAGTCAGGTTAAATTGGTAGTGCAATGTTCTAGAACGTCTAAGGCGTCAATATAATCGCGAACAGAGCTTTAGTAAACGAGAAATTGAGGTAAATGCATGACACGATTTGAGACCCCCCAGCGACATTCCGGTACTAGCCCGATGACGAAAGGACTCCTCATAATTTGTGTTACTAATACTCAACTACTCGTATTAAAAATATCATTTCATTCGATTATAAGACGGAAGAAAATGCTACTTGTCTACGTCTATTCGATTCTAAAAAAAATAACATTTTGATGTTACCCTTCAGTAGTATGGGTGGTCGAAAGATTTCGTTTTCGCTCGACTCTGCGCCGCGCACGCTTTGGAGTTGCAGTAGTTTCGTTATCGCGTCGTGCTGTGAGGGTTCTGCTGGCTCGCGAAACTTTCATTTGGAACAAGCAGCGAGAATGCCACGTCCATGTGATGTCGTGGGAAGCCCTCGTTGCTTTCCCGCTCCGGAGAGCCGGTGTCGAGGCCGCCGTCGTAGTACGCAACGACGCCGGCAGTGCGAGCCTTCAGCAGCAGGTCGCGCTCGTCGGTGCTCAAATCGCTGAAGTTGAGCCCACCATCGCGAGCCAATCTGTCGGTGTCAGGGTCCATTGCGACGAGCGTCGAAGTTAGCGTCATAGAATGAAGTACCAGCTTATGGGCGCCTTGCGCTGGAGTTTGAGGTATAGTAGCGGCGCCTGGTGGCGGTGCGGGAAACGACATCTGGGTCGTTCCAGCTTGGGTCGTATTGAGCCCTGGCTGTGGCGAAGCACGTTTCTAGGCCGAGTTTTGCGTCGATTCGCACATTTTTATGCCCTGTTGCGAGTGCGAAAAGGCTCGTCGCTTCTCATAGACCACGCCGACCACGCTGCGAGCTCGCCGCAGCCTATAATTTAACGAAAACGGACTCTCCGTGTGCCGTGGGACGTAATGTGGGACGTAATTCGTTTCTCCTTCCGCTAGCCACCATACTCCCGCTTTCGCTCTGCTGTCGGCTCTGTCTTGGCTCTGTTTCTGGCCGCGCGTTCGTGTTTTGCACAGAAAGGCCGTAGCGCCGTCTGCGGACGCCGTTCTACTCACCGATGGCGCAACGTCACTATGAGACCATGATGTCAGTACTCCTCGATCGGAGGGCGGGTCATTTGAACTGCGCTAGAGGTACGCGGACGCTTCAAAACGCATTTTCTCTTAAAATAAGTCTCTCCTTTGCACGAAACAACCGCTTCGAGGTTTCTGTGATGGTATTTCAACAGTCCACGTTGACTTAATAGTAACCTTTAGTGTCCCTTTAAATGCCGCGTCCTGTTCCTCGCCCCAAACAAGCATGACATCTTCTCTGGTTAGGCAGGTGAGTGGTAATGCGATGCGTGCCAAACCCGCAATAAATCGCCGGTAATATGCGCATAGGCACAGGAAGCATCTGACTGCCTTGTTGTCTGCAGGCCTGGAAAACTTTCCGACGGTTGCGATTTTCTCAGGATCAGGTCTGACACTTGTGTGGCTTAAACGTGGCCCAAAAACTGTAGTTATTTATAGCCAAAGTGGCACTTTTTAGGTGTTAAGGTAAGCACAGCGGTCCGTATGGCTTGAAAAACTAACCACAGCCGTCTGAGATGTTCATCAAATGTGGCAGAATAAACAATCACATCGTCTAGGTAGACTGATCAAGTCTTCCACTTAAGGTCTGAGAGAACAGTATCTATTAGCCTTTGGAACGTGGCTGGGGCGGAGCACAAACCAAAAGGGAGAACTTTGAAGTGATAGAGCCTGTCAGGCGTCACAAAAGCAGTCTTTTCGTGATCCCGCTCATCGACCTCTATTTGCCAGTATCCACTTTTTAAGTCGATCGATGAGAAGTAACGTGCATGACGTAGCCTGTCGAGGGAATCGTCGATGCGTGGTAAGGGATACACATCTTTTTTCGCAACCTGATTGAGCTTGCGATAATCGATACAAAACCGCACGCTACCATGATCCTTCTTAACCTACTACGGGCGATTCGCAAGGGTTTTTTGGCGGGTGGATGGCATCATCTTCTAGAATTTTCTTGACTTGCTGCTGTATTGCTTCGCGCTCTTTCTCAGCCACGCGATACGGATGCTGTCGGATAGGTATTGCTGTTTCCTCCGTAATGATGCGGTGTTTCGGCAGTGGTGTTTGACGTACTCAAGACTTTGTGGATAAGCAGTCCTTAATATCAGCAAGCAGTTCCTTGAGACTTTGTTTCTGCTGCGGCGCTAAACCTGGATCAACGTCGACGACGGGTGCACGTGGCATCATATCGGTGGTCGATTCCTCTTTTACAGCAAAGCAGTGTTGAACTTGGTCAATTTCGTCAAAGTATGCCACTGCGGTGCCTTTACTGATGTGCCGGCGTTCATTGGTGAAATTTGTCAGTAGTACCTCTGTGCGACTACCGATTAGGCTGATGATACCCCAAGCAATGGCAACACCCTGATGGAACAGAAGTACACCGTCCTGATTCAACTGTTCTCCGCAACTGACGGAGACAAAACTGCATGATAGCAGTGGTATGCAGACGTCGTCGTCGGTGACACGTAACCATGTACGTTAGCGCTCTTCGTAATGGCTCGTGTCTGTACTAGTTGACAAGGTTATCTCGCCGTCCCGTATGTTAACAACGGCACCATAACCCCGCAAGAAGTCCATTCTAAGGATGAATGATCTGCAGCACTCTTTTAAAATCATAAAAGTGGCGACAAAAGCTGTATTTCCCATCTGGAGCAGTGCCGTACATTTTCCAGCAGGTGCCATTCTCTGGCACCCGGCATTTCAAATATAAGGGCCCGTCCGTTGCATTCTGACTTTCTTAAGCCGCTCATTATGGAAAAGTCTGCTCGAGTATCAACTAAAGCAAAGGTCGTGAACATCAATCGTTAAGAGTAGGTCAGCACTCACAAATTCGTCGGCGTTCTATTTCTCCGGCTTGCTCTGCTCGTTTCTCAGTAATAATGGGGGATTTTCGGTGGTTCGACGACTTGAACCCCCCCCCCCCCGGAGGTCACTGGTTTCAGTTTCCTCGCCGGGGGCTTGGAGAGCGGCCTCTTACCAGGTCGGCGAAACTGCGATGGTTCGGCGAAGAATAACGTAACGGAGGCGGCGAGCGCGACCGGAAATTAGCTGAGCTGCCTTTTTCCCGGGTGACACTGTTGTAGAAAAGTGGATGTCCCTCTGGAAACTGTCGCGGAGTGGAAGGTGATATTTCCTAGCTGCTACCCTGGCAATGAGGGCAAAAATGATAAATATGCTCTTGTTCGCCACAGTGAAAACACAATGGTCGGCGATCAGCAATGCGCCATACGTCGGTCTTGTGAAGCTGGGGTCACCTGTAATGCTCCCGTTGTATCCCGGCAGCAATAGGCGGCCGCTGGTGGTACTGCTGTACTGGCACGGTAGAAAGCAGGTGACGGACAGCGTCTGCATAGCTGTATGCGCGCGGCTCGAAGCGAGGCTCGGGACACGGTTCACGGAGTGGCTCAGGTGAAGCAAATGCTTGCTGGATTTCTTGAAGAACAACTTCGGCGACCGAAGCAACATTAAACTTCTTCGGTGTCACAGTTTGCTTCGCAATCTCTTCGCTCACAATGTCTCTTATTAGTTGACGCAGCGAGGTCTCATCTGTCCCTGTCAGTACCGCGGCTCCTGCAGGCGCATCGTTGGTCAGGCGTTCATGTTGCCGCCAACGCTGCTGCAGCGCCAACTCGATTGCTGTGGCTGCCTTAATGAATTCATCCATTGTTGTAGGCGGGTTACGCAAGAGACCAGCGAATAGCTGTTCTTTAACGCCGCGCATGACATGGCTCAGCTTCTTTGAATCAGGCATGTTGGGATCCGCGCGGCGAAACGAACGAGACATGTCCTCGGCAAACATCGAAACACTTTCGTTGGGATTCTGAATGCGCAACTCGAGAAGGCGTTGTGCATTATCTCGGCGATCAGTGCTTCCGAGGGTATCAAGTAGCCGACGGCAATATTCGTCCCACGTTGTCAAATGTGCTTCGCAGTTTTGGAACCACGTCCTTGCTCTACCTTCAAGAGCGAAGTATACATTGGAAAGGTTCTGGTCCACACGCCACTGACTGACCGTAGCTACACGTTCGTGCTGGTGCAGCCAGTCTTCGGCGTCTTCATACGTATCACCATGAAAGTTTGTGGGGACTAGATTGTTTTGAACAGTCACCTGTGTTGAACTTGCAAGCGCCATTTCCTGAGTCGGTGAGGTCGCTGACAAAGTTCCTTACAAGAGGCCGGATTCCGAGAACAGACCTTGCAGGCGGTGGCTTGCGCAGTGCACATGTGTCTCGACGCGTGGATGATGTCTTGCACGGCTGGATGCAGGGCTACTCGGAAGAGTCGTTCCTATCATTAGGCGATGATGCCAGACCCAGCACCTCCACAGTGTCACGGCTCACTTGCGACAAGAGCGGATAGCGGTATTTTATCGAGACAACTAGCACACGCGCTAAGTTCAGGCTTCTTCTTCTCTAGCACCTCGCTTGCATACACGAAGTCATCGTCTTCGTCGTCAGCCAGGTTGGGCACAGATGGCGTCGCGGCAATATATACTTATACAGCTGAAATATTCGTACTGAAGTGCGTGCTATGCGGCCACGAAGGGAAACTTCAGGGGCGTGAACTATGCTCCTTGCCGAAATAATAATGGTAGGTTGTGGTCACCGACCACAAGAATTTTTTGCACTAGATTGCCTGGATGATACTGAGCTCCTATGTTTCAAGGCCAGATTTAGCTAAACCCAGAACTTCGCATGTTTTAATATCTGAGCGAGACTATCAAACTCAAATTATGGAAACTTATCGACATCTCACTACACTGGCATATTACACTCTAGGTACAGCTTTCAAAGAAATTGTGCAGTCAGTACATAAAACTACAGAAATGAATTTATTATCCGTATCATAATTATGACTGAGATTACTGCAGCCACCATGCATGCTAATTTAATTTGCTAAGAGAATCTCAAAGGTGCTAGATCGCAGAAGCAAGCAGCGGCGTGCAGAATCCTCAATTTGTTGTCCCATATTGTTGCGCTTACTGTTTTAGCCAAGGTTGTCCTTGTAGAGTTTATATATTGTTCTAGGGGATCCTGAGGGAGGAGTGTCGTAGTGAGTTGAATAAAAAGGGTTCACATGCTTGTCAAAAAGCGCAGGTGTAACGTATTTCATTTTGTTTCAGATTCCAAAATTTTTTCACGTATTGCAATGTTGCGAGCTCTTCAAATGTAATATATTATTAAACAGACTGTAACGCAAAGAACTTCTGTTTTATTGCAGCTAATGCGTCCAAATCCCAGAGCCAAGGTGTCCCCTCACCCACAGGTGAGTTCAAAATATTCAAGTACCAAAAAAACTAGCGTGCATTACTACCTCAGCATAGTGACATAAATATATAAATATGAAAGATTTCATTGCTCCATTCATGCTCACCGTTAAAACTATCGTTTTGTCACGTGGTAGTGACGTTAAAGAACACAATAGCAGTACTGTGAAAGACGAAACTACTTTTATTGGGCGATTCTGTGCCCACAAAAACAGGCTACACTTCAAGCACAACGATAGCGGCTAACACAGACGGCGATCGTCGAAAATCAGCTCAGCGGATCAAGCGCGTCGGCTTTTATACATCAGTGGTAGAATGTTCCAAAGTAATCGCTGGGACCCGCGTTTCTTCCACAAGGTTCTACACTAATCGTGTCGCGCATTCAAGCAATCAGTTTACACAAGGTTTGGTGACAGACAGCGGATGGAACCATCGATAGCATTCCAGAAACTTCCTATACATGCAGGCGCGCCCTGCGCTGCGCGAAAACATTTGTTAGGCGGTGAAACGCGGTCACCCGATAAAGATAAACAAGTACACGTGTCAAAACCCCCTCTTAAAAAGCATGCTGCAAAAGAAACGAAAGTAGTAAACAAAAACACCTGTAGCAAAGAAACAGCAAACTAAGGAAGTTCGTCGGCGTGCGTGAAAAGGCTTAAGACGCACCACGTCGACCACTTCAGATCGTGGGCGGTGCCGCTGTGAATGCGAAATGCCGTCTCGCACGACCTCATCGTCCCGTGCGCCAATACGTCGGATTACCTTGCAGGGTCCGCAATAGCGTCGCAATAGCTTCTCTCTGAGTCCTCGCCGACGTATTGGGGTCCAAACCCAAACACGGTCGCCAGGCTGGTACTGGACGTAGCGCCGTCCGAGGTTGTAGTGTAGGCTGTCGGTACGCTGCAGGTCCTTCATCCGTAGGCGGGCAAGCTGTCGGGCTTATTCGGCACGCTGCAGATAGGTCTTGTTCAGGCGCTTCGTGGGACCATTCGTCTGCGGGTGGTACGCAGTTGTCCTCCTGTGACTTGTCTGGCTGTATTCCAAAACGGCTTGGGTGAGCTCTGATGTAAAGGCCGTACCTCTGTCGGTGATGTGGACTTCTGGAGCACCATGTCGGAACAGCATGTTCTCGACGAAAAATGTTGACACTTCGGCTGCGCTGCCTTTCGCTAGAGCTCTAGATTTAGAGAAGCGCGTGAGATAGTCTGTCGCCACGACGATCTACATATTTCCGGATATTGATGTCCGAAACGGTCCGAACAAATCCATCCCGATCTGCTCAAATGGTCGGCAAGGAGGTTCGATCGGCTGTAGTAATCGTGCTGGCCTAGTCGGGGGTGTCTTGCGTCGCTGAGTCTCGGCATGTCTTGACGTGACGAGCGACGTCGGCGGTCAGACGCGGCCAGTAATACCGTCCCTGTATCCTCGACAGCGTCCGGCAGAACCCGAGGTGCCCAGCGGTAGGATCATCATGTAGGGCGCGCAGTACTTCTGGACGCAGCGCTGATGGACCAACAAGAAGGTAGTTGGTGCGGACTGGTGAAAAGTTCTTCACGAGCAGGTTGTTTTGTAGCTTGAATGAAGACAATCCGCGCTTAAATGCCCTAGGGGCAACATCGGTGTTCCCTTCCACATACTCGAATAAGCCTTTTAGCTCCGGGTCTGCTCGTTGCTGTTTAGTGAAGTCTTCCGAGCTTATTATTCCGAGGAAGGCGTCGTCGTCATCTTGCGGCGGGGGATCGATGGGAGCACGTTTCGTCCGGACTTGTAGATTACCGCGACGTCATATTCTTTCAGTCTGAGGTTCCACCGTGCCAGCCGTTTTGAAGGGTCCCTAAGGTTAGCTAGCCAACACAACGCGCGATGGTCGCTGATGACATTGAATGGCCTGCCATATAGGTAAAGGCGGAATAATGCTGTAGCCCAAATGATGGCGAGACATTCCTTTTCAGTCGTAGAATAATTGACTTCCGCTTTTGACAGCGACCGGCTAGCATAATATATCAGCCGTTCAAGTCCGTCTTTCCTATGGACTAGGACGGCACCGAGGCCTAGGCTACTGGCGTCAGTGTTGATTTCGGTCCTCGTCGAAGTGTGCAAGTACGGGCGGCGACTGCATGCGTCGTTTGAGTTCTTGAAATGCGTCGGCCTGCGGCGTTTTCCACTTGAACTCGACATCGCATTTCGTTACATGGGTTAGTGGCTCCGCGATGCGTGAAAAGTCCTTGACGAAGCGCTCATAGTAGGCACACATACCAAGGAACCTACGCACTGTCTTCTTGTCGAGCGGTTGCGGGAACTGCAATCGCAGCTGTCTTCTTCGGGTCGGGACGGACTTCAGATTTGCTGGTGACGTGGCCTACGAACAGAAGCTCATCGTAAGCGAAGCGGCACTTTCCCGGCTTCAGGTTGAGCCCTGCTGAATTGATGGCCTTTAATACTGTCGCAAGCCGCCTAAGCTGATGGTCGAAATTTCCGGTGAAGAGAACGACGTCATCCAAGTAAACAAGACACGTATTCCACTTCAAGGCTGCTAACACCGTGTCCATGACGCGCTGAAACGTTGCAGGCGCCAAGCACCCTCCGAATGGCATGACCTTGAACTCTTAGAGGCCGTCTGGCGTGATGAAGGCGGTCTTTTCAGATTCAGATTCAGATTATTTATTTTTCTTGAATTTGTTTATTCAAGAAAGGTACAGAAGCTATAGGTATGGCAATACCTGACAGAGACCTCTGTACCGGCTCCAGTCTTTTCGCGATCTCTCTCGTCGACTTCTATTTGCCAGTATCCAGACTTGAGGTCCATCGAGGAGAAGTATTTAGCGTTGCAGAGCCGATCCAATGTGTCGTCTATCTGTGGAAGGGTGTATACCTCCTTCTTCGTGATCTTGTTCACTCGACGATAATCGACGCAGAAACGTATGGTTCCGTCCTTTTTCTTCACCAAGACTACAGGAGATGCCCACGGGCGTTCCGACGACTGGACGTTGTCGTCGCGCAGCATTTCGTTGATTTGTTGCCTAATAGCGTCACGTTGTCGCGTTGTAACTCTGTAACGGCTCTGGCAGTGCGGTCGAGCGCACTATTCTGTTATTATGCGATGCTTTGCGACGGGTGTTTGTCGAATCCTCGATGAGGTCCAAAAACACTCTTTGTATCGTCGGAGAAGACTTCTGAGCTGCTGCTGCTTACTCATGGGGAGACTTGGATTTATGTCTAAATCTGGTTCGGGAACTATAGTCGTCAGTATAGATGCGGCAGAATCCGACAGGACAAGCGCATTGCTGGTTTCCACAATTTCCTCGATGTACGCGATAGTCGTGCCTTTGTTGACGTGCTTGAACGTCTCGCTGAAGTTTGTCAGCAACACCTTCGTTTTTCCTCCGTGCAGTTCAGCGATCCCTCTTGCGACACAAATTTCACGGTCGAGTAGTAGACGTTGGTCCCCCTCGATGACGCCTTCTACGTCAGCGGGTGTTTCGGTGCAGACGGAAATAATAATGCTGGAGCGCGCTGGGATGCTCACTTGATCTTCGCGCACGCTCAAGGCATGGTGACTACGAGAGTTTTCCGGCGGTAACGCTTGATCTTCCGACAGCGTTATCGATTTCGACTTCAGGTCGATGACTGCGCCGTGTTGGTTCAGGAAGTCCATGCCCAGACTGGCGTCTCGTGAGAGTGTTGGAGGATAACGAATGCTGCAGGGTAAGTCCTGTCATGAATGATAATTCTTGCCGTGCAGATTCCAGTCGGCGCAATAAGGTGCCCCCCAGAGGTCCGAATTTGAGGGCCTTGCCATGCAGTCTTTTTTTAACTGGGCGGCGATGCGTCGACTCATGACAGAGTAATCGGCCCCGTCTCCACTAAGGCAGTGACTGCGTGGCCATCGAGAAGCACGACGAGGTCGGTGGTTTTTTGTGTGGCGTTACAGTTAGGTCTTGGCGTCGGATCCCGGCTGCGTCGCGTTGACCTGTGGCTGGTATGCGGAGTCGTCAGGTCGTCTTTCGTGAGCGTATTCTTTGCTTCTAGACTTCGTCGGGACGGCGGCGTGTCGTTGTTATGTCATCGAGATGGTCTCTACGGCGTCCTCGTCGGCGGCGGAGGATCTTCGTCAGTTCGACGAACAGTAACCACACCTCCATCGGTTGCTGCTTTTAGTTTTCCGGATATGGGCTAGCAGAGAGTCTCCGGGCTAGGCCAGTGTATGCACGGCGCTTCGACGACAGGTAGTGGCCTGGTGACGGCGACCGGGAGGGTCGTCGAGGGCTCCATTGAGTAGCGGCGAGGTAGTCGGCGCTACTCAGTGCCGACTTGCCGAGGGCGCGTTGCGTTGACGGCGAACCCTTGCAATCCCAGGTCGCGGTATGGGCATCGGCGGTTCACATGGCCGGCTTCGCCGCAGTGGTAGCAGAGTGGGCGGTGGTCGGGGCCGCGCCAAATGTCCGTCTTCCTCACGTAGCTGTGCTGGGCGACGGGTGAACGTGCTGGCGGCGCCGGTGGTGGACGACGGAATTGCGGCGTTAAGGGGCCCTGGCGCAGTCGTGGAAGACCTTGACGGCGGGCGACGGCGGCGTAGGTCATTGCTTTCGGCGGGGGCTGCGGTGATTGTGGTTGCACCTCTGTAACTCCAAGTGATCGGTGGACCTCTTCCTTGCCGATTTCGCGAATTCGGGCCACTTGAGGCTGCGATGAAGGGAAGAGTTTCTGAAGCTTCTCTAGTACGACCGCCCTGATAGCCTTGCGCTGTTGTCGGTGGCCAGTGATTGAACTCTGGCGTAGTTTGTTGAGTTGGTGCAGCGGTCGAATTGCCGGTTCCGTATTTCCAGTGTCTTCTCGATGCTCGTGGCCATGCGAAGAAACTGGTCGACGGTCTTTGGTCGGCTTCTTACCATTCCTGCGAAAATTTAATCTTTCACACCACGCATGAGTAGGCGGACTTTCCTCTCTACAGACATTTCCGGGTAGACGTGGCGGAATAGACGGACCATCTCCTCTGTGAAGATCATGATCATCTCATTGGGCAGCTGCGCTCTGGTTTCTAGTAGAGTTTGGGCTCGCTCTTCTCGCACCACGCTTGTAGATGTCTCCAGGAAGCCGCTGCAGAGCAGCTCCCACGTTGTGAAGGTGGCTTCTCGGTTCTCGAAGCACGTCATGGCGGCGTCTTCCAATGCGAAAAAGACATTTCGAAGTTTGTCGTCGCTGTTCCAGCTGTTAAATGCAGCGACCCTCTCATACGTCTCAAGCCAGGTTTCCGGGTCCTCGAATGTTGAACCGGGGAACGTCGGAGGCTCCCTGGGCTGCTGCAGCAGCACGATGCGGGACTCTGGATCTGCCATTGGGGTTGACTGGGCGACGATATTCCTGGTCCTCTCTCACAAAAGTCCGTGCTCCGGGGGCAGCCCTTGCAGCCTACGGCTACCTCGCTTGTTCTTGGCGACGTTGGTGTTGTCTTCCGCGTTCGGGCTTGGGTCACGGCTTTGTGGGGACGTCCGGTTCATTAACGCAAAGCACCTCCACCAGATGTCACGGGGTGGTGACGTTAAAGATCACAGTAGTTAATACTGTGAAAGACAAAACTAGCTTTTGTTGGGCTAACCTGTGCCCACAACACCAGACTACACTTCACAAAAAGGGTTCACATGCTTGTCAAAAAGCGCGGGTGGAACGTATTTCATTTTGTTTCATATAACTACGGATTCCAAGTTTTCTGAGGTATTGCAATGTTTCGAGCTCTTCAAATTTAATATAGTATTAACAGACTGTAACGCAAAGAACTTCTGTTTTATTGCAGCTAATGCGTCGAAATCCAAGAGCCAAGGTGTCCCCTCACCCACAGGTGAGTCCAAATATACAAGTACCAGAAAAGCTAACGTGCATTACTACCTCAGCATAGTGACATAAATATATACTTATGAAAGATTTAATAGCTGCATTCATGGTCACCGTTAAAACTATCATTTTGTCACGTGGTAGCGACGTTAAAGAACACAGTAGCAGTACTGTGAAAGACGAAACTAGCTTTTATTGGGTGAACCTGTGCCCACAAAAACAGGCTACACTTCAAGCACAACGATAGCGGTGAACACATTCGGTGATCGTCGAAAATTTGCTCAGCGGGTCAAGCGCGTCAGCTTATAACATCAGTGGTCGAACGTTCTAGAGTAATCGCTGGGACCCGTGTGTCTTCCACAAAGTTCTACACTATTCGCGTCGCGCATTCATTCAAGCAGATACGCAAGGTTCGGTTACAGACAGCGGATGGAACCATCGATAACGTTACAGAAACTTCCTATACATGCAGGCGCGTCCTGTTCTGTGCGAAAACATTTGTTAGGCGGTAAAACGCGGTCACCCGATAAACACCTACACGTGTCAATATATTTTCATCGTAGCCTGTTCTAATGTTTTATTGCAATAGCAATTATATGAATACTTCAGGCGCATTGCAGCTGTCCGCGCCGCGTTATGGTTCCGTATAATGTCAAAGGGCGGTGAAATTGTCGGCGCGCGCCGTATCCTGTATGTCGAGTAAAAGCGTGCGAGGGTGAGGACGCGACATAGAATAAAGAAACAACTTTACAGTAGGGAATATGTACCTTCCGCAGTGGTTCGAAAATAAGCAGCGGCAGCGCATGGAACTTACCTAGGTGGACGCCAGATGGCGCTGCTCAAACCAAAAGCGGAAGTTTTTTTTTTTAATAGCAAAATTCAATATGGCCACTTTTTGCCGGTGGCGTACGCTGGAACGCGCCGTCCTTGCCCTGCCGGCTACACGGCATGCCTCAATGCCTTGGCCGCCGCGTAGCTGGTGCGTACTAATTGCCAGGAGACCAAACAGCCTCTACTGATGCCCATACAAACAAGCCAAAAGTGAGTGAACAGAACGTGCGACTTTATTGGCAGAAGACAAGCAGTGTACGTTCTCGTGCAATAGCAGAAATAAAATTTGCATGTCGAAATAACCTGGAATCACTGAGGCGAGCTCGTAAACGGCTCACGATCGTCGTCGCACATGGCGGTCTGGTAACGAGCGACCACCAGCGGCGCAAGCAGATTGGACAGAGTGTCCCACCTGTTTGCAGCGGCAGTCGCCGTTAAAGATAAGCAACTTGCATTGCGATGCTATCGGGTGCTGCATACATTTGCTGCCGCAGCCAACACAGCGACATGGACTACCTGGCATTTTAGCGTTGACTACTTTCCAACCTGCACGTTTCTTTGCTTTCGGGGGTCGCTAATGTGTGGCTCACACTTGGTGTCCCACATTGTCTCAATATGGACAAGTCGCTTTCGTGGGCATCACCATGAGCCACTTTTGCGGGCCTTTCCACCCATGTGGCTATCAACTTCATACACGTCGGACCATGTAGGCACGTATGCTGGTCTGCGTTCCTGCTTAATCGCAGCCGCGAAAGGCCACAGGCACAATTTTCCCATGGCTGCAGCAGTAAAGGGCGAACGGGGAGCATGAATCTTGGCGTGCGCAAATTGGCAGTCTATGTCGCTGTACACACTGCAGGAGCAAATGCTTACTTTGAGAGAGTGCTTCCCAATGCAACTGACCAGGTCGCCATATTCAAAAAACATAACACGGCAACCATAACCAAGTAAGATAACAGCTAAATTAAACAGCAATCAATCTCCGCATGAGGTTGAGACAATACATTACACATTGGCTACGAACCATATGACAACAATGAGCATTCACATACACTGGTCTCTTTGGATACATTCAGCCGCCTACTTACAGGCATATTGCTTGCCTTCGTCGCATGTGGTGGTCTGGTAATGAGCGACAACCAGCAGTACAAACAGAGTGGACAGAGCGTCGCACCTGTTCGAACCGACAGTTGCCGTTGAAGATGAGCAACTTCCATTGCGAAGCAATCAGCTGACGCAGGCATCTGCTGCCGCAACCAACACAGCGACATGGACTACCCTGCATTTCAGCATTAACTCCTTTCCAACCTGCGCGTCTCTTTTCTTTCGAGGGCCGCTAATGTGTGGCTCACACTTGGTGCCCACTTTTTCTCAATATGAACAAGTCGCTTTCGTGGGCATCATCTTCGGCAGCCATTTTTGCAGACCTTGACACTCATATGGCGATCAACTTCATGCACTTCGAACCATGTAAGTACATATGCTGGTCTCCGTTTTGAGCAAATCATGACCGAGGTAGGCCCCAAGCACAATTTGCCCATGGCTGCAGCAGGAAAGAACAAACGGGGAGCACCAGTTACGCTGTGTGTATACTGGGAGTCTGTGTCACTATGCGGACTGCAGAAGCAAATGCTTACGTCGAAAGACTGCTTACCAATGCAACTGACCAGGCCCCCACATCCTAGAAATATAACACGGCTACCACAACCAAGTGGGGCAGCAAAACCAAATTCTGCAATCAATCACTTCAGTGTCGCTTGCACAAAGACCCACGCTATCGAGGAAGAATAGCAATCATCAACGAGACTAGGAATATGTAAAATGAGAAAGCTTGCATTCAAGAGGGAAGCCACTCTGCTCTGCAAGCATTGATTCGGCGGGGCCTGCGGTGATTGTGGTTGCACCTCTGTAACTCCAAGTGATCGGTGGACCTCTTCATTGCCGATTTCGCGAATTCGGGCCACTTGAGGCTGCGATGAAGGGAAGAGTTTCTGAAGCTTCTCTAGTACCACCGCCCTGATAGCCTTGCGCTGTTGTCGGTGGCCAGTGATTGAACTCTGGCGTAGTTTGTTGAGTTGGTGCAGCGGTCGAATTGCCGGTTCCGTATTTCCAGTGTCTTCTCGATGCTCTTGGCCATGCGAAGAAACTGGTCGACGGTCTTTAGTCGGCTTCTTACCATTCCTGCGAAAATTTAATCTTTCACACCACGCATGAGTAGGCGGACTTTCCTCTCTACAGACATTTCCGGGTAGACGTGGCGGAATAGACGGACCATCTCCTCTGTGAAGATCATGATCGTCTCATTGGGCAGCTGCGCTCTGGTTTCTAGTAGAGTTTGGGCTCGCTCTTCTCGCACCACGCTTGTAGATGTCTCCAGGAAGCCGCTGCAGAGCAGCTCCCACGTTGTGAAGGTGGCTTCTCGGTTCTCGAAGCACGTCATGGCGGCGTCTTCCAATGCGAAAAAGACATTTCGAAGTTTGTCGTCGCTGTTCCAGCTGTTAAATGCAGCGACCCTCTCATACGTCTCAAGCCAGGTTTCCGGGTCCTCGAATGTTGAACCGGGGAACGTCGGAGGCTCCCTGGGCTGCTGCAGCAGCACGATGCGGGACTCTGGGTCTGCCATTGGGGTTGACTGGGCGACGATATTCCTGGTCCTCTCTCACAAAAGTCCGTGCTCCGGGGGCAGCCCTTGCAGCCTGCGGCTACCTCGCTTGTTCTTGGCGACGTTGGTGTTGTCTTCTACGTTCGGGCTTGGGTCACGGCTTTGTGGGGGCGTCCGGTTCATTAACGCAAAGCACCTCCACCAGATGTCACGGGGTGGTGACGTTAAAGATCACAGTAGTTAATACTGTGAAAGACAAAACTAGCTTTTGTTGGGCTAACCTGTGCCCACAACACCAGACTACACTTCACAAAAAGGGTTCACATGCTTGTCAAAAAGCGCGGGTGGAACGTATTTCATTTTGTTTCATATAACTACGGATTCCAAGTTTTCTGAGGTATTGCAATGTTTCGAGCTCTTCAAATTTAATATAGTATTAACAGACTGTAACGCAAAGAACTTCTGTTTTATTGCAGCTAATGCGTCGAAATCCAAGAGCCAAGGTGTCCCCTCACCCACAGGTGAGTCCAAATATACAAGTACCAGAAAAGCTAACGTGCATTACTACCTCAGCATAGTGACATAAATATATACTTATGAAAGATTTAATAGCTGCATTCATGGTCACCGTTAAAACTATCATTTTGTCACGTGGTAGCGACGTTAAAGAACATAGTAGCAGTACTGTGAAAGACGAAACTAGCTTTTATTGGGTGAACCTGTGCCCACAAAAACAGGCTACACTTCAAGCACAACGATAGCGGCGAACACATTCGGTGATCGTCGAAAATTTCCTCAGCGGGTCAAGCGCGTCAGCTTATAACATCAGTGGTCGAACGTTCTAGAGTAATCGCGGGGCCCCGTGTGTCTTCCACAAAGTTCTACACTATTCGCGTCGCGCATTCATTCAAGCAGATACGCAAGGTTCGGTTACAGACAGCGGATGGAACCATCGATAACGTTACAGAAACTTCCTATACATGCAGGCGCGTCCTGTTCTGTGCGAAAACATTTGTTAGGCGGTAAAACGCGGTCACCCGATAAACACCTACACGTGTCAATATATTTTCATCGTAGCCTGTTCTAATGTTTTATTGCAATAGCAATTACATGAATACTTCAGGCGCATTGCAGCTGTCCGCGCCGCGTTATGGTTCAGTATAATGTCAAAGGGCGGTGAAATTGTCGGCGCGCGCCGTATCCTGTATGTCGAGTAAAAGCGTGCGAGGGTGAGGACGCGACATAGAATAAAGAAACAACTTTACAGTAGGGAATATGTACCTTCCGCAGTGGTTCGAAAATAAGCAGCGGCAGCGCATGGAACTTACCTAGGTGGACGCCAGATGGCGCTGCTCAAACCAAAAGCGGAAGTTTTTTTTTTAATAGCAAAATTCAATATGGCCACTTTTTGCCGGTGGCGTACGCTGGAACGCACCGTCCTTGCCCTGCCGGCTACACGGCATGCCTCAATGCCTTGGCCGCCGCGTAGCTGGTGCGTACTAATTGCCAGGAGACCAAACAGCCTCTACTGACGCCCATACAAACAAGCCAAAAGTGAGTGAACAGAACGTGCGACTTTATTGGCAGAAGACAAGCAGTGTACGTTCTCGTGCAATAGCAGAAATAAAATTTGCATGTCGAGATAACCTGGAATCACTGAGGCGAGCTCGTAAACGGCTCACGATCGTCGTCGCACCTGGCGGTCTGGTAACGAGCGACCACCAGCGGCGCAAGCAGATTGGACAGAGTGTCCCACCTGTTTGCAGCGGCAGTCGCCGTTAAAGATAAGCAACTTGCATTGCGATGCTATCGGGTGCTGCATACATTTGCTGCCGCAGCCAACACAGCGACATGGACTACCTGGCATTTTAGCGTTGACTACTTTCCAACCTGCACGTTTCTTTGCTTTCGGGGGTCGCTAATGTGTGGCTCACACTTGGTGTCCCACATTGTCTCAATATGGACAAGTCGCTTTCGTGGGCATCACCATGAGCCACTTCTGCGGGCCTTTCCACCCATGTGGCTATCAACTTCATACACGTCGGACCATGTAGGCACGTATGCTGGTCTGCGTTCCTGCTTAATCGCAGCCGCGAAAGGCCACAGGCACAATTTTCCCATGGCTGCAGCAGAAAAGGGCGAACGGGGAGCATGAATCTTGGCGTGCGCAAATTGGCAGTCTATGTCGCTGTACACACTGCAGGAGCAAATGCTTACTTTGAGAGAGTGCTTCCCAATGCAACTGACCAGGTCGCCATATTCAAAAAACATAACACGGCAACCATAACAAAGTAAGATAACAGCTAAATTAAACAGCAATCAATCTCCGCATGAGGTTGAGACAATACATTACACATTGGCTACGAACCATATGACAACAATGAGCATTCACATACACTGGTCTCTTTGGATACATTCAGCCGCCTACTTACAGGCATATTGCTTGCCTTCGTCGCATGTGGTGGTCTGGTAATGAGCGACAACCAGCAGTACAAACAGAGTGGACAGAGCGTCGCACCTGTTCGAACCGACAGTTGCCGTTGAAGATGAGCAACTTCCATTGCGAAGCAATCAGCTGACGCAGGCATCTGCTGCCGCAACCAACACAGCGACATGGACTACCCTGCATTTCAGCATTAACTCCTTTCCAACCTGCGCGTCTCTTTTCTTTCGAGGGCCGCTAATGTGTGGCTCACACTTGGTGCCCACTTTTTCTCAATATGAACAAGTCGCTTTCGTGGGCATCATCTTCGGCAGCCATTTTTGCAGACCTTGACACTCATATGGCGATCAACTTCATGCACTTCGAACCATGTAAGTACATATGCTGGTCTCCGTTTTGAGCAAATCATGACCGAGGTAGGCCCCAAGCACAATTTGCCCATGGCTGCAGCAGGAAAGAACAAACGGGGAGCACCAGTTACGCTATGTGTATACTGGGAGTCTGTGTCACTATGCGGACTGCAGAAGCAAATGCTTACGTCGAAAGACTGCTTACCAATGCAACTGACCAGGCCCCCACATCCTAGAAATATAACACGGCTACCACAACCAAGTGGGGCAGCAAAACCAAATTCTGCAATCAATCACTTCAGTGTCGCTTGCACAAAGACCCAGGCTATCGAGGAAGAATAGCAATCATCAACGAGACTAAGAATATGTAAAATGAGAAAGCTTGCATTCAAGAGGGAAGCCACTCTGCTCTGCAAGCATTGATGGCTAAAAACATCAAGAAAATTAAAATGATGCATAGCACACGCTGTGTAGGTTAATGTAAGACACATGCCGATGCTGCATCAGCTATTTTAGGAGAGGTATTGTGCATGACAACATACACTAGAAGGTACCGCTACAGATATGTTATGCTACTAGACAGTGACTGGTATTATCAGCGAAGAATCGGTTGACCTTTATGTTTGGATGAGGATGAATGATCTCTAACGAGAATGGGCAATGAAAAAGCTTGCATTTATAGAAGAAAAATTACACTTAGCACAAATGGAATTGGCATGGCCATGAAGCTGATTAAGGGCAAACTGACAGAATTCTTTTGGCCAGCGTCGTCCGTGCTTGATCAGAAGTTGCAGGTGCATCTGGAGACGAAGAATTTCTAGAAAGTCCTTTTTCAGTTACCTGGATGACTCAGCCAATTAGTCCGTGCTGGTGGAATGGTGGCTGAAGTTCTTTTCAGTCTTGACAAAGTGCTCTGCAGACTTGATATCTTATCCAAATTCTTCTGCACGCGCTTCTTTCTTTGTGGTGTAAAAGCTGTGCAAATTCGGCTCCAGACGCTTCCTGTTGGTGTAGATAGGAGCTCCTGTGATGACCAAGATGTGCTTGGCATAGACTCTGTTAGGGCAGAACGGTGACACATTAGATACAGCACAGATTAGCCAAACTCATGTGTGTTTTATTTTATGTTCGAACCGATTATACTGAACCATAAATATGAACAAACATTCATATCTGCTGCAAACAAATGACATGTATCTCAAGACTAGCAAGCCAATACAGCATATATCAAGCATATTTATTTCTGAACCACGTGTTGTTTACCTTGTAGTAGCAGCCAACGTCCACACAATGCCCTTGTTGTAGCAGGCAGCAGCTTCTGTTTAGTGCGTGGAGTGTGTTGCTTTATACTGATGCCGTCTTCATTACTGCATGTCTGGAACAGAAATTTTGACTGAATCAGAAATTGAAAAACCACAATTTTACAATATGAAATGCAAAAAGGTGTAACATATAAATATTGTAATGGTTTGCGACTACAGAACACATGCAAATGTACACTGTCTGTTCTAGGGTGCTGAAGCAGCATGTTAAATAAATCCTGCTATTGTCCATAAGATTGATGCCTGCCTAACTACAATGCATATCAACAGCTTAAGTATTAATAAAATTACAAATGAGAACATCTGTGCGTTCACTTATACACTAGAAGAGATCACACTGCTGGTTCCACAAGCAAATGCATGAAAGTCATGAAGCTATTAGAACTGATGCATTATTTTTCTGCACGAACGTGATGCACCGCTTCCCTAACTGCAAAAATAAATGCCCTACGGTAAACCAAACTCAACAGCAAGAACATTTGGAACGAACATGTCCGAAAGATGGGTTAATTATCACGCTTGCAACTGTTTAATAGAATAAATTCTGTACTATCACTTCATTTTACCAAAGGATTATTCGGTTTTGTGGACGAAAGAAGTTGCCGGCAGACTCGCAAAAAAGTTTTATATGTATATTGATGAGGCTACTCAGTCACCTATGGCCACGGCTACAATAAGATGAAAAATGAGACGCGCGTTCCGATATCGTTCTTTTTTTCCTGATTGTGTGTGTATAACGACAGCCTCGCAAGTAAACGTTTATTTAAGAAACAACAACTGAGGATCCTGACTGCCCATATGTAATGCAGGATCTAGTTCGTTAACTTGTACCCGCCTGTAGGTTTATGAGACGGATATTATATAACGATTCAAGCAGCGGTGTTAAACGACTCACCGTTATTCCCGTAGTCAGCCGCAGCAGAATACAGCTCCCGTTTCGATGCAGACGTGTTCCGAATGGCTCACGACCGAAACCCAACTTTCGGGCTTGCATGTCCGCCTGCAAACACGTCACTTCACCCAAAGTTAAATAACGCGAGATATCGAAGCGCAATAAACTGGTTTTAGCAACCAAAAGCAACCAGTCTGAGTATACGAACGAATGAATCCGTGCCGCCGTGCACTCGAAAATAGCGGCAATTATTTTTAAATCCAGGCCACAGGTCACCTGAAAGATCGATGATGCTGAACGCTATTTGCGTTTATAATGACAAAGAAACAATAAACTTACTAGCAATGAGTACAATATCTAATTAGCAATGATAATTTTGCTCTCTTTTTTATGCAATAAGAGTGCTTCGGTAATTGTAAGAGAAAGTTTGTAAAATAAAATTGCGCTAATTACCGCGCCTCTAGCGGGAAATGTTGGAACTAACGTAAGCATCCCGAAGAGATTCTAGTATGCTGGTTTTGTTAGCAGCGGCGCGTGGTTGATTTTTTCGCCTTCTGTGGCCATTTGTTGAACTTGAGGGTGTGCGGGGACTGGCATGGGAACTCGTCCTCGCGTGTGCGAGCGAGGAAGGCGTGCCGAAAGCACGCCCTCTCCTGTCGCGCGTGAGACATACGGGAGAGGCGAGGGAGAGGGGGTGATTTTTGCGCCGGCGTCTGCTGCTTGCGGCGCGGCCGCGCGAGCACCGTGTCTTGAGGGCTATCTGCTACGTGGCCAAAGTGCGCTCCGCACGGGCCTCTTCTTTAATGCGATCTGCGACGTTTGCATTGAGCGTGTGGTGCTGCTACCTTCGTATGCGCAATGCTTTCGAAGTTTCCTTCGCGCTGAAGCCACAGATGCACGAAAGTCAATTTGATCGCTGGTGTTGCCGTGATTTCTCACTGAAGCATCCTGGCTGCGAGAAGCGGCACTCCTCGAGCGAGATGTGTTCGTATTTACCTGTGCGCGCGTGAATCCGTGCTTGCTAATTTGGTTCAAACACGTTGACGGACCAGTTGGTTTAAATCGATGATAGAATGTGTAAGCGTGACTGAACGATGACATAGAAAGGCTGTTTTTCTACGTCCTCGTTTAGTCGCGTTTACACATTATATATTTATTTATTTATTAAGCGAATGTTTACAATTATGCGACCAATAAGGCTATTATTCTTACTTTGTATAGCTCTCGACTGATTTGCTATCGCAATCAGCCGCTTGCGTATCGGGCGGAAATGTGCCTTTTTCATTACATCATGGCGAGCGGAAAGCAAAGGTATATCATTCGCCCTCTTTTGCCATGTGCTCTCATTGAAATGTTTTCCAAGTATATAATCTGATAAATGAAAGAAATATGTTTCTTTTGCCTCAGTACTCCCCCCGGGCACCATCCTGCGCAGGTCATTGTAATATCGAAAGGTGTGCTTTGTTTTTATTGGTGACTGGTTTTTCATCGGCTAACAAATGTCAAGCGTTATCACTCGGCACAAGACGCGCCTGAATGTGTCGGAACATTCTTACTTAATGTAGCTGACCTATGTTGTGCCTGTTATGTCACAAAAACTTGCAATCACATTGTATGAGCGACGCGAATGGTGTACTTTCCGGAGCCAATGCGAGCACCAGCGATTAAGCTAGAACAAACGGAGTCGTGCACAGAAGCCGACCCGTTTAATACGCTGATCAGATTCTCTACGATCACCGACTTCGCTTGCCTCTATCGTTGTTCTTAAGCGTTACATTTCTTGCCGGGCACAAGTTCGCCCAGTAAAGGGTTAAAGTTGTAAGTCAGCTTTGACACTGCGTTGTTCTTCATCGTAAGTACAATGTGACATCTAGTGCAGATGCTTCTATGTTCCTGTGTCGGCCGCTCCGGGGATGCTGTTATCCAAGCCTGAACCGCGAAGACAACAAGATCGCGTCAAATCATCAAACTATTTTGTAACTACCAAACTTAACCGCGGAGTTCACGCTTCCACACGAGATGACCAGGAAGACCAAAGCCATGTCGGGCGCCTTGATGACAGACCCATCTTTGCCAGCAGCCATGGGGCGTTTACAACCAAGAGAGCCCCCTTCCTTCCGTGGAGCTTCGTTGGCTGATCCAAAACCTTTCTGGAGATAATCAAAGCAGCGTCAGCGTAAAACAACGGAGCGTATGAAGACAAACTTCACCAAGTATATTTCTCATTGTCAGACGCCGCAAAAACATGGTATGGATTTCGGCAGCCCAATATAATAATCCGGAACCTCTTCTCCACCAGATTCCTTAAGTTGTTCACTAGCGTCGTCCGACCCGGATGATCTCAAGTTCTACTGAAAATTCTAGTGAAACTTCCGAACTCCAACGCTACAATCAATATGGAGGAATTGATCCGGCTCTTTCGCCGCGCCTGCCGAGACATGACCAGGAAAATTAAGGTTGGGTTTTAATACGCGGCGTGGAGCAAAACATTTTCGCTGCGTTGATACGAAACCCACCAGAGGCCACTGAATAGTTTCGTGCTGAGGCTAAGGACATCGAGAGATGCGGAACAGATGATAGAATTGCTTTACGCTCAAGTAAAATTAAGCAGGCGTCCAAGTTCTAGGTACCGACGACCTGCGAGAGACCATCAGAAAAATCGGGACAGATGTGCTGAACAAGTTGCTCCCTTCTTCACATGCGCAAGCGGCCTGAATCGCTGACACCTTACGCGAAGGAATCCAGCAGTTTCTGGAAGTTCCTGAACTACTGCAGCCCAAGTTTGAAGTGTTTAGCTACACCGCTGCAGCCTGTCGTCATGCTTATCCGCCGAGCCCACGTCGAGGTCATATGGTGCCGCAGGTCTGGTCGCAGCCACCGCCGCCGAAGCCTGTACGTCCGGCCACCGCCCCGCGCAACTTCCCACGGGAGATGGACATCTTGCACGGCTCCTACTACCATCCCCACAAGGCTAGCATGGCGGAGAAGCCGGCCACATCTACCGCCCTTACCAATTCCTTAAGTGAGACTGCGAGGGTTTAGCGCGAACGCAGCACAGTAGCTAGCTGGTTGAGTGGGTACATCTTCATAACTATTACACACGCGCGTACTGAAAAGTACGGACGAAGAATAGACAAACCCCAACCCACCTGTTTCTCTATTCTTCGTGCGTGTGTTAAGTGCGCAGTGAGTGTAATAGTTATATAGCGTGAACGCGCACTACCCGTGACAGGAACTACCACGAGAGATTGGCATCTGCTTGGCTGCAACTCCCCGAAGTCCTATTCGTCATTGCCAGGAAGCTAACGTTCACCGCAGCATTGGAAGTGTACTGGCCTAACGCTTGGCCGGTCACTTAGTCCATATCCGAACAAAAAGCAGCAACCGATGGAAGTACGGTTGCTCTTCGCCGAAATGCCGAAGATCCTCCCACGGGAGAGAGCATAAAGTGTAAATATTAGAGAACGCGAGCGTGGGTAACTCCTCCACTCAGAAGTAGGTGGTCTCCTCAGTACAGGAGTCCAGCGCACTTAGCGGCCTGTCTCGTTCGATCGACCAGGTTGAGCTGGTCCGTCGAGCCAGATCAGCGCTGCCTTCCACTGCATTGTAGATTGGTGTTTTATGTGTGTGAGCTGTGCTGCGCTTGCTCAAGCCCAAGTCATGTGCATTACTCATTGATGGCAGTGTGGACGTTTATAAGAATACAGCGTGAGGTTTACGGCATGGTAAACACTGCAGTGTGGACATGCATTTCTTCGCAGTTTCCTTCATATTACGCCTTCTTCTCGCGTGAGACCATAATAAGGTGGCGGTAGCGTTCTTCATTAAAGGCGATAGTGTTGTGACATGAGCGTGTAGGTAATGGTATTGGTCCGAGGTGCAAGTGGTTGGCGCGTCGCTCTCGTGACCCCGGCTGTCCACTCGCTCGAGCGTAGGGGTGTGCTTGCTGATTACCTTGCAAGGACGCGTGCCCCACTGTCCCCACGATTTGTGTATTTGGTACGAGCTGGTGCTCTCCACTCAGTATGTGATTCGCGGCCGTGGAAAATTTGACCCTGTACAAATTTCTGCATGGTGTCTGGGAGTCTGTGAGAACTCTGACACAATCACAGTGCGGTCTCGTCCTGATGGCTAACGCTATCGCTAGTTCTTCTGCCTCCGCAGCGCTCGCTCCGGAAACCGACGACGTATTCATTTCGGTCCCTGGATTGTAGACTAAACTGATGACGAATACGGTGCTTTTGGCGGTACTCGCTGCTTCTACATACGCGACATCGGGGTGGTTTTCAGACTTCTTCACGAGCGCCTGCGCTTGGGCTTCTCGCCGTCCGATGTGTAAGCTCGGTTGCATGTTCCTAATTTTCTGCATTCGTGTGGCGAAATTTGTCTGTGCGCTGGTTTTCCGTACGGCATATCCAAGACGTTTCAAGACGCAGCGTCCTGCTATCGTACGTTGTAGCCTTTCCTATTGGCTTACCGGTCGAAGTTCTACGATTTCCTGCTCCGTGGTCGACACACCGGTTTCCTTAAATCGAAAGGTGGCCGTTCGATGTGGCCCTGCGTATCAGCCGGTCAGCAGTCTCCTTGTTCCAAAATTGGCGAATGTTAGATATGGCGCTTAGTAAATAATTCGGATCACAATCACCGCTTGCACTATTCTGATCAGGTCCTGTTCCCTGAGTCCCGTGTTCTTGGTGGTATGTCATTGCATCATGCGAAAGATCCACGTGGTCGTGTTTTGTAGGTCCTACTGGGGCAAGCTGGAATGAGTTGGCACCGGAGAGGGGTAATTGGAGGTCATAAGCGGAGACCTTCGTCCTGCAGTGGATAAAAAGTAGGCTGGTGATAATGAATAAGTTCAGAATACAAAGTATGTCCACATTGTGGATTTCACAAGGACGAATTCGAAGGTAGATGGTTGGTGCCACGGTTCTCGATCTTCCTCGTGAGTGCTTCCTGATTATGAGGAGCTCCGCCTCCTCCGGCGCGCAATGCAGTCTGCTTGTCTCCGCGTATGTTGCCATGACGTCTACTGTCCCCTGTAATGCCTCTTTTGGTAACCCTATGGGCCCTCCGACCGTCCATATCTTCATGTCATCTGCATACATGGCACGTCTGATCCCTGGTATTTTCTCTAGCTTGGCTAGGAGTTTCAGCATAGCCACGTTGAAAATTATCAGCGACAGCCCTGCTGCTTGTGGCGTTCCTCTATTTAATGTGTCTACTCGCTGCAATCCCATTTTTTTTCCAGTCCTATTGTGGCTGTAAGGTCCGTGAGAAAATCACTGACGTAATTGTAAGTTAGTCGGCCCAAATTTTTGTCATTGAGATTGGCTGATATGGCTTAGTGCCCCGTTTTATCTAAAGGCCCCTAGAGACAACGTACAAGAAGTGATTTAGGGCAGAACGGCGTCTCTGTATTCAATACTTCTTTCAGCTGCAGAAGCACGCCTCGCGGTGACAAGTTGAGCCGAAAACCAAGCATTGTGTTTGGCATCACTGTACGTACAACACAACAGACAACAAGAAAACGGATGCGTGTGAAGCCTGTCTAGGATCACGCACTCCAGCAAATTATCGAAGCAGGGTGGGAGCAACATGCATTTTAGGTTCTCCAGGCAGGGAGGCGTTTTTAGCATTTGGCTTTGTTGTTAGCATGATCTCCACATGCTTACATTGCGCGGGTAACGCTCCTCTCCTCCATCGTACACTGAATAGTTCCAGTATTGCCTGCACACTTGCATAATCCATCTTACGTAGCAACTTGTGGGTGATTCCAACATTACCCTGGGTGGTGTCTCGAATGAATCTTAGGATCGCTCCCGTCAGCTCGAAAAGCGTTATGTCCCGGTCAAGCTCGCTGTTTTCCATTTCCGTGTACTCAGCCGTTGGCTGTGTTTAGAGTATCGTATGGCCGATGCATCGCTATTGTAAGGCACACAATAGCTTATCATATGTGTCTGGGTATATGGGCAGTATTCGGCTTATCGTTTGCTTGCTTTCTCGCTTGCTCTGCGTCGGACCTAGTAGATGTTTGAGTATATCCCACGTTCTGAGCAGAACCCAGCGTTCCTTGGAGGGAGTGACCCAATTCTGTCATGCAAATGGCTTCGCGTAGCGCTCTACCTGTCCGTTAGGTTCGCTATCCGAATTTTTTGCTTATGGTTGTGCCGGTGTGTTCGCCATCTTCTTAGGCGACTAGGGCCAACTTCCCGCATGTGTAAGCGACGCGGATCTATTCCCGGATTATCCGTGGTGAGCACAACCTCCTTGGAGTGTGGGCTTGTGTTACCTGTAGTTCTTTAGCCCAGCCCTCCACATTGCTTGTTGCTTGGACTTATAGCGTTTCTCTTTCGTTCATTAACTTCGTTCACATCGTGTTTTCGTTGGAGCGTATCTCGCTTCTTGGGAAGTTTCTCTCGTGTGCAGCGATACTGAGCATGAAGTGGTCGCTTCCTAGACTCTCGTTAGTGTTTTCTCATTCGACGTTCCGTAATCTGGATGCGAGCGCACAATCGAGACACATTTAGTGGGTAGTGCTGCTGCCTAATCTCGTTGGATATGTCGGGTACGTTGCTATCTTAAGTCAGTGATGTTGTATGCCGTTGTACAAGGTCGTTCCCGTTTTAGTGTGTCTGGCGTATCTGTACGCCTTGTGCACTTCCTTGAAGACGCCTAGTATGTGGATGCCGTTTTCTCCAGGCAGCTGCCTCGCTTGCTGTGCGAAATTGTCTGGGGGTCCTGTGGTATCCTGTGTTGGCTTCCGGTTTCGCATTTGGGTCGTTTACGTCACGGCGCCACTCAGCGCCAAACGCTGTAAGTTGCCTCCTGTTTCCCTTCGCAGAAATAAAAATTCATTCTTTGTCTGGTCCCCGACTGAAGCAGTCCGGCTTTTTCTTGCGGCGCTGCGCGCCCCACTCGTTTAGGCCCCATGCCGTAAATCCTCCGTCCGGCCGCCCCGTCGGATCTACGACAAACTTGCGACGACGTAAATCACTTACTTCCTACGTCCCTTTGCCTTTCTACTTCTGCCGTTCTGCTTCCGGCATGCAAAACGCTGCGTATACTTCGACGTCGTCCACCTCAACTCCCCCGCCTTTGTTCTCGGTGCCGAGCATGGCGTTCGCATCCCCCATGCTGCCTTTCCTTGCATTACCCGGTACTCCTTCAGTACCGTGGCTCACATGGAAACGTTCTTTTCGCACATTTCTCCAGGTGACCGGATGCGAGGCACTACAAGACGAGAGGAAAAAAGCCATTTTACTGAGCAGCTTAGGCTTCGAAAGGCAGCGTCTCTACTACGACCTCGCGTCGCAAACGGACCAGACGGCTTCTACGTTCGAAGACATTATTCGCATCCTCGACAAGCACTACGCAGAAAGCACCAATCCCCTGGTGCACCGCATTATTTTCCGGGACAGGAAGCAACTACCTGAGGAAGCCTTTCAGGACTTCGTCACCGTGCTACAAAGGCTAGCGCCTGCTTGTGCGTTCGGCGCTTGACACGACGAGTCCCTTAGCGACCAAATCCTCCAAGGCGTCGCATTCAACAAGAATACGAGAAAGGCTACTCTGCGAAGATCGTCCCTCACGTTCAAGAAAGCCGAGGAAATCGGACGAAGCGTGGAGCAAGTTGACAGGGAACTTCAAGTCTTCAACAGCTTGTCTGTTCAGCGCGTCTCGACGCAACGGCAAGATGGCGTCACCAGCCATCTCCTTCCTCGCCCGGGCGCGCAAGATGCCGGTCCCCGCCCCTTTCTCCTTCGACCTGGCGCCTTCAAGATTGCGATCAACGGCGTGACGGACAGTCGCATCCTCGAGCGGCCGGCCTTCATGAGGCCCGGCCCGAACTCTGCGAAGCCAGTCGAGAGTTCGCACCCCATTGTTACCGATGTGGTTCACCTCACCACATCGCATCCGATCCAGCCTGTCCGGCAAAGCACGTTACCTGCCGTGCGTGCGGAAAAGTGGGAATTTAGCTTCGGTTTGCTGTTCGAGGAACCGAACGCAGCGACTGTCTCCTGCTCGAACGCAGCTTGTTTCCGTTACCGCTTATACAGAATCAGCCACTACAGTTCCTTTGGTGCTTACAATTCAAGCACGGAATTCCCGTCCGGCAACAATTCGCGCCGAAGTCCTCATTGCGAATACTACACTGAAGTTGCTCGTGGACACAGGAGCTACGGTGTCGCTGATGAACAGCTCCCTATACGAAGAACATTTCAAGGTTTTCCCATTATCTCCTTCGAGTCTTCAACTCAAAAATTATTTGTAGCAAGAAAATCTGCACTCACGACATTTTTCCGTGCTCGTCATGTACCGCAACAAGGCTGCAGTAGTGACACTTCACGTCACGAACCAAGGCACTTCTCTTCTGGGAATTGACGCCATTGAAGCTTTGGGCATTGATATTCAAGGGTCTTCGCTCACATGCCAACAAGTAGCAGGACTTCCAGCTGACTCAAGCGTCCAGCTTCCGTCTCTTCCACCCAACGCTCCGGCAGAGTTCGCCCATCTGTTCTCATGACAATTGGGACTTGTAAAGGGCTTTGTCCACGACGTTCGTCTCCGACCTTCAGTAGAACCAGTCTCAGCGAAACTGCTTCCTATAACTCTGGTTCTCCGGGAGTAGGTCTTCCCCGGGCTGCAACGCCTGGAATCAGCTGATGTCATCGAATGAGTCACTGCGTCCGAGTGTATTTCTCCGCTCGTCGTCGTTCGAAAGAAGGACGATTTCATTCGACTTTGCGTCGATCTTCGAGACCCCAACAAGGCTATCATCATCGACGCCTTTCCACTACCGAGTGCTGACGAACTGTTGTATCGACTCGCTGGTGCTACTGTCTTTAGTAGGTTGGACTTGCAGTCCGCTTATCATCAGGTTTTATTGTCCGAGAAAAGCCGTGAGCTTACTACTTTTATAACTCATGACGGTCTTTTCCGCTTCAAGCGTGTGGGTTTCGGTTTGGCATCTGCGCCATCCGCTTTCCAGCAGATCATGTCATCTGTTTCAAAAGACTGTCCAGGCACCTTGTGCTACCTTGATGATATTCTTGTATGGGGTCACACTCAACGTGACCACGACAGAAATTTGCAAACCGTCCTGTCTAGGATAAGTAATGCAGGCATGCAGCTTAACCACAAGTGTGTATTCAGTGTCCCAGAATTAAGTTTTCTAGGACATAAAATTCAGGCAATCGTGGAAGCACCACAGCCTAAGGACAGAAAGGCTCTACATTCATTTCTGGACCTCACGGGATATTATGCTAAATTTATCCCGCAGTATGCCGACGTAGTGGAACCGCTGAGGAAACTCCTAAGGCAAGGACCAGCCTTTGTCTGGGATCGGGATACGGAATGCCGCTTTCAGGCAATTAAAGACGTACTTGCATCACGCCCGGTGGTACGCATGTTTCAACCGCATCTGCCCATTGTTGTGACGGTTGATGCTTCTGACGTTGGCATAGGAGCCGTCCTACAGCAAAAATGTGGAAATGAGCTCTTTACAGTAGCTTTTGCTTCTCGTTCGTTATCTTCCGCAGAACGACGGTACTCCGTAGGCGAACGGGAAGCATTGGCATGTCTGTTTGCGTGTGAACACTGGCATGTTTACTTGTGGGGTCGACAGTTTACTCTACGAACTGATCACCAAGCTCTAGTCGCATTGCTATCTTCAAAGGGTCGTGGACCGCGACCATTAAGAATTTCAAGGTGGAATGAAAGATTGCTATATTACAATTTCTCCATTCGGTACTGTAAAGGTGACCAAAATGTTATTGCGGACGCATTGTGACGCCTACCTGTCCCTCCCGAATGTGAACCAGCACTAGATGAGGAAATAGTGTTTTTAGCTTCATCTTGTATTATAAAGGAGTAATTCCAAGCAGCCACACAAGCAGATCCAGGATGGAGAACTGCGGCGGACCTTCCGCCAGAGTTACAGGCGTATGCTGCTGTACAGTCCGAATTGTCCTACATGGATAATCTGCTTCTCCGAGGTGAACATATCGTTCCTCCTGCTTCCTTGCGTCAGACACTCCTGTCTATTTCTCATGAAGGTCACTTAGGCATCCCGAAAAGCAAGCTCAGATTGAGATGCATCTACTGGTGGCCTCACATGGATAGGCAAGTTGAGGAACTTGTGGGAAACTGCTTTGTGTGCCAACAAGCAGATAATTATGCCAAACCATCTTTTGCTTTATTACAACCTGTTGAATGGCCGTGAAGACGATAGGAAAAGTTAGCCATAGACATAATAGGCCCTCTTGATCGTGCTCCACAGTATGCACGTTTTGCTTTGGTCATGGTTCACTATCATTCCAAGTGGCCCGAAGTTGCTTTTATGCCTTTCGTCACATCGGAAGCCATCATGCACAGTCTCAGGTCCATATTCAGTAGAGAAGGATTTCCTGATGCTATAGTGTCCGACAATGGACCACAGTTCGTTTCTGCACAGTTTGAAAACTTTCTGAATGAAAGAGGCATTAAGCATTTCTTGTCTTCTCTTTACTACCCACAGTCCAATGGCCAGGTAGAAAGATTTAACCGTGTCCTTAAAGAATTCATACAGATTGCTATTTTGGAACAGCGAGACCTCAGACTGGCGGTGTTAGAATATTTGGCAATTTACAGGTTTACTCTACACATGACTAACGGTGTGTCTCCAGCTATGTTGCTCTATAGTCGACAACCAAACTTGGCTGGACGTTGCAAACATGCCTCCAATTCATCCTGAATTTGCTTCTCCAAAGTTGCGCCAGGAAGTACAGAGTAGAGTACGTGAAAAACGGGAAAATACTAAAAAGTATGTGGATCGTCGTCGCGCAACCAAATGTCCTCAGTTTCAGCCAGGCGATCTGGTTAGGGTACGTACTTCACGGAAATCTGGTCCTAAATACTCCGGTCCGTTCAAGATTTATCGCAAAGTAGGTCGAAGTAATTTCAGCTTGAAAATGGCAAGCGTTTGAATGCGTCTGAACTGCTGAAGTACTCGGCACGTCAAGGTGAAACAACAAATGAAAGGAGTCATGTCAATGACGGGACATCCTTTGACGATGGTTTTCCACCTTTTCTTCCAGTTCCTACTGGTACTCATTTTCCTGCTGCAACCCCTTTTTGCAACCACCCGTCTCACCCCCACCACCGCGTTCACCTCGTGCAGAAAAGTCTCCTGAACGTCCGTGGGACACTCCCCCCCCAAGACACTGACACTGTCCCTGAAGGCACTCAGGACTCTGACATACCTTCCAGTCCCTGTACGAGTAACGCTTCTGCTGTTCCTCCTCTACAACCTGAACTAGTCCTCCGTAGGTCTTCACGCCATAGACAACCTCCGGAACGGTTTAAGGATTATGTTTCCAAGTAGCTTTCTGCCTCGGGTTACTGTCTACAGAGGTTTCAACCCTCCCAAGCGAATTCGGCTCTTAACGCCAAAAGTCTTTCCTTACATGTTTGTTAGGTAAAAAGGACATAAGTAGCATCCTTCAAATGGGGGGATTCCTGGCAGCATAAAGGGTGCTGTGAGCACGCTGTACTTACTGCTATACTGCAGATATCAGTGGATCCTATTGGTAGGAACACTTTTCTTCATTTCTTAGCATCCCCGCAGAAGGGATACCATACATTTTTTGCACATTACATTTTTGTAGCATAAACGTGTAGTATGCACATTTTCACTACTGTAGTCGCCGCCATACGAATTTATCTTTCATGCCAAAAGGTCTTTTTTAAGTCTTTAGCATCCTTACGGGGGGACTATCCCAACTTGGGAGTGTATAATGCTTGTACGCACAATCTCCAGTCCACGACAGCCACAGAGACTCTCTCGAGTCGAGCTCAGGGCGAATGAGTCACCCATCAGTGCTGCCCCAGGGGGCACACAGATATTTGCACTGTCTGCTTTTGTAATCTGTGAGTTTTTTTCATGTGTGATCTGTGTGTGCAAGGCTGCATCTCATCGTCTTCCCAAGACGGGTACTGAAACTCTGCAGAACTGGAGTACAACCGTGATCATTTTCAGTTTTCATGTTGTGCGTTTTTCTTTAAATGGGGAAGTCAAAGATGTCATTTTCTATTGTGTAAAGATGTCATCACTAAACGCGTGTGTTACAGTGCTAACATGTGTTCTTCTGTGACTCGTGACTTACTTTTGTTGCGATGAGAGCGAGTAGCGCATTTTCCTTTCGAGGGAGAGGTGATGTGGTATCCTGTGTTGGCTTCTGGTTTCGGATTTGGGTCCTTTACGTCAGGGCGCCACTCAGCGCCAAACGCTGTAAGATGCCTCCTGTTTCCCCTCGCAGAAATAAAAATTCCTTCTTTGCCTATTCCCCGACTGAAGCAGTCCGGCTCTATCATGCGGTGCTGCGCGCCCCAGCCGTTTAGGCCTCATGCCGTAAATCCTCCGTCCGGCCGCCCCGTCGGAGCTACGACAGGTCCCAGCGTTTCCTTCGGAGCGCTGTATAAGTTAAGCATAAAAAGACTCGAGTTTTTCATGAACTGCGGTACTATTTCCTTGAACACGTGCTCGAATACCGCGTACGCCTAAGTGTAGTGTATGGTGGTAAGGTGTCTTTTTTTTATGAGTGGGGCTGTACATGATTCTGCTACCGCATGATTGTGATACCCGGTAATTTGTGGTGGTTTTCCTGTTTACTGAAAGGCTATTACATCAGGTGGCGTGTCTTATTCGGCAGTCCACTGCAGCAGCGTCGCGTTCCTATATATATATATATATATATATATATATATATATATATATATATATATATATATATATATATATATATATATATATATATATATTGTCGCGGCTCACTTGAGACAAGAGCGGAGAGCGGTATTTTATTGCGACAACTAGGACAAGAGCTCAGTTCAGGCTTCTTTAGCGTCTCCCTTGCACACACGAGGTCGTCGTCTTCGTCGTCAGCGTGGTTGGGCACAGATGGCGTCGCGGCATTTGCCCCCCTCCAGAAGGAGCATCGTCCCGATGCTCGGCGGGTAGCAGCCGGTGTCCAGCGAACCAGAGAGTGTCCATGCCACTTAGAAAAATAAGGCTTCATGCCCACCACGTGCACAGTTTCAGGCAGGTCCTGACGGTGCCTCGAGCAGGATGGGCTGTCAAGAACGACTTCATAGTTGACGTCGCTAAGGCGTTGTAGAACCTTGTATGGTCCGAAGTATTGGCGTAGAAGTTTCTCCGCGATGCCTCGGCGGCGTACTGGAGCCCAAACCGAGACACTCTGGCCAGACTGGTAGACGACGCATCGATGGTGTTGATTGTAACGTCGGGCATCACGGTCTTGCTGGCTAGCTATGCGAACGCGCGCGAGCTGTCTTGATTCTTCGGCGCGCTCGGTAATATTTGCGGCGTCAGTCTCGGAATCGCTGGCATCATGAGAAAGTATAGCATCCAGCATTGTAGTCACTTCTCGACCGCGGAGGAGACTGAATGGCGTCATTCTTGTTGTTTCTTGTCAAGCCGTATTATAAGGAACCGTTGCGTAGGCTAATATTTGGTCCCAGTTCTTGTGTTCCACATCGACATACATGCACAGCATGTCGGCGAGAGTCTTGTTGAGGCGCTCCGTAAGTCCATTGCTTTTCTGGTGACAGGCTGTCGTCCTTCTGTGTGCCGTGCCACTGAGGGTGAGTACAGATCGCAAAAGTTCAGCCGTGAACGGGGTTCCCTGTCGGTTACGATAACCGCTGGAGCACCATGCTTCAGGACGACGTTTCCGATGAAGAACTGTGCGGCCTCGGCTGCTGTGCTGCTCTTAGGCGCCTTGGTTTCAGCACATTGCGGGAGGTAATCTATCGCAACTATGATCAACTTAATTTCGGCAGCAAATATTGGGAATGCGTACAAGAGGTCCATCCCAATTTGTGCAAACGGCGTTTCCGGCACTGAAACGAGGTGTCGTAGTCCGGCAGGTTTCGTAAGTGGCACTTTTCTTCGCTGACAGTCAAGGCACGTTCTAACGTAGTGCTTCACCTGTGCTGCGAGCCGCGGCCAGTGTACCTCTCTTTGATCCGTGCTAATGTTCTTGTGTAGCCTAGGTGGCCTGAGGTAGCTTCATCGTGACAGGCCTGCAAGATTTCAATGCGGAGAGTTTTAGGCACCATTAGTAGATATATCTTCCCTGCTGAAGAGAAATTCCTCCTAAAAAAACACTGTTGCGTATGCGCAATGATGACAGGTGCCTTGAGAACAGTCCTGGCTTGTTTGTGGTGCGGCCTTCTAAGAAATCAATTAGTGAAGCGAGCTCCTGGTCCTCTTGCTGTCGTTGAGAGATGGTGGCCGCATCAACAACTCCTAAAAAGCCTGCGGATTCGTCATCTCCGCTTGATGACTCGATCGGCGATCTGGAAAGGCAGCCAGCGTCTAAGTGCTGCCTTACCGATTTATAGACCAGTGTCATGTCAATCTTGAAGCCGTAGGCTCCAGCGTGCGAAACGTGCAGATGGATCTTTCATGTTAGTCAACCAACTGAGCGAATGGTGGTCACTTATGACTTGAAATGGGCGGCCGTATATATAAGGACGGAACTTGGTGACTGCCCATACTACAGCCAAGCATATCATATTGACCGCAAATAAAGACGGGGACAGCCGGAAAGAACACATAAGTCGCACGGCTGACCGCTACATTAACTGACCATTACCGCCCGTGTTGTTTGTGTTCTCTCCCGTTGTCCCCGTCTTTATTTGTGGTCAATATGATATGCAGTAAACACTAACTAGGCCATACTGAAGTTCTTCTACAGCCAAGCATTCCTTCTCTGTGGTGGAGTAGTTCGACTCGGCACGCGACTCGTGTAAGCGATGACTCGCTCAGCGCCGTCTTGCCGCTGAACAAGGGCGGTGCCTAGACTCACGTTGCTGGCGTCGGTGCGGATCATTGTCGGCGCATCCACGTCAAAGTGGGCAAGAACGGGTGGAGCACAAACCAAAAGGGAGAACTTTGAATTCATTGAGCCTATCAGGCGTCACAAAAGCAGTCTTTTCGCGATCCCGCTCGTCGACCGCTATTTGCCAGTATCCACTCTTTGTAAGTCCATCGATGAGAAGAAACGTGCATGTCGTAGCCTGTCGAGGGAATTGTCGATGCGTTGTAAGGGATACACATCTTTTTTCGTAACCCGATTGAGCTTGTGATAATCGATACAAAACCGCAGGCTACCATCCTTCTTAACGAGTCTCACGGGCAATGCCCAAGGGCGTTTTGATAGCTGGATGGCATCGTCTTCTAGCATTTACTTGACATGCTGCTGTATTCCTTCACGCTCTTTATCAGCCACGGATGCTGTCGGATACGGATGCTGTCGGATGGGTGTTGCTGTTTCCTACGTAATGATGCGGTGTTTCGTAAAGTGGTGTTTGACGTACCTGGGACGTCGTGGAGAAGCAGTCCTTGAAATCATCAAGCCATTCCTGAGACTATTTCTGTTGCGGCGATAGAATGGGTCAACGTCGACGACGGGTGCATGTGGCATCGTATCGGTGTTCGATTCCTCTTTTACAGCAAAGCAGTGTTGAGCATGGTCAATTTCGTCAAAGTACGCCACTGCGGTGCCCTTACTGATGTGCCGGCGTTCGATGGTGAAATTTGTCAGTAGTACCTCTGTGCGACTACCGATTAGGCTGATGATACCCCGAGCAATGGCAACACCTTAAGGAACAGAAGCGCAGTTAATTGTTCGGCTACACCTTCCTTGTTCAACTGTTCTCCGCAACTGACGGAGGCAAGACTGCATGATAGCGGTGGTATGCAGACGTCGTCGTCGGCGACACGTAATCATGTACATTGGCGCTCTTCGTCGTGGCTCGTGTCTGTACTAGTTGACAAGGTTATCTCACCGTCCCGTATGTTAACCACGGCGCTGTACTCCCGCAAGGAGTTCATTCCAAGGATGAACGGTCTGCAGCACTCACAGATTCGTCGGCGTTCCGTTTCTCCCGCTTGCTCTGCTCGCTTCTCAGTAATAATGGGGGATTTTCGGTGGTTCGACGACTTGCAGCCTGCCCCCTGGAGGTCGCTGATTTCAGTTTGCTCGCCGTGGGCTTAGAGAGCGGCCTCTTACCAGGTCGGCTAAACAGCGACGGTTCGGTGAAGAATAACATAACGGAGACGGCGAGCGCGACCGGACATTAGCTGAGCTGCTTTGTTGCCGAATGACACTGTCGTCGAAGTGTGTATATCTCTCTGGAAATTGTCGCGGAGTGGCAGGTGATATTTCCTGGATGCAATATTTCCGACGAGGGCAAAAACGATAAATATGCCCTGCTTCGCCACAGTGAAAACACAATAATCGGCGATCAGCAGTGCGCCATACGTCGGTCCTACGAAGCTGTGGTCGCCTGAAACGCTCCCTCTGTATCCAGGCAGCAATAGGTGATCGCTGGTAGTATTGCTGTACTGGCACTGTAGAAAGCGGGCGACGGACAGTGTCTGCGTAGCTGTATGCGCGCGGCTCGAAGCGAGGCTTGGGACACGGTTCAGGGAGTGTATCACGTGATGCAAATGCGTGCCGGATTTCTTGGCGGACAACTTCAGTGACCGAAGCAACAGTGAACTCCTTCGGGGTCACAATTTGCTTCGCAATCTCCTCGCGCACAATGTGTCTTATTAGTTCATGCAGCGAGGTCTCGTCTGTCCCTGTCAGTACTGCGGCTCCTGAAGGCGCATCGTCAGTCAGGTGTTCGTATTGCCGCCAACGCTGCTGCAGCGCCAACTCGATTGCTGTGGCTTCCTTAATGAATTCATCCACAGTTGTAGGCGGGTTACGCATGAGACCAATGAATATCAATTCTTTAGCGCAGCGCATGAGATGACTCAGATGCTTTGAATCAGGCATGTTGGGATCCGCGCGGCCAAACGAACGAGACATGTCCTCGGCAAACATCGAAACACTTTCGTTAGGCTTCCGAATGCGCAACTCGAGAAGGCGCTGTGCATTATCTCGGCGATCAGTGCTTCCTAAGGTATCATGTAGCCGACGGCAATATTCGTGCCTCGTTGTCAAATGTGCCTCGCGGTTTTGGAACCACGTCCTTGCGCTGCCTTCAAGAGCGAAGTATACATATGAAAGCTTATGGTACGCCCGCCACTAATTGACCTTAGGTACGCGTTCGTGCTGGTCCAGCCAGTCTTCGGCGTCTTCATACGTATCACCGTGAAAGCTCGTGGAGACTATATTGTTTTGAACAATCACCTGTGTTGGACTTCTAAGCGCCATTTCCTGAGTTGGTGAGGTCGCTGACAAAGTTCCTTGCAAGAGGCCGAATTCCGGGCACAGACCTTGCAGGCGGCGGCTTGCGCGGTGCACAGCTGTCTCGACGCGTGGATGATGTCTTGAAGGGCTGGATGCAGGGCTACTCGCAAGAGTCGTCCCCATCATTAGGCGATGATACGAGACCCAGCACCTCCACCAGTGTCACGGCTCACTTGAGACAAGAGCGGAGAGCGGTATTTTATCGCGACAACTAGGACAAGCGCTCACTTCAGGCTTCTTCTTCTTTAGTACCTCGCTTGCACACACGACGACGTCATCTTCGTCGCCCGCGTGGTTGGGCACAGATGGCGTCGCGACAATATATACTTATACAGCTGAAATATTCGTACTAACCTGCGTGCTTGCGGCCACGAAGAGAAACTTCAGGGGCCTGAACTATGCTTCTTGATGAAATAATAATTGTATGGTTGTGGTCACCCTCAGCAAGCTTTTTCTGCACTAGATTGATCCGGAAACGCATACTAGGTTGCCTGGGTGATACTGAGCTCCTATGTTTCAAGGCCAGATTAGCTAAATTCAAAACTTCGCATCTTGATATCTGCGCGAGGCTATCAAACTCAAGTTGTCGAAATTTATCTAGATCTCATTACATTGCATTGGGGTATTACACTCTAGTTACAGCTTTCAAAGAAATTGTGCAGTCAGTACATAAAAATACAGAAATGAATTTATCATCCAAATCATAATTATAACTGGTATTACTGGAATCACCACGCGTGCTAATTTACTTTTCTAAGATACCTCAGAGATGCTAGATCGCAGAAGCAACAAGCGGCGTGCTGAATCCTCAATTCGCTAACCCATAAGGTTCCGCCTATTGTTTTAGCCAAGGTTCTGCTTGTTGTATAATATATATAATGTTCGATTGGATCCTGAAGGAGGAGTGTCATACTGCATTGAATAAAAAGGGTTCACATGCTTGTCAAAAAGCACGGGTAGAACGTAATTCATTTTGGTTCATACAACTACGAATTCCAAGATTTTCTTAGGTATTGCACGGTTTCCAGCTCTTCAAATGTACTATATTAATAAACAGACTGTAACGCGAAGAACTTCTGTTTTATTGCAGCTAATGCGTCGAAATCCTTGAGCCGAGGTGTCCCCCCACCCACAGGTGAGTTCCAATATATACAAGTACCAAAAAACTAACGTGCATTACCACCTCAGCATAGTGACATAAATATATATTTATGAAACATTTCATTTCTACATTCATGGTCGCCGTTAAAACTACACTATCATTTCGTCACGTGATAGTGACGTTAAAAAACAAAGTAGTAATACTGTGACAGACAAAATTAGCTTTTATTGGGCTAACCTGTGCCAACAAAAGCAGGCTACACTCAAAGCACAACGATATCGGCGAACATAGTCGGTGATCTTCGAAAATCTGCTCAGCTGGTCAAGCGCTTCGGCTTTAATACATCAGTGGCCGAACGTTCTAGAGTAATCGCTGGGATCCACGTGTCTTGCACAAAGTTCTACAATATTCGCGTCGCGCATTCATACATTCAGATTACACAAGGATCAGTGACAGATAGCGGATGGAACCATCGATAATATTCCAGAAACTTCCTATACATGCAGGCGGGTCCTGGGCTGTGCGAAAACATTTCTTAGGCGGTGAAACGCGGTCAACCCGTAAAGATAAACAAGTACACGTGTCAATATATTTTCATCGTAGCCTGTTCTAATGTTTGTTGCAATAGCAATCATATGAATACTTCAGGCGCATTGCAGCTGTCGGCGCCAGGGTAACGTGCCGAATAAAGTAAAAGGGCGGTGAAATTTTCGGCGCGCGCCGTGTACTGTATGTCGAGGAAAAGCGTGCGAGGGTGAGCAGTCGAACGCAGCTTATACTCGCGTCTGCGAGCGAGGAAGGATGGATGGATGGATGGATGGATGGATGGATGGATGGATGGATGGATGGATGGATGGATGGATGGATGGATGGATGGATGGATGGATGGATGGATGTTATGAGCTACCCATTTGGAACGGACGGTGGGTTGCGCCCCCAAGCTCTTGGTTTTATACTGCCTAATGTCCTACCTAGGTCAAACAATAAAAAAGAAGGAAAACTATATACCTCCACAGCCAAATTTCTTGATCTCCTATTGCGAACTGTGCTTTTGTACGTCTCCGTTTTTTGTCGTTTACATACTTTTTTCCACCAATCCTCCAATCGACTCTTACTTATCCCTATTGCGGACATGTTTGCTTTTCCCCTGCTCTCGCTGAACCCAAGGGCTTCATGGAAGCCAGTGGTATCTAAATCGACCGCTGGGTAGACGTCTTCACAGTCTAATCAAACATGCTCCATAGTTGCCCTAGCTTTACGGCTGCAAGCACATGCGTCTTCTTCCTTCTTATATCTCGCTTTATAGGTGCGTATTCAAAGGCATCCAGATCTCGCTTCGAAAAGTATTGAGCTTCCCTTTGAATTATCATAAATGGTTTCTTTCTTGATTTCGTTTTTTCCTCTTAAGTAGTTACTCATGGCTGATTTCCTTTCCATTGCCGCCACCCATAAGATTAATTGAGCCTCTGACTTTCCGCTTGACCTTCTTTGTTGCTGTGTTGCCGACCCTACAGGCCGCATACTTGCTGGTAAGCTTCCTAGTTCTTTTCCTCCACTGTGAATCAATGTTTTTCCTGTACAGATACCTGAACACTCTCCCAGCCCATTAACTTTCTTCCATATTCCTCAGCCATTGTTCATACTCACTTTTACTGCGAGCTTCCCTCACTTCAAAACTAGTCCAGCCCATATCGCCCTGCACAGCTTCATCTGCAGTCTTCCCGTGAGCCTTGAACTGCACTATTACTTTGCCAACCCGACCGACGACCAGAAGTCCCGACATCGTTCTACTGAATTCGTTCGACTGCATTCTCATGTTGCGACTTACGTCCTCCTGTCGCTTTCGACATCACTTCGAGAAGGCCCTTACGTGGTGACTACACTTTGCGACGTCCTCCTGGAACGTCAAATAGCACTACCAAGCTCAATCGTAGCTCTTGTCAACAATCGAGCGTGGCTTCCTCTTCTAAAGTTTGGTTCTTCTCTGCAAGTGCTCCCTGAGGGTGTATCTCGCGCTGTGCTGTCCCCTTTGGAACACTGTGGAGTAGCTGCTTTTACGCCCGAACCACGATTCGACGCTGCTGCAGCTTCTGCCCCTCCTACTTCAATGACAAGTTTACGCCAATGATAGCTACTGTTTATTGAGGGTGAAAGCACTCGACATATATAGCGCCCGTGGTGTCGCCGTCTTTCTTGTGTGTGTTGTTTTTTGGCGCAAAATCTTTTCAGTATGCAAGATCACCAACTAGCCCAGCAGTTAACTCTTCGATAGCTACTGATCTACGACCTGCTTATACGCCGGCGCCCTTCGCCGCATTCTGATGTCCTATGAAGAAATCTTTGATTTTGGCAATCGTCCGCTAGGTCGCACTCGTGTCGTCACCCATCTAATCCACACAAGTGACTCTCCTCCTATACGCCAGCGGCCCTTCTGTGTGTCTGCGACTGAACGCCAGGTGATCAAAGCGGAGGTGAAAAAAATCATTTTCAAACTTATTATCGAGCCTTCCTGCAGTCCATGGGCGTCACCTGTCGTTTTGGTTAAAAAGAAACACAATACCTGGTGATTTTCTATCGATTACCGTCGCGTCACTAAGATTACCAAAACAGGCGTGTATCCGCTTCCGCGTATTGATGGCATGCTGGACTGCTTACACGGTGCTAGTTATTTTTCGCCGATAGATTTGCGTTCCGGTACTGGAAAATAGCAGTGGATGAACGAGATCGCGAATAGACCACCTTCGTCGCCCCAGATTGCCTCTGTCAATTTAAAGTGATGCATTTCGGACTGTGTAATGCCCCTGCTACCTTCGAGCTCCTAATTGACTCTTTTGTGCGAGGATTCAAATGCACCACATGCCTCTGCTACCTTGGTGACGTCATTGTTTTTCTCCGACGTTAGAGAGACACCTCCACAGACTATCAGCTATTCTTGCTGTTTTTCGACGAGCTGGCCTACAACTCAGTTCTGCAAAATGCCATTTCTGCCACCGCCAAATACGTGTACTTGGTCACTTGGTTAACGCTGCTGGCGTCCAGGCTGATCCTGATAAAGTTCGTGCCATTGGTGAGCTTCCATTACCGTGTTCTTCTACCGATGTCTGAAGTTTCCTAGGGCTGCGTTCCTATGTTCGGCGATTTATCCAGAACTTTGCAGAAATCGCTCGTCCTCTCACAGACTTCCTCAAAATTGACACCACTTTTCGTTGGGGACTCGACCAGGCTGCAGCATCTTCAACGCTTGTGAGTCGCGTTGTTAATCCACCCGTGTTGGGTCATTTTGATCCGCATGATTACACAGAAGTTCGCACTGATGCAAGCGGCCATGAAATCGGCGCTATCTTGTCCCAACGACAGCGGGACACCAATCTCGTGATCGCGTTTGCTAGCCGCCTTTCAGCAGCAGAGCGCAACTATGTCATAACAGTGCGTGAATGCTTGGGCCATATTGCTAAGTTCCGCCCTAACCTGTTAGGTCGACATTTCATAGTCGTGACAGATCATCATGCTTTATGTTGGCTATCCTCACTCAGAGACCCGACAGGCTGTCTTGGCCACTGGACTTACACCTATTCCACCTATGTAGTACACCTATTCCGTGTCCTACAAATCTGGGTGGCTACATAACGACGCCGAGTTCCTCTCCCGCTATCGTACAACCCTCCCGATAGCACCAAAAGTGATACAGGTACCTGCGTTTTGTCGATATTCGACTTCTCACGCATTGCCGACAAGCCGCGTGATGACCCATATTCTTGATCCATCATCGAACGCCTTACATCGGAGCAACAGGATATTTTCTTCCGTATCTTTCTTCTCCAGGACGCGACCTTATATCGACACAACATGAATCTACATGGTGCCGAACTGCTTCTTGTCGTTCCCCAGCATCTGCGCTCGACAACCCTCTCGAAGTTACACGATGTGCCCGCCGCTGGTCATTTGGGTATCTCCCGTACGTACGACCGTGTTCGCACGTGATTTTTCTGGCCTGCTCTATATTGCTCAGTTCGAAGCTATGTCGCTACCTGGCAACCTTGCCAACCCCACAAGAAGCCTCCATTGTCTCCCGTTAGATAGCCTATAGATATCTCCAGTGAGCCATTTTTCCGCGTCGGCCTGGACTTCCTCGGCCAATTTCCAACTTCATCTCGGGCAACGAGTGGGTGGCCATTGCGACGGACGCGGGCCCTCCCTACGAGCAGTGCAACTGATGTGGCAGATTTTCTGCTTCGTGAAATGATCCTACACCCTGGTTCCCCACATCAGCTACTCACTGATAGAGGCCGCTGTTTTCTTTCTAAGCTTGTCGACGAGCTCATTCGCTCTTGCTCCACCTCCCACAAGTTCACGACGGCTTACCACCCGCCAACAAACGGACTTACCGAGCGTCTCAACCGTACACTCACGGGCATGCTCTCCATGTACGTGTATGGTGATCACCGGGATTGGGACTGCACCTTTCATTTCGTGACGTTTGCATACAATTCGTCGCGTCACAATATTACTCGTTATTCTCCGTTCTATCTACTATATGACCGTGACCCACTCTCGCCGCTTGACTCGCTGCTCCCTTCTCATGCCAACACTACCATGTCTTAGGCTCACGACGCCATTGTTCGCGCGGCCACAGCACGTCGAATTCCCCGCGACCGTCTTCTGGCATCTCAGACTATCCAAAAGCACCGATGAGACATTCGTCGTCGGGACGCTCATTTCAGCCCTGCGTCACTTGTCCTGCTTTGGTTAGCCCACCGTCTCGTCGGCCATTGAGAAAAACTGCTGCCGCGATGCGTTGGGCCATACCAACTTCTTCGTCAAGTCACCAGCCATACTTATGAGATCTCACCTTTGACTTCAAAATCTTCTACCCCACCAAGAACTGATATCGTGCACATTTCGCGACTAAAGCCATATAACTCGAACACTGATTCGACACCCTAGGAAGCATCGAGGCGATCCTTGTGCCGCCGGGGGTTAATGTCACGTACAAGTTTGTGTCGCTGTGGACAAACGCACGTTGGGAGGAAAAGAGGAGGTTGAAGTGTCTCGAGGATCGGTAGATGGTGTTACCCTGGTTACTGAGCTACAACCTTGTAAGGGTATATATTGTAAATACACATATTTTCTTCCCGTAGCATGCTCGACCCACCTTAGCCAAAAACAACCGCCATTCCCTCGACATGTTGAATTTCTATTGCCACTGCTTGCCTAAAAGTGCCATTACCAGGCTTCACTTTATGAAGCCTTGGCCAGTATACGAGGTAGCCAGTCCGTCTCCGGGATGCCAGCCTTAGCACAAGCTTTTGAGCAGTGCACACCCGCTCTTGCGACCCAACTCTGTCTGATGTGGTTCCATATGCTCCCTTGGGACTGCTGACTGATGCTTCTAGAACTACAGTTGGCGCTTCAGTCATGCAGTACTTGTGCCCCTGAGCATATTTCTCCAAGAAACTCCACGTACAAGACTAGCAATTGAACCGCTAGCTTTAAGGGCACAAATACAGGCATACGGGCCTGCTCATATGAACTGGTTAGTTTACTACAGACAGCGGATCGCAATCTACGACGCAGTTCAGCAATTTCAGCACATTTTGGAAGCGTGGAATGGGCCAATAATACAGATCATAAACTTTTCACCACACCTACCGTATAAGCCGGATTATAGATAGAGCGGGAGTATAAATCGACACCTAAGTTTAAGTGAGGAAAAATAGGGGAAAAGAGAGAACAACCGAAAATCGCCAGAACGCCTTTATTTTCGAAATGGCACCGCTCACCTACCACCGGAACTGTCGTCTTATTCGTAGGAAGTAGCAGCACTAGTGCCGACGAAGGTCATCGGGAGCGAGCGCGCACTAAGTTCCCGTACAAAGTCTACGATTGGTCCTCAAGCTGCGGAAGAAACATACTACGTCCACGAAATGACGTTTTGCGAGGTTTGCACATCAGCAGCTGTCCTTTAATAGCGCACGCTTTTTACTCACGCTGAGCGGCCATGTTGCCGTTCGCTTCGACGAAGTCGACAACCTTATCATAAATCCAGCAGAAAATAACCTCCTCGTGCCACTACTCACTTGCAACAAGCGAAAAAAATAAGATTAACAAAGAAATCAGACGCTACGTTGATCGGAACGGAAAAGCCGAAATGAATTGGATGCTGGAACCCTTAAACTACAGAGCGAGAAGAATAAAAAAAGGCTGTTATGAGATTTCACATGCATGGTTGCCAGACAACAACTCAGATTCGGCTAAGTAACGCTATATAAGGCTAGGGGTGACTCTAGCTTTTCTTCGTGAAAATATCTCAACTTATACCCAAGTTCATGCAACAGTTTCTATTCCGTAACTAACTTCCACTTGTGCAATAGAACCAGTTCTTTATAGCCCAGTATGCCACCAAAATCAAGCATGCCAGCGGGACGAATAATTCTGGTCCCAAGTGCAGTCACCTGTATCTCCACCGAGAATTTTTCGGCCATGACTGACGATGACCTCACCAAGGCTCAGACAACTGACACTGAACTGCCCCAGTTAGTTAAAAACCTGCCCTTCGCTTCAGCTACATCAACTTCCAGCCCCTGACTTAGGAAACAGTGTCTACACAGACATATCCACCTAACGACTCAGATCCAGACCCCGAGACCTCGCATCACCAAGGCCCCTTTAACTAGCTGCACAACCTCACCTAACGTGGTGTACGCGCCTCGTCACTGACCTCTACATTTGGCCTTTCATACAGTGTCACTGGGTGCGCACCTGCATTCAATGCCATAGTGCGAAGATTACCAGGCACGTCATTTCACTACTCAGAACATTCTCCCAGCCTCCAGAAAAATTTCAACACATCCACCTAAACATCCTTGGTCTCTTTTCACCAGCCATATTTTATAGCCACTGCCTCACCGATATTGGTTGCTTCAGTTAATGTCATCTGTGACCCTTGATGGATGTATCACCGTAAAGAAAGGCACGTCGACCTCCTTCGCGGGCTGGATACCGCGTTTCGGTGCACCCGTCGTGTCACAACAAATTCAGGACGGCAGTGCAAATTCCGACATTCCAGGGCTCTCGTGCTAGACATCGACTTTAAGCGACTGAGGACACGATTTACGACCAGTACACCGATGGGATTACCGAAAGCTGTCGCCGGCGATTCAAAGCCATCGTGTACTGCTCCAGCTGCGCCTGACTCGCCCAGTTGTCGTGCTAGTGCTCCACGCCGCCTTCAAGCCCGACATTCGTGCGACAGCTACAGAGCAAGCCTATGAGGACCGACAACGCCTTACAGGACGATTCATCTGGCCACCATATCGGACGGCTACAACGGATACGACTAAGTTAATGGTCCACGAGAGACGGCTACAACGAACAATGATGGATACAACGGCTACAAACGGCTACAACGCTACGACTAATTGAGACGGCTACAACGGATACGACTAGTTTAATGGCCCCCCCATCTCCCACGCACCATCAAAGTCCTTCGTTCGTCACCAGTGGCACATCTTTCCAAGACAACGCTCTTTGTTTTCAAGGAGCTTGTAGATGTTTGGGCGTCGTTTGTCCGTCGAGGACATCTTCAACAAGTTCACCAAGTATTCGCTGCGTCATCGCTGCGTCTAACGAGGCCCACCTTGATGGCCTGCCCACGTCACAGGCCTCAATAAAAGAAAAATATATCAGAAGCTGCGTGCCAAGTATAAGCCACTGCTCGTCATACGAACCACTCGACCATGCTCGGCGAAGATCATTGATCGCTGGACCATAGCTAGCGCCGCTGCTTCGAGAGACTGCTGTAATGCCTTTCAGGTTCGCTATTATTTTCAAAAATAAAACACCATATATCTGCACATAACTTTAGTACACGTCACTTCGTGATGCCTGATGTTTCATATCAGTTCCGTTACTATATGGTGTTTCGTAGAGCTATAAAAATTGTGCGCTTATTGCTAAACATATTTAACTGTGCACGCCGTCAATTATGAAGTCTCAGTGCCGTAATTTTTTTTTTAATTTTGGCGCATAAACCAACTATGGCGGCGTACTCAGCTTACGCCAAATAAACTGTATTTAGTGCGACGTATTTATCATGGTTTGGGGCAACGCACGGTACAAAGACGAAGAAATCCTTGCGACAGAGACGGCGCTTTATAGCGCTGTGTTTATCCGAGCACCCCGCCACAAATTTTAAACATCCTCAATTACCTTCTCTTCTAGAAACCTCTTATATATATATATATATATATATATATATATATATATATATATATATATATATTAGTCATATAACATGGAAACATTCACTATATATATACATGGTATATGTCCTTAGTATTGAGCAGTTCATCTTTGAGCAATAGTGGCAGTGTGCGAAGCTAGATGTTCTAGTGGCCGAATGTTGCGACATGCGCTGCCAAGGTTCACACTTTGACAAGTACTTTTAAACTATGTTTATTGAAGTGGATAGATATCTTAGGAGATATTAAAAAGGCCTGCGGTGAAAAGAAAACGTTTGTCTTGTGTTCGTGCACAACAGCCTATTCCTATTTGTATTTTTTTCAGGATACTCGTCCTGCTCTCTTTGGAGGCTTGCAACCGCTGATGAAACACTAAGGGCTCAGTGCAGGAATACGTTCAGACTTCTCTGCAAACCACAAGGACAATACAGATCTGTGTTTAGTGGCATGTGTTCGCTGAAAAAGAACGAAAACAATATTCTTGGGCCTGCTACTCCAAAGGTCAATTGAATAAAATTCTCCATTTGGACATTAAAACTACATGCTCTATGGATTGAATATAGACAAATTTAACAGACCATGGAAAATCACTTCTGCTAATAAGAAAGCTTGTTTTACATCATTCTCCCTGCATAATTTTGTTTCGACAACTTCGACCCCTTCGGTAGAAACTATAATGTTCGTAAAAGCTCAGGGGCGCTTCCGAAATATGGCCTTGCGATGCCGGGCACGGAAGCAAGAAGACTGGTGGAAACGAACACTCGAGGCTGAAGAGTTTAGAGACACGACGTGTGCTCCGATACTCACGATACGGCTTGGTGGCTGCAAAAACAGCAACGAGCGCGGGGACCATTCAACGAATTAGTCGGAGTGACACGCTTTTCGTCATTTATACACCAATTGTTTCGCGTAAGCGCAACCACGGTTTTAAGAGTGGTACCTATTAGACTAGGGGTGTGCGAATATTATAAACTTTTGAATAACAAATCCGATAGTATCCTATTTGATTCGGTCATCGAATCCAACAGTCACTGTTTGTTAAATGCGAATATTTTTTTCGAATACTTTTCTATTGTTTCAAAACATCAACTGCACCCAAATAAACGTTCACTTAGAGTAAATTAAAGTAGAGTAAGTTTTCCTCCCCCCCGGTATAGTATAGAGAACAAACACGAGAACTTGAGCAGTGGAACAGGCTACGTCGCCTAAGTAGCCATACTTCGCAAGCTATACAGCGATCGTTCGCACTGTCTGCGGAGGGCTGTGCATCCGACTGAACTACCTGATTCCTCCTAATGTTCGATTTGTTATTTTAATATACAAAACTTCATAACCTATCATGTAATGATAGAAACCTGCTAAATTTATGAATACTGGGATAGTTTCACTTACTTATATACATCCCAATGCAGCTGTATTCTTCGCGGAACAAGTTGATTTCTTGATGATGTATGCGTTTTCACCCTCGCTTATGCAATGTGTGCCTTTGCGTTCCTCTAATTGGTATATTTGTGTGTATCTGTTTATCAAACTCAGTTCATGTTCAGCGCTTGTCCATTGTACTTCTATGCGTCTGGGTGTTTTTCAAATCTGCACAGCAAACATGAATGCGACACGGTTTGTACAGTTTGATGCGTTCAATCTGGCCCGCAGCAGCGAGCTAGTAAGCTTTACCGCAGCGCGTACGAACAAGTGCGTGGCGACAAAACTATTTCGTTTCGCGAAATCACATACCCCAAGAAATATGTACGCATGCTAGAGAAGCTGCCATAGAAACCCATTCGTCCTGTAATGGCTGCTTGGATAGATGGATGGTGCTATGAACGTCCCCTTTGAAACGGGGTGGTGGTTTGCGCCACCAAGCTCTTGTTATATTCCCGAATACCTTACCTATGTGTAAATAAATAATAAATAAATATATAAAAGGAAATAAATAAAAGCACGAAGTAATTCCACAACCAACGTTTCTGAACCCCTACTGGCAACTCTCTTTTTGTAAGCATCCATTGTCGTTTTCCTATTCTTCTTCCACCAATCTTCCTATCGCCTCTTACTAATCTACATTGCGGACATCGTTACTTTCCACCTTTTCTCGCCGAACCCAATGGCTTTGTCGAAACTAATGCGAGGAGGACCCAGCTCCAGCAGCGTTGGCTTGGGAACGGTTCCTTGTATTTTTAGATCACGCTGGAGATGCTGCGAGGAAGGAAGCTAACTTCTTCCTCTTTGACGGGCTCTGCACGCGGAGCGAGTTGTGGCCTGCGGTCCGGGCGGGAGGCAAGGGGCGCTTCCCCGCCCCCCCCCCCCCCACCTTCTTAGCGCGGAAGGCAGAGGAGCCGCCCGGTGAGCATGCTTAGATGCGACCACCCAGAGGTGATGAAGAGATGGAGACCAGGTTCAAGGGAGGGACCGCGGGCGCAAGAGCGGCCAGCAGCCAGGACAGCTTCGCGACCGTTAATGTCCAGCGTGAATGTCTTCGGCGTATGATGGATTACGCGGAGTGGTCCATCGTAGGCCGGGGTGAGGGTTGCACGCACGTGGTCACGCCGAACGAACACGTGGCTGCAGGAATCCATATATGGCTGTTGACGAACGCCACAGACCGGTGGTGTCGGTCAACAGAAATTACAGGAGCAAGGTCACGAAACGTCGTGCGCAGCGGAGGCGCACGCATCATGGGTGCTAAGTGGGGACGACAGCGCGAATAATTCTCCAGGAAGTCGCGGGGGAACGCCATAAACGAGTTCAGCCGAAGAGCAACCTAGGTCAGCCTTCAGCGCTGATCGTATGAACATAAAGCCGAAAGGAATGTGGACGAGCCAACGTTCCATTAGCTGATAAGTGGTGAGGACAGCCTTCAATTGTCGATGAAATCATTGCACCATGCCATTCGCGGAAGGATGGTAGGCGGGGGTTTGGATGTGTCGAACGCCCAAGTTGTTGGTGAGCGCGGTGAATAGGGCTGATTAAAACTGGCAGCCTTGGTCATCGGTAACGAAGGAAGGGCATCCGAAACGCGACTCCAGCCACTCATGAAATCTGTAGAAACTGTGCCTGCCGTATTACCTGTAATAGGAAACGCATCTGGCCATCGGGTAAAGCGATCCACACATGTGAGCAAGTAACACACCCCACGTGATGACGGGAGAGGGCCGACAATGTCGAGGTTGACGTGGGAAAACCTCGCGTCTGGATGCCGAAATGAGGAATCACACGGGACGGTATGGCGGTGAACTGTAACATGCTGGCATTGAAGGCAAGTTCGCGCACAGCGAGCGACGTCTGCATCGATGCTAGGCAAAAGGGAGCGAGTGGTGACTGGCTTCTGGGTCGCATTAATTCTAGGATGGCTCACGTGCAGTTGATTAATAATTGCGCGACGAAAAGCCAAAAGCACGAAGGGTCCGGGAACACCAGTGGACGTCTCACACGTTATCAACAAGGAAGAAAACGGAAGCGGGAACTAAGTGAAGAACAGGAACATAGATGAGAAACGAAAGAGATGCAGCTCAGGGGGTCGTTGCGCTGGGCGGCTGCTAGCCCTTGCATGTCTTATGGTGGTTGGGCCTCCAGGGCATAGAAGCGGGACAGTGCATCCGTGACAGCATTTTCAGGCCCACGCACGTGACGGTGATCCAGTGTGAACTCGGAGATAAAGCACAGTTGGCGGATCTCCCGTTCAGCGTAGTTCCTTTGATTCTGATGGAAGGCAAATGTCAGGGACTTATGGTCTATGACGACGTGGAAGTCCCGGCCCTCTTGAAAGTGGCGTAAATGCTCGACGGCCAGGTACACCGCAAGGAGTTCTCGACCCCTTTGTCCTGTATTTAGCTTCACATGGCTGAAGTTTTTGCAAGAAAAAACAAATAGACTGCCAACCAGATACGTGTTGCTCGAGAACTGCCTCGACGACCATTCTCGATGCATCAGCGATGATACGAATTGAGGCATCAGCAACGCAATGAATGAGCATAGTTGCGTGCGCCAGGGCCTTCTTGGCATTAGCGAAGGCAGATGCGGCGTGCGGAGTTCATTCAAGTGGCGCAGCCGGATGTTTTTTGATAGCTAGTTGGTCGGTCAGAGGCTTCGGCAAAATGGCACACTTCGGAAGAAAGCGGCAATGATAGTTCAGTAAACGCAGGAATTCTCTAAGTCTTTTTAGTGAAGTCGGGAATGGAAAGTCTTGAATTGCCCTCACATTGCCGTTGAGAAGCCGGATACCTTGTGGGTAAAAAGGTAGCCTAAGAAATCGATGGTAGTGACGCCGAAGATACGCTTGTTCGGATAAGATGCGCTTGATGATAACGAGACCGTGATCATCATGTCGGTAGAAAAGAGCACGCAGGTCAGCATCATTCTCGGGGCTGGATGAGCTTGCGACGAGGAGATCATCAAGGTAGGCGAACACGAAGTCGAGACCTCGCGTGACCTCATTGATAGTGCCCTGAAATGTCTATGCAGCGTTGCACAATCCGAAAGACATCCTATCGTACTCGGGGCGGCCGAAAGAGGCGGTAATGGCCGCCTTCAGAACGTCAGCGCGCTCACCAGAAATTTGAACATAAGCTTTCACTAAGTCAGTTTAAGTAGCGACGCCAAATTCCAGCCAAATTGGATGTGAAGTCTTGTATGTCAGGAAGTGGCTAGCGGCCAGGTTAGGTACGGGTGTCCAGAGCGCAGTAACCTCCCATGGTCGCCAGTCGCCAGGATCTTTGTTTGGTGCCATGTGAAGTGGCGATGCCTAGTTGGTAGAGGAAGGTCGCACGATGGCGAGTTCATGCATGTGCAATGTTCATGCACTCGCGGTGAACGACGGCGACGCGGTCTCCATACAGTCGGCGTGATCGAGTAAAGACGGGAGTTCCAGTGGTCACGAAGTGGTGAGTGATCGAGTGTTTCTCCGGTGACCCTCTGGTAAGCGGCTTCATAATTTTTGGAAAATTAGCGAGACTTATTGCGTACAGCGAAGCTGGTGCGAGAGCTCGCAGGTCCGTCCACAAGGCGGGGCAGAGTCGCCATTCATTGAGACGCGCGTGCTCAGAGCGATGAGGCGATCAGCATGCATGTCTACGTCAAGCTTGAAGCGACTGAGGAAGTCAGCGCTAAGAACAGCTTTCGAGACATCAGCGAGGATGGAAATCCAGTGAAATGTGCGGCGCAATCCAAGGTTAAGTGTAAGAGACCATTGGCTCTATGTGTGGATGGGATGTTTATTGCTTAGAGCGGCCAGGTCTGTTCGTTCTGCACAAGAGGCCCATATGACGATAACCTGGGCTCCTGTGTCGACAAGGAAGCAAGGGATGCTGACCTTGTCAGGGACATAGAATAGGCGGCCTGTCCTTCCACCAATAATAGCACTTCCCGCCGTCAGCGCCCGGTCGCATTATTTGCCGACCAGGAGCATGGACGGGTGCACTTGCGAACAGTGGTGCCGAATACGCGGCGGTACCAGCACATAGCAAAACACAAACTGTCGCGTCGCGCGTCGGATAGTTGAAGCTTTGGCGAGCGTGGGACCGCCGGGAAGCGACTGTGGGACCGGACCCTCGACGAAGGTCACCGTGCCAAGGGCTCGAGGTCATCGAGACGCCTGTCAAGGCATCCAGACGGCCCTCTAATTTCGCGAGCGTAGGGGCTGAGTCAATACCGGAGGCGGAGTCGTAAAGGCGCAGAGGCTAGGGGCCCGGCAGTAGTCCGCAACTCGGTCAGCCAGTTCAGCGAGCTTACCTAATGGCACATAACCCGCAGCCACGGGATCTTGCGCCATGTTCTGCTGGAGGCGCTGCAGGAACAACTCCCATACCAGCTTGTCCTGTTGAAAGGCGGAGACTCGGCCATGAAGCTGGTGCATGGGTCGAAGGAGCTGTGAAGGGTGACTGTCAGCGAGCACCGTAGCTGTGCGAACTCCTGGGGCCTGCTGTGCTTGGGCTCTGGCTTGCAGGAAATGATAGCTGCCGTTAACATGTCCAAGGGACGGGAAAAGTCGAGTGAGGTGATAACATCCGCTAAGTCCTCGGCGATGTCTGGAGGTAAGGAAGACACCAGGTGTAAGAACTTAGTCTGACAACTTGTGATATGCCGAAGACACAAGTGCGCCTCAATCTGCAGAAGCCAAGTGGTGGGGCTGTCGGGCCAAAATGGTGGCAGACTGATGTGTTGAAACGCAGCCACCGCAGCACGACCAGGTCAGGCGACCTCTTGGGCGTCGTCACTGGCAAGAATAGCGGAAGAAACAGCAGGATTCATGCCGGAGGTTTGTAGCTAGCTGTTTTTACCGGTTCACCAAATCTCTCGGAGCTAGTGCGAGGAAGGCCCAGCTCCGGCCCCATTGGGTTTTGAACTGTCCTTTTTATTTTATATCGCGCTGCTCACTCTGCGCGGCGAATAGCTACCTCCCTCCTCCTTGAGGAGCGCTGCACGCGCAGCGACTTGTGGCCTGCGGCCTGGGCCTAGGGCAAGCGGCGCTCTAGCTTCAAGGAGTCCAGAGGTACCTAAATCAACCATCTTCACATTGCAATAAAACATGCTCCTCGTTTCCCTACATTTATCTCAGCAAGCATATGCGTCTTCTCCCTTGTTATATCTCGCTTATGCGTGCGTGTTCGAAAGCATCCTGATCTCACTTCGAAAAGTAGTGAGCTTCCCTTACAGTTATCATAAATTGTTTCTTCAGTGAGCAAGTTTTTCCGAATTTTTTGACAATCCTTCTACTTCAGGCATTAGCGGGAGCACCAGTGACACATTATCTTCAACGAGCTTGACTTTGTCGGTAAGTTTTGCTAGCTTTCCTTCGAGCTACTTTTGTTCGAGCCGAATGGGATGTAGTTCTTCCGGTGTCACGGACTGCTGCTGCTGCTGCTGCTGTATCGTTGGTATTTCCATAATAGTTGAAGCGGTCTGCACTGGATGCATGACAGAAGACGAAGAAGCGGGCTAGGGGAGAAGTGAGGACAAAGAAGTTGGAATAAAATGGCGGACGACACCCGTCTCACTGAGATTGTCATTTCTACTGCCTGTTCTAGTTAGGAACGCTGCATTTTGGCTCAGCCGACAATTTTCGAAGACCAGCCTTGCGGGTGACGTTTTTCGTTGAACAGGCGTCATCGGAGTCTGTTGTGTTCACGCGATACCAAGTGCACGGTGAGCCAGTGGCGGACCTTCCTCTCGAGGTTAGTTCTACTACGCTGATCAACGTGGTGCTGAAACAAGCTGCAATCAGCCGCCAAGCCCTCGTGCAAACAGGATCGGTGACAATGAATCTACAGCTGCAGACACTGAGCGCACTTGTTCTGAAACCCATACGACGTGCCACCCTCAAAGAGGAAACGCCCGCCCGGAAGGTGAGCCTAGACTTGATTGTTATGGAACTGCAAAGGTACATTATGTAACAGAATGAAATAATCAGAACTTTCGTCGAAGCGCTTAATTGAGAGCAATCAGCACGAAGCATTGTTGAACCGGATGTTTTTGAAGGAAACTCGCAAGGTGCGCACTACTGGCTGTGGTTTTTCGAGTATGCCTGTGACAAGAATACGCGGCACTCCAACGGCACAAAGATTTTGAATATGCGCCGCTATTTGGGCGGTATAGACAGAAAATGTTATGGTGTGCAACTCATGGATCATGGACCAACATGTTGGGAACTGTGGAAAAGCAACTTTTTAGCGGCTTTCGAAGGCAATGCAGTAGAAAGATGGGATGCTGCACTATGGTTCAAGTATACAGGTGGCTCTCTGCTTGAGTACTGTCTTGAGAAGCGTTGTCTATTGTATTCTGCAGAACTGAAGCTGTTTTCTCCTACTGCTGTATCTTTGATAACGCAAGGGCTGTGTATCGAAATTCGTAGTCATGTCCAACTCAAAGGTCCAAAACATTTGATGACCTTCTGAACTTTCTGCAGACTTCAGTGCCAAGAATTACATTAAGACAGCCAGGTGTTAGAACAGAGCAACTTGATTCTCGTAAGCTGAGTGAGCATCTAGAGTCGTTGCCGTCAACTGAACGTGAACACAGCTTCATAAACAAATCTCTGGGAAGCGTTAATCATGACTGTGAGGATGGTGAAGAACCAATTACCGCAGTTCACGGCAACCTACTTCCACCTAATCTGACTACCATGGATCACAAGCCCGAGAAAAAGAGCTTCAGTGAGACAGTGTATTTGGTGTCGTCAAGCTTATTGTATGCCCCCATTAAGGTAGATATCATTGAAGTCAAAGCTCTCGCTGACAGTGGAGCTTCGGTATCAATTATCAACAAGACTCGAGTGGATGCCAGTCATCTGCACGCTGGTAGAACATTGCGTTTCCAAGTATACTATTGGTCAGTGACCATACATACCGAACGGGTAAGTCTGGTTATTGAGTTTCAAGGACATACTATTACCAGGGACGTATTGGCAATTCCCAATGTCACTTATGATTTTCTTTTGTCGCGGCCAGACATGAAATAACTTATTAACCTCTATTGGGACGACAAAGTAATGGCCGAAGACACGATAATAACAGAACATCCTGGTGAAGAACCTAGTGCATTAGGGCTAATTTTTCACCAGAAGACATCAAGACAAAGTTCCCAGAGCTTACATGCATGGGGAGCTACCCCCAGCAATGAAATCACATGTCGTTCCTTTCAAGCTCGCAGATAAAACAGTGGTTCGTAGAACCCAATATAGTATGTCCAGAGATAAAAAGGTGCGGCTGAAGAAAAAGTTGCAAGAAATGTTGGACGCAGGTATCATCCGACCTTCTGTGTCCCCGTTTGCTTCTCCAGAACTATTGCACCAAAAGAAGATGGGACATTCCGCCTCTGCACAGACTGCCGGCCTCTCAATCGTCAAACTGAATTGATACCTTATCCAATGCCGAGAAAGACGACATCATTGACGAAACTAGGTGGTTGCCATTGTTTTTCACGATTCCATCTCTGCAAGGGCTTTTGGCAGATTCCACTAAGTGAAGAAAAGAAAAAGTACACCACGTTCATGACCCCATTTGACTTGTTTGAGTACAACCGCCTACCATTGGTTGGAAAAACTCCCCTTTGCGGTTTCAGATGATTATGACCGACATTCTCAAACCGTATCTGGGCACATTTCGCAATGTGTACATCTACGACACCATCATCTACTCAACGACAAAGGAAGAACAGCCTAGTCGTCTTTCAAGTTATTCACGCTGTCAGTCTTGCCCAACTCAAAGTCAACATCAAGAAAAGTGCGTTCTTTCAAGATACTGCAGTATATTTTGGCAGGGTGTTTGATGGCCACACTAAAAGCACTAAGCAAGAATCGGTAGAAAGAACATCCAAGCTGGTAAAGCCTTATAATGTGCACTCCCTGCGCTTTTTTCTTCGCATACCAGGCACTTCCGGGCGTTTATCAAATATGCACTGAGAACAAGGTGCCTCACACGTTTAACTCAGAAAGACGTGCCTTTTCAATGGGACGAGAAGTGCGAAGCTGTGAGAAGTGCGAAAGCTGTGTTTGTGTGCGAAGCGTGTAAAAGTAATATTGCAGAACAGAATAAGATACGGATAATGAATACCTTCTTCCGCAAGCCGGATAGCTGAAAGTGGACGTGGAGGAGCCCGAATGACGAGACTAAAAATGAAATAGACTTTATAATCTGCGCTAACGCTAGCATCATACAAGATGTGGACGTGCTCGGCAAAGTGCGCTGCAGTGACCATAGGATGGTAAGAACTCCAATTAGCCTACACTTGAGGAGGGAGCGGAAGAAACTGGTACACAAGAAGCCGATCAATGAGATAGCGGTAAAAGGAAAAATAGAGGAATTCCGGATCAAGCTACAGAACAGGTATTCCACTTTAACACAGGAAGAGGACCTTAGTTTTGAAGCAATGAACGACAATCTTCTGGGCATCATTAAGGAGTCTGCAAAAGAAGTCGGTGGCAACTCTGTTAGACAGGATACCTGTAAGATATCGCAGGAGACGAAAGATCTGATCAAGAAACGCCAATGTATGAAAGCCTCTAACCCTACAGCTAGAATAGAACTAGCAGAACTTTCCAAGTTAATCAACAAGCGTAAGACAGCTGACATAAGGAAGTATAATATGGACAGAATTGAACATGCTCTCAGGAACGGAGGAAGCCTAAAAGCAGTGAAGAAACTACGAATAGGCAAGAATCAGATGTATGTGTTAAGAAACAAAGCCGGCAATATCATTAGTAATATGGATGAGATCGTTCAAGTGGCTGAGGAGTTCTATAAAGATTTATACAGTACCAGTAGCACCCACGACGAAAATGGAAGAGAGAATAGTCCAGAGGAATTTGAAATCCTACAAGTAACGCCGGAAGAAGTAAAGAAAGCCATGGGAGCTATGCAAAGGGGGTAGGTAGCTGGGGAGTATCAGGGAACACAGATTTGTTAAAGGATGGTGCGCAGATTGTTCTAGAGAAACTGGCCATCCTGCCTCATGAGTTCGAGCGAACCGGAATCTTGGAAAAACGCTAACATAGTCCTAATCCATAAGAAACGGGACGCCAAAGACTTGCAAAATTATCGACCGATCAGCTTACTGTCGGTTGCCTACAAAGTATTTACTAAGGTAATTGCAAATAGAATCAGGAACACCTTAGACTTCCGTCAACCAAAGGACCAGGCAGGGTTCCGCAAAGGCTACTCAACAATAGACCATATTCACACTATCAATCAGGTGATAGAGAAATGTGCGGAGTATAACCAACCCTTACATATTGGCCTCGAGCTCCACCACTGGAAAAGGTGGCGCCACCGTCGGCGTGACGTGCTATCAGGGATCACGTGGACATAGCGGTCGCGTCGGCTGCTTCCGGAGCGCCGAAGCGAGCTGAAAATGAGAGTTTAAGGTCCCTCGTACGCTGCCGTCCTTATTTAGTGGCGAGATTTTCCCGCTTCGAGTGTCTCCTTTACAACGCTTGAAAGCACTTCAATAGGCAGTGGCTGCCTTTGAAGGCGCGCAACATGGCAGGCTACTGCTCGGTGCCGCAGTACCGGACTTACGCAACGGAGCCCGGTGTCAGCCTTATTCACACGTAGCCGCAGGACAAGAAGCTGCGTGAAGCTTGGCTCGCGAAACATAAAACCGGCAAACAGTCATCGGCTACAACTCGGGTATGCAGCAAGCACAGACGCGAGGAAGATTTCTGCTACTGCGCCGGGTCTGCGATGTTCGGAAAACGCGCACTGAGACGCTCGCCCGAGTCCGCTGCCCGACTAATGTCATGACGGTTTGGTCTATGAACTTGTCGATGCTATAGATACTGGCAACTTCACTGGAGTAGAAAGGGAGCGCTAAGAAGCACATTATGAATGCATGGCATATGGTCATGTTTGCCTTATGGATGAATGCGCTGGATTACAAAAAAAGAAGCAGCGGGAAATCGCACGCTGAGAACACCGATAAACGTACAGTTCGGCGCAACTCGAGAAACAATATTGAAACGTCCAAGAATTTAGAAGAAAAAAAACATTGAAACGTCTTGACGGCACATCACAGTTCCCGTAGGCGTCGAACACTCTACAATGAAATTATTTTTGAATAGCTCTGATAGCGCCCACGCAACAATGGCTGCTTGTATACTGTCATATGCTCATATTCTGCGGCCTAAAGCTCATGGCACGGCGCGAAAACGCGCACGCGGTTAAAGCGAAACAGTATCGCGGACAAGCATGCAGACGCGCAGTCCGTCGCTGCGAATCTGTGCGATCGCTGCATTGAGGCTTCACTCTATTACGCTCTATTTATTTATAAAAACGCTATAAGAACATATTTCACATAGTTTGCTCTCAGCGTTTACCTACCTTTCACGCAAGAAGCCGGTTCGGGAGACTCCATCGCGGTGACTGGGCGCAGTGGCGTTCGCTGTACTTATTCGGTAGAGACATAGCGTCTGTAAACGATTCTGTGCTTTCAGTTTGCCCAAGATTATTATTTAGACAGTAAAAAACATCTCTCGTTTCGAAAGTACTTACAGAAATATACGGGAGAGCTCGCGCGTGGTGTTTTCAGTGAGCACTGAAAGCAAAACCTATGAGGAGCGCGCCACGTGATCCCTCATACTACGCCAGCGAGGGGCTTCCGATAGATGGCGACTCCGTAACTCCTCGCCGCCAATAGCTTTTGTTGATTACGAGAAAGCGTTTGATTCAGTCGAAACCTCAGATCTCATGGAGGCATTGCGGAATCAGGGTGTAGACGAGCCATATGTAAAAATACTGAAAGATATTTATAGCGGCTCCACAGCCACCGTAGTCCTCGATAAAGAAAGCAACGAAATCCCAATAAAGAAAGGCGTCATGTTTGCATACGATCTCTCCAATGCTATTCACGGCGTGTTTACAGGAGGTATTCAGAGACCTGGATTGGGAAGAATTGGGGATAAGAGTTAATGGAGAGTACCTTAGTAACTTGAGATTCGCTGATGATATTGCCTTACAAGCACTGCACTCAGGGGACTCAGGGGACCAATTAGGGGACAATTACAAGCACTCAGGGGACCAATTGCAATGCATGCTCACTGACCTGGAGAGGCAAAGCCGAAGGGTGGGTCAAAAATTAATGTGCAGAAAACTAAAGTAATGTTTAACAGTCTCGGAAGAGAACAGCAGTTTACGATAGGTAGCGAGGCACTGGAAGTGGTAAGGGAGTACATCTACTTAGGACAGGTAGTGACTGCGGATACCAATCATGAGACTGAAATAATCAGAAGAATAAGAATGGGCTGGGGTGCGTTTGGCAGGCATTCTCAGATCATGAACAGCAGGTTGCCATTATCCCTCAAGAAAAAAGTATATGACAGCTGTGTCTTACCATTACTCACCTACGGGGCAGAAACCTCGAGGCTTACGAAAAGGGTTCTACTTAAATTGAGGACGACGCAACGAGCTATGGAAAGAAGAATGATAGGTGTAACGTTAAGGGATAAGAAAAGAGCTGATTGGGTGAGGGAACAAACGCGAGTTAATGATGTCTTAGTTGAAATCAAGAAAAAGAAATGGGCATGGGCAGGACATGTAATGAGGAGGGAAGATAACCGATGGCCATTAAGGGTTACGGACTAGATTTCAAGGGAAGGGAAGCGTAGCAGGATGAGGCAGAAAGTTAGGTGGGCGGATGACATTAAGCAGTTTGCAGGGATAACATGGCCACAATTAGTACATGACCGGGGTAGTTGGAGAAGTATGGGAGAGGCCTTTGCCCTGCAGTGGGCGTAACCAGGCTGATGATTATGATGATGATGATGATCATGATGAAAAGTAATATCGTCGGACCCCATCTTGCGAATACCGGATTTTTCTCCGCCTTTCGTGCTGTACAGGGACGCATCACATTACGCTACTGGCGCTGTTCTATACCGGAAACCCTCCAACCAAGCTGATCAAGGCAAACACTACGTTGTGGAGTACTCCAGCTATACACTGAAACCCGCCGAAATCATTTACTCTACCACAGAAAATGAAGCTCTGGCCGGCTTAAAAGCTGTGCAATACTTTTGCACTTACCTGGAAGGTGCCAAATTCGTACTTTTCACTGACCATCAAGCATTGACTCAACTTGTGAGCATGGCCCAGCAAAGAGGCTGCATTGCTAGATGGGTGAACTATCTGCAGCAATTTGATTTTGTAATTTCGCACTGTCCTGGCCCACTCCTCACTGACGATGACGCACTATCAAGATTACTCGTACACGAATCAAGCAAGAATCCAGAGGCAATTAATCACGTTAAGCTGTGGGAACGTACAGAAGCGCTCCAGTTTATCAATGGAAAGTATCACGTACCACCAACTACGATTCTAAGGATTCTTCATCGTTACCACGACACTCCTGGATCGGGCGGACATGATGGCTTCTGGCGCACTTATAAGGAATTGTTCATGAGATTCACATGGCCGGGCATGAAAAACGACATCAGCCATTACGTCCACACATGCCACTCTGTCAGGTGAACAAAGTTAAATTCAAGCAATCGCAGACGTTATGACATACGCTGAATATACAAACGCCCCGTTCGAAGTAATTCATTTGGACTTCGCGGAGCTCAAAAAGAAGGGAGAAGGGGTCAAGCGAACGCAAGCTTTCTTGCTCTCCATAGATGAGTGCACAATGACGATTGCGGCTAAAGCTGGCAAAGAAGACGCACACAGCGTAATAGATCTCCACAAAGCTGAATGTTTTAAACACACAAAGGCGCTCGTCTGCGACAACGGGCCGGCTTTCCGGAGTGCCAATTTATCAAAGTGGGCAAAGGAGCACGGCAAAATGATCAAGTATTCTTCTCCATACCACCCGGCAGCAAACGGCCTAGCGGAACGTGCCATACGAGAGGTCAAACGGTATCTGAAGATGTATCCAGACTTTGCCGGCTGCCTCGAGGCCGTTGTGAAACATCACAACAGACCGCACACCACTGGTTTAGGCTGCAGCCATCATTTTGAAATTTCGGGTACAGCGCCCATCCTGCAGATCGTGAGCTAGGCCTCCTAGGGAACCTCGAACTCGCTGAAGTAAGGAAAACTGTCAAAGAACAGGAGGTCTACAAGCGCGCATGAAGAGAAACTTTGATAAGGCACAGTAGCGAGATACCGGACATTCAACCTGGAGACTATGTCCTTGTGAGGAAAGGAACTGTACCTTCAAATTCTAAATATTGCGGACCATTTGAACTGATTAAGACTGCATCCCAGCATGGAATATTGAAGAACGTCTGATACACCGGAGCCTGGAAACATATTCAAGTATTACCCCAGGAAGCGTAATTAAAAGAAGTCCAAAAGGGTGAAGCGGTCTGCACAGGAAATATCTGATCCGTGATCACTAGTTACTACATCCTAGCGTCTCGTAGTTATCATAAAGGAACCGTTGTTTAAAAGAGTTTTCATTTGACATTCACGATGACATCTATGACGCTTTGCTGCATAGAAGCATAAGAACACCGAACTGAGCCTAATCGCTAGTGAACAATAACCACTCTGTGATTTCAATTAGCGATGTTAACTAATTGACACTCTCATTTATTTACACTTTCATTTATAACAATTACAACCTGCACGGAGGAAGGCTGCGACGGTCACACTATGTAAAGTGATTCGTCATGGCTCGTCACTGAATCTTAGCGTCCTCTAGTTGTTACATAATAGTTATTGTATCGCCGTATGAATGGCGTTTCCTTTCATATGCATGACGCTGTTCGGCATAAAAGTAGGAGAACATCGCAGTCAGCGCATTACTTGTGATTCCTAATGACTCGGCGTCAGAGTAGTGGTAACAAAATGGGTCACATTATTATAGCTTGATTGACACCAATGCGGGCACTCACGAATAAAAGCTGCCGCTGTGATAGTAAAATGGGTCAATAATTATCACTAGTAACCTAAGCATACGAGTTGCTAGTAGGTATATTTTAGTCACTCGTTTCATAACATTTAATTTGATATATGTGCCGTCATTGTGTGTGCAAAATAGCGATAACACTGTAGTACGCATCGTAATTTGTTTGTGCTCACTAGTGGCTCGACCTTATCAGTCAGGTGTAATACGCAATTAATTGCTATTTCATGAGCGTTGTAGTACATCGATGACGAGGTGTTTAATTGGTCGCCACGGATATTGCAGTAAAATAGCGAATCGTATTCAGTAGTGGCCAAAGCCTGCCAGTGCCTACTCATCGTCATTGAATCACTCTCCATTGTTCTGTTTGGTAGCCATGACCTTCGTACGTGTGTCATTAACTCTCTTAGGAATCTGAAGCTTACATTTCTTCTCAACTAATTGCGAGCAATGTCATCTGCTGTGTCGCTCTTATGACAATCAAGAAAAGAAACGCTTCCAAAAGTTGTCGTTAGTCAAGTGGTAGAGGACAGGTACTGGTCGCTCATGTGGACCTTTTATTTTCATGGTATTAACCCTTAATACTTTCACAATATTTCAGTTGCCTTGAAATTTAAAGGTTCTTCAATTTAAGTATTTATCTCCGATACCTGGAAGGCCCCCGAAGGGGTTTTACATGAGGGGTGGGTGCGCGCATCTTATTCGACATAAGTTAGTTCTTCGATGAAGTGTTTAAAATGGAGAGGGTTCTCATGAAGAACAGTTGACGGGGTAAGGTCATTCCAGTTTCTTGAAGTACGAACAAAAAATGAGGATAGACGAGGGGTGCTTCGGGCTGCAGTAGGATACACGGCCGCGTTGTGGCTGGGGCGGTTGGAACGACGGTAAGCTGGCGAAACGTTGGAAGTCCAGGGAGATGCATGGAGGAACTTGTTGGATAGCGAGAGGTGGGTGCTTTTTCGCCAAAGTATATGGGGAGGTAGATTAGCCCGTGACTTAAGCTCTGTAGTACTGGAAGTGAAGGAATGATTCGAGAAAATAAACCGCGCTGCGCCATTTTGAATTCCGTCTAACATGTTAATATGGTTAGCTTGGTAAGGGTCCGATATAGAACAAGCGTATTCGACTTTAGGCCTGATGAAAGTAAAATATGCTAGACGTTCCACATAGGTGGGAGCACGTCGAAGGGTACGGTGCAAGTAGCCAAGCATCCGGTTAACATCGTTAGTTATAATGTTAATGTCTGCGAACCATGACATGTCGGAGCGATCGAAGGCTCATACCAAGGTATTTGTAACTGCTAACTCAGGAAATAATGGAAACATTGATTACATATTCACAAGAGTGATAGGAGAGCCTGCGACGGAAAGATGAAAGGGTTGACTTTTTAGTATTCAAGCTCATTAGCGATTTTTGCACCAAGTCTTGATGAAAAATATATCAATTTGAAGGGCTAGTACGTCGTCATTATTATTAATTTGTCGGCAGAACACGCAATCATCAGCCAATAACCGTATTTCTGAACGAAAGTTAGCCGCTATGTACTTAATAAATACACGAAAAAGCAGGGGCCAAGTACTGGTCCCTGTGGAACTCCAGAATGTACGGTGGAAAGTGCAGAAGAGTTAGCTTTAGCATAGACAAATTGTTGTCGGTTAGTTAGAAAGCTACGTATCCAATCAAATGTGTGCGGGTTAAGATTTAGTATGGAAAGTTTTTGAAATAATTGGTAGTGAGGTACATTATCAAATGTCTTCTCGAAGTCAAGGAACAACGCATCAACGGGAGTGTTAGTGTCAAGACGAACTGATATCGTTAATAAAGAGTGCAAGTTGGGTGTCGCACGACAAACCAATGAAACCACGCCTGCGGAGAGGTACTGCTGAAATATGTACTAACAAACAATGTTTGTAATGTGCTTAGTACTTTTCCATAATTTTTTAGTTTTGTCATCGACCCTGGCGGATGATGTTAGCTTTAGGGAATCAATTATTTTAGAAATGCCAGGAGCGTTGAACGCGTTGAACGTAATTTCTGGCACCAGTGTATGATCGTATAGGGGTAAGGGAAACAAGGTGTGAGATGGTTCACGGGTAAATACCGAACAGAAGGCGGTATTAAGTACATGCGCAACTTTCTGCGCAGGAGGTTGACGACTTTTCTCGCCACGCAAATATAAGGTGTTAAAGGGAGCGGGTTTGACAGAATTCCACAATTCCTTTGGCTTAGTTCGTATCATATCAAGTAAAAGTCAAGACAAAAGTTATTGCTAGGCATCAGCAGTGATAGAAAGAAAGAGCTTTTGGGTGTCGCGCTAAAATTCCGAAGCACGTTTTGTGCCGACCAGTTTTGGGTGCCAGAATTGACGTTTCTTTTTGTTCGTAAGTCGTTTTAAAGATGGTGGACGAAATTTCCGGAGTCCTCCACTACGGCTTGCCTCATAATCAAAGTGGTTTTGGCACGTAAAACCCCATAATTAATTTTTTTATGTTCAATATGTCGCCTCCATGAAAGCTTATTTGTAATGTGCACTCCGAGGTACTTATAACCTATAACACTCGGACATACAGCATACTGCCTGCAGCGATGATCTTATCGTCTTTAGACTTTACACGGGACATCACGGCGATGTCAGAAATGCACCGAGAATGTCCATGTAATTGCCATCGAAATGTAATGTCAGGCGTAACGTTAAGAGGAAAGAAGACAACGGTCTGAATTAAACAGTCAACGGGGGTAACCAAAATTGTATTTCACGTAAACAGAAAAAAAAAGAAAATGAAGAGCTGGGCTGGTCATGTCATCCATATGACAAGTCACAAAATGGGTGCCACGGGATGGGAAATACCGTCGAGGATGTCATAGAATTAGGCGGTTTGATAAAATTAGACAATTTGTTTCCACAGCTTCGAATCAGCTAGCACGAGAAAGCGGTAATTGGTGATCACCGGGAGAGGCCTACATCCTGGCAGTGGGCATAGACTTAGGCTTATGATAATGAAGTGGATAAATATGTGACATTTATAAGTGCATTATCGCGTGTTTATCCATAGTGGCGCATGACTAAACACCCCAATATTTTTAGTTCCTCTTCAAGGAAACACCTTTAATTCGTCAGCGCCCTTACCAGGTGCTGGATTTTCTTTTATAGGTGCATGCCTGCAACTACCATAGAGCTCCGGAAATATTGGTGTACCTTGGAGAGTGTAGATACACTACTGCAGTCTTTAGACAAACCAAAATGTATGCTACGATGGGCCTCGACGATAAAGTTGGGCAATGAGAAGGCGTTAGCGATTTTCCACCATAAAAAGCGGTGCAATGACCCTTCCCTCTAGGACGTCGTGCCATGCCCTCCATTGGAATAGTTGCAAGGGCCCATAAATGCTAGCCACCCGGAACGAGGATCTCTTCTACAGGTGTACCCATATAAAAGCAGCCTCGCAGAGCACCCTGTGAGGTGCTTTATTTCGGCGGAGAAAAATCAGCGAATTCAACAGCGTTTAGAGTTACGTGTTCAAAACCACCGATGGCCATATAAAAGAACTTCCGGGGAAACTGGCGCTTGGCTTTGCGATGTATAGACCCATAAGAACCTTTGTGAGCGCATGCCTGTGGTTGCTTTAATTTTGGCTCTTCGCCAAGCAAAGGCTGTCGTTACCACTTTACAGATATGATTCATCAAATACAACGTCATTATTTATCATCGCTGCCTAGGCGCGGCGCTTCAACCGGGTGACCTTACACGACACGCGCAATTCACACATTATGGTCTGACAATATGCATTAAAATATATTTTAAAAATTAGGAAAATTACAATAACTAATGGGATGAAGCCCCGACTCTACTATACCTTATTACTGTGTCTCAAAAACACGCATAAACGCGGACATATAAGCACAACTTTTTTGTTGTAGCGCGTTCTTTGATACAGCATGGCGGATGCGTTGCATTTTCTCCTCACAAAGTGAAAGACTCGAAAAACTATGCATCACTATAAAGACCGATTTCAGTGTTCAGGTGCCTGAATAAAAATACATACTAAAACATTTTATATAATCAGCTCAGGACGCTTGTTAGAAATTTGTAATAGAAGCCGAGGAGTAGTGAAAACATTTTTGCTTATATTTTAAGAATATCAGTTTCTAAATACCCGTACTTCAAATGTACTACAATACCCTTTGGCGTTCTCATTAACTTTTTTTATCAAAAGCATTCCTCATGTACTACGAGGCAATCGTAACTGTAATCTCGAATCCGGCAACATTCGTGTCTTCAGGCAGCATGTGTGGGTTTATTGACCAGTTGCCTTCACCCAAAAACGTCACGTACTCGTGGCACCTGCAGCAGAAAGGATGTTGCACATCTGGCGCCAAGGTTCGTGTCTGGTGGCGCTGGCTAAGACTCTAAGGGTTAGTTCTACTAATCGTGCATAAATACCCCACAAAGTTGATGGGAAAATGGTGCCGCGATAGCTCAATTGGTGGAACATAGCCCATGTAATGCGAAGACGTGGGATCCTTCCCCACCTGCGGCAATTTGTTTTTATGCGTTGCATATTGCAATCACTCAGTTCAGCCCTTGGGCGCGGCCGGGCAGCCACCATTGAGGGTATGAGCCATTGTTCATTGCTGCGCGTCTCATATGTGGGTCTATTCTCTTTTAAGTTTGCTATGCTTGTTATTGAGTTGCTTCTATTTTTATGCATTGCATATTGCAATCACTCAGTTCAGCCCTTGGGCGCGGCCGGGCAGCCACCATTGACCTTTAGCGTAACCACGTGACGTGACGTCACGACAGCTGGAGGAAAAGCTGGGCCCCAACTCGCGCAATATGCAACGCATTCTTGGCTTAACAAGCTAAGCCTGACCATTTTCCCTCCTCTTTCACTTCCATTAATTTAGCGTTTATATTATTTCATTAGTATATATATATATATATATAGTTTCCAGAAATTTAATTCCGATTGCTATGGGGCAAACAGGCTATGCAGACTGCGGTAATGAGCAAGTGGGAGATGTAATAAAATTCACAAGTGGTCATTGGCGATTTCGCGAAGTTATATGACAGAAGGAACCCTAGCGCTGAAGCATGAGTCCTATCTTCATGACCAAACTCGGCAATAGCATAACCCCTCATATAAAATACATGGCCTATGCGATGGAAGTTTGCAGCTTTTTCTATTGGCGTGAGTTTGGAGCCCTAATTGGCGCCGTGTACCAATTATGTACCGAGGATTGACACAATAGTATTGTAAATTTTAAGGTTGTCACGCCGCTGATTAACAAGGAAGGAGTGCTGCATCTATGCAAAGCGCGGTAAAGCTAAAAAAGTATAATCATGGGCATTCTGTGTGAGGCTTGCATAAGGTTCCTATAAACTAAGCATGAAAGTTTCCCATCAGCCTACACACAAGGAATCTGGACACAGGAGCCTATAGGATTAGAAGCATATCAGTTCTCTGTACTTTCAAACTAAGCACTATGCACGTTACAAAGAAGTGAGAGTAAATGTCGATGGTAACGTCCGTAGCATGGACTGGACATATTATGGCTATCTGTCGATAACGCAAAGTGATACAGAGCAAGGAAACGCTCTATCTTAGGTATACCAAATATAAGAAATACAGCGTATATGCACAGCAAAATATTTCATGATAAATATATTACCATTGAAAAAAGGTGACTGTCTTTTTGTTCATCTTCTATTGTTGAAGGCATGCGTAGAGCAGAGTGTTTCAGAAAGTACAGCGAATTACTCGTCATATCTCGAATCACAATGAGAATACTACCCCACAAAAAAAGGTCAGTGAAAAGTTTATTTGCAGGACAAGGTCGAAGCGGTCGCGAACGAAGTCGCTTTGAGAGCATTGCTTGAATTATCACTACTCGTAGGGTATTTATTTTTGACAATTTATTACAAATACAAAATTTTAGAGCCTTCTACTTTAGAAAAGAAGTAGTCGGAACTTACGCAAGCTAGAAATAACTATAGAAGCAAAGTTTCTCCTAGGTGTCTTCGGCCACCTTCGGATGGTAAAAAAAAGCACCCTGACTAGCATCGAAAACTACGATGCAAGCAACAAACTTCTTTTGACAGAATGCGTCGCCCTCGATGAGCGAAAACGTCGAGAACTTCACATTGCACCACAAAGCAGTCCGCGTAAAAATAGCTGCGAATACGTTAAGCAGAAATATGCAATTGTCGGAATCTAAGCCTCATGTTCGGAATCCGTGTAGGATAGAACATGTACGAATGCTGAAGCACAGCGCAAGATTGGATATTGCAGGCCGTCCGAGCCATGGACGCTGGGAATGCCAAATTGAATTTTCGGCCACGTCAAGCGCGTCGCCTTTTACGCATAGCAAACGCCCTCCTGTCGCAGGAGATTGGCTTTCTGGCTGTCTTCAGAAAATGTTATTGCACATGGCGGAATATACAGCTCATGGAGGCGAAAGGGAAATACTGATTGCATCCTTAAACCTTTTGCTTATTTATTTTCTCCTGCCGCGCTGCGGTATATGGTGGCGTATAGAAACACGAACCTAAATTGTTTAGACGCCTTTGCCTTTGCTTAGATTCATACCACAACCAGAGGAAACATCATAGCATAAAGCCTACTATGTCCCGGTCCTCTTACCACCAAATGTCAGGCTGTAAATCCCTAGCCGCTTTTGTAAAGGAACTTCCATGAGTAAGCAGAAAGAAAAGGCATCGTAATGGAATGGCTTCAATTCCCCTTGAATTTGTGGACTTCAGGACACTGCTCGGCAATAGGATGCATAAAACGGCGACAAAGCTGAAGCTTTACGTTTCCTTACCATATGCACAAAAGATGGTGAAGCACAAAAATAACAACGATAGCGTTCCGGCTCAGTAAAGTCTAAAAAAATGAAATTCACGCAGACCTGCGACAGTAAAAATCTGCGGGTAGACAGGAGTATTTACGACGAAAGAAAGTTCAGATTTCAGCCTCGAAACAGTGTAGCAGTTGATAGAAAGAAAACAGGAAGTGCCCTAAACAACGATAAAGAAACGGGTTTATAATAAAGAAGCACAGCATAACTTATCTCAACTTTGTAATTTGTCAACGTCGGCTCGCACAGCGTTTCCGCTCTACGAAGCGCGTCAAAACCGCCACTTCGTCGTAAAGCTGTGCCGCCTTTCCGGCCACGCCTGGAAATGGTGATAACACTGCCCGGGGCAGACCGCAAGGCGTTAACCGTCCATCGATCGCACCTTGAAGACGCGGAAAGACGAGCGCAGCAGCGAAAAGCCCGTGCAGTAAAAAGAGCGCAGTGGCATCAAAGCGATGCAACGGGGATCGCCTTCTCGTCCGCCTCTTCTCCGGTGCAGCGACGGATTTCTCAACGCTCGCCTAAGATAGCAGCACGGACGGAAAAGCGGTTTTGAATGTAGACGCGCTCGTGGTCATCGTGCATTTTAATTTTTGTTCTCGTAGATTTATGTTCAAACGAGATGCAGCAGGAAGGTCAATCATTGTGTGTTATAGTGCTCCTGCTGCGCTTCCTTAGGCCAGCGTTCTGATCGCGAGTTGAGTGAGACGTATTCATGTCTACCTATGCGCGCGGGACAAGATGACTGGTTTTTTGCACATATAATGTTTACAGTTTTATGCGGCCGATAAAACTACTGTCCTTGCTTTGTATAGCTCCCTAATAATTTGCTATTTCAATCAATTCTTCGCTTAGCGCGCGAAAACTGCGACCCTTTTCATATTCGGTCCCTTCAGAATACACTTTGTGAAAGGTATATACCTCAGTCGTTTGTATGTTTTATTTTTTAGTGAAATATTTCACTAGGAAGATTTAACAAATGGCTCCTTATAAACTGGAGTCGGCGCATAGCACAAAACATGGGCGTCTATAGTGACCTTCTCGACATGTAGTATTAATCATCGGCATATACTATACGCTAACAACATGACTCATTAACGACTTGTAGACAGCTCTGATTATCAGTTCCCTTCATCTACTTCTTGAAAACAATGCCTTCTTAGTTGGCTTGAGACAGATTCTGCCTAGCTGGGATCTGGGTATCTTGTAACCACTTCTAGAAAGAAACGGCTTGTCAGCTGATTTGTCGATGTCGTATGACCATGATAATGGTATTAAATGACACCTCTCCATCGCGAGAAAAAAGTTCAGAGAAAAATTTGTTTTGAAGAAAGACTCAGGAGTTCAGAGAGTAATGGTCTAGAGAGTAATATCATCAACGTACAGGGAGGGCTCAAACAAAAGGCGGTATCATATAGATAAGTGCAGGAACCCACGTTGAGCTGACTGAGGTTTTGTAGAATAGCCGCGTGTCACACATAGCGCCCTATAAGGGAAAACTGTTCCAATATGTTTCTATTCCAATCTCCTGACGTCAAATTTGCGTAACCACCAACGCAAGCACAGGGCGGTCACCCGCAGGCTTGTCTGAACAGACCAATCAAACGCTCTCCTCGTTCATAGGAGGTCACTTTTGTTTGCTTGAAAAACGAATAACATTGCCTACACTGAGCGGCTTGTCGTATCTAATTGGCTGACAAGAGGCGAGGAGAACGCTCAAGTGTAGAGGGATTCGATGGGGCCGAGCCACTGTACTGAAAGTCGATAACCGGATGAAAATGGTGGTGCCGGCGTCTACGATTGGTCGGCTTTCCCTTACTTAGCTTGCGGTGGCTGGTCGAAAATCGCGGCGGCATGCAACGGAAGCTCAAGAATGACGCTAAAACGGACCCTCAGCAAAGAAGAGTTGGCAGAATGAGGGGGTAAACGTGCCGAAAGTGCTCGAAAACGTTACACGGCCACGCAAGAAGTTTTATTATACGCAAATACACCTATGCTCACCGGCAGGTGCGAGTAGCCAGCGTCTGAGTGATCGGCGGCAGCCAGCTTTTATTCCTTTCGGAGCGGGGCAGCCTGCGGCATTTCCGAAAAAAATTCAGTTTTGTTCGGCATATTAATGCACCTTTATCGCGTACACGTCACTTTGACGCGGTGAGTTCTCGCGGTTTTGTGACGTCGCGTGACAGGCAGTCGAAGTGGGTGCAGCCAGAAAACTTTTTACCAATAGCCGAGGGGTAATGGCGAAAAGGGGTCGAATCAGAAATAACTGTTTTTCTTTTTTCTGTCAAATCATGCATAATCAGTGCGTACACATCATATCAGATGGGGAGGTATCGCGGGTTTCGTGACGTCGCGTGACAGACAGGTAAAGTGGGGGTGGTCAAAAAAAGATTTTGACCAATCGTGGAGGCCTGATAGCAGAATCGGAATAGAAAAGTTTGGAATAGTTTTACGTTATAGCGCCCACAATTGAAAGGTTTAGTCACGTCAAGTGCCAATATTGCTTTGGTGAGATGTGGCAATTCATGAGTTAGTGCATCCTATTTGATTTTGAGCATTACATCTTGGGTCGAGAGCCCTGTCCTGAATCCGAACATAGCAAGAGGGCAGAGCTGGTTTTTTCTCCAAGAATCTTGTTCGGCGATTGAGGATTACATGTTTCATAAGTTTGCCTGTCCATGAAATGAGACAGACTGGGCGCAAATTAGCTCTAGCTAATTTGTGACCTCAACCTATCGAGCAGTCTGCCAGGCTCTGTGGTGAAAGTAACCTCTTCATGTTTCCATTGGGGAGGCAGTGCGCCTCGTTCCCCGTGCGGGTTAAGATATTCGGTTAGGACCATAATCGAGCCTGCATCCACATTACGCAGAGATTTGTTGGTGGCGCGATCAGGGTCCGGTGCCGAGGTAGTGTGTAGCTGATGTAACGCTGCCTGTACATCTGGCCCCGCTGTGGGGCTGTCAAATTCGGAGTTGAGGAGGCCTCCGTAGTCAGACATGGACTCGGTCTCGCGCTGCGGAAGGTAGGTTTGAATTAGGCTTTGTGCTATGTACTCACCTCGCTACTTCCTTAGGTGGAGCAGTCGCGTTATTAGTTTGCTAGTTTCCTCCTTGGGTTCAGATTCGAAGAGACGACAGAGGAAAGACGATGCTTTCTTTAAATCGAAGGCTTCCATCAGGCCTATTGCAGATCTGCGTGCCTTGTGGAGAGGAGAGGTTAGTGGTATGTTCGATGATGAGATACAGGATGGCGGAAACACAGCGCCGCAATGCCCAGCTGTGCCAGCATCTTTCCGTACTTTGATAAGCTTCCCATACGTGTAGCAAACGGCTGTCGACCACCTCGTTTTCCTGACCAGCAGGGGCTTGTTTAGTCCCAAATTTCATATGTCAGTGTAGCTGGGCGACCCATTCCTCCTAGTTTGAGATGGAGGTGGCTTGTTCCTGCTTTCGAGTTTTTCTAAATTTATCCAAGTTCAGAATAGGCTTGAGTTGGTACTGCGGTCTGAAATTACCTGACTGAAGGGCGATGTCATTTATATAATGACCACTGCCTAAGGTAATCACTGTATTCCTCCAGTGTAGTCGGCTGATGTTCCTAACGATTAAGCCCGCGAACGTGTCCCTGCTCACGCTATTTTCCATGCGGGTAGCTTGCATAGTGTCTGTCGCAAGGGATAGCCTGTGCTGCTGGATCAAATCGTAGAGTTGTCTCCCTTCGATGGTGGAGGCCCTGTATTCCCACAAGACATGTGAGGCAATAAAGTCACTTACTGTGACAACTGGCATATTGCCTGCAATGGAGAGGGCCCACACTAGAGCGAGCAGAATGTCTGCTGGTTTGTCGCGGAGGTGGCTGTAGATATTTAAAGTTAAACTTTGAGAGCATAACTTGCGCGGTAGCAGTTTAAGAAATATGCAATCGGGATATAGGTCTATAAGTCGTGGTTGACGCGCCGAATACTACGATGAACATACGTTGTTACCTGTGGTGTGGAGGAGTTTTGAGGCAGTGTAGCTTGATAGCCGCTAATTTACATTGTTTCTTTCGTTCCTGTACGGCGATCACATGTGGCTTGGGCATTGCATGTCTGCTGCAAGTGGACGAATAAGTTGTCTTTTTTGCGTTGGAGGCCTCTACAATTCCATTGCCAGATCCGTATTGGTTGAGCGAAAGAGTGTTTATCCGAGAAGTGAGAAGTCATGATGAAGTGGTTGAAGGATGGCGAGGAGGAAGGAGGAGGAATGGGCGCTGGGGAAGGGAAAAAATTTGTTAGGTCTGCGATGATCTCTTCCATACGAGCAAATCATTTCGCGATTTGTGTGAAGCCGATGTCCGCTCTTTCTTCTACTTTGTTAATGTGGTCCGCAAGAGCTTGGGCTGATGTTACTGAGACGTTGTTGTTGTTTTCTTGTGTACCTTTTATCTTGTGTGGGCAATCATCTGCCGAGGGTTGATTTTACTCTGAATGGTAGGTAATATCCGTGGAAAAAGGGTCATGGATTTCCACTGGTTCGAGGCACATAGTGGGTAGGAGAGATTTGGGATATGTCATAGTGCATTTAAACGCTCGACTATTAAAGACACTTGTTGTTTGAGGCCCTCGTTTCGTTTGTTGAGACAGTCTATAGATGACTGATAGTATAGTTCTCGAAAATCTGAGCGACTTTTGGAGCATTGGGAGAAGCTATCTACCCAGCTCACATTTTGCCGTTGCTGCTTCATCGTGCTTGTGTCTCGTTGGGGGCTCTTGCTTCCGGTCCGGCCTTCTCTGGCTGCCGGCGTCAACGGAGGGTATGAGGCCAGGTCTCTTTCGAAGTCCGATATCGTCTGGCGTTGAAGTGGTACGAGAATACTGGTCCACTGGGCCTCTCCACGCTGGTATTATTTACGGCAAAATCTGTCGCCCGTTTGGTGATTCTCGGCGCACGCTATGCAAGTGCGGGAGCTCTGTTGGTCGGCCAGGTGTTCTCCTCAGTCGAGGCTGTGGGGGCGCATGGGTTCCGGGCACACATCCCATTGGTTCCCTGCCCTTCGGCAATTCGTGCAGGCCTCCAGTTTGCGCCTGCAGGAAGCTAGTCTGTCCCGGCATGCCCTTGACATCGTGAAAGCATTTTTCGACAGATTTGTTTATGTGAGGTCATCCTGGGTGTTCGATTTTGCAAGGCCACTGCTCCCCAGCAATGCCTCCAGCAATGCTCGCTCTGCGAACGCTGCCATGTTGACTCCAGCGTTTGGGCGATAAACAACCTCGAAGTCATCCGTCTGCAACTGCAGGATCAGTCCTCAACTAAGGCGTGCCGCGGCCGTTGGTGTGTCCATACGCTCCACCGTCGTTTTGACTGTGTCTTGGAGGACGCCTTGTGTCTCGACTGCAACGCTAGCGTTTCCCACCTGGGAAAGTTCATCGGTCTTGGATTTCTGCATATGGTGCTGTTTTCTCGCGTCCAGTACCTCTTTCCGCTCATATGGATTAAGCACGGTAGCAGGAAAGTCTCTGCCTGAGACTGTGCACTCCATGGTGATGCCAGATTGTGGTGGAGTGCGCGTTCCTGCCGTTAGCACTACCGGCGTTAGGGTTAGTGGCGCCGGCACCCGCTCCGCTCAGCGCTAAGCGAAGCCAATCAAAAAATATTTGCGTGTACGGCTGAGCTCCAGCCCTCACAGTTCGTTCGCTCGATGAAACTGTCCCTTCCAACATCAAATTTGATGTAATCAAGTCATCCAAAACACTGAAAGTGCTTACTGTAGTTGGAGCCCATTTAAGGTGCGTCCACGTTGCTCCGCCCCTAGCGGAGACCTCCATCATCAATAAACTTTCTCCGCCTTACATAGTCTTTGGTGACGTAAACGCTCATAGCCCTCTATGGAGCGACTCTCGTTGCTGTTTGTGTTTTTCTGTTGCTTCAGGTGCATGTTTGCTTAATGAGAAAGGTCCATCCTACTGCAGCCTCACAAATAGCACGTACTACTCCATAGGCTTAAGCACAGTATAGAGTACACTAATGCCGCGCTGGAGTGGTTCGTTCTTAGGAACCTCTTTGGGAGCCACCATTTTCTACTTATGGTAAACATAACAAAACAAAATGGATGCTCGCTAGATTTTCTCCGATGGAACCTTGACTCAGCCAACAGGGAACTGGTCTGATAGCTGACGTAGTTGGTACGAGATTACGTTGTCCCTCTTATTGTAGACGACGCTGTGGCAGTCTAGCGTGTTTTATTATTGAGACTGCTACGAAATGGTATAAACACCTAGTGGACTGGCCAGTAAGGGTAGCATCCCATGGTGGAACGACGAATGAGAAAAACGCGTAAAAGCAAAGCATGGGGATTTCTTCGTGACTCTGCAACTGCCCCAAACCTAATTAATGTTAAACGTGCAAAGCCGAAGGGCAGAAGAACGCGTCAACGAGCTAAGAGAGAAAGTTGTGAAAGGTATACCTCCAGTATAAATTATTCCAAGGACGAGAAGAAAGTCTGGAAAAGGTGAATAAATGAATAAGCCGGGACTTACATCTCCTACCGTTAGTAAGTTGCCAAGTTGATAGCGTGGAAGATCAGGTGGATTGTCTAGGCGAACACTGAATTCGTCTCGAGAGCATCGTACAATACACAAACTTTCCTGGGGTTCAAAGAACACGTAGTGTGGCAGCCCCTTAACGCGTAGATTCATCGAGTCAAGCTCACAATCGTCCATTTAGCATAGCTGAACTGAAGGCATATCTCACTTGCTGCAACAACTCCGCTCCAAGTAGCCATCGCATCATGTATGGTATGAATAAGTCTATATGGTGAAACACTGAAAACCCTTGTCTTTCTTCAATGCCGTGTGGGCGGCTGGGCATATTCCGTTCTCGTGGAAAGAAGCTACAGTCATCCCGATACTTAAACAAGACAGACACCCCTCCTCAGCACGCATTTCGATGAGGGCGAAATGCGAAAACACCCGTGTACTTAGATTTATACTCGAGGACAACATTCTGTGGCTGTGAAGGGAAATCTGCGGAGGCAAAGCGCGCACAAGCGAGTGCGCTTCTGAAAAGAGTTTCGCGTTTTAATCCACGGTTGTTTAGGCTGGGGAAGAGAAAACATAAACACAAGCTTACTTGCAACGGTTAATTAACGCACAAAAGATATAACTGAGTGTAAAAGTTTACTTATTTTGCGGCTTTTTTCTTCCGCGTCTAGGGAAACGCGAAACCATCGCACGTGGAAGCGGCGTGGATTCAGCGTCTATTCAGAGCAACCAAAAGCACTGTCGAACGCTGCCGGACTTTTGGCGCTGTAACACATGTGTAGCAGCCACGTGTCCGTAGCTTTCTCTTCATAGCCACAGAAAGTTGTCCGCTAGTATAGGTGCACGGTAAAGGACCCCAGGTGGGACAAATTTTATGCGTCTTTCCCTACGGTATGCCTGAAAATCAGATCGGGGTTTCGGCACATAAAAATAATTAAATTTTTTAATCCTCAACCAGCAGCTGCAAGCCAATCGCGGTATAACAAGCAGTTTGTCTAGAATGTTAAAAATTACAAACTGGGGCTTAATATGTTTCCTAGAAAATCAAATATTAGACCCCTTCCAGTGTGGTGTCCGAGAAGGTATGTCCACAATATCCCCCCTGTTTCGTATTGAGGCATACATTTGAGACGCTGTTATACTTAAGTAGTTCTCTCTGCCAGCATTTCTAGACCTAAAGGAAACTTAGGATGTGACATGGCGCTTCGGAATTCTTCGAGATCTTTCGGTGACTGGTGTCCGCGGCAACATGCTAAACACAATTGACCGTTATCGCACATTCCTCGTAAAACTGGGCAGATCCTAATCTAAGCTATTGATCCAAGATACCGATGTGCCGCAAGGGGGCGTGCTTAGTTTCAGACTTTTCATTGTAAAAATGAATTCTTCGCATACAGTCTTCTAACGAACGATGTTTTATTCTGTTTAGGGCGACGATGTCAAGATAGGCTTTAAATCATGCCCTAATGCCATCTGCGAACGAGAAGTGCAGCTTGGAATAAACGAATTGTGCAAATTGGCAGATGAAAATAGGTTTGAAATACATACCCAGAAAAGTACTTGCATACTAATCTAAACAAAGAGGGGCCTAACACCAGTGCCAAGTATTGCGGTCGAGGGAGATGAACTCTCTGTGAACAATTAACACAAATTCTTGGGAATAATTAGGCTCTATGCTCACATTTATTCCCCATAATAAATATGTGAAGGAAGGTGAAGTGTCTGTATACAATGAACCTTCTGAAGCTTCTGTCATGCGCGACATGGGGCTGCAACCGGAAACGCCTTCTGAACTTCTATAGGAGCTTTGTCTACTATCGTCTTGACTATGGTGCTATAATACGTCATTACGGAACCCCTTGTCCACTAAAAATGGTAGACATCGTTGACCGTTTCGCAACTGGTGCTTTCAGGACAAGCCCTGCAGAAAGCCTCCTTGCAAAATAAATACAGTGGTCCCTCCTGCTACAGAGGTAGTATTCCGCCTACACGTATTATCTGAAAGTTAATTCAAGTCCTGAACGTCCATGTTGCAAAACTGTAAACAACGTGTCCTTTGCCATACAATTTAATAATCGGCCCACATCGAGGGAACCTTTCTTAGTGCGTGTGTGGAAGGTCAGTGAAAAATATGTATCCCACTTCTTGAACATTGACTAATGCCTACCGCCATGACAGTGGCAGCTGGTAGAATAAGACACATTCTTTATCAAGGTCCCAAATTACGCCCCAGGGACACATATTGCAATGCACTTCCTTCAACTACATGCGAACTATTCAGGCACGGAGTGTTATACTGGCACATCGAGGTCACAGGCCGGTGTGTCTTTTGTAGCCCTCAAACCACCCTTTTCGGAATCCGATGGGCTGCACCCGGAAACGAGTATCTTTATGGGTGAAGCATATGCTCTCGGCTGTTAAACATGTTTGGAACACAAATATGCATACGCCATTATATTCACGGACTCTCCAGCTGTCGTAAGCTCTTGAAAATGTTTCTCAAAACGTAGAAATGCTGCACTAAAGTCTTTTTCCCTTCCGCGTATAGTATACACGCCTAGCCAGGATGTCGCAATATTCTTGGTTCATAGCCAGAGGCCTCGAGGGTAATATGCTGGCAGATGAAATCACCACATCAGTAGCAACAAAAGTCTGTAGCAACGAAAACTCTATAGCTGTCGCTGTCATGGACTTGAAGCCGTTGTTACTAAAAAGCATAGAAGCTATCGGCAGCTTTCATGGGACACTGAAACATCTACTAAACTTCATGCTACAAAGGCCCAGTTAAGGAATGGGCCACCCATAAAAACACGACGAACTGAGATAATCATCTGTCGAGTCAGAACAGGCCCCACTTATGGCACACACTCTCGTACCTGTTTGCTTGTGATGAGCCGTGTATCCATGATAAACGTGGGGACACGTTCACTGTCCTCCACGTGCAGCTGGAATGTCGTGAACTGGAAATCTACAGCGAAATGCACTTTACGCTGCCATGCCGTCAACAAATTCCTCTCCCCCCAGCAACGTTCCTTAACAATGAGCCGCTTTTTGACAGCTAATCAGTGTTAGCTTTCGTGAGTGATCATTTACCGCATGTTACACACCCCAACCACACGTAGCACAGCGTCTTATCGGAAGCTATTGCTGCGATTCTGCTGCGATTTAGATCACGTGCCTCCCCGTCCTTGCCTACAAGGGCCTGGGTGAGAGACTAATGCTCCCTGAATATTCGTACATTTACATCTCCCTGTCACTTCGCAAAATATACAGTGTGTTCGTAAAGTCATGGTACACTTATGACCGGTCACAAGAAAAACAACAAAACAAGATAAAAAAGTGAAATCTTCACTAAATAAAAGCAAAACTCCCCAAGTGTCCGTAATATGGTGTGAAAGGGGGTACGCACACAGGCCATGACGCAACAGCGGATCAGCTCATGCCAGTTGAAATGTGGATGGCACAGAGGAAAGTTCAATGCGTTCTGCAGCTTGCTAAATGCGAACCCGCGACCAAAGCACAACGTGAATATCGTCGCCTGTACAACGAAGCACCAATATACTGGAAAAATATTTATCGGTGGGATAAGAAGTTGAAGGATACCGGCAGTTTGTTAGACAAACCTCGTTCTGGTAGGCCATTCGTAATTGACGAATCTGTAGAGGCTATACGGGAGAGCTACCTAAGGAGCCATAAAAAATTGTGCGTGCGGATTCTCGACAATTACACCTAAGCAAGACTAATTTGGACAGTTTTCCTCTTATTCGGTGAAGATTTCACATTTCTATCTTGCTTCGTTGATTTCCTGTGAACGGTCCAAAGAGCACCTGACTGAACGGACAGATTGCACTTTATCTACATAGCTGACTTCACATGTCGCAGTTTTGTATGCACGCAAGAGTATATTGTCACGTGATAGTGACGTATAAATAACACAGTAGCAATACTGTGAAAGACGAAACTAACTTTTATTGGGCGAACCTGTGCCCACAAAAGACAGGCTACACTTAAAGAACGGCGACAACGGCGAACGCAGTCGGCGATCGTCAAAATCTGATCAGCGGGTCAAGTGCGTCGGCTTTTATACATCAGTCGTCGAATGCTCCAGAGTAACCGCTGGGACCCGCGTGCCTTCCACAAAGTTCTACACCATTCGCGTCGCGCATACATGCACTCAGATTACACAAGGTTCGGCGACAACAGACAGCGTATAGAATCGATATCATTCTAGAAACTTCTGATACATGTAGACGGGTCCTGCGCTGAGCGATAACATTTCTTAGACGTTAAAAGCGCTCACCAGTGAACGATAAACTAGTTCACGTGTCAATTCCCCCCCTCTCAAAAGGCATCGTCCCGATGCTACAAACGTAACAGGAGAGTGAAACACAAAAGGTCACTTGTTAAACAAAGTAACAAAACAAAAGCCCAAGGTGACACAATCCAAAAAAAGTCTGAAGTTCAGCTATGCGACGTCCCCAACATTCAATAGCGCTGGTGGAACGGCTTAAGTCGCGCAACATGAGCTCTTTCAGGTCGTGAGCGGCGCCGCTGTGATAGCGAAATACCGTCTGGCACGACCTCATAGTCGAGTACGCCAATGCGTCGGATGATCTTGTATGGTCCGAAATAGCGGCGTAAAAGCTTCTCGCTTCGTCCTCGTCGGCGTATAGGGGCCCAAACCCAAACACAGTCACCAGGCTGGTACTCGACGTAGCGTCGTCGAAGGTTGTAGTGTCGGCTGTCGGTCCTCTGTTGGTTTTGATCCGCAGGAGGGCGAGCTGGCGGGCTTCTACGGCGGGCTAGAGATAGGTGGCGACGTCAAGATTCTCTTCGTCGCAGACGTGCAGCAGCATGGCGTCTAGAGTATAGACGTTGCATTCCTGCCGTAAACCAGCTTTAACGGCGTGATCTGTGTTGTTGCTTCCACCGCCGTGTTGTAAGCAAAGGTTACGCACGGCAGCACCGCGTCCCACGTCTTGTGCTCGATGTCGACGTAAAATGATAGCATGTCGGCGAGGTTTTTTTTTTTTTTTCAGGCGCTCCGTGAGACCATTCGTCTGCGGGTGGTAGGCAGTTGTCCTCCTGTGGCTTGTCCGGCTGTATTGCAGAATGGTTTGGATGAGCTCTGCTGTAAAGGCCGTTCCTCTGTCGGTGATGAGGACTTCTGGGGCACCATGTCGCAGCAGGATGTTCTCGGCGAAAAATTTCGCCACTTCGTCTGCTCTTCTTTTCGGTAGAACTCTAGTTTCAGCGAAGCGGGTGAAAAAGTCCGTCGCCACGATGATCCACTTATTTTCGGACGTTTCCGAAACGGTCCCAACAAATTCATTCTGACCTGCTGAAATAGTTGGCAAGGAGGTTCGATCGGCTGTAGTAATCCTGCTGGCCTGGTCGGTGGTGTGTTGCGTCGCTGACAGTCTCGGCATGTCTTGACGTAACCGGCGACTTCGGTGGTCAGACGTGGCCAGTAATACCTTTCCTGCATCCTCGACAGAGTGCGGGAGAATCCGAGGTGCCCAGCGGTTGCATACTCATTTAGGGCGTGCAGCACTTCTGGACGCAGCGCTAACGGAACAATAAGAAGGTAGTTGGCGCGGACTGGTCAGAAGTTCTTCACGAGCAGGTTGTTTTGTAGCGTGAACGAAGACAATCCGCGCTTAAATGCCTTTGGGACAACTTCGGTGTTCCCTTCCAAATACACGACGAGGCCTTTTAGCTCCGGGTCTGCTCGTATTAACAATGTATTGACAATTACGGAAACGTTGCCTTTCAAAATGATTCACAGATGCATGTTGAAGCCTTTTTAGAGTTGTTGTCCTTGTATTTAAGATAAACCTACGTGTCTTGGAATGGAAACGTTTTTCTTCAGAAACAAGGAATGTGTATAGGTTCGTCTATCGCACCGATTCTGCGCGACTTGTTCCTAGCCAACATTGACAGAACCCTAGCGGCGCGCCTCATGAGTTCACGGGTTGCTCGTGTGTACAGGTTTGTTGACGATTATTTAGTTCTAGTGGAAATTGTTAAAAACATGACTCAAGCGCCGATGACACACCTAGAAAGAATTTTAAGAGAGGGGCTAGAGCCATCGGTGATCACAAGTGAACAGCCTGACGGTGGATCCATTAGGTTTCTTGACTTAAAACTAAGTCTGCGCTCCAGTCATTGTTGTTGGCAATACGAACCGTGTGCAAATAAGCCTCTTTTGCCTTTTGAATCGGCGCATTCGAAAGTCGTAAAAGAAGCCGCCATAGTTAAGTAATGTTACAAAAACGCGTTGCAAAAATCGTGCCATCACAGCATTGCATGCTGACAGCTTTCGGGAGCAAACGCGCAGGCTCACGGGGGCAGGTTATCCGTTTCATGTATTAGTATCTGTGGCACAATGTTTGCTCAAGGAAATCGGAACCAGGGCACCATTATCTGATAAGGAGCCTTGCGGTCCAAGCACACGAGAAAAAATAGTGGTGATGCCGTACATCCATTCCTCGCGCCCCGAGTTAAGGAAATTGGTAAGAGATGCGATGTAAAAGTGGTGTTTTCCGCACCCGAAAAATTGCTGAGCATGTGTGCAAAGGTAAACCCAGCTGCCACACAGAAACGAGGCTGTGAAATACAACACAGAAAAAAGTTCGTCGACTGCACTAAGGGAGTGGCATATTCTATTCCACTTCAGCGCGCAAGAAACAATATCGGACAGACTGGACGATGTTTGAATGAAAGCTTAAAGGAGCATGACTATAACGTTTCAAAAGCAGTCGCCGGACACATTGGGGTACATTGTAGAGATTGCAGATGTCGGCCATTCTTTAAGAAATACAAGATTGTGAGCAAAGATGGCAGCCAAATGACGCGAGAAATAATCGAAGCCGCTGAGATTGCACATTTGGGAAGTATGTGCGTGAGCATGCCATCGGTCTCCCTTAGTGTAAAGGAAATAGATTTCCTCACGCGCTAATCTCGAATTTGTATCGTGGTTCCTTTTTTGCGATGTCAAAAATGATCACATGGCAAGGCTGACTTGGCATTGGTGGATGGCCATGTTGTAAAAATCCTCTTGTTTTCGTCGTTACCCTAACCCCCCCCCCCCCCGAGTATCTTCCAGTATTTACTCCATTGACAAGGGAATAAAAGGATAGTTGAAAGTAGCGCTCTGTTGTGGGGGGGGGGGTTCTTTTTTGTGTGTGTCGTCCAAATATTGTGCATTCGAGCCTCTAATATGCTATACCAACACACCCAGTCCTCAACCTTGGCAAGTTTACTTACGTCACCACCCATCTCGGCCCATTTTGACCCGTCAGCCCCCACTGAACTTCGCACCGGCGCCAGTGGACATAGCATCGGCGCTGTTCTCGCCCAGCAGCAAGGACGAGCGCGTGTCATCGCCTATGCCAGTCGCCTCCTTTCCTCTTAAGAGCGCAAATTTTCGATCACTAAGCGCGAGTGCCTCACACTAGTTTGGGCTGTCGGCAAGTTTCGACCATACCTGTTCGGCCGCACCTTTTCGGTCGTCACAGACCACCAGTCACTTTGCTGGTTGTCTTCCCTCAAAGATCCGACTGGACGACTTGGTCGCTGGGCACCGAAACTGCAAGAATATAGCTTTGACGTCACTTACAAGTCTGGCAGACTGCACCAGGATGCGGACTGCCTATCCCGTCATCCAGTGAATCCTCCGAACTTGTCAGCGCACAATTCGGACGCCTGTGTCTTCGCGATATCCAATTTAACCGACATACGCAGTGAACAGCTCAACGATGCCAATTTGCGGTCCATCATCCACCGTCTCCTGTCTCATCTCTCTGCCCCATTCCTACAGTTATTCGTGCTTGGTGCCGGAGTCTTATACAGACGCAACACCAGCTCCGATGGCCTAGAGCTTCTCCTGGTCGTCCCCGAAACACTCTGTTCCACTGTGCTCCAAATGCTTCATGACGCCCCGACCGCTTGATATCTCGGAGCAACTCGCACGTGCGACCGCGTTCGGCGTCGGTTCTTCTGGCCAGGCCTCCACGGCTCACTGCGCCGATACGTTGCTGCTTGTCAGTCCTTCCAGCGCCACAAGCATCCATCCTTGTCGCCAGCCAGTCCTCCTCACCATATAGACATTCCCGGTCTCCCGTTCTACCGCGTCGGCCTTGATCTCATCGGGCCAATATTCCCAGCATCTCTGACTGGAAATAAGTGGATTGCCGTAGCTACGGACTACACGAAACGATAAGCTATCACGCATGCACCGCCAACAAGCTGTGTCATTGACGTTGCGGACTTTCTCCTTTACGACGCTACTCTTTACTACAGCGCTCCTCGACACCGACCATGGTCGCTCATTTCTGTCCCAAGTCGTCGACGACATTCTTTGTTCGTGTTGCATGCGTCACAAGCTAACCACTGCATACCATATCCTCAAACCAATGGGCTTACTGAGCGCCTCAACCGCACGCTGACCATAATGCTCTTCCTGTACGTTCCCTCAGACCACCGTGATTGGAACATCACCTTGCCTTATGTGACCTTTGCCTACAACTCGTCACGCCATGGCACCGCTGGCTTTTCCCCCTTTTATCTCTTGTTTGGCCGCGATCCCGTGTTACTCTTCGAGACTCTTTTACCATCACCTGTGCACCCTGTTACAGACTACGCACGTGATGCAGTTTCTCGGCCCGCAACGGCTGGCCAGATTGCAAGGGATCTTCTTTCTGCCTCCCAGCTGTGTCAGAAGGCCCGCTACGATCGCCATCACAGAGTCGTTAATTACTCTTCGGGCTCTTCGGTCCTCCTCTGGACGCCTTGCCACCACGTCGGCTTGTCGACAATGCTTCTTTCCCGCTACTCCGGCCTTTACAAGGTCCTACGTCAACTCACTGACGTCACGAAGGAGATCGCTCCATTGGACAGTCGATTATTTGCCGCGTCCACCACTGATATCGTGCACGTCTCCCGACTTAAGCATTATGCTGCCGGACACGATCCCACTTCTTAAGCGCCGAGTCGGCGCTCTCGCCGGCGGGGGTTCTATGTTACGCGCTATTCCCGCGCACTGAAGCACGCATCCTGCCGAGCATGGAAGAGTGCGCCAGAAAGACGGTGAAGACGACGATCAGAATAGCGCTCGTGTTGTTCTGCCTTCTAGCCTGCAGCCGTCTCTCTCTGTGTATATTTTGTAAATACCATTTCCTATCCCTTTTGGCTACTCTCATCCCCGTGGCAATATGTATTACTATGTGATGCATAATGTATTATGTAACATTGGTTAAGGATGTCGTTGGCAGTCGCACCACTCTTGAATGCAAGTAAGTGTCAGGAGTTGTGCACGAGATCTTTGAGTATTTGGGTAGCCTTTATGGCCTTCGACACAGTCTACATTCGACACAGGCTAGTCTACATTACGGCTATATTATAAAAGTGGAACGGCAACATGGCAGATAATATGGAGAACAGACACATCCTGCATATATTACTGCACAATAGTTTTAAATAGCGCTCTTCTTTCACGCATGCCGATAACCGTTACAGGAGACTACTTTGGGAAGCAACTGCAGCTACTGTATATGTCATACCCAAGGGTGTACCTGGCCCGGTGGCCAGTAAATGTCACGCAATATTGCGAGCAGCTTCAGCCATAGCATACTAACGGATGACACCACAGAGACAGTTTGGTCAATTCTTGTGTCGTGACTTTTGCGTCAAGGTGAAAAACCAACATATCCATGTATATGTCTTAGCACTTAAGCACATCTCGATTTGCAGCTGCTGCGGTGGCCCATCGGTGCGGATAGCAAAGTCGTTGAGGAAATAATTGTGGGCGCCTTAACTAAATCAATAGGTCAAAATCAAAAGCCGTCCACGACGGCGTCCCTCGCAGACGCTGTGCGATGTGCGGACGTTAACAATATGTGCCGACTGAGGAAAGGCTGCCACGGAGTGCTTCTGACGGTTACCCTAGCTTGTTTACTGCGTATAATCAAAAAGAAAAAGGAAAATAAGAAAGGGCCGTATCAAAAACCCAAAATAAATCATCGCTCGTCGTTTCTAAACGCTCTTAGGATAAGTCATTTCGAGGCGACGAGCGGCTACGCTTTATCAAGAACACTGATGACGCCGGTGCGACAAGCAGTGTGTTTAAGTTCAATGTGCAGTGATAGCTTTTAATTATTTTTTTTGTTTTGTTGACGTCATCAAGCGTCACCGCGGAAAGTTTGAAAAGTTTAAGGTCAGTACGCCACGTGGTGGCAGTTACGCGAACTAAATCCTCATGTCCAGAAAGGCTGGATACGAGACACAGCATTGTTTTGTGTGCAGTACCATAGTGAGTGACGTGGCAATGGGTCATCAGAGGTGCGAGCCATCCCGGTGAAGTTTGCCATGAGCGGATGCAACAGCCACTAAAGAAGCCCTGCTATCAGTTAGTTGGCTAGGTTGTATCCTCCTCCTTATGGTAGTGTTATCAAGCGCTAGTGGCCAAAGACCATGATGTGGTTGCTGCTGGGACTTGGGCCACGCCATGATGCAAAGCTGTGACATTCGGTCACAGTGCTAACCTAATCTATACAGAGTTCGCAGCTTAATGCATGAGAAACATATTCCAAACAAATAGAAGAAATTGGCCTGCTTGACTTTGCAACTGTGAGTATATCGCGGTCTTCGAAGACCTTGATGCATGGCTTCTGCACCTTACCACTCATCAGATAATTGCAGCCCTCCAATGATATATGAGTTGCTCATGGCTTACACAGTTGTTGTATTCGTAAGGTAGTCCTTAATGGGGCCACGAGATCGACGTACGGAAGTTTTCCAGCATCGCACTGCACCTAAAGGACTTCCGTGGGTCAACACAACGGCATAAGTTGTCGCCTTTAAGTGAATCATCGGCAAACAATCCACCAATGGGCAGCCGAATCAGACTGGAACAGTTTGTAATGAATGCAGGAAACCTCACATCGGAAGCGTCTTGGAAACAAACCCATCAAATCCCAACTGGAAATTTAGAAGCAACTAGGGACACCAGTGTTCCTTGCATGCAGGGTGTGCTGTGTACATATCCCCTATAGCACGCCTATTTTGTATCTGTGCCTCCTGCATACATGTGCTTATCCAAACAGGCCCCTCCCTCTGCCTGTATTAATGAAGCACTGGCGTAAATGTGAAAACAAAGTCATGTATGTCACTTGCTACATAAAAACAGTATTGTAATATTTCGCACACTGCTAGTGTTGCAGATGCACATAACGACTGTGCAAAACACTGAAACAGTAGCAGCATGAGGCTGCCAGAGTGTATTCTAAATAGAAAGGCTGTAGTTATAAAATACGCTGCAAACTAATTCAGTGAACTCTACAATGGCTCAGAGACCATGCTATGTACAACAATTGAGCAACACATAGAGAAATGAAAAAGGGGGAAGTGCTAATTGACATTACAATTAATTCTACAAGCAATAAAGTTATTTTTTTAGAAATCGAGTGCGGCAACGTACCTCCAGAACCATAAAAATAAGACTGCTTAATTGGACCAAATTCATTGATTGAGGTGGTGTACTAGAGTTTGATGTTTGTGAGAAAATCGCAAGCTTTACACAAAAAGAACTCAATCTTCTCTTGTAATCCCCGCCAACAAATTTAATCAGTATCATGTAGACTGGTAGTATAAGTAGGGTCATTTGTTTTTGAGAAAAAAAAACATAATTTTCAATGTTTGTACCTCAGACAAATTTTATAAAATTTGGTTAAACCAGGCTTTCCCCCAGAAACGGACGTGAAAGAAGACGACACACCGACACGTCCGTGTCGTTTTTATGTCGCGCAATATCATTTAAGCAATGGATTACCAACTTGCCCGGAATGCTGCTCTCATTAATTTCCCCCAGAGTCACACTTCTGTAAATGCTAAGAATAAATGTAGGTGTTACAAAATCACTAAACACTGGTCTACTTGTGCGAGTAAGGGATGATGACATATCATATTATTATCATTCACCAAATACGAACAATGACGTATGCATTTTTTTTTTTGCTGCATACCCAAGCAATAACCAGAATACAGTTTATGTTTCGGTTAATATACCTTCCAGGCTTTGAGTGAATAAAAGATTGTTGCCCTTTCAACAACCGCATTTAAATGAATACAATAGCATATCACATTGTATTTCCGCACATCCCATACTTCTAAAAGCAGCAGTATTGTGCTAGGAAGCAAATTCACTGCTGACGTTACTCTGCACTGTGAATGGTAGCTGTGACTTTCAACCGAACATTTTCTTATCTAAAGTATGTTTAAAGAATGGTGACAGATAGTTGGCATTCCATTAATTTTGCTGCACGAGCTTAGCGCGATGCAGCTGAACAAAACAAGAGACAATGATGAAAAGCCCGACTACTATAGAATGGACACAGAAATGCTCCAAATGCAAACAATAATATATTCAGCAAGGGCTTGTAAGATAAGGAAAAAGCATCACACCCTTCGTTCTTTTTATTCCATTGTTTGGAAAAGTACCGACAACAAAGTAAAAGAAGGATAGCCAAAAATGTGTTCTTGTTTACAAGGTTTCTATTAGGAGTGTAAATAATGTCTCAGTGAGAATTGTTATAGATAAGATAAGTTCACCCCGTAAGTTGTGTGCGTATGTTCGTATAAGTGACATTGCTTGTTTGTATCCAAAAGAAGAATATTAACTGCGTTGATTGTTTGTGCAGGTTACAAGTACAATCTCGAACATTAAGCTGCCTGAGAGAAATAAATCCCACTTTCCCCTTCTATGTTTTCTTTCAAAATGACATGAATTTTGGCTTACCGAAATTAAAAATAAAACATAAGACGGAAACACAAAGGACCCTAAGAATAAATAGTGCATCACAGACACAAATTACGACAAACTGCAATTACAAAGCACTGCCACACCATTTCTAAGCTGTGTTGAGATGATCGGTTTAATTTTCATGGGCCATTTCCATTTCCATGACACCGCTGAGTGCCGCCAGACACTACAAACAATAGTAGTGTGAGCTGCTAGCGGCTAGCTTCATTGAAGCACAGCAATGCGCTCCACAGAATTTTACTGCTCAACCACACCCGACTCGTCTGTGGAATGGGATCAATAATGTGAATCCATCTTTATAAAATAATCACATATCTAACGCATTAATATGCACAGAGCATAGTAATGGGGCCATACGACTGAAAATTCTGTTTAGCATGACTTGTTTCATCCAGAATTTCACACTGGAATGTACTTGCGCGCATGTATATCGGCTGAAGCCTGTGCCACAGTGCCTTGCACGTGGCTCTGACAGAAAACAGATATGCCTGCATTCATATTGAGCACTATATATATCCATACTAATTGCTTCACGAGCGATAAGAAGGAAGTGAAAAGGCTGGAAATGCAGCCAGTCATCCTTCTGCACGGTATGCTATGCTACAGCAGATATTCAGTATTGGGCCACAGGGCCGCGCTACATGGCATTAGGTGTTACCTGAGCGCCATGGCCAGTCGTTCCGCAAAAGAAATGGGCTTTCTCACGCTCTAACGCCTTTCCAGGTCTCTTCCAATAAGGCTTAAAAGAAAATCAAGCTGCTGGAAAATCATGCGGTAGTACTTTCTGAAGTACTCGATGTCGCCATCACACATTTTTCCATCTTCAAGGAAGTAGAGTTCCAGTAATTTTCTTTTCAAGCAGACGAACAATGATGGCAGAATGCGCATGTGTAGAATGCAGTTCTCACGCATATCGCCTTGCACTTCTATGCATGTGAAGTTCACTAAAAGTAGCAGGTCCTGTTTTTCCAACTTTTTGAAACGTGTGTTCAATTCGCGTGAGGAAGTGAGTTTCACGGCCTCTCGAGTCTCGCGTTTATTATTCTGGAAGCGCTCAACATATGAAACACTGCCACAGGTGCCCGACTGCTTTTCATTAGCTAGTCGCTCAAAACGTCGAATCGAGCGGCGATGAGTAATGTCGTCGCGAGCGAAATCGGGGGAATTGGGTTTCAAGCTGTCGAAATGTGCTGGTGTGTCTAATAACGGCATTCCGCTTGCGACAGCCAAACACATGATACGTACGGTTGTGAAAAACTCGCTCTCGGCGTCGCGCGTTCTCCGCGAGGGTCGGACCCACCACCTGCGCCTGTGTTCTTCTTTCAGTCTTTTTTGAAGAACATTGTTTTTCAGCAACAACAGGCTTTTCTGGCCTTAGTAAGGACCAACTCTGTACGCTCATGTCTGACTTGCACAAAGTCCGAAAAAACAAGAAACACCACAGATATAAACTACTTTTGTACACTATAACCACAGGCTACAAGCGCTTTCTTGCAGGCCCTGCCTTTCCCGGGTCACTGCAGTTGTTGCCAAAATCTCGATACTAGTTTCTTCCGCATACCGGCAATAATGTAGGACAACATGTAATATATTGTTTATTTGCACAAAAACATGCCGATCTTAACTTTTATTTCAGCGCAACATTTCAATATATTTAAGTGTGCGGAAAAAATGTATAGCTAAATTTTTGTGTGTGTTTGTTATTTTATGGTCAGTCAGGCAACACCGTTTTGGGCGGAGCTACAATCGAACGGCGCCGCGATGACATAGCGCACAGTGTGTCTCGAATCGACGTGAGCGGCAAGCCGGATCATGGGGAAACCGGATTGCAGCACGTCGGATCAGACGCCTCGTCGTACCGTGTGTCTCGCGCTTTCTTCTTTCAGATTACTCATATCACGTGAGCGTTTCTTCACTAAACTCTAAACTAGAGCTATCGCCGTGTCTCATGACTGTGCCTCTATGAAACGTTGTTTCTTTTTTTTTTAATTCAATACCACGTGACAGCCAGCTAATCCAGCTACCTCATCGTGTTCGTCGAACAGGCTACCCGAACCCGGTAATCTCACCACAAGCGCGCACCGCTACGTTCCTGCCGTAATTCTTTGTCCGAACTGGCCGAGACTGGAATGGTCTTCCGAGACGCGATGCATTCACCCGCGATCAGTGGCGTGCCCCATGCTCAAGGCACGGGGTACGCCACTGATACCTGGTCACACCAAGAATCTGTGCCTATGGTAAACTGTGTGTAGTATAGTAAATGTGTGCCTATAGTAAATACGTATGACCACAAGAGTTTTTGGGGTCATGAACACTGCTGCCACAGCACAGATAAAAGAATGAATATGCAGGCAAGATTGTCTGATTGCCTTTTGCTCGGCATTCACACAGCCGCAGCTCAGCACTACGTTTGTCAATCCGACCGGCAGACGTAGTGCACTGAGCCATGTTGGGTATGTTTCAGCAAACTAAAACCTTGTCTAATTGGGAGTTATAAAGCTCGAAAGTGGGCAACTCACTTGAGGAAGTTGGCGGTCACTTGGCTACAGCACACCCTTGTTTGATACGTAGGCTTAGGCTGCTAAAATGACGGTTAGATAGCCGGGCGACAAGATCGAGAGACGACAGTTCGCGCCCACCACCTCTAGAAACGGCAGGTTTGTATATATATATATATATATATATATATATATACTCTGTATATACACTGTACTCTGACGAAGGCTGGTCCACCAGCCGAAAACGTTAAGTAAAAGAAGTTTCCCAAAAAGTTCGTCGTCTCTTTCCTGCGTATATATATATATATATATATGAGTCAAGTACGACTGCAAAATTAGACCGTGGGAACCCCACTGCTTGTAGCATGAATTATGTAAGCAGTGTATTGCGTGAATAAATTTCGCTTGCATATTTGGTTGTCATTTCTGCACCTTAGTTCTCACACATCCTCAACAGCACGCACAAGAAGATTTCCTTACCCCATTTCAGCTGCGTTCCCGACACAGCCTATCCGGCAATAAGTTCAGTAAAGAATGGCACCTCGTAACCCATGTGAACGGGAGATAAAATTCTTTTTCTTTTTTTTTTTAAGAGCGGCACAGCCCTGCTGTCAGTAAGTGACCCGTGTTGGTCCGATCGTTGAATGGTTGGCCCCAGTTGAGACGAATGAGGCCACTCTACAACCACCTGTCGCGAGATCACAATGTCGTCAATAGATCGGATGGTGACGTCAGCGTGCACCTGCTTTCAGAAACGAGGCAAAATTTAACCACAGAAGATGATTGCCTAAGCTCCTCTTAAGCTGTCACTAATAAGCGCATTCCAATAGGCGTATTCATCGCTCCCCCTCCTTCCTACAAAATTTTACTTATTCAAGAGATAAGCACATGCAGCGCCTAAAGTGAGGGGGCGCCCGGCCGCCCTTTCATTGTTTAAAGAGGGCCGTGGCTTCCTCTTGGCAAGTCATGTGTAGCCCTCCGGCACCCATTCGGCAAGCGTTGGGGGTTTTCTTATTAAGGGCGCGATCGGGAGTGTTTGTTCGAAGCAGCGTTCGTTCAGTTGCTGCAGCGTCAGAGCGGGCAGTCCGCAAAATTTGTAAAACGGGAAGGAGCAGCCAATCGGCTAGCGGTGAACTCCCCGGAAGTTTAGGGTCCTCGTTTGTCGACTGCTTGCAGACAAAATGTTTCGTACATTCTAATGAATGCGTCTTTATATAACAATCAGTTTTTTTTCTTCTCAAGCTTAAACATGTTCTCAAGTTGTAGTACGTTTGACTCTTCCGTCCTTTATTTTTTATTTTTCGTTCTGCGCAACACCGCATAGCGACCACGCACAGAATCTAACACTTGTAAATTGTAGTAGTCAAACGTATTACTTGGTGTCGCGCGCAGCCAAACATAAAAAATAAATAACGGGAACAGTAGCTCTCTCTTTTTCCAATGGCAACAACAACATGACGCCGCACCACTATCTCCGACTGTGCCCCCGGGTTTCGACGCGTCAGAGGGAGCTCTTCAACCCACTATTCGTTTCGAGAAACGAAAGCGACGCCGGAATTCGCTTTCTGCCATCTCTTCCAATGCATTTCGCATCTCCAACAGCTCTGCTTTCTTTAAGAGGAACGTCAACGCAACAACCGAATCTCCTATTGCAAGCGCAATTTTCTCAAATTAGACTATGTATTGCATCCGAACATGTCGTTCTGTAGCTGCAGCGGCCGTTTCGATCCAATCCGATTCAGGCGTGCCATGCGAAGCCGGTCTCGTAACGAGCGCATGACTGCTCGAACTGCACACCTCTCGTCGCGTTCCGCTCCTAGCAGACGATGTGCTTGGTTTCGGAGTGATTGACAGGAGCGTGTCGTCATTTTGACGTCACCAAAAAACGTGGCCGCCCTCCGCGGCTGACGACGTGGGCGCTGCCTAGGCCAATCGCGCACGGCGAAACTGAACGCGCGCTCCGAACAACGATCCCCGATCGCGCCCCAATTGTGCCCCTTGCGGGGCAATTCATTTTAAGCCTTGAGTATATGTCATCTTGCTTTCTATATATCCGACCAGCCCTTCGTCCTAAGCGTCATGCAGGAATTGTATAATTTTCGCAGAGGACATTATATTGGGCCCATGGCGTAACTGCAGATTGTCTCATGTGAATCTAGAGGCCTTACTTGACTTTTTGCGAAGCATGGGTTAGAATTCTGGGCTTGCAGTAGACTTTTCTGTTATGTGTCCATTTTCTGTCGTCATCGCCACCCATCACGCTTCTCTATCCTATCCTTTTCTCCTTTCCTCAGGGTCACTGGCTAACTAGAGGAATATGTACCTCAGGCCAACTACTTAGCCTTCCGCGTCAATTAAATTTTCTAAGTGACTTTGCAGCTACCTTTGCTGTTAAAGAAAAAAAATTTGCATAATCAGAAATTATAATCTTCCATTTGATGGAAGTAAGTGGCACAGCTACCTCGGGCGAGAGTGCTTAGCGTTCACTTGATTCATGTACCTAAGCGGTGAAACCAGATATCTTGGCCTCTTGAAATACTACTTCCAGAGGCTGCATCGCTTTCACTCGATGTATTCGTCCGGCGCGCCCGCGTTGTCACAAAAAAAGGAAGAAGAAACAAAAGAAAACAGCTGTAACTTGAAGTCTAAGAGCGAATATATTTTCCAAGTAAAGATTGGTCTGAATAATTATTTTATGACCCCAATTGGTGTGAAATTATTTTCTCGTTCTCAATAACTAATACACTAATGTTGGCTGTAAGTTCTGGATAGGAAACACCGAAGCTCACCTTAAGCATATTTTTTTTCTCAATGTAGAGATAACCGCATCCGGATGCACGTCAATTTCTTTGCGATTGACGCAACGTTGTGAGTGCTTGTAATCACGGATGATAGACAAGCAGTAAAAAAAACTGCATAATTACACACACGAACCACAGGTGATGGATTTAATAACCTGCAAATGTCAGCGCTGCTGCTGGCCTGGCATGCTGGTCTCGGTGCTAGATGAGAATTATGGTGTGTACGGACGTCAAGGAAGCATACAAAAAGTTCATACGCACAAAAACGCACGTACACGCAATAAAACTATTCAATCACCAAGTTTTCTTGAGTCGTGTATACATACGAAAGATGAGAAGCCATTTCGCTGCGCCAAACTCCGGTTACAGACTGCTCCGGTTAGAGCGCAATCCAAGCCGAAAAACAAATCACAAGCATATCAATCTGGAGAAAGAAGCAGCACAACTCGTGGTCCTCCGCTTTTGATGCAGACGCTTTTGAGACCGTTATCTAAGCGAACATGAGGGCCTACGGCGGAATCTATTGGCTCCCCCTCGATAGTTCAAGCACAATGGCCGTGACCAATGGCACAATGGCCGCAACCTTGAGCAACGGCTTCGGTGGATTTATGACTTCCATTTCTGCATCCCCATCTAGAGCTCCACCGGGTATATGACAAGCACGATTGTTGCGTCTCTAACATATCCTGTGCACAACAAAGCGTCTGGAAAGCGGTCGTGCTTACATGCAACAGTCGTCAAGCAGTTTCCTATCTTGCTATGAAAAGACCTTGTAAGGTTTCTTACACAGAAAATTATGTTGCGGTTTCACTTTCAGTTTATTACTTTAACAAGTAGATATACATGCTTACACAAGTATAAAGAAAGAGGTCCCAGAACATGTGGCTGAAAAGGATTAAGTGACCGAGATAATCGAGGAGCGCAGCAAAGACTGAATATGTTAGAAGTGTCGTTTGGCCGTCTGCCCAGCTTTATATTGCGATCCAGAAAACAATTTTCCGGTGAGCGACTATTCCTGAAATCGGATATTAAGTTTTTCATAGGAAGCGAACGTTTCAAAGGAATCGTGTCGCAACATGTTTGTTTGGCGTTTTTATCCTCTTCGGGGCTTGAAGCAGCCACATATGTATTGACCACGTGAGATCTAGATGTCCCGAACACGCAAGAAATATATATTGCTATCGTCATTTACATACGACCCTTTCAAAACGCGAGTCAAACGCAGCGTGGCTTCATGCAAGTTTACTGAGGATTCTCAATACTTGCTGGTAATTGAAGTTTGTGGTCACGTGACATCACTCACATGTTATTCACCGTAGTGTTAGACTTCGTCCTGTCATCGTCTTACCGAAATCTTTACACGACGTTACTGCGGCAGTAAAAAAGGTGCCAAGAGTGCCGCGCGTTTCGGGGGTACGGGACCCAGCTAATTGCGCTTCGTATGGGGAGAAGTGCATAGTGAAGGAGGAAAGAATGACCGCTGAGCCAGTTTCCTGTGACAAGGCAGTTACGGGGCTCGCGACAACTGTACCAGGCGGACTGAAGCGTGCGACAGCAGTTGGTAATACCCCGCGTGGCCACAAGCTTTGATTTTGGTGGTATAAGATTTCCTAGTCAACATATGTATTAAGACGCAGCGCCGTTTCTGGCACGCACTTCTGGATGGTAGCGCTATAAAATTGTTGATTAATTATTTGACGGGCGTTCGACAAATACTGGCACCAAATCATCGATAATTCAAATTATCGATAATTAAGCAGCTATGTAAGTAAGGTAAAATGTTATACTATTGTCACGTGTTAGTGACGGTTGAGGACAAAGCAAGAAAACTGTGAATGGCGAAACTAGCTTTATTGGGCGAACCTGTGCCCAGAAAAACAGGCTACACTCAATGCCCAACGAAAACGGCGAACACAGTCGGCGATCGTCGAAAATCTGATCAGTCTGATACATCAGTCGTCGATGAGTCTGATACATCAGTCGTCGAATGTTCCAGAGTTATCGCTGGGACCCGCGTGCCATCCATAAAGTTCTACATTACTGGCGTCACGCGCGCATGCAATCAGATTACGCAAGGTTCGGTCACAGACAGCGGATGGAATTACCATCGATAACGTTCCAGAAACTTCCGATACATGCAGGCGCGTCCTGAGCTGTGCGATAACATTTGTTAGGCGGTGAAACGTGTCGCCCGATAAAGAAAAACAAGTACACGCGTCACTATTAGTTCCTTAAGTTTTTTAGATAGTAACAGCGCTAGTGGTAGTAACAGCAGTAATAGTAACAGTTTCATCACTGTTAAATATGTTGTAAAAATTAAAGTATCGAAATTGCTGGTCAACACACTGTGGCTGTCACTAATATCTGCTGACAACCGAACAGTGGTCAGCAGGGGGGTGACGTTAAGAGAGGAAAGGACAGGGAGAAAGTTTATAGTAGAATGAAGGAACTATTTACATCTGTACAATGTGCCCGCCGCGGTGGCTTAACGGCTATGGTGTTGCGCTGCTAAGCGCGAGGTCGCGAGATCGAATCCCGGCCGCCGCTGCCACATTTCGATGGGGGCGAAGTGCAAAAACGCCTCGTGTTCCTTGCATTTGGGCACGTTAAAGATCCTCTGGTGGTCAAAATCAATTCGGAGTGCCACAGAAAGCAGTGCTTCATAATGAAATCGCGGCTTTAATTCCCCATGAGTAAAATGTCGCAAAAGAATGAATAAATACATTTCACTCTGTCAATATGGTAAAACCACAGTTCGCGTCGGCTGTCATTCTGCCGAAGTGTTCGCAAACTTGGCATCGCACAAAGGCATTATTCAGTACTTCTTCAAGAAGAGGAGGCGACTGCAACAATGCCAGTGGGTCCATAACTTAACTAAGAAATGCCCTTCATGTGTGATGAGAGCAGTTTTCTTTCTCCTTTTTGAGATTATTTCCCATTCAATGGACTCGAACGCGTGGATCAAAGTTATCGGCTGCGATGAAACAAACAATAGACGGGCTGGGCTGCTGTCCAAAACAGTTGCATGGAGTTTACCCACCGATTTTGCTTCAGTAGTGCCTGCTTCGGCCGCATATAATTGCGTGCTAAATGTATGCAATAGAAGCAAAATATTTTGTGATATTGTGGCGCGGAATATAATGCGCGTAAGTACAAAATTAACTTTCTCGCTCTATGCTTAAAGATGTGGGGCCATTAGTCCAGGCGTCACATGACCGTGGTGATGCGGCGGGTACGGCGCGTAACACATTTCAATAATACTCTGGTTCCAAAAAGCAACGACTTTGTTTTTGCTCAATCTTACTCTGATTCCAGAAAGCGAATACTCGTCTTTAAAAAAAATTCTGCGACAACAGTTAACTGCTTGAAATTAGTATTCCATGTCCGTCCCTCCGTCCGTCCGTCCGTCCTTCCTTTCTGTTACCCTCACCATAGCCATTATACTCGTCGATGACGACACACAACGACGATTGAGAATGGCGATATCACGCATGGGAAAGGCGTGCGCCTGCTTAATTCCTAATTTCTTTGCGCGCGAGCAGCGTTACATCGTTAAAACGTCGGGGGGAAAAACGCACGGGATGTAGCCAGCCGGAAGTTGTTGAATGCAATCCTTTCAAAAAAGATGCACAATTTGACATTCGAGCTTAAGCAATTATAGAAGTATTTTAAGACATACTTTTAGTGATTAGCTGATCAATTATCAAAGAAACATTCGCGAAAGTGCAGAAGGCGACTACTAACAAAAAACTGTGACCCCAACACCATACCTCTGACTCCTTTTTCGCTTTCTCCGCATTAGACCGGGTACATGTTGCATGTTGCCTGTTGCCTTCATCCATTGCCATTTGTCGATCTTCGGGTACTTTATAACGGAACTGGCCGCGGAGCTGAGCATGAAACTTGTGTCGTTTCTCATTTTGGCCTGGTCGCGGATAAACATGCAAAAGAAGGCAAGCGGGGGAAGGTTACGCCATGGCATTGTGTACACTTTGAACCCTTGGAAATCCACGCTTCTTAAAGACGCAGTGGCATCTTTTCCACAATAGGGGCACCCCTCTGGAGGCATCCAAGTAGCTGAGCCCAGTGAGGTGAGCATCAGCTTTCGCAGCTTGCGTGTGCCCCTGTCCAATAACCTGGGAAAGTTTTCGATCTTTTTAAAAAGAACATCTTCTATAACTCTGCTCAGCCGTAACAGTCCTCAAGCCTTTCCCAGGCAAGGTTTAGACCAGCTTCGGAGTTGGCGGCATGGAATGACCTGAGCCTTTTCACGTAGCTTGATGATTCGACTCTCAGCCACTTCACTTGAAGATCAAGTTCTTCATTGGGGTTTAAATCCAAACTTCGCGTCATTGCCTGAAACGTTGCCTTTCATGATATGTAATATTCAGGGCGATCGTCAAACTTCGTGGGCGGCGAGCTAACAAGGTCTTGCCACACTAAATATTTTGCCATACTATCCAGTTCGGTGGGGGGCACTGGTTCTAGCTGTCGACCATGCAAGCCGTTGTGTGAAGTCTCACCTCGCCTTTCCGTGTTGTGTCGACCACGGGCACTGGAGTGTTCGTTGGCGATCTCGAGGCGCTCTCCGCCACGCTGCTCCAAGGGTCGTGGGGTCAAGCCAGATTGCGACGGTGTCAGGTTGCGATCGCCTGGCATGCGTAGAGCATGGCCATCACCTGCCTGTCTAACGGTCGGGAAATCGAGGCGTACCCGCTACTCCGCGGGTTGTTAGGTGTGAGGCGGTTTCCACTGGGGCGTGGTTAAGCACAAAGTCTAGCGTGCGTTGAGCGCGGTCTTCAGATCCTTGCGAAGCAGCCCGACAGATCTGATCTCTTCGCTTTCTTGTGCAACAGCATCCAGTACGTCAGCTTCCACTTCGGCGGCGGCTGCCTCTTCCTCCGAGCGCAACTCCTCCATTTCAGCGTCCAGTACGGCCTTTTCTAGTTTCACTGCAGCTTTCTTCAGCGGCCTCGGCCCTTGCTTTGGCGGCGTCGCTGTAGTGGCATTTGAGCGTCCACAACGCGTACACCGCGTCGAGTGTCCTCAACATAGGTGCGCCCACTGCTTCTTTCTTGCTATGTGTTCGAAGTCTGAACTCACCCGAGACGAACCCAGCTCAAAGTCCGACGGCTCCATATCGATGACGACTACGATGCGAGGCCGCCGGCGTATGAATCTGTTTATTTATTGGTACCTCAAGGGTCTTAATAGGAGATTACATGAGGGGTGGGCACGTAAAAAGCGGGAATGATGATATTAGAAAGATGAGTCAGAACACTCGATGGCACAACTAAAGCGCACTGTATCGCGGACGAGTGCAGTTTGTCTCGGAAGGCCATTCCAGTCTGGGGCAGTTCGGACGAAGAATGACTGCAGGAACGTAGTGCTGCGGGCTTGTGGCGGGATTACCGAGTTCCGATGGCCTGTTCGGCGAGCACGATAAGCCAGCTGGGCCAGTCGGCCGTCATGAGGAACGACATAAAAAAACCTGTGATAAAGGCGAAAGCAAAAGATCCGACGACACGAGGCAAGAGGCGATGGGTGCAGTTTAGATTTTAATGATGAAACGCCAGTGTGATGTCAGTAATCTGAAAGAATAATTCTAGGAGCACGGTTGTGAACAGATTAAAGGTATTTAGGGAGATTAGTTTGGTAAGGGTCAGAGATAGAACATGCATATTCAAGTTTTGGTCGCACGAGCGTTTTAGAGGCACCTGATTTCACGGGCGGTTGTGCCATGAAGCGATTACGATGAAGATAACCAAGAATTTTGATAGCGGAAATAATTAGGTGGCTTACATGATTTGTCGAAGACAAATCTTTGGAGAGGTGAATTCCTCAGTACTTGAAGGAGTCTGTGGTAGATATGGAACAATTATTAATTTTGTAGGCAGGCGGGATGTAGTTAGGTCGACGATGGAATAAAATGTGTAGTCTTATTAATGTTCAGTGACATGAGCCATGTACCACACCAGTCTTGAAGATGAAAGAGATCCTCCTGAAGGGAAAAGACGTCAGCGACGTTAATGATAGGGGGGTATAGGACACAATCATCAGCGAAAAGACGTACCATTACAAAGGTTGCAGTGAACAGCAGGTCATTAACGTAGATTAAAAATATGAGTGGGCAAAGAACAGTGCCCTGAGATACACCAGACAGAATTAAAGTTACGGAAATGTAAGCTTCTTAGCATATGCGAACTGTTTTCGGTTATTTAAAAAGTACTAGATCCAGTTAAGAACAAATGAGTGGATGTTTAGGCGTGATAGTTTTAGCAAAAGACGAGAATGTGGAACCATATCGAAAGCCTTTCCGAAATATAAATACAGGGGGTCAGTTGGAATGTTAAAGTCGAGGTTTAAATAAATCTTTTTGAATAAATGAAGCTAACTGCGTTTTGCATGAGTGATCTTTCCTGAAGCCATGGTGATTAGGGTGAAAGACTTACTGAAGTTAGGAAGTTAGCAGCATGAGAGTAGATGACGTATTCCGTGATTTTGGAGCATACGCTGGTGAGTGAAATGAGACGGTAGTTACCTGGGGAAGATCGATCACTTTTCCTGAAGACTGGAACGGTCATCCCAGGGACGTAGGAGACAAAGGGCGGCGGCGAGGCTTTACGACGGCCAATTCGTCCGGCAGCTGCGGACTTGGCGACCACCGCGTTCTTACTGTTCCGATTCCATGGCGCGCGTTGATGCCGCGGCCACTCCTCGGACAGACGACAGGCGGCCACAACACTACAAAAACTGTGGTTTTCATGTATGTCATCCACCGTAAGAACTCGCCTAATCTTCTGCCCTCCTAGACTGCGCTTCCCTTCAATTGGCACCCGTCCTGTAACCCTAATAGTCCACCGATTATCTAACCTTCGCATTACATGACCTGCCCAGCTCCATTTTTTCTCTTAATGTGAATTAGAATATCAGCTATCCCCGCTAGCTTCCTCTCCAATACACATTGCTCTATTCTAGCCTCTTAACGTTACGCCTAACATCCTTCCGTCGCTGACTGCGTGTTTTTTAACTTGTTTTCGAGCTTCTTTGTCAGTCTCCAAGTTTCTGCCCCATATGTGAGCACCGGTGGAATACACTGATTGTATACCTTTCTTTTCAATGATAATGGTAAGCTTCCAGTCAGGATCTCACAATGTCTGCCATATGCGCTCCAACCCATTTTTATTCTTCTGTAAATTTCCTTCTCATGATGAAGGTCCCCTGTGAGTAATTGACTTAGGTAAACGTACTCCTTCTAGAACTCCAGATGCTGATTTGCGATACTGAACTCTTGTTCCCTTGCCCGGCTATAGATCATTATCTTTGTCTTCTGCATATTAATCTTCAACCCCACTCTTACACTCTCTCTGTTAAGGTCCTCAATCATTTGTTGTAACTTGTCCCCAGTTCTGCTGAACACGGCAATGTCATCTGCAAGTCGACGGTTGCTGAGATATTCGCCGTTGATCCTTACTCCTAAGCCTTCCCAGTTTAGAAGCTTGAATACTTCTTCCAAGCACGCAGTGACTAGCATTGGAGAGATTGCCTCCTTGTCTGATCCCTTTCTTTGTAGGTATCTTACTGCTTTTCTTGTGGAGAATTAAGGTAGCTGTGGAGTTTCTGTAGATATTTTCCAAGATATTTAAGTAAGTGTTCTGTACTCCTTGAACACGTAATGTCTCTATGACTGCTGGTATCTCTACTGAATCAAATGCCTTTTCGTAATCTATGAAAGCCATATAGAGAGGCTACTTGTTCTCTGCGAAAATGGGGAGCTAAAGTGTACAAGTATGTGTATTTGAAAGGCATGGATACAGAATGAAGAGGTCAAGAGAATTGGCAACCCAGTACAATGTAACTGAAACTATTAATAGGCAAGCAGGAGTCCTCAGAAAGCAACAGCGACAGACGCGGATACAGTTATTTGGATGCAAAGAATGGAAATATAAAAGAGCATTATTTATTAAATTATGGGTTTTACGTGCCGAAACCACTTTCTGACTATGAGACACGCCGTAGCGGAGGACTGCGGAAATTTGTACTACCTGGGGTTCTTTAACGAGCACCTTAATCTAAGTACACGGCTCTTTTCGCATTTCGACCCCATCGAGATGCGGCCGCCGTGGCCGGGATTCGATCCCGCGACCTCGTGCTTAGCAGCCCAACACCATAGCCACTAAGCAACCAGAGCGGGTCAAAAAGACCCTGGAGGTTTAGAAGAATGAGAAAGAATAATTAGAAGGTAAAATCTGTACGATAACACAAATGGCAGTGCCTTCCTATTTCAGGCTCGAGACGGTTGCCTAAGGACAAAAATATAACGGATCAAATATTCGGAACTAGATGAGGCACCTGTATGCCGTAGAAAAAATCCGGAGACCCCTCAGCACATCCGAACGGAATGCGAAGGGACTCACCCAGTGAGGAATTTAGGTAACGTACACCTTCTAGAAGGGCTTGCGCTTAAAGTGAACGGAAGCGTCAACTAGTGAGCAGTCGAGATAAGGAAGAGGCGCTTAGGGTATTGGAGGAAAAAGAGCAGGGAAGAGTTGAATACGACCAGATTTCTTGCTGTCCCAGCGAGCGGTACAAGGTTTATTTTGAAGGAAAAAAAGGATTAAGGAGATTAGAATAATGCTAGATAAAATTTTCTTGGCAGTGGCGTCCGCAGCCGCCGCCGCCGTTGCCCGGGTCCGTAGCAGCTATTGCCGGGAATGAGAATACAAAGTTGGTTTCGGAGAACTAAAATCATAAGCATTGCCGAGCACTGGATGACCTTTGTTACTTCGGAGAAAGAGGATAGTCGAGCAGTGCTTAAAGAAAAATCACCGCCGAAGCACTCCCAGCAGATGGTTAACTAGCGAAGCTGAAACGTACGGCCCAGGTGTTTAACACCGAGTTAATACCGACAGCTTGTTTGACTGCCGGATCCTCGGTACGCAGTTGCTGCTTGCGCTGGGTTGCACGAGCCTGTTCTTGTGCACGGGCTGCAGCACCGGCACGGCGTAGACGAGCTCGTTCCCGGTTCTACTCGCAGCGTTGCTGATCGAAAGCTACCTACTCCTCCGGGATACGTATGATGCATGGCCTACCCATTTCGGAGCTGAAGAGAAATGCTGAGCGCGCGCTCGATTGCGACAGAAAGCAACGACGTCACTAATGGCGCTGCCAATCGCGCACCTTTTTCTTTTTTCCCCGCATGCGCATGGGGTTGCGCCGGAGGGGTTTTCGGCGTACAGGCGACAGACGGACGGACGAATCAGAAGGCCAAATACAGCTTCGCTTTAAAAACATGTTTAAAACATACCTGATTAAATCAAGCAAGCTGGGTGACTTGTCACCGCTCCGTTTCAAAGGGGGTTGTCATCAAATCGTCATCATCATCAAGTAGTGTTCCTGTATCTCCCTGCGGGGCCATATACAGGGACACTAATTGAAAGTGGCGCGATACGATGGTAAGGATATGATGATGGGGAGGATGGGGAAACTTTTTCTTCCCCAAACCTTTAACTACTTGGTACGTACCGCTACTACTGACCTCCACTCCCTCTAATGGAGATCACCATAGGCGTATCTAACTTGCCCGCACCCCCCCCCCCTCTTAGGAATGGGGGCAAAGTAAGTCATTTGCGCCCCACTTTTGAAACCAGGGAATATACACGCCTAAAGTACCAACCAAGATCACCCGGATCTACAGAAAGCGGCTTGAAGCCCTGGTAATGGGGATTTGGCCTCTCCGACAGCTGCACGTGGAATCTCTGCCACATTGGTGCTTCAGCGCAGTCATCGCTGGTACTTATATAGCATACAGAGTCTACTCGATAACAGCTGGCAATTTCCTCACCTCTGTAAGTCAGCAGTAGTCTTTCAGGTCTTGATCTAGACATTGATTCAGGCTACTTGGTCTGCCAATAGTGCAACTGAACCTCGATAGTGCAACTGAGGTTCCCAGAACATTCAAAACTGTTTTCACTTATTTGGCCGTGAAAGGTGTTCTCGCGGCGCAACTGAGGCATCACGAAGCTTTCGCTTCTCGCTTCCGGCGTTCATCATCACGCAGTGGCGTAGCTAGGCCCTCTGGAACCCGGGGCCCATAGGGCTTTTGTCACCCCCCCCCCCGGTCGTAGTCGAGGAACGCGAGGATATCAACAAGTTCCGGGTGTCTTCAGACGTATATGACACCCCCCCCCCCAACAGGCCCCGTGCACCCGGGGCCCACGGCCCCCCGGCCCCCCCTGTTGCTACGCCACTGTCATCACGTCTGCGTTGTGACAGCGAGTGCTCGTTTTCGTCGAGTGAGATGTGTTTACAGTTCCCTGCCCACGCGTTAAACCATCCTTGTCATATGTGTATCCATAGGTTTGGGGGGGGGGCGGTTGTATGCCCCTCCCCACCCCGTCACACTCAGAATCGAATAGGAAAATTAAGCCATGTATCTCTCCCCTACGCAAACACACTTGTGAAAGCGGGCACTGTAGGCTGCACACTGCACAAATACAACAAAACACCTGATGCCAAGTTTTCTCTCAGAATCGAGCTCACATAGGTACGATTTATTTATTATGTATCCCCTGCTTTTGGGCCTCGCCTCCACGTGCTGTAACAGCCGCGCTAGGCTGCCAAGGGTTACACCCCGTACTTTGCGGTGCAAGACGCCTGTGGACGTGGCTTGCAAGCCTGCATTGCTGAGAAAGCTATTGCTAGGCGGTCCAAAACAAGTTTATTCTACCATCCATTGCATCATCCCGTGTTTGTTGGGGCCGTCTAACCTGACCATTTTGGAAAACACAAAATCAAATTTGCTTTTATAATTTACAGGTATTTTATTATTGTTGGCATTTTAGCGATTTTCACGCTAGATTTAGCGAATTTCTTCTCTGTTTACGGCAAAGCCTGCTATTTAGCAGTTGGCGATAGTTTAACGACTTATCAGTTAGAAAAATAGCTTGGAAGATGGCCTTCGAAAACGCGCCTTGATATTCAAAAGCCACATGCAAGTCGCCGAAAGTCGCTGTACAATGCATAGGCTCCGTGACCACGATGAACCAACGGTTTTCTTCACATTGTGATAGTGCTTCACAGGCTGTCCATAGCCTTGACATTGTGGTCACAAAATTTAAGTTTGTTTATTATACGCAAAACCTAGTTGAATGCGTTTAAACACAGCAGGTTCAGCGGTGTCACTAAATCCATTCGTTTGGTAGACGCTTGGCTAGCGTGTCAGAGAACTAATTTACCAAAACCAAGTGGAATAAATTTTCTGTTCAGATTTAGAACACAGCAGCCGAATAAGATATATCGACTGCGTAAAAAAAGTGTAATTATCGGAACGCCTTGGCTCGTTCACGCGCTACTGAACAAGTCGCTTCCGTTTCTCATGCTTTTTGTATCAATCAGTACTTCACTGCGGCTTTCAGGTAGATCAAGGCCAAAAATATTGTATTTAACATGTACAAAGCTCGGTTAATTGTCATTGCCATGCTAACATGAGGCCAAGCGCGTTCCACATAATCTAGTTCTGCTACCACGAATTTCGAAAAGCACAAAAAATGTAAGCATAATATGCATACTAAATGCATTTTCATGCTAGGAAAACTACGTTGCTTGTTTCCTTTTGAATCGTGCTGTATTTGCAACCTTCCAATCTGAGGATAATAAAAAAAATTATGCTATCATAATGCAGCATGCAAATATTAGAAGTACGCGATCAAATATCGACTTTTTCAAATAAGAATCGAATACGAATAGTAAGTATCAAATATCAAACAGAAAAACGCAGACGCATATATTTACAGCAGGAATATTTCAGTATAATTAGGAACACGCTTGCGCTGAATAGACACTCTAATATCAAACACAAGATCGTTTAGACGCAAGATCACAACAGTCATAAAAAAGACTACACGAATAGCCGCTTGACACCTTTAAGCGTGATGGCAAACAAGCTTTCCAAGAATGACAGGCACTTGAAACTGACGAACTTTTCAAAAAGACATAATAAATTGAAGAAATATCGGACGTTACGGAAAAGGAAAATAAAACGCTAAGGAGGTATTTGTGTGCTCTAGACTGAAAACAGTCTTCTACAAGAAAAAAACATCACTAGTTGTACGTAAGAGATAAAAATCCTACATGACTAGGCTGCAAGAAAGACTAATTTGCAGGCCACAACCACAATATAGCCGATTGTCATGTATTGCACGAAAAGGAGGGGAATCGAGGGGCTCGGTTTTGTAAGGGCACCGTTTTTGTAAGAACGCTCGCGCGTATTTGTTAGTCACAACCATACGAAACCAACAGATTGATGAACAAACGGAAAGCATAGGATAAATTATTTGTAGTTTCTAATTGAAGTGCAAAAATGAGAATCTAATGGGAAATGGAGGAAAACTCAACTTGCTGACGGTGAGGGCCAAACCCACAACCTCTGCATCACGCGCGCGTTGCAAAAGTAATTGTGCTACGGCGATGGCATTCCTAGGTATTTATGCACATGTATGTGTGCGAGATGTCAACCAAGGAGTGTTAACCGGTGCCACACTTCCACCGCAGAACCGAAGACAAAGCTTGCATTACCGATTTTCTTTCTGCATTGCTTCGAAAACTTTGTCGCTGTTTTACTTCTGTTAATTATAATTTGCGATACTTCATTCAGCAGGTGGAGAACAGAAACCTGATTTGAACAGTCGGTTGTTGCAAAATACTATTTGGTTAATTTTGATGTTTGAAAATACCGAATAGTCCGTTTTCGAATACGGGTAAAACTTTACACCCCAACTATTCGTATTCGAAACTTAGATATTCGCCTAGCCTATAGTAAATACATTACTAAAGCTGAAACGCTCTATACTGGGTTGGTAAATTCACTGTTTTCCTTCAGCAGCACGAACATAAGACCAACATGACACGTCTATAGGTAAATTATTTACTTCATTCTAGCTTATATTAGAGTGTTCCAAACACCTACATTCTTAAAATCTACTTTAGTTATAGCGAGAATTTTAGTGACTTTTTTTGTCTCACTTCAGTGACATGCTTTCTAAAATCTTGGCAACACTAGAGTGTAATGGATCATAATGTACGATTTAAAACCAGATCTCTCGATGACAAAGATAACTTTCACACGACGCATTTTTCAGCCTTCTTTATTGCAATGACAATTGGGTAATCCGCAAGGGAGGCGAACTTTACAGTATATGTGCCACGTGGGCCCGCGCTGAGTATGCATTCTCTGCCCTGTCGTGAACACGAACTGCCGTATACCCTCCAATGAATATCTTCCAACATATCAACATGTCATTAACACATTAAATAAAATAATGTATCATCGTTTATTGGTCTGTGGCCGCTAAGGCGGCATCTGCCTAACCCCCCTCCTACCTATCTCCCACCCGCGCTGCGCGCCGGCTCGCTCCGCTCCCCTTGGATGGAGCCTTCCATGTCGGGCTTTGTGGTGAAACATGCCAAAAACGAACGTGTACTGCAGAGAAGTCAAAGGGGAAATTATATGCTGAGTAGCGCAGCTGCGTTGTTGGCGTGGCGTCAATGCAGACAGAGTAACGGGGTCAGAGTGATCCGAGGTGGCACGTACTGAAAAGATCACTTTGCAATATATATATATATATATATATATATATATATATATATATATATATATATATATATATATATATATATATATATATATATATATATAGAGAGAGAGAGAGAGAGAGAGAGAGAGAGAGAGATCAGATGGATGGATGACTTGCCCCTCCCCCACTTAAAAGTTACCTGTGCATCTGCTAAATTGCGTACCACCTGGTACAGTAATGCGCAACTTCAATGCAAAGTGAGCACGTATCGACGCTATGCGGCGCTCATGTCACATCGCCTATAGTGTTCCTGTATAAGCAATGCAGGAACACTGATCGCCTATAGGGTGACTCGATGCCAGCGCCTCCGCTCTAATCGCGTCCTCTCGCGCGCGCGGACGGGCATTTTTCTGCTGTAAGCTAGCAAGCGCTGGCGTGGCTCAATGGTAGAGTGGCTAATTCCCGCGCAGCGGGCCCGGGTTACATGCAGGCGGTAACTGCGACGGACACTGGCGGCGGACACCATCGCCAATGAGCCCGTAACAGCTTGCGGTGTCATAAATGTACAGATGAAACATCAGAACGCCCTTGACTATAGAGAAGTAGGCGCCCGCAGTACCACCGCTACCACAATACTCCTTTTCCAGGAAAAGTTGATAGGTCAGTTCTTCTTTGGATGGTCACGGTTGGTCACATGCAGTGCAAACCATTCACGAAGAAAAGCCCTCTTTTCCGGTGCACCTGGAATATATCACAAATTGAGAAACATGGAGCCTGCTGCACTCTGGTATTGTCTAACTACTATGGTCATCAGGACCAAAGTCAATGTCCGTTATATAGTCGGCATGGCAGCTGGGTACGTCACCATTAGCAACAATGAAATGCGAAAGGGAAAATTTCTCACCCACTTAAGGGAAAGCTTAGCACTTAAACAGCCACAATATATTAAGCCGAGCTAAATCGATATATTCTTTGTATAGAAATCTGGCATCATTTTCTCTGTACCTATATACAATATGTTGCCAATAAAATTGTCGCTAAATGTACCGCTGCTGCTTCTCAATTATAATCGCCTGCTGCAAAACTGACGGGTTTACGTAATCCTCCCGCGAACCTCACTCTCCGGCACCCTTTGAATCAGCAATAATTTATCAAATCGGTTCACTTTGGCACAGATAGAAATATCTAGTGTCGCGAACCCATGATTTCAAGGCAAGTTTCACTGCCCACATCGACACTTGCCCAGTCTAGCGTCCGTAAGCAAAGTTCCTTCCCTGCGTTCTCTAGCGTCACGTGCACTGTCACGGTCGCCGCTTTCTTTTTTTTTTTTCGCGTTTTCGCTGCGTGGAGCACTTCCGGTGACGGTCTCGCGCGCAAGCCCTCGAGCTGTTACGTTTTTGTTTCGCTCTGCGCACGATCTTGCGAGCTGCGCACAAGAACATCTGCGTTGTCTGCCTGTTTCTGCAAACTGTCCCTACAGTGCGCGGACGCGTTTCTAGAGGCTGGAACGTCTCACGCATCCTAGCCGTAATACACAGCGTCGTTGTACTGCCGCCACCAGACTAGCGGTACGGTAAGTCAGTGTCACGTGAACACCGAGGTAGACGCGAGCAGATCAGCGATCGCGCACCGGAGCATGGTAGAAAATGGCACACTTTTGTTCTCTGCGCACGCGACTGCAGGACGAGAGAACAAGCAGACGAAGCGGATCTCTCTTGCTACGGTGCGAAGTAAAACAGACACGCAGACATTCGGTTTGTATGTTTTATTTCTCCAAACTTTAATTTGTCTATTGAAGCATCAGAGCAAACTGATGTTGCCTTGAATGGTTCTCGGTCGGTGTCACTGTGAGTGACACCACAGCACTGCCACTTAGGCAGACGCACTTGTGCGACTTAGGTCGACTCTGCGGCTGGGAGTGCGTGCCCGCGAGGAAAAGGGCACAGGACGTTTAGCTTGAAAAAAAAAAAAAAACTATGGCCAGACCTGGTGAGGGGCCCTCTCTCTAACTGAATCGCAACTAATGCCGTTCATTAACATTCCTAACCCTCGTGGATCCCCGCTGAACTGATTTGCCTAGACTCCAGCAGTCGCTGCTCTCCAATTATTCAGTTTTTATAGCGTATCTACGTCGTAGCGGTCATACCAGCACGTGTTGTGACTTTTTACTAACGTTGACCGCACAACGCGCCTATTCATGCATCAACCTAGTGAAAAGCTCCTTAGCATCACCGCAACGCCGCCACAAGTCAGTCTTGGGAACAGCTAATTCTACCGTATTGTCTTCAACCATCAAATCACAATAACGCCTTGTGCAAGCAGAATTGGTACAGATACAATCAAGCAGCTTGCTGATAAGCTTTCACGAGTACTTCCCTGCACCATGACCTGAATGCAAGAAAGCTGCTCTGGCTGATGCTACAATGGAACTGACTAGACTGTCACTGTGGCTTCTCACGGCCACGCTCGTGGCAGTGCCGTGAGGTGCAACGCTAGTTCGCAGCCAAAAAAAATTTAAACAATGATCCGACACGACTTCCACGTGGGTGCAATTCTTCTCAAATACAGAATCAGTCCCGCCAGGCTGGCGGGACCCACTTGGAAGGCAGTGGGGGCGGCGTCTCGACAATCCTCCCCAGTTCCGGCACAGTTTCCGTGATGGGCCGCGCCAACTGTTCGTCGAAGTCGTTCTCCTCACGCAGCACGCAGAAGTAAATCAGGAACGCCGAAATGCTCAGTAAGACGGACCAGCGCTGCGCTGCAGGCATATCACGTTCTCTGCACAGAGTGAGAGAGAGAGAGAGAAAGATGCTTGCTTTAAAAGAGCTCTGGGGAGTAAAATAAGCTGTGCTGTATGAGCAAATGACCATTCTAGAATACCAAAACAAAACTACTTTTATTGTCAGAGGAGGGCTGATATGCAAGAACATATGCAAACGTTTGGCAGAACCCATTTCACAATGACTGTCGATGGTAAAGCGTTTGGTACAGTAGCACAACGTATTCTCACCAACCAAACGAGTTATGTATGAGGCGTGTACTGCAGCGGGACTGCTCTTTCATGCTTCCCTAAGAACACTCGGCGCCATCTAGGGCCACCACTGTGAAGCCTTCACGTGGCCTCCGAGACACATGGCACACCGGTGCGAGTCAACAGTGAGAAACGCGTAAAACGGCAACTGGGCTACTCCCCCATGCTCCTTTCTGGACACATTGCAGCACCTTATGGCGCTGCTGAGAAGTCCGCGGATGGCCTCCGAGATGAGAAGTGTGACGCGCCGGTGCCTGTAAACACTGAGAGACGTTCAGTGAAAAGCGGCACATGCTCAGTGCAATTGTGTTGCATTCAGTTGCTGTCCTTGAGGACCCTGTATGACGTGGGTACGATTCCGCCCGGCATTAGAAAAATTTTAGATTGTCTTAGTCACAGAAGAGCGGCAGACACCTACTAGCACGTACCCAGCGATCCAAGTCGCATCAATGAGGTTGACTAAACACCAGCACAGGCTGAGCGTCACATACTCAGTACCCATAGGTGTATCTACCCGGGGTCAAGGGGGCACCTGGCCCCTCCCTGTCAGAAATGTGGGGGGAGGAAATGTCACTTGCCCCTCTCCCTACTTTCGAAAGCAGGCACTTTCGCCTGCACCCTGGAAAGTGCAAAAAAACGACAGCTGAAGCTAAATTTTATTATTAGAGTAGCCACATAAGTAATGCTTTTTTGCTGCGCATCCTCTGCTTGGGCAGCGAGGATAGTCTGATGTGCCTTCTCGCACTGTGACGGATGACGCGCGGGATTTGCCATACACGCTCGTGTTGCGGAGTATGCCTGGCGCTCGGTAGTTCCCGCCATAACAAATGTCAGCCTGAGCAACTTGCACCATGCCCAGTTCTTTCTTTTTTCGCGACCGCTATATCCGTATTCGAAATCACAATCGGCTTGCTACATTTAACCTGCGAGCGAGGGAGAGGTCCGGATAAAGTATTATAATTAGCTGCATCCAACGACTGGTGCGCTTTACAGCATGAAATCGTTGGATCACCAAATGCTGGAACTATTTAATGTTTGTCCAGAGACAGCATACATAGCGTTGCTTATCACCGTCAAAAATCTAATCAAACCTCTTAGAGCTATAACTGTCGAATTTTACTGAGTAATCACAACTTATCGCAGATGTGCTCGTTAAAATGACCTTGGCCGAACGTGCAGAGCCATTTCAATACTACTACAACACTGACTTGAATTTATTTTGAAGACATGTGTTACCTCCAACTTTGACGATTTCATTTTCAGGCGGTTTATAAACAATACCTACACTGCTACTTGTTTCCCAGCATCAGAAAAACAGCAGATATTTCGTATTTCGAAAAAATGAGGGCCACTTTTTGGTGACGCGTACCGAAAATTTGGACTGTGTAGGTTGCTTGTGTGCTTTGAAAAGTTACTGAAGAGTCCGTTTCTCCCAATTTCAAGGTGAAAGCCTTAAGTGGTTCACAACCCCTATGGTTTGAAGGACGCGGCGTGCGGTACAGAAGGTCATGTGAACTCGCCTCGCGCAGACACGCGCTCGTGCCACGGCTCGCACGTTCATCGTCGTCCTCTTCCACAGATGGCTCCGATGCCGCTCATCATGCCAAAAAAAGGCAGAGTTAATTAGGATAGAGTTAATTCAGGCACTCGAACCCACGACCTTCAGTGGAAGTCGATACCACGAACTTTGGTGTTAAGCCGAATTAAGACACAGTTAATACTTATGCAGTTAGTTAAATAGCTGGAACCTACAACCCTTGGTGTTCATTAGGGCGCATTTAATTAATGCATATTTAATTGATGTGTCGTCAATTAGGGTACTCGTACCCACGGTCCTTGGTGGGAGAAAACAAGTACTAAAAAGAAGTAACAACGCATCCGAATGAGAGTATCAAGTAATTTAATTGATGTCTCCTGAGCGAGCAGGTTTTCGCCTTCACCCTCTTTGGCGTGCTAAAGTGATTGTCACATTTTTATGCGTTATACACGGCGTTTAGTTGTTTCCCCCCGGTACCCGCGGTAAGACATGCGGGACACGGTGTTTATATTGTCACGTAGTAGTGACGGTAAAGAACAAAGTAGCAATATTGTGAATGACGAAACTAACTTTTATTGGGTCAACCTGTGCCCACAACAACAGGCTACACTTAAAGCACAACGATAGCGGCGAACACAGTCGGCAATCGTCGAAATCTGATCTGCCGGTCACGCGCGTCGGTTTTTATACACCAGCCATCGAACGTTCCGGAGTAATCGCTCGTGCCCGCATGTCTTCCAGGAAGTTCTACACCATTCGCGTTGCACATACATGCAATCATATTACACAAGGTTCGGTGACAACAGACAGCGGGTAGAACCATCGATAACATTCCAGAAACTTCCGACACATGCATGCGCCTCCCGCACTGAGCGACATTTGTTAAACGGCGAAAAGCGCTCATCCAAAAAAGATATACAACTCCACGTGTCAATGGCCCCCTCTCAAAAAGAATCGTCTTGATGCTTTAAACATAGGAGAGCAAAACACAAAAAGACACTTATAAAAGAAACAAAGTCCAAAAAAAGAAAGCTCAAAGGTCAGCTACGCAAAGTCCGAAAGTTCATTAGCGCTGGTAGAACGGTTTAAGAGGACCCTTTAGCTCCCAACTCCGACGCGGCCTATTCAAATACATGTAAAACGCAAAAATGCTTTTCTGAGAACCCATGGACCGATTTTAATGAAATTTGTTGCATTTGAGAGGCAAGGTTAAATTCTAGTGACTGTTGAAGCGGATTTTTCATTTAGGGCCTGAATATTGTTGAAAGAATTTTCAAACGTTTGCAAGTTCGAAAAAAAAAATAGAAGCAGGAAGTTTACAGTTTAATAGCTCTCTATCAAGAACATATATCGCGATTCTGTAAGGCGTTCATTAGATCCTTCAAAGCGGACAAATTCAGTGCGTAAATTTATATCGTGAATATTTTACGTTGTTGTACAGGGGTTCTGCAAAAGCTGTATTTCCATGTTACTAAATTTCTTTAGATTCATGTGTACCACATCAATTTCGTGCCCTTTAGATGCACTATTAGATGCAATTGACAGAACTATGATATCATTTTTGTTGCTGAGTTACAGAGTTGTAAACTTCATAGTTTCGTTTTCCGAAAATTTTCGATTTTTGCCAACTTTTAGTAAAAAAATTACGACCTAAATAAAAAATTCGACACGAACAGTCACAAGATTTAAAATTTCTCTTTCAAATAAAACACACCTAGTCAAGTTTGGTGGAGTGGTTGCCGATAAAAACGAATTCTCCTTTTACATGCATTTAGGCAGGATCACACGAGCTAAAGCTTCTTCTTAAGTCCCACAATGTGTACTTTCAGGTCCTGAGCGGCGCCGCTGTGATGGCGAAATGCCCTCTGGTACGACCTCAAAGTCGAGTGCACCAATGCGTCGGATTATCTTGCAGGGTCCGAAATAGCGACGCAAAAGCTTCTCGCTCAGTCCTCGTCGGCGTATTGGGGTCCGAAATAAAACACGGTCGCCGGGCTGCTACTCGACGTAGCGTCGTCGAAGGTTGTAGTGTCGGCTGTCGGTCCTCTGCTGGTTCTTGATCCACAGGCTGGCGAGCTGTCGGGCTTCGGCGCGCTGGGGATACGTAGCGGCATCAAGATTCTCTTCGTTGGTGACGTGCGGCAGCATGGCGTCGAGAGTCGTTGTCGGGTTCCTGCCCTAAAGCAGCTTGAACGGCGTGATCTGTGCTGTTTCTTGCACCACCATGTCGTTAGCGAACGTTACGTACGGCAGGACGGCATTCCAGGTCTTATGTTTGACGTCGACGTATATTGCTAGCATGTCTGCTAGGGTCTTATTCAGACGCTCCGTAAGACCATTCATCTGTGGGTAGTAGGCAGTTGTCCTCCTGCGCCTTGTCTGACTGTACTGCAGAATGACTTGGGTAAGCTCTGCTGTAAAGGCTGTTCCTCTGTCGGTGATGAGGACTTCTGGGGCGCCATTTCGAGGCAGGATGTTTTCGACGAAGAATTTCGCCACTTCGGCTGCGCTACCTTTCGGCAGAGCTTTCGTTTCAGTGAAGCGGGTGAGGTAGTCCGTCGCCACGAAGATCCACATATTTCTATATGTTGACGTCGGAAAGGGTCCCAACAAACACATCCCTATCTGATGAAACGGTTGGCCAGGAGGCTCGACCAGCTGTAGTAATCCTGCTGGCCTTGGTGGTGTCTTTTGTCGCTGACAGTCTCGGCATGTCTTGGCGTAACGGGCGACGTCGGCGGTCAGACGCGGCCAGTAATACCTTTCCTGTATCCTCGACAGCGTCCGGGAGAATTCGAGGTGCCCCGCCGTTGTATCGTCGTGTAGGGCGTGCAGTACTTATGGACGCAGCCCTGACGGAACAATAAGAGGGTAGTTGGCGCGGACTGGTGAGAAGTCCTTCTTCACAAGAAGGTTGTTTTGTAGCGTGAACGAGGACAATCAGCGCTTAAGTGGCCTGGGGGCAACGTCGGTGTTGCCTTCCAAATACTCGATAAGGCTTTTTAGCTCACGGTCTGCTCGTCGCTGTTCAGCCAAGTGTTCCGCGCCTATTATTACAAGGAAGGCGTCGTCATCCTGCGGCGGCGGGTGAATGGGCGCGCGTGGTATGCAATCGGCATTCGAATGCTTTCGTCGCAATTTGTAGGTTACAGTGATGTCACATTCTTGCAGTCTGAGGCTCCAGCGTGCCAGCCGTCCTGAAGGGTCCTTTAATTTCGCTAGCCAACACAACGCGTGATGGTCGCTGACGACTTTGAACGGCTTGCCATATAGGCAAGGACGGAATTTTGCTGTAGCCCAAATGATGGCGAGGCATTCTTTTTCAGTCGTAGAATAATTGCCTTCCGCTTTTGACAGCGACCGGCTAGCGTAAGCTATCACCCGTTAAAGTCCGCGACACCCAGGCCTAGGCCACTGGCATCAGTGTGGATTTCGGTATCGGCGTCCTCGTCGAAGTGCGCAAGTGCTGGGGGCGACTGCATGCGTCGTTTTATTTCTTGAAATGCGTCGGCCTGCGGCGTTCCCTACTTGAACTCTACATCCCACTTAGGCGCCAGACGACTTTTCGTCGAACACTTGACTATCACATTTAGATGTGTCAGCGGCTCAGTGATGCTTGAAAAGTCATTGACAAGGCACCTGTTGTAGGCAAACTTTCCAAGTAATCTATGCACTGCCTTGTCAATGGTCTGCTGGGGCTTTACGATGGAAGCTGTCTTCTGCGGGTCGAGGCGGACTCCAGACTTGCTGATGACGTGGCCCAGGAACAGAAACTCGTCGCAAGCGAAGCGGCACTTTTCTGGCTTCAGAGTGAACCTTGTTGAATTGGCCTCTAGTACTGTCGAAAGCCGCCTAAGCTGATCGTCGAAATTTCCGGCGAAGACGACGACGTCATCCAAGTAAACAAGACGGGTGTGCCACTTCAATCCTGCTAAAACCGTGTCCACCACGCGCTGGAACGTTGCTGGCGCCGAGCTCAGTCCGAATGGCATGAACTTGAACTCTTAGACACCGTCGGGCATGATGAAGGCGGTCTTTTCGCGATTTCTCTCGTCAACTTCTATTTGCCAGTAGCCAGACTTGAAAGGCATCGACTAGAAGTATTTAACATTGCAGAGCTGATCCAATGCGTCGCCTATCCGTGGGAGGGAGTGTACGTCCTTCTTAGAGATCTTGTTCAGTCGACGATAATTGACGCAGAAACATAAGAGTTCGTCCTTTTTCTTCACCAAAACAACAGGAGATGTCCACGGGCTTTTCGACGGCTGGATGGTGTCGCCGCGCAGCATTTCGTCGACTTGTTGCCTTATACCTTCACGTTCTCGCGCCAAAACTCGGTAAGGGCTCTGGCGGAGACGTCGTGCGCTCTTGGGTTATTATGCGATGCTTTGCGACAGGTGTTTGTCGAATCCTGGATGACGTCAAAAAGCAGTCTGTATCGTCGGAGAAGACTTCTGAGCTGTTGGTGCTTACTCATGGGGAGACGTATGCGTGGATTTATGCCGAAGTCTGGTTCGGAAACTATGGTCGTAAGGGTAGATGCGGCAGAATCCGAGAGGACAACGCATTGCTGGTTTCCACAATTTCTTCGATGTACGCGATTGTTGTGCCCTTGTGATGTGCTTGAACTCCTGGCTGAAGTTGGTTAGGATCAGTTCCGCTTTCCTTCCATGCAGTCGAGCGATCCCTCTTGTGACGTGAATTTCACGGTCGAGCAGTAGACGTTGGTCGCCTTCGATGACGCCTTCTACGTCTGCGAGTGTCTCTCTGCCGACGGAAATAACGATGCTTGATCTTCGAGCACACTCAAGGCGTGGTGACTACGAGCTCTCAGGCGGCATCGCTTGATCTTCCGACAGCGTTATCGACTTCAACTTCAGGTCGATGATTGCGCCGTGTTGGTTCAGGAAGTCCACGCCGAGAATGACATCTCGTGAACACTGTTGGAGGATAACGAATGTGGCAGGCTATGTCCGGTCACGAACGGTAATTCTTGCCGTGCATATTCTAATCGGCGGTATGAGGTGTTCTCCAGCGGCCCGAATTTAAGGGCCTTCCCATACAGTCATCAAGCGGCGATGGGTCCACTCATGAAGGAGTAATCGGCTCCTGTGTCTACAAAGGCGGTGACTGCGTGGCCGTCGAGAAGCACGTCGAGGTCGGTGGTTCTTTGTCCTGCGCTGCAGTTAGGTCTGGGCGTGGGATCCCGGCTGCGTCGCGTTGACCTGTGGCTGGTACGTGGCGTCGTCAAGTCGTGTTTCGTCGGCGTATTCTTTGCTTCCAGACTTAATCGGGACGGTGGCGTCTCGTTGATATGTCGTCGAGACAGGATTTTCGGCGTCTTCATCGGCGGCTGAGGATCTTTGTCAGTTCGACGAACAGCAACCGCCGCTCCATCGGTTGCTGCTTTTAGTTTTCCAAATATGGGCTCGCAGACCGGCCACGGGATGGGCATGTGTATGGTCGGCATTGCAGCGACAGGCAGCGGCCTGGTGGGGGCGAACGGGACGGTCGACGGGAACTTCACTAAGTGACAGCGAGGTAGTCGGCGATGTCGCGTGGGCGCTCCCCAAGCTGTGGACGCGGCGCGTTGACGGCGAACCCTCTCAGTCCCAAGTCGCGCAATGGGCATCGGCGGTACAGATGACCTGCTTCTCCGCAGTGATAACAGAGCGGGCGGTGGTCGGGAGCTCCCCAAATGTCCGTCTTCCTCGCGTAGCTGCGCTGGGCGACGGGTGGGCGTGCTGGCGGTGGTGGACGACGGAATTGCGGCGTTACAGGGCCCTGGCGTGGTCGCAGAGGGGGACTTTGACGGCGGGCGACGGCAGCGTAGGTCATCACTTCCGGCTGGGGCTGCGGTGATTGTAGTTGCACCTCAGGAACTCCAAGCGATCGCTGAACCTCTTCTTTGACGATGTCGGCGATTGAGGCTACGACCTTGGAAACAGCTTCTGCAGTTCCTCGCGGACAACGCTCTGATAGTCTCCCGTCAGTGTAGTTTGTGGTCTGCGGTTATACTGCCTTGTCCGGATATCGAGCGCCTTCTCAATAGTTGAGGCCTCGGAAATAAATTCGGCAAAGGTTTTCGGCGGGTTGCGTATCAATCCGGCGAAAAGCTCTTGCTTCAAACTGCGTTACAGGAAGCGAAAAAATTAATTCCCTCAGTTTTCCCTGAATATTTCCAGACTACTCAATATCCCTGAGAATTCTCGGTTTTCCAGGTTTTCCCGGTTGGTAGATACCCTGGTTTTGTAAACCAGTTCACACCGCTCGCAAGCAACTTCTCTCCTTCACCAAACCAAAATATGTTCCCTTCTCTCTGCGCTGTCGGCAATACTACATGCTATGTTTGTAGCGAACAAGTCCGTTCTGTAAAAGAGATTTAGCAAATGTGACATTGCAGCAGCCGTACTCGCCTACGCAGACCTACATCTGCTGTGTAAAGGGACCACGCTTAGTGAGTGCGCAGTGTGGGAAACAATGTAATTTTATATATAGTTGGTGTCGAAACCTGTAGTCATTGACACGGTCATAACACCATGTTGCACAGTAGACTTGTTGTGCAGCAATAAGGCTATGCATGTTTGCAGTGCTCATAAACAAATAAACAAGAATGCTGCACTCACATGTGGCAGCTGCAGTTACTGTAGCCACTGTATCATGATGTTGTGACACATCCACTTCCTGCAGGATTCTCTAATATGGTGGCCTTTTCGAAATCATTGAATTTTCGAAGGTTTTCCCTGACTGCTTATACGATACTTCTCTGGCAGTCTGCAACACTGGCAGTTTAGACACAATAAAAGATTGACGGCTCAAAGCAACTGAAGTAGAAATTTCCCAAAAATTTTGTGTTTTTCCTGATCGTAGACCTGTAGGAGGTACTGAAACTGGTCTGCAGAAACAAGCATTATATAAGCCTTATGCACCACCAATGACGGCTCTGCAAACGATGCTCCGATGACACCAGCCGGCTGACTTGCCTTTGTTGTTTGCTAAGCTCCAGATAGAATAGCTGCATTTTCATTCGTTTACTCGCTCCCCAACTGTTTGCCTGCGTAACACAGCACCTTCTAATTAGTGGCTGTATTTAATTTTTGTAGTGTTAATTTTATAACTGCCAGCACCAGAAGGAAAATAAACATTGTAAATATTTAATTCAGCTTCCATTTGCTATAGCACTACGCTGCCAAGGTCGAAGTTGCTGGTTTAGTTCTGGCCATGGCAGCCACATTTCAATGGGGCCAAATGCAAAAAATCACTCATGTAATTTATGTTTGCATGAATGAACCCCAAGTGATCAAAATTGATACTAAGTGTTTACCTATGGCAAGCCTCATAATCATAATGTGGTTCTGGCGCATAACACTCCAGAATGTTATTTATTCATTTTGTATAATCATGGCCAGTGAGGTTAGACACAATCTCGTGACTCAGTCATAAGACATCACGCCAAGCAAGTAAATGAGAGTCTATGCAGCTTTGGAAACCAAGCACGATCACAAAGCTCATTCACAAGAATTCGCATCAATTAAGACGCACTGTAGTTCAATGCAAATTTTGTATTTCACTCATAATTCTGGCGATTTGGTGTTGCATATATAGAACTCTTGCTGACAAGAAAACATTTATAATTTTCCTGACATGCAGTACATATCGACATTGGTTGGCACCATGCTCCATATTGTTTCGCAATCGTCAATCATCCTTCACACTATTTTCTTGTAAATAAATCTTATTAGCATTTTCCAATGTGAACATCTTATTTATATAGGTTAGCTCGAGACTATTTCTGTTCAGCGTGCTTTCGGGCTACTGGGGACCACTAAGAAAACATCACTTTAACAGCTCAAGAATAAAAATATTGATATAAAAAATGGGCACAAAAACATGTCATCACTTTACAGCACCCTCGTATGTCCCCTCCGGCTCCTTTTTGTGTTTAGCACTCCAGCTACCTTCATTCGGTCAAATACCAGATAACACAAACTTCTCAATTTTCTTGTTGTATAGATTCAAGTACTTACGAGGTACTTAGAAACCAACATATATTGAACATGGTGATAAGCAAACGTTGTCTCCTAATTTTGTTATGTAACAGGGCTAATTCTTATCGCTAGATCAATATCGCCCATGAGATGTGCCTGCTGCTTGTGGCAGTAGCAAAGCAAGGAGTGCCACGGTAGGCTGATCAGATTAATGTGCAGGGGCCGAGCTGAGTCATGCAGGAAGTAATCAAGTTTGATTACCTTGCGAAGGTCAGCACTGCAGCACAAGTCTACCTAACTTTGGCTACTTTGCCTATTTACTTTGCCTGCCCTTCTACCAGACGTTCCAGGCATTTCATAGCCACCCTAAACCCATGGATGGGCAGTCAGTATACATTGGAAGGTCGATGACCGCAGTTCGATGCAAGTTTGGTAAATTTTCTAGTACTGAAGATAACGCTCTACGTTCTATGAGTTGATGGCATACTTTTGTCGTACAGCACTTTTTTTTTTTTGACAAAAAGTATAGGGAGTGAAAGGCCCACCCAATGTCAGGACAACCTGTGATCTGACATTCAGCCACAGAATTTTTGTTTCCCACTTTTTTCGTTTTCTCTTAGCAAGTGCAGCTTGCATCATGCCAGACCATTTAGAACAGCTGGTCCATTACTTGCTTATTTAATGCCTCATTTTGCTGTAATCCGATTAGTGCAGTGCATGTATTCAGGCACTGCCGTGACCATCTAATTTCTTAAAAATGGCATCAAATGTCTTTTGTGATATGCTTAACGCGCTGGACAGCAACAGCATTGAAATTTCTGAAGCCAACGAAGCAGGAAACCAAAGACACACTGTGCACGCTGGACACAGACGTAGTATTGCACTGCCGATATGGTAGCTGAAAGCCAAATGCTGCAGTTCACGAAGAAAAAATGTGTGAGAAGTCATGGGTGCCACGATACTGGAACAGCAATAATGAAAAATTAACGCCGTGCATGCATGTGTATACAGTCACTGCTTGCAGATGACATTGGGCGCAATCTACACTAAGTGCGGTAACGATGGTTACTCTGCTTGATGCCGTTGGGAATAGCATTCTGGAACATTCCATACATGCTGTTCTACAAGCCTGCAGACTTGAATTTAAAAAATATTGAGCAGGGTAGGACAGCTGAAAGCATCCAGTTACCTTTACGTAGCACGCACACAGAGTCTCGTTGCTGACATCACACATGAGAGGGCACCACTCAAAGATCTCATGGCTAATATATTAGTACATTATTTATCAAAAGCTTTCTGGTGCTTGCCCGTATTTTTAACAGTGTACACAGGGTTTAGGCATTCATTTAACAAAAGAAATATTAAGAAACATTAATTAATACTTAATATTACTTACTATTAAAATTAATATTATTAAACAAAAGTTAAAAATATGTCAGTAGTGCCATAACATCTACCAAGTGTACTATGCTTATCCCATCTATCCATGCTCATCCAAGCACTGTTCTTAAAAATACTAACAATACCACATTTTCCGCAAGCAATAATTTATTACTGTTAGTCGCCTTCGAGCAAACTATGCAAAATTAACTGCTCCCTTTTCTGGTATATCATTTCTCTACCTTATGATATTAAATCAACATTATTCATACACTTATTCTTACACACATACAAAAAATGTTATCTTGTAAGTTAACTGAGGAGTTAACTAACAATTTACGTTAATAGTACAAGGTTACCAAATGATCGGCAAAATCTCAAAGAGTGCAAGCTGGCATTGCAATGCATAGTCACAGTAAATGTAAGTGAGGCCTCAGCAAGCCAAGTAAAAAAAGAAAAATAAACAGATAACATTGCTTCCCGCCCTCGCTGCCTTTCCGAACTTACGGTGGGCGGAAGGTCTGCGCAGCTTTCCACTCGGCTGCCTTGCTTGTGCTGTACACGTAAGGCTTGTCGTCCTCCTCTGCATCGCTTGGGTCAGCTTTCCCTCCTGCCGCACGTCTGCTCAAACGAATGACAGACATGCAACCAAGTCTGTTGATGCCAACTCAACGAAGAACCAAAGGGTGAGAGAAGCAAGGAAAGCCAGAGAAGTTAGCTACTCGCATGCCAAGAGTAATGCATCATAGTGTGATACCCAGCACCAAACTGCGCAAGAGCAGAGGTGACAGTGATACAGCTGTAACCTGAAATCTCAATTTTACAGATACCTCCAGAGTGAAATTTTTTACTCCACACAGCAGTAATGTCTTATGGTGCGTTCTACTGGTTCCTGCCACGCTCCACCTCAGGTTGCAGTGAAGCAGAGCCTCTCAAGATTGCAGCCACAGAAAGGCTGCCCCAGCCGAATGTACTAGCTGCTACCAGAACAATCAGTGTAGCCACGTGATTGAGCTTGTCGCATCTCAGCGACGCTCCCAAGTAGAAGGTGGGAGCTCCTCCGAGTGTTCGTAAAGAACCAGCGAAATGTGTTCCGAGCACTTGGCTTCGACCAGCAAAATGTAACACGCGTTGTCAGAGCAATCGAAAACGACCAACCAAATCAAATGTACATTAAAAAAGCAAGTTTGAGCATCTGTAATTAATATCATGCTTTCATGCAACACACAGAGAACACATGTATCATTCTCATGAGCCCACCAAGAGAGATACAATGATCTGCCATGAAAATAGTTGAGGAACTGAATGCCAGATTTTATAGTCATGGAGTTAGCATGGTGATACTTGCTGAAAATGGCCTAAAGGCCAAGTGATGTACTGCAACTGAGAGTGACGGAGAAAAAATGCACCTTAGGGAAGCTTACATTTCAACAAAACGGGCAAAAATAATTTACACTCTTTGTATATTAAAGGACTTAATGAATATTTTTCAGCAGAGATTGAGCTAGTCGCTTGCTTATTCAGAGCTCATGCATCAGTTCTTTTCAATGTTATGCTGAAGGCTACCTAAGTGCTTTTGAAGTGAAAAGTTCGGAGACCACGCCAGAAACTTCCATATGTGCTTGAATGTCTGTATCAGTGCTCCGATACTAGTGTACCTGACTACCTACAGAAAACTTGGGGTACGTGTGTGGGGGGGTGTCAGATTTGAACCTTGCGTGTTCTTTTGTTGTTCAAGTTACTTTTTGTGTGCGTAGTTTTCAACACACCCGTGCGCTTTGATTATGGGTTTTGGGGGCTTTTCTGCATCTAGGTGTGCAACTTCTTTTAATAAACCACAGATGCAAACTTGCATCCGCCTGTCCCCTTCGTCTCTTGTACTGCGCCAAACGACATAATTCAATCCCGCGCTAGTCGCGTCAAATGACCTTGCACTACGAACACATTTTGCTACGTGGAAAGCTCCGTCGCTCGTAAACGTTGTGAAGCCGCCGACAAGTTTGAATATGTGGTTCTTTGAAATGATCAATCACTTGCGAAGGTGTGATCAGCCAAACACGACAAACGGCGTCATACCTTTGGAGAGCGGGCAGGCAAGGCGCTGCAGCTCTCCTGGCAGCGCTTTCAACCAAACAGATTTTGGACAGCAGACGCCTGGAGCCAGTAAGAGCCATTGTAAGGTCGCCTGTTTCACAACCCACAGGCCCGCTTCAGAAACGAAAACGATTTCGCTGCCGAGGCGCACTTTAAACACGTGTGGACATGCATGGTCACGTGACACGTCAAAGCACTGTGGATCGGATTGCCTGCAAAACGCTTTTGCTGTAGGTGATACAAGTATATTGCCTCCGAAGTTTAAAGCAGTGAAAGTATGGCCTTTGAGATTTGTTTTCAATACTCACAGCAGGCCACTGTCAAAAGCAGTCAAAAGATAAGAACTTTTTCCGGCTGCTGTTACTCGTGCTGAACCAAGATGACACCGCAACAAGATAAAGTTGCATTGATTTTATCAACACAGTCGTGGTCAACACGCAGCAGCAAGGCTGCGCAAGCCTTCAAACAAGCAAAGAGCGCGCTCGCCTGTAACGGTGCCAACGCATCACTTGCATCCAAGCCAAGCGCAAGTTTGTGGCTTCTGCTGCGCGAGCAGCGCGAGTTGGCTTTCAAGGGTAAACCGGTAAATTACGCCGGCTCAGTCGCGAGTTTGTGCTCTAATGGTGAAAAGTCAACGATCGGAAGTCTCGCGGTCTAGTGCAATCCGTCTAGCGGAGGGCGCGCACTCGTAAGCCGCTCGATGCCCGACCATGAGCATGTGCGTGTGCGTCTTTCGGTCGGCAGTTCAGCTCGAGAGGCTCAAGCGCACGCTGCTGACCTCGCCATGCGTGCGCCGTATGTACGCCAACGGCGGCGCGAGCTCTCGAGAGAAGAAGAACCGGACAGTGCTCATGTACGTGACTTCGATGACTGTGCTCGTCGGTGGGCTCAGCTACGCGGCCGTACCGCTGTACAGGATGTACTGTCAGGTGAGCGCACGTTGCAGGGCGTTATGCTCAGGAGTTTCAGATGCTCGCCGTAAATCGACCGACAAGTTTCCAATGTGTGGCACGGGAACGCATGTGTAACTGGAGAACAGCGTGCTTGATTGCACGGAAAAGTCAAGTAATGCACTAGGTACACTGCGCGTCCGGATTTCTTGTGAAGCAGATACAGAAAACAAGAAACGTCGCTCTCTGTCTCCTTCGTGGAAACTATTTTTCATTTGTACGACACCTGCGTCGCCACCATAGCGTTGCTGCAGACGGGACATACAAAACATATAAACAAACAAAAGTTACGTATTTTCAGAAACTACATAACTGCGCAAGTCATTTGTGGGTAAACCAATAGCAGATTTCAGAGGCAATGCAAAATCAAAGTGCACACGCTTAAAATTGAACTTCGCACGTTACATCAGGGAAGAAAAAGGTACCCCGTTGTCTATTCACCAGTCTAGAAGCCTACTAGCGTCCCTAATTGTTTGTATAAAAAACACAGTAAAGCTGAAGTTTCAAGCAAGTGACAAGGCATGAAGTGGTTGATTGGTACTGGAAGACATTAGATTTTATTCATCCCTGCTTCTTAATTGCAACACATACCATGCAGGAGTTTTACTCCTTCTTTCCACTTCTAATGTGTAGTGTGTCCCATCCCTAGTGTGCCCTTTACCACCAACATACTGACCAAGGGATAACAGTTATTGCTGATAAATTGAGTCACCTAATTTGGAACCTTTTCTGATTTGTCACTTCTAAGACAGGTGCCAGATAACGTACATGTGCTCAAGTGTTGATTCCATTTGTATACTGTAATCCAGCTTCCTTTTACCTCTCATGGGACGTCTTAAAACACATCACAGAAGAAGCTCGTTACCCGCCGTGGTTGCTCAGTGGCTATGGTGTTGGGCTGCTGAGCACGAGGTCGCGGGATCGAATCCCGGCCACGGCGGCCGCATTTCGATGGGGGCGAAATGCGAAAACACCCGTGTGCTTAGATTTAGGTGCACGTTAAAGAACCCCAGGTGGTCAAAATTTCCGGAGTCCTCCACTACGGCGTGCCTCATAATCAGAAAGTGGTTTTGGCACGTAAAACCCCAAATATTATTATTATGAGAAGAAGCTCGTTTTGTGTTGTTGGCACACAACACGCATGTCCTGCAAGAGTGGCTCGCCCTTCAAGCACACATATATGAGCGCGGTCTCTTGCCTGTTGCACGAACTCTCAGTGCAGTGGAATTGAACGTTGGGCGAGTTTGTATAACTGCATTTTGTAACAACAGCGATATGCAACAACATACAGAAGGCTTAGAAGGCAACGGAACGACGGCCAACTAGTAAATTTTATTCACACACAGCAAGTACACCCAACATCAAATCGAGATTCTTGCATAAGCAAGAGCACCTGTCGCCATTAAATACGTGCCACCCCCACCCCCCCTGCCTGCTTACTATGAGCAATCAAGGTATGGCGGTTCTTTTTGCGAAAGTAATATAAAAGCCTGGTTAACTCATAAGTCTTTGCGTGCAATGTGAGCTGCTGCAAGCATCACCCTTGTGTCCTCACTCCTGTGCTTAAACAGTATACAAGTGAACCCTCAGTGATTTGTTTCTCCAATGCAGTCAACGGGCCGGGGCGGCCAAGCATTTGCGATCGAAGCCGGTGAGAAAATTGAGAAGATGGACCCCGTGAGCCATCGCCAGATCAGGGTTATCTTTTCTGCCGACACTGGTTCTGGACTGCGCTGGAACTTCAAGCCACGGCAGTCTGACATTGTGGTGCGTAGCTCGAGCAGTGCCGCTGCATGCTTACAGACACGAGTGCTGTAACGTCACTGTGGTCGTGCTCACAATTGGAGCGAACACACCTCTCAGGTAATTTTTGCTGCATTTGCTGTCCAATCACCTTTGCTGATAAACAGTACAGCGTCAAAACTGTGCGGGCGACAGAAGTGCAGACGCCACAATTCACGACTCGCAGCTAAAGGTTTACGGCAGAAATGCTCAATAAAATATTCCTGCAGGACTCATCTCACAGAGTGTTGAGCTTATAATAGGATTAGAATTGAAGCAATGTAGCAGCACACTGTATTGCTACCGGCAAAATTTGCCATGGGTGAGGTGTGCCGGGATCCTCTCTTGTGCTTCTCTCTGTACAAGCTGTGTCATCTAGCGGTGCCGCCAGAAAGTCTGCATGTGGCCTATGTGTGAATAATTATTCAGACAAGACTGTTTGAATATGATGTGATAAGGGTTTGATTCCACTCAGCAGCAGAGAAATTTTGAAGGATTTCTTATTGAAGAGTGCCACACACCCTGCGACCCAGGTTAGTCTGATGGTTGGTTTCGAACACAGTTATATCAGCACAGCAGCCCAATGCTCCACCCATTGGACCATAGACTACCAGTTACCCAAGTTGGCGTAAAAGAGCATAGATGTAAGCAGACAGACACACTAGTAAAGAAAATGTCATTAGTGACCATAGAGACAACCAAGATACTCCCACGTGCAGGTTGCCCCCGGTGAAACCGTGCTTGCCTTTTACACCGCTCGCAATCCAGGCGAGAAGCCCGTGGATGGCATTGCCACGTACAACATCCTGCCCTTTGAGGCAGGAAAGTACTTTAACAAGATCCAGGTGAGAGACCATTCTATTCTGGGCCTGTGTGTTGTGTAAACAGGCTGACCACTGAAGTCTTTGGACTGCGCTTTTTGATTAGCAATAAAAATTTGCATAGTGCTGGAAAAATTTTGTTGCAAATGCAGGGAGTGAAGAGAAAGCTTTAGCGTGGGGACTCCTATCTGGTAAATACATGGGAATGAATGAATCGTTTTTCTTTGCAACCACTGCACCAAGTTTAATGCGATCTGTTGCTTTTAATAGAAAAATCTAAAAGCTAGTAATGGTACAAAGTGGATTTTTAGGGCATCAGTCTTTTAGGAAAGATCATGAACATTGCAAAATAAAAGAAAACTCAAATAAGTTAACAACCCTGTAACTTGGCAATGAAGAAGGATATCGCAATCCTATAACGGGCACCTGATAATATTGTCACGGTGCCATGAGAGGGACAAAGACGACGATCACCAACAAGACGTAAGAGACAACTTAGTGGGGCTAACCTAGCATTCGGCCATGCTGGTTGTACTGGCCATATCTTATGCAGAGTAAACACGGTCCCATATCACCTTATATCTCTGCCCGTTTCAATGTATATAAAGTGGACACAATGAATGTACTATACACAACTTTGAAATATATCATTATCTTGTGATTACAAATTTTGGAAAATCCTCACAAGCATTGCAACAATTTAATGTAAGCTGGATGCAGTTTACGGAACTGCTGTTTTGTCAGTGGTACAGAGTTACGCATATGTAAGCGTCATACTTCGTTTCCTTTTGTAACTTGCCTATTTATGGCACATTTTGTAAGAAATTCAAAGTCGTAAATTAAAATTCTGCTTTCAGGATTTGCTATAATGTAACTTTTTCTCTCAAATGCAGCAGATTTTATTTCAATCAGTCTAGCCCTGTAAAAGCGTTTCCACATTTTACATGTTTATTTGGGTGAGGGAATGGAAGTTGGCCCCAAGCTAAAGCTTCCACTTAAGTGCAATTTGGCCATGCCCAAGCTTCTTGTGCGTATGTAGTCAGCCACATATGAACAGACGTCCTAGTGTAGGACTTACCAAATGGGTGTGAGATGTCTTTAGCGGCTTTGACTGCACAGTTAACATACTCGTTGCCCATGGCTCAGAAAGTACTGGCTGAGCATAAACTACTTATACAGGCAAACAGATTATATTATAATATAAACCATCTGTCAGCCTCGGACAATCCGTCTCGTGCGGAACATTTCGCACCAGCCGCCGCAAATGTAGCGCAGCTGCCTCACTTATCGGGAGGTCACGGGAGGCTGCATGTAGGCGCATGGGAACGTTGTGCGGCGAAAAGATGGCGGCGACTGACTGACGCTGCTAGCGAGTCGACTGAAGGTGGCTTTGCGTTTCGGCTTGGGAAGCACGCACTGCGATCCGCTGATACTGAGCCAGCGCTTCGGCAACTGGAGAACACCACATGCTCTCACGCGGTCGCTGCCACGGAGGAGAAAAGTGGGGGGAAGGGGTACACGCAGTGGCGAACGGCAGCGGCTATGCGTTTCGGCTTGGGCAGCAGCACATCATCGAGATCAGCCACTACCGAGCCGGCGCTCTGATTGCCGCTGCACATGGGTGGCATTGGAGGAGGAGCGAAAAGAGCAAGGCTCGCGCCGTGCGCGAGAAATGACGCCAGCAGTGCACACAGGCCCCAGCTGCGGAGCTGGTTATGGCGAAGCACGACGGCGCGGCGAAATGCAGGAACATGCCCCAAAGAGCTTCACTCTAAAAAAAGGTTCATTATACCCATGGCAAAGAAATTCTAGCTTCATGAAAACGATGTTTTCAACACGTGGGCATCTATGAGAACTTCAAGGGGAATCACGATTGCTTTGTTATATCCATTAGTTTGTTATATCCAGTTTTGTTATAACGAGGTTTTACTGTACTGTCATTCATAGTAAGATCATCACGAGGGTTGGCAGGTATGTGAGATAGTTGTTTAAAGGCCAACTGCAAATAAATTTTGGGCTGCAAAAAAAAGAAAGGAAACTAGTTTCAGATTGTGTAGACAAAGAGCAGCCTCCATGCAAAGTTTTAAGTACATTTGAAATACGAGTGAATGCGTTACAAAAGGCTTGCAAAAGTAGATGCTTCTGACACCTAAACTTAAAAAAATAATTATAAGGCTGCAATTAGCACTCGCCGAAAGTGACACGTGACTAAGTATGCGTGTCTCCTCGACATGACCTCAGAGATTGGGCGCCACCCGGGGTACAATGAAATATGTTGCAGACGATCCACTTGGAATTCTGTAACATGCGCTGACCACGCAGTGCATGCTTGATCTGCCGGGGTGCTAATTAAAGGCTGCTAATAAGCAAATGATACATTTACTAGCCCTACGGCTTTACCAATATTGCTTCAATAGTATAGTAGACTTCCATTAATTTGACTTTGGTAAATTTTTGTGATTAATTAGATCTTGGTCGAAGGTCCCTGCCGGCGCCCATGCATTTCTATGTGCCCAAACTTTTTATTTCGAAATTGGCCTTCGGTAGATGACTCAAAGCTTAGCGCACACACTCCTGACCCCTGGGTGACCCCAACAGCGACCCCTTTAGTGGCAGAGTCTGTCTCGGCAGAGCTTAGGTGACAATGAATGCATTGCACACACGTCGTCTCCCATCGAAAACACCTATAATTCGATCAGTTTCGTCGGTCCTGTCAGGGTTGAATTAATGGAAGTTGACTGTATATGGATACTATTTATTTATAACTAATTGAGGCAAAGGGAAATTTCCTTGCAAGTGACCTTAGTGTGTATGCCGCACCTATTTGGTAGTAGTGAATAACAGTGGTCAAAAAAGCACGACACGAGATGAAAGTGGAAAATGAAATGGAATGTTTCATCATATGGCCCTTAGTGTTGTCAAACCTATCTAAAATGTTAAAATGAGTTCTGTGAACATATTACATGTGTAAAAAATAATTATGCTAGTTTTCTTAGGTAGTCAACAATAAACCATGTATAAAACTGCATGCATTGAAGATTTCTGTTGCTTTATTTCCACATAAAAATTTATTTGTTTGTTATTCCTTGAAATAACATGGCTCTGAGGAATTTAAATTCACAATAAAAAAATTTTATCCTGTGGGGACACATTACCTGAAACAAGGTAACCCTCAATGTGTGTTAGCAGCTATCTTTATGAGTATAGTAGGTTATGTAATGTGCAATAAGTGAAGCAGGTCCAGTCTGGAATAGTGCTTTAAAGGGCCCCTGAAATAGTTCGGACAAATTTTGTAGGTGCATAGGGTACAGCTAATCATTCGAACTGCAATTTGTGTGAAACGTCTTATATTAAGAGAGCTACGGACGATTACAAGTTACCCTCCTCCATAGCCATGCATTTTCTCCTCAAATCGTTCGCCTAGTCATCGGGGCTAAGCTCTGCCTTCACTGGCTCTGCGTCATGATGGCACGTCGTGTTGTCGACTTCCGGTTCTCTAGGAGCGCGCGTGCGAAGCCTCTCCAGCCTCTCCGCCAGCTGCTTGGCAGTCGACCCCAAGCGAGAGCTATCGAAGCAGCGTGCGTTGCGAGCATTCTGTCGCAGCGCCGGGCATATCTGGTATTCCAGTAACCACCGGCGAGCTGGGCGTTTCGACGGGTGGGTGGAGACAAACTCAAGCTGATGAAGGAGCATAGACATACGTGAGCAGCCTGATCAGTCTGCATGGTCCAGCCACCTGTTGGTGCAGAGCTTCACGAGCCAAACAGAGAGCTAATATATTGCTCTAATCAAGTGTAAAACATTTTAAACATTTACAAAAACAATGTGTTAATGATAAGGCGGTGACACATAGTAAGGCGGCGACACAAGATTATGCCAACGCCATCTCGGCAGCAGCTTGTATCACCATATGAAAGCCAACTTTGCATTTTTGTCTTAAAAATGAGGCAATTGACTACACCAAGTGTTACATTGAATGACATAGACTCCTAAGTGTGATATTTCTGCAAAAGTTGAGAGCAGTAAGAGTGCAGTGGTTAGTGCGAAATCTTTTGTGGAAAGCTTAAGTGAAATATACACGTCCCTCTTTAGTATAGCTGTACTTATGCCCTCCCCTTTTTTTTCTCAATTTATGCCAAGCAATGAATGTTAATGAATATTAACTTATAACCAGACTTCAGAGGCCTATCCATGCTGTGATTATGACGGTACTACCGTAAGCATTTGTGTAATTCTCTTTGCATTGATCTGCCAGGGAAAGGTGCAAAATTTTTCCTGGTTTGCACTCAGTACAGCAGCTGGCACAAAACAATTTTCGGTGGTCATTTGTGTGAGTGCTGATCACACTTCAGAGTTAAACTCGTTGTAACGAAGTTGGTAAAATTGGCAATTTGCTTGATTATATCGATGTTTCATTATACAGTGGAACCTTGGTTATATGACTTTCTCGGGATCGCAAGAAAGCGTCGTAAAATCCGACCATAAATTATGCCTATAAAAATACTACTTATTTCGCACGACGGATTTACGAGAATCTTCAATGTAAACTACTAACATACTCTGCAGGGCTTGGAAACCCAAATTACCAAAAAAGTAAATGCGATAAGAATTAATGCTGCAGTACAGGTACCAATCATGCTTTATTCAAACGAACCTTTACGGCGTTCCACTGCCCACTGCCGCGATTCCCGCCAGCCAGCGTGAACTTTTAAAAAAGTCTGTAAGTTTCTTTTGGACCTTGTTTGATCTGTGAACCAAGAGCTTTTGCTCGAGTTGCGCAGTGTCCAAAATAAGGTCCTATGCGGCGGCGCGTGAACAGATAAAGTTCCGGATGCCGTCTATATGCCGTAGCACCTCGGCGAACATGGTAGGCACAGCCACGGCATCTGTGGCTTCGTGGTTGTCCTCGTACGATGGCGCAGCTGTGTCGGCACTAGGCAAAGCCTCCTCGATGGCGTCATCCAGTAGTCGCGTTTACATGAATGCGACAGAATGTGCCAGTAGCGCATCACCTTCCCTAGCACATCCTGAGTAATGCGATGCGCCAGCATTTACATGTAGCACATTACCCTTGGTGCGATGGTGGTGCGCGTGGTGGTGCGCGTGGTGTTGCACATCGAAAGGCAGAGCAGCGCATCAGACGCTTCCGGTGCCACGCCGCAGCTCGGCGAGCGTCTGACGTAGAAGGTAAAGCAACGCTTTCAGACGCGTTTGGCACCATGCCACGCTGCGCAGATCAGCAGCACATTCAATTTCCCAGAATTCCTAATGCGCTGCGATCGCGTTTACATGCATTGCGAAAATCTACTTACTCGTCTCAATCCACTTCGGTCTGGTGCATTAATGTGACATGATTTCTTAGTGCAATTGGCCCGTTTACATGGATGCGATGCGCTAGAAAGTTGTAGTGATGCGATGCGATGCGCCAGTTGTCGCATTCATGTAAACGCGGCTAGTGACAGCTCGCCGCAGATCGCAACATTGTCATCAGCCTCCACATACTCGGCGAAGGTCGTGGCGAGGTTTAAACCCTCGAAATCGTCGTCAGCGACGCCTGCATCGGCCTCGAGCGGCATCGAGGATGTTGCGTCTCCAGCAGAGGAGGCAGTCTCTCACTTAAAGCCACAGTGCTTGAACGAGTTAGCGATTGTGCTTCGCGACACTGCGTTCCACGAACTGGCAATAAAATGCATGGCGTCGAGCACAGTGATATTTTTTTCCGACTTGCTGCGCTCCATAGCCGCCAGCCAACGCTGCACTCACCGCTTCCAGCACCCTTGCTTGACGCACTTAATGATGCCGGGATCCAATGGCTGCAGCTGGCTTGTGCAGTTGGGCGGAAAAAAAAACAACCTTTATGTTCCTCAGGCTGGACGTATCGGGTGGGTGGCACGGTGCGTTGTCCATGAAAAGCAATGTTTTTCTCGCCTTAGCACCCATTTTGTTATCCAGCTGCTGCAAAAAATTGCTGAAGAGCAAAGAGAAGACGTCATCCAGGCCTTTTTGTTGAAGTTGTAGCTGCATGGCAGCGTCTTCAAGTTCTTAAAGCACCATGGCTTTACATACTTCCCAACAACGAGCGGGCAGCCTCTCGGAACTGTCCTCGTTAGCACAGAATAGTGCCGTCACATGCTCTTTACTACGCTTGCCACCATGACAGCTGTCACCCTTAAATGCAAGGGTTTGCTCGGGCTGCATATGGTAAAAAATACCGCTCTCATCAGCGTTGAAAATGTCGCAGGGCTTGTATGCAGTAATCATCTCTGGCAGCGACTCCATCCGCTCGTTCACTGTCGAAACGTCCACGGAAGTGCTCTCTCCGCAGGAGCGGCTGTACACAATCCTGTTTCGTTTTTTAAAGCGATGCAGCCACCCGTTCGATGCCTGAAAGTCGTTGATGCCCAGACGCAATGCCACAAGGTCCACCTTTTCTTTTAGAATGGTGCCACCAACATTGATCACAGAGCTCCGTGCTCGATGCAGCCTCTTGACGAGAGCTTTTTCTAACTTTTCATGCTGCCTTTCTTTTGCCGCTTTCTGCTTGAGCCCGAACTTGTTGGCATTCTGCAATATCACCTTTTTGTTTGCAAGGATCGTCTTAAGCGAATATTCAGGTATCTTAAGGTCCCGGGCAATGCTGGCTTTCGTGGCTTTATGCCACTTTTCCGCTTCCTTCATAACATTCAGCTTATCGCTGAGCGACAGAACAGTCCGCTTTCGGGACATCATGCATCACATTGCTCCACACAATTCAAAACCTCCGCTGAACGCTGGTCGCTAGGACTACGACGAAGAACACGTGCGATAAACCTAGGCCTCTCCGCACTACCTTGTCGGCCATCTGCTGCTGGGAAACTTGAAGGAAAGAAACGCTTCCCCAATGCGACGAGAGGTGCTGCCACGGAGAAGAGAGGGAGAAAGTGATTGTGGAGAAGAAAAGGCGCTGTTTCAGCACAGAGGGCGTCACGGACGGCTGCTCAAAAGGGGGAGAGAGAAACGAACGATGAGATGAGGCCAGGAAGAAAGCTACGCCGGAGCGAACCGGTCGAGCAGTGTCAAGCATTCCACACGCAGAGAGACGGAGCGAGGAAAGAGACCCGCTGCGCTTTTCTTTTGTCCGCCGTTCCGTCCCTCGCTTCGCGAGGGTCATTGTATAACGCGTGTCAGGCGTAAAATTTCGTCAGATAACCGGGGTTTTTAATGCATTGCTTCAATGGGGACTTCGTCAGGACTGCGCTAATCCGCCGTAAAACCCGGGTCGTCGCGAAACAGGGGGACGTATAACCGGGGTTCCACTGTATTTAAATTCAATCTTTAAGCAAATAGGTACGGTTGTCGATATATTTCCATATACAGAAGCTGCTGCAAAATTTTCTGAATTATTGGGTAGTCGGAAGAAGCAAATTTGAATGAGAAAACAGATCATTTTGTTGAATTTGAGGGTTGGTGACAAAAATAGGGTTTCATGCGTACCGACGATATCTTCACATTGATGGTACGAAGCGAAGCCAGCCACGCTTTCGTGACCACTCTGCCCCCATGGCTGATAGTGTCGCCTGCAGTGGGACAGTGCTGTCACGGTAAGCGCCGGCAGCGGGAACGAATGCCTCATCTGCCTGTCGCTTCAATTGGTCTCCGAAACTCAAGACTAGCAACTCGGGAAGGCAGCGCGCAATGCCATACTACCTCAGCTTGCCCAGTCTTTGCATACTCGCCAGATTACCTCTAAAAGAGGGTATGCTGCTGAATCCGCGTTTGCGCTCAGCCATGCTGACAACCATACGCTGCTGCAGCTGCACTAGAAAAGGATACATGCCGACCTGCCCCCTCGCTCCCACTCGTACCCAAAGCACACAGGACTTCAGACGCTAGAGGAATATCGCACTTGGACATTATACGGAGCATGACACTGCTACGCTTCCGCAGTCACTCTCGGTCGTGCAGCACATGATTTGAGAGGTGCGTTTGCAAGCAGCCGCATGTAATACAACCACTATTTGACCACTATTTGCATTCGAGGAAGTTTCCATTTATTGTCTTGGTATTCCTTCGCAGCAGCAGTGCAATTTTGTTATATTTAATTCGTTTATATATATATATATATATATATATATATATATATATATAAACACACTTTTTATATTGGGGTTCAAAATACATGGCGTCCTATGGACAAGAAGTTGTAAAAAGTTATATACTTCATTATATCAAGAATTTCGTCCTATTGATGTTCAACTGTACTTCTTTCTTGTTTGTGTTTGTTTGCAGTGTTTCTGTTTTGAAGAGCAGCGCCTGAACCCTAATGAACAGGTGAGCACTACCTTGCCCATCATGCTGTCATTTAAATATGTTTGAGAGACATCTAGTGTGGCACAGCAAGTACATGGACGCTGAGGCAGAACAGGAAATGCACGCAGCGCTAACTTTAAGCAACAACTTATTTCCTGGAAGGAACGACACGCCATTCAATACGGTTTTGCCCGGGTTACTCCAGGGAACTTGCTCTTCTTGCGTTAACTGATCAATAAAGCTTGCTATCGATGAAGGCAATTATGCAGTTTCAGTATCTGTAGATTTAAGCAAAGCATTCGAGAAAATAAATCATCACATCTTGTTTCATAAGCTTGAGTCATTAGGAATTACTGGCCCAGCACTTTCGTTACTACAAAATTACTTGACAGACAAAATGCAGGTACTGTAGTAACTGTTTCAGTCATTAATTCTAAAACCATGTTCACTAATACTGCCGTGCCCCAGGGTTCTATATTGGGTCCGCTTTTATTTTTATTATATGTTAACGACGTGTTCTTCGAAATGTGTACTTTATGCAGATGGTACTAGTGGTCAATAACTCCGATAAATGCCTTACACCTTCAGTGTCTAATCTTAATGCTGATTTACACAGTCTGCTGGAGTGATGCCACACTAACCAGCTACAAATAAACCTGTCGAAAACAAAGTTCGTTCTATTCACTTCTCAGTGACGAACACTTCAATTCATTCCTCCTATTTTTCTTGGTGCCAGTCCTATCCCTGCAAGTTTTTCCTGTAGTTATCTTGGTACAGAAGTAGACAGAAATCTTAAATTTATTGAACAAATAACCAAAGTAAAACAGAAGATTACCTATGAAATCAGGGTACTTCTAATGGCACGAAACATATTTAATCATCAAATATTACTATCCTTATACTTTTCATTTATTCATTCCCACATTAACTGCTGCGTTACTTGTAACCCATTTAAGCTCATTGGAAATCCTCAGAATCAGGCTACAGTCGAACCCACTTATAACAATATTCAAATGCCACAAAAATTCCATTGTTATAACTGATAATTGTTAAAACCGGGTTGCATGAAAAAATCTAAATAGTGGGATGGCAGAGCTGATCTTAGCAAACTATAATGGCGGGGAGGCCACTGCCTCTCCCCACCACCTTCCTCCATCTGGCTGCCGATTGCGCTCGCTCACTTAACTGCTTCCTGATCGCATGTAACAAGCCGCGGCTGTCGGCGTTAAAGAATGGCACTGCTATAACTGCAAAGAGGGGTCACAGGTGGCAAGCGATATGCGAGCACCGCCGAGGCAGCGCTTTGGTGGGCCCAAAAGGGGCCTGTCAGCTTGAGAAATCCAGAAGAAACGCTGAGGCGAGATTGCCACAAGCGCCTCGCCACGTACGTCACACTGCATTGTACGAGAAAACCCTATGTCCGTCAGCCTTTCCAACATCCTTCTCCAAGGTATCCAGGTACTCCACGTAGTGCAGTGGAAGGTTCCTCACGAAAACAGAGCGCCAGAGGGGGTTTGAATCACCTGCCGGGCCTCCTGTGAGGACAAGTGTTGAGGCAGCCTGCCCTACCGCGTCGTCGCTGTTGTCGTCGCCGTCGCTATCCAGTGCACGCACGTTCGTGACGATCGCCTCATTGGTTAGAAGCACTTAGTACTTAGTTTCCAAATCTATGGCCGTGTGCTTTCTTTTCATCGGCAACGTCATGCATTGCCGATTATCAGCGGGCGGATAAATCGTCTTCTTTTTCGGCGGCGAGTGTAAAGAGGCTGAGAAGCCACGTGGCCAGGAACGACTTCGACGCAAAACACAAATACGGGGCTGTTTGCAGAACTGTGCTGAATGAGGAGCCAGCGAGCAAGATGCAAGCAGCACAGTTGGCGCAGTCCATCTGGTTTCGGAGGGTAGCACGGCATAGAGATATGGGCGCAGCCCATTCGTGTTCGGAGGGTTGAGAGGGCAACGAGAGAGAGGCACGTGGAGAAGTCTGCAAAATGAGCGCGCAGCAGCCGTTCGAGCAGCAGGCCATCATGCAGCAACTCGAATTTCTCATTTCCTTTTTTTCTTTTCAAGGATTTTATATTTCACTACCCTTCAGCTCGGGCACTGAGCATCCAGACTTCATTGTTATAACCGATAAAGTAGCATTGAGGTATGGTAGTAAACAGGTTATTTCACCATGCAAAACATACAAAATTTGACGGTGCAGTAGCTTCTCATTGTTATAACTGATATATTGTTAAAACCGGTATCATTATAACTGGGTTTGACTGTATTAGAATAATTACATTTAGCCCATACAACCACAATGCCTCATATCTTTTATGAACTAATCACATTCTTTCAATCACACAACTCGTTAAATATAACCTTAGTACCTTTTTGTTCCATCAAATCAATTACGATGTGATAGGTTGATACCACACTCTTCTCTAATAAATACTAATATTACCAGCTTTGCAATACACAGGAACCTTAGTTTACCCAAAATACATACTAAGTATGGCAAGCAGAGCATCCATTCTTCATCTGTTGCATTCTGGAACACACTACCATCAGATATAAATTCACTTATAATTCACAAACTCAAGAAACAATGAAAATACATTCTGTCTAATACTGATGCCTAGTTCATACTCACAACCACTCTTTCAGGATGCCTTCATTTCATTTTCATTGTCATACCATTAGGTTGCTGTTTGATGTCCTCGCCATGCTTATATGTTCAAGTTCGCAAATTATGCTGTGTACATCATGTCATTTATGCTGTTAATTTATTAGTAGTCAGTGATATTATGCAACAGTGTTTTTTGATATGACTTATTGATGCACATTTAGTTCTTCAGTTATGCTATTCATACTAAAACCTATGATTCTTCCTAGTTAACGATTTGTTGAAACTGTTGTAATCTGTGTTATATTATGTTTAGTTTGTAAAGGAGGTCCCACTGCAGTCTTTGAGTTCGGGACCTCCTTCTGTATATTAACATCTCGTAATCTTTCTAATCATCACACTAAAACCGATTCTGATGTCCCCAATACTTTTGTGCTCTCCGACTCCAGTGGCTGTGGCGTTGCGTTGCTGAGCCCAAAGTCACAGATTCAATCCTGGCCGCGGTTGCCACATGGGGCAGAATGCAAAAACACCCATGTACTTAAATATGGGTGCATGCTAAAAATAAAGCCCAGGTGGTCAAAAATTATACAAAGTCCCCCACTGTGGCGTGCCTCATCAGATAGTAGTCTTGGCACATCTAATCCCCTGAATATAAATTTTTTTGTGTGTGCTCTGTGATGTAAAGTGCAGGATGTATAAATGTTGTTCTTCCCCTCAAATCACTACTGGAAGTTATCAATGCATGCACATCCTGTTCTTCCTCCGCATCCTTGTACTAGTTGCACTACCCTGTGAACACCTTCGCCTTAATTCAAAATTTCAGCTAGCATCTTTTTTCCCTCCGCTTCTGCCCTTTTCACTGCAGCCTCGTTTACTAAGACAAGTGTGTTACGTGCGCCGAACCGCAGGTGGACATGCCGGTGTTCTTCTACATCGACCCAGAGTTTGCGGCCGACCCGATTCTAGAGACCTGTAACGACATCACACTCTCGTATACCTTCTTCGAGGCCAAGCCGGGCATACAGCTGCCACTGCCCACCATCCGGTGAACGCACCGATCTGACCCGGCGTCTAGTCTCCTCTCTTCTGCAACGTGTCGCAGGAAGCGTGCAATTCACGCTGCTTAGAGTGAAAAATGAATTGTGTGTTGTGACAAGCGTTTGGCAGCATTTGAATGATGGCCATGACAACACCCGCTCAATGATCATTGGCCTTAGAGGTTGCGGGTTTGTTTGAGCCGCTGCAGCTTAATTCTAATGTGGATGGAATGCAGAAACGTTCACATATCGAGTGTTGGGGGCTTGTTATAGAACTTCAGGTGGATAATTTTTTAATCCAGAACCCTCTAGTATGACTTCACTCCCAGCCCTTGCTTTACTTTAGAATGTTACCTGCACAAGAAATTAATAAATCACTGTCCGTGGCAGAATTGTATATTGGCTGAGCTCATTAGAGCATTGAGAGCCAGAAAATCAGTCTGTGTTGCCAGGAGTTTGCCACAACTGGCATCTTCGATTTCTGGCATTGAAACAAGTACAGCTGCACTTCAGTAGAGTTTATTTTAATAAAGCGAAGCATGCCTTTCTTCTTACCAAGCACTTTGTGTGGTGATAGATAGGTAGTCAGGTTCCTGTCTTTCTCGTTCTCACGGCCTCCTCAACAAAACAAAAAAAATTGCCGTGGTTGAACTTGTTTAAAGCAAGTTTGCTGAGCGATATCATGATTTTGCTTGCTTTGGGAGAGGACACGGATGCTGCTCAGTGCCGTCAGCCACTGCTGCATCTACATTTGCACCACAGAACAACACACGGACGCTGCTCGGTATGGCAACGGCAGCGAGCGAAATTATTTTCATGCTGCATCTCGTTTCAACAGGAACTGGGCATCAAAAGCACAGTGCATACGAAGACACCAGCATTTGCCGCACTTTGTGCACATCGCAGATAGCTTTCAAGATATGGGCACCCACGGGGCGTACACAGCAGCCACCGGTAGTGGCAGCCAAGTCCCACTTTGACCTTGGCTGAGCTTGAAGGTCAGATTTAAGGAACCAGGCATTTTGTGGGTTTGTACCTCGAGTAGCTATTGCTCTAAAAATTATGTCTAAGTGGGGTTTGAAACAGGGTAGCGTATGCAAATAGTGACCTTTGAGACCGAATCGAATATAAATTGAATATTGCCAGAAATGAATCATATAGTTTTTGAATATTTTTCTACTACTGAATAGCCATTATCGCAGTAACTACAAAATGTTGTTTACGTCCTACAATTCTTAAAGTTGGCAATTTTCTGTCATAGGGGGAGAGGGTGGGGCATAGTACGTTATGAAGCTTTTGTTTATAAAAAATTGTGCAGAAATTCTGAAAATTCTGTACAAATCCATAAGCATTCTTTAGCTTGGCTGTTACATTTTCGTTTTGTTTCCCAAAGGCCCACCCCCACATTTCAAGTTGGCCCACCCCCAAATTTAAGTTGGCCTATCCCCAAGATTCAAGTTGGCCCACCTCCAAATTTCAGTTGGCTAGCCTCCAAATTTTCAAGTTGGGCCACTTTCTTACCTGTTGCGCTGTCTGGCAATGCTTTATTAAATCGAAAATGATGCTGGATAGCTAGCTACCTGCAAGATGCTTCACTTACCATTGATTTGAAGAGTGCATAGGACTTGCATAATTTTTTTAATATAGTGCACACCTTCTGAATAATAAGGCTGTCTAGCAGCATGGGTGAAGCCAAGATATAGTGTGAACTGGTCCTGGAGATGGTGGAAACTGAGGTGGCCTAGGGCAGCCAAGGTAGGCGAATGCAGACGGGAGCTCCAACGCCAACACAATGATGCCATCGTGTGTACTGAGTGCAGAGACAGGCACAGAAGAGGTGTCAAGCTGGGCAGGAACGTATTTGATGTGCCGCGAAGTGGGGCTTAGAATATGAGCTCAAGCTGGCTTGTGAACGGGAAGTGAACGGGAAGCCTTTAGTTGCAGTAGTACGCACTAGGGAGGGCGGTAAACCTTTTGCCCAGAAATGCGAAGGTAGGTGGTGTTGATGTGCAGTGTTGACACAGACACATTTTCTTGGCGAAAACACGTCGACCTTCGTCCTGCGCTCTATAGCTTCAAACTGTTGGCAAAAAAGAACTGCATTCCTTGCAACACCCAAGAAAGCATTGTTTAAATTGCCACAGCTCATGGGATCTACAATTTTTTATTATTATGCGAAGGCAGATACAGTCAATTCCCATTAATTAGACATCAGTTCATTTAACTTTTTGTTCATTGAATGCATAATTCGAAAGTCCTAGCCACAAACCATATACAGTTGAACCCCATTATAACGAAGTTGTATCTGACACAAAAATACCTTCGTTATACCCAATATTCGTTATAGGCTTACATTTGCTAACACTGATATTTGTGATAAAGTTTTTACATTCATTTCGTTATATACGCTTTGGTTATATCAAGGTTCGACTGTATTGCTATGGATGCTGTGTAAAGAAAGCTCAGTTCAGTTCACATGCAAAAGCATGTCACTTCATGTTAATTTGATCCCTACTGGCATTTCTTCATGCATGCACTGGTTACTAAAAGCTTGAAAACACAAGAAATTCATCTGACATCGCTGCTGCTTCCCAAGGCGTGAAGTTTATTTATTTTTAGTTTTCAGTTACTCACAGTCCTTCCGCCTGTAAGGCCATTCGTTGCCGCTTGTTTTGTGTTGTGACGTGCCCCCGTATTCATCAGTCTGCTCCATTCATTCAGCGTGGGGTCACCTGGCAATTACATAGTGCTGTCCATCGCAGTCAAGAAATTTTTCAGTATCTCTTTCTCGATCTTGAAAAATATTTGATTTTGTGTATTTTGTTCCTGTTTCCTAATTTGACCTAAATCTTGCGGTGGCGCAAGGGTCGAATCAAAGGGCGTCGACTATACGGAGAAAAAAAAAAGAAAGCTTGTGAACCTAGAGGCTTAATGTGTGAACACATTCGTTTGAAGATGCCAGGATTTGCCTCCATGATTTTTATAAACCGTGTGGCATCCGATCCCTGAGGTCATGTCGAGGAGCCGTGCTTTCAGAGTCGTACGTCAATTCAGGGGAGACGTAGTGGCAGCATTTCTTCTTTCCTTTTTTTTGAGTTCCGTTGCAGAAAACATCTATTTTTGCGAGCCTTTCGAGATGCATCCGCTCGTATTTCAAATGAGAAACTTCCCACGGAGGCTGCTCTATATGTACGCTGTCTGAAACTAGGCTCCTTACACGGCCCAAAATTTTGTTGCAGTTGATCTTGAAGCGCGTGTGCAGAATCTACAGAATGTTTCGAGATACAGGTAAGTTGTTTCCGAGATAGTGGTGTCTGATTGGTAGGCTAAGTCACCCACTCCTCCATGCACTGAAGGCTTTGGCTTGGGAACATTCATTTGCAGATGTTCCTGTGAGGTGAGTACTGGGCACACTAAAGAAAAAAAAATACACATGCGACTGATGACGATTGTGTGACAGAATTTCAGCCAGAAGGATTGCATGATTTTATAAAAAATTTAATGCAGTATGGCGATGCTCGAAGGAACTTTCAAAACCAATTGCGTAGTAAGAAGTGAGAGTAGTGGAAACCAGCTCATCTAGCAGTGCATGCTCAAAAGCAAGTTGTCTAGGAACAGCAGTCCATGGTAGGCGGGGCAAATGAACTCGTACCTGCACAGTGGTTGTGCTCTAATCCAGTTTCTCAAAGTGTGTCCTGCGAGCGGCCAAAGTGAATGCTGCACCCAACTTCAGTGATGGCTTTTTCACTGTGGGTGACCAGAAAGTGCAGAAGGTAAAAAGGTGGGTGTTCCTGGACTGCTTCCTGGCCAATATTTGGCAATATTACTGGTAATGGCAACTACTTCATGGGGGGATGGAGGTTGGAGAAGCTCGCCGGGCCCTTCTCCCCACTGGGAAAATGAGAACTCAACGCCTATGGACTAAACTGCAATTTAAAGGAGCCGAACACTGAACTTGGCAAACTTGAAGTACATTGATGAAGGCACAGTAATGCCAAAATGAGGAAATGCTTGCATAACAGTGATACAACAGTGCTGGGGTCCTGACATGAAAATTCAATAATGGAACTTTGACATTGATTTCATATTGCACTCAATGGCTAATGAAATTAAATGTACATAAATTGACGTAATGAGAGTATGCTGTAGAAGTAATGCTGCTGCCCCTTACCTGTACTTGCTAATAATGCTATCTTAGAGGCTGTTAGCTTATATAAATACCTTGGCATTCATATAGCTAACACCTTTACATGGCAAACTTGCATGGACTTTGTGGCTAACAATGCTAATTGCAGGTTAGGTTTTCTCCATCTAAACTTTTCCTTGGCTCCTATTTCTTTAAAACTGCTACTTTATCAAACACTTATAAGGCCAAAACTTGAATATGCCAACTGTATCTGCGATCCTTACTCAGCCTTGCTCACCTCGTCTCTTGAAGCTAACGAAAACCAAAGTGCCCGTTTCATCCTTCCTAATTACTCCCGTGTCGCTGGTGTTACTGCAATGAAAATTCACCTGGACCTCCCTGACCTTGCGATCCGAAGAAAAATAGCGCGACTTGTGCTATTCCACAAAACATCCCACACCAGTCATCACCTCAAGAGTACATAATCACCGCTCCCCCCCATTACATCTCAGCACACACCCATCACAACTTCAAGGTCCACGTCCCAAGTTCGTGTACAAACCTGCACGCTTATTCATTCCAAGGACAGCAAGCAGTTGGAACTGCCTGCCCACCTCCGTTTTCAGCAATCCTGTCCCATCACCCTTCAAAACTAGTTTCTACATATTGTATCTAGTTCCACTCCTCTCTAACATGCCACGTGGCATTGAGAGTACTGAAATAAATAAATAAATATTCCAATAATCAACCTATTAGCACCAAATAAACGAAGACTGAGCTTTAAGCTATTTCATCAGGCTAAACTGATTCAATGGTTCGTTTTATTGTGCATATAAATTGTTTTCTAACCACTGCAAAAGCCCATTCTTCTATTCATGCATACAACACGCAAGTCAGTATTTCGCCACTGTTATGGCTGAGCTGTACAGTAGACCTTGGATGAACAGCTGTCATCGGAGCACTTCTAGCTACCGCAGTGCCAAATAGTCATCACTACAGTCTGTCTCATGCTGCCGTTACAACACATTTTGAGTGAATATGTCCTCAAAGCAGAGTTGAATCTCAAATGATAGCTTTTGCCCACAATGCTTTCATCATAAAGCGTTTTACTGAAAAATTCATGAGGCTGTACATCTTCAAGAGAAATGTGGGCTATTAGAGGCACCATAACAGAGGGCTCTGGGTTATTAGTAGTACTTAAATTTCTAGCTTTCTTTCAGATACAGTAAAAAAATATATATATTTTTGCTTCACGAGGGATGACACTTCTTGAATTTAATTCTGGGGTTTTACGTGCCAAAGCCACAATTTGATTATGAGGCACGCCTTTAGGGGAAGATTCTGAATTGATTCTGACCTCCAGGAGATCTTTAATGCGTCCCCGATGCATGGGACGTGGGGGTTTTTGCATTTCATTCCCATCGAAATGCGGCTGCCACGGCCAGGGTTTATGCCTGCAACCTCGTGGTTAACAGAGCAACACAATAGCCACTAAGCCACCACGGCGGGAGGGGAGGGTTGACACTTCTACTTGAGTAGGTCTGCTGGGAACTTAAACTTCCTTCCAAACATATGGCTGTCAAATGAAGGGGCATGCATTGACTTGCAGAGGGATCAAGTTCACGTCAAACCCTTCGCCATCACAGAGGTTGAGGCACATGTTCAAGTACGCTTCTCATTACGCAGTGGTGGAAAAGTGAAAAATGGGGACAGGTCTTTCCAAGTGTTCCTTTTGCTTAGAAATCTGGAATTATCTTGAGCCTCGAGTTGATTTCAAGTAGCATGTGCGATATACAAGCCGCTATGGGGTTTAACAATGCATGTGCTAATGACAACTGTCTCAGTGACTGCACAGAAGTCCTAGTAATTTGCCAAGTACTGCAATATCCCAAATGATTGTCCACCTTGTCAGCTAGGCCACGATTTTATAGCAATGCCTTCCACTTGATTATAGGCCACTCTTATCATCGACAATTCATGACCGGCTGATTCCACTGATAATGTGGGCGGGGCATCACTGACCACTGATGAAGCGTCAAAAATGAATAGCATTGGAAAAGGCATGGCTAAAAAATTTGTGGCCCTAATGTCGTTCATGAGGAAGGGGGGTTGTGCAATGCCTTGGTGTAGCAGCAATGAAAGCTCGTTAGCCAAGTGAATGGAGAGCTACCAATAGTTGGCATGCTTCGTAATAGTTTTCCAACACTATGTACTTATCATGTGCTGTAAGCTCATAAGCCAAGCGAGAAGTATAGACTTGCCAAGAGTCAACATGCTTCACAATAGTTTTCTAACACTACGTGCTTACTATGTAGTATTGGTAGAAAACACCTGTACTTGTGAAAAATATAGCCAAGTTATAAATAAAATGCCACCTGTTGCAACTCAAAGTTATGCCCACAGTTAACAGGAGGATGCAGTTAGTATTTTTGCCATTGGTTAGTGCGTACTTATGGAATAAAGGCACTCGGAGTGCTTATTTTTATATATGTATGATTAAGTATAAGAGCCACCTCTTATGAAAAACAAATTTTCCAGTCATATTAGTTTTGTTACTGATTAGATGTTCCTTTCAACTGTGGACTTTATAGTGCATGGGTCAGCCGTGATGCTATATGGCATTTCGCGGGGGTGGGTAACCTTTTGGTGTATTTGGTCAAATTTATTATATTGCACGGGAGAAGACAGAGGTTGGCAATGATTCGGTATGTTACAGGAGTTGCGATAAATAGAGTAGAACTTCATTAATATGTTCTTCACTTTTGCATTTTCCCAGCGGGTAAGTCACATTTTCGCTTTCACAACCTAGATCCCATTGACTCCTATTTATTATGTTCCCCTTTAATACGTCGAACATTCTATAATGTTCCTACATATCACATTGCATTTAAAGCGGCAGTCACGTAACTTTAGCGGTGCAGAGGGAAGTGTGCTCTTGCATGTTGCAAAAAGTGACCTCTATATTGCAACAAGGGATTTATACTTTGCAACAAGTGGCCAAGCTTGCAGAAGCATATCAGGAGAAACTATGCAAGGAGCAGTTGGGGAAGAATTGGCCGAGTGCCCAAAGGAGTGCGCACTGGTTAAAATCTACCGTAAACCGAGCACAAGGCTACGTTTATGTTCTAACCAGCAAGGGTACCTAATCACTGGTTCTCTTTAGTCAGCTTTGCTGCAATAGAGCCATGATATAAGGTAAACATACACAAAACATTGTGAAGCATATCAAGAGAGAAATGGAACATTGTACTATATTTGTCGCTTAATTTGTCGCTTAGAGAGAGAGATGCAAGCTATAAAGATGTGCTGAGAGGAAGAGAGAAGTGCCCAAGGCTTGCTGGTGCTCTGGGCCTCTCGCTGTTATGCATTTTTTTTTTTTTTTCGTTTTTGCCATCTTCGTTTGAGTCATTTCATCAAGGATGAGCAAGAAGATGCTCCCATGACCACCTGAACAAGGTCAGTCGCCTGCTTCATCGCTGGTTTTGGATGACGTGCCTTTGGCAGCTCGGACCAGCTCAATTCCTGGGAGAGCTCAACAATGGAAGTCATAGACTCTGACAGCGAGTACAACGTAGCCACCGGCCACCGTATGAAGAAGATGTGCCGTATGTCAACTGAGATGACATTCTCGAATCGGAGTGAGCAGGAATCCTTCATGGTCTCCTAAGTGCCAGTCTTGATGTCACAAAGCATTAGTTTTTATGTGAATATTTTGAAAGTGTGACTCCTGGTCAAATCAACAAGACCAGGATCAATGCTCGCAAGAACATCCCGACGATAAATTCCGCAATACTGGCGAAGTTAAAGACCATTCCGCAGTTAAGCGCAATTCCCATCCGCTCCTTTATTACTTACGGGAAGGGAGACGACTGGTGTGATTCCCGACGTAGAGGTTGAAATCAAGCATGCGGACCTCAAGAGTCCTTTGAAGTAATCGGTGCGCATTCTTGAGATTCACCGCTTGGGGAACTCCCGATATATCAAGTTAATATTTGCTTCTTCTAGATTACCAGCATCTGTCAAAGTGGGCTGTGCGATACACCCTGTGTGACCATTTGTTCTGAGCCCTCTTCAGTGCCGGAAATGTCTAAACATGGGACATGTGAGTGCTGTTTGCAGGAGTGAAGTCACATGCTCACGTTGCAGCGGAGAGAACAATACCGCTGACTGTGATGCACCTTCATTTAAATGTCCAACTGTACTGGCTCTTGCGAAGCAACTTCGAAGGAATGCCCGAAGAAGAAACAAGAAGCTTGTATTCTTTGAAAAATGGTAAGAGACCAACCTTCACGTAAAGAGGCTGTGCAATCTATCTGCCAATGTGACCAACGCTTGTGCAAGAAGCACCACGAAGCCATTTCAGAAGAACTACATAGCGGGGCGGAGACGCCACGACTAACCCTGCCTGTGCGAGCGTCGAGGATGGTAACTGTGCCTACTGCTAATTCAAGGTCGGCGAGAGCATGCAGCGAATATTCGCCTCCACCGGCTGATACAGACATGGGATGGCCTTTGCTACCGGTGACACTATGGGCAAGCAAGGAGGTAGACACAATGAGAAGGAAAGAGTCCAGAAAATGCTGAAGCACCTAGTAGAGTCGATGCACGATTCTCGGTGGTCTCGAGAATCCGGCCACTAAAAGTGCCCTGCAGGTGCTCCCCGTACTGGAGCCACTTATCGCAGCTCCTTATGTGCTGTAAAAGCGCCTGTGCTGCTCAGGCAGGGGAGGCCCACACACCAGCTTTGTCTTAGCACCTTTATCTCTAGGTTCACTTGAACTAGTGACTACAGACAAGATATGGAACCCGATAGTGGCTTCATGGATGAGATTTCTGACTGTTTATCAGCAGAGTGTTGAACTTGCTTTCACCGTTGTGTATCCCTTTATGCCATAATCATCCTTCATCCCCCCTTTATGTCCTCGTTGCCCCTTCCCCTGTGCAGAGTAGCAGGCTAGAGCACGCTAGCTCAGGCCAACCTGTCTGCCTTCCTTCAAATAAATTCTCTTTCTCTCTAACGATATGCTGGGGATGTTAGCCTGGCTGTTCATCTGACATGCTACTCCAGGTGCTGAGTGATGATTATGATATATAATGTGACAAACACTCAATAGCAAGGAGACATCTAGTAATTGTACTGGCAGCCATCCAGAGCTGTTTGTCACGTCGCTGTGGCAATTTGGGGCCTTCCTCACTGTTAGTTTTTTTTCCACGGTCCCTTGAAAAACATACCAATGGGGTTTGACTGTATCAGATGAAATGTACAAGACACCTTAGTATGGAGTTTTACCTTGTCATTTTTTTTAAAACATTTTTCTCAATGATATACTTGACTAGTGCATCTCGTAGTTTATTTTTGTTTCATATGCACGTTTAAGGAAATAAGTTTGGCAGAAATTCGTAGGGCGGAGGAAGCTTCATGAGAAGAAAATGTTCTGATCCATCCGAAAGTAGCAATAAGCTACAGAGGAAACCCGATATGGCTTCCTCTGAAGGAAGGATTCACAGTTGCAGAAAAATTCATTACAACCGAGGGGCTGAATCTGGCACCACTGCTTTCCACGAGCAGAGTTGGTCTGCCAAGTGAGCTAACCAAGAGACTAGAAGATGGCAGGGCCAGAGTGATTTATTCAACAACTCGAAGCACAGAGCACCGAGTGTTCTGCAAATGGCGCAATTCCCATGAAAGGTAGGATTGTCATGCAGGTGTGCGAGCAATCACTGAGCACACACGGCAGCAATGCATCTGTACAGTCCCTTCAATTGGAGTCCCGGTTATTTGTGTCGGTCATGTTGCGGAGGCCCTCCTGAGTGCTGCCTCGGCCTTCATCTTGCGGTAAAGGAAGACGGCCCTCTGGCGTTCCACCTCCAGTCGCTTCCGGTCTCCTGCCGAAAGCTCCTTACGCTTGACCGTCAGGTCTGGCTTGTCGTTGGTGTCGCCGGTCAGCATTTTGGTGAGCAGCAGCTCTTTCTTGCCAGGCTGCATGACAAGAGAGAGAGATGTAGAGAAATGCTTAATGATATGAAAGGCCCAGAGATTGGTCCGAGGTACATTTCTCTAGACAGCTACTTCGCATCATGGAATGGGACGAGAGCAAAAAAGGGGTACAAGATTTGTGACAATGATGACAAAGGGAAAACACACAACAGGCAGGTCTAGTCATAGGCCAGATTAGAGGCCTGCAGATATTCCAAGCCTTACTTTGACTGTTTAGTCAAAGTAAGGCCTAGATAAACTAGATTTATAGTTACACGAAGGCCCTAATATAATGTCCTTTGACAACAATTATCTGTCGAGACAGGACAAAGAAGCAGACGCTGATATTACATTAAGTTGATGTGCCTTTAATGCAGGAAATATGCGCAAGTACATATGAAACAAGGCTACAAGGAAAGGCCTAACAAGAACAGTGCTGACCTGTTACTGAGACATTCACAAGTTAAACTATAAGGCCACCTCTGTCTCGTTATAATGGCACAAATGCTTTAGGTTTTCAATGTTTTCTAGACAGAGCTAGTAACCAAACATTTCAAGTATACCACTGAATGATACACAGCAGAACTTGCAATCTTACTGTAAAATATGAGTGAGAACGAGGCGGTTCTAAGCACAAACTCTCCTTTCAACAACGTTTGCATTAAAAACATGTACAAGCCGTACGTTTCCCATTGCAAACCAAGCACAACTGCTCACCTTGGACAGCTTGGTGCTGTCAGCCTTGCGGACGTGGGCCGTGATGTCCGGTGGATGGTGGACAACCTCGCCAAAGGCCACTTGATCTGGGCAGAGTAGGAAGGTGCACTTGAGCATTTACGGTGGTCCCTCCCATGATGTTAACCAAAACATAGACACTTCTAGAAAGGCCCAGGGCCATATTGAATTCTTGATGTTTCACTTTCACATTGCTTCACATTCATGTAACAGAAAAAAGGCATTTTTTTCTCATTAAAAGCTTCTTTCACCATTTTCCACAGTACCAGACAAACCTGTAAATTCTACATAAGGTGCATCCTCTTCCTCCGTGCCTTCAATGCAAGCGCAACTAACAAGCTCAACTTCCGCAATGTCACCATTCTCATCTGGGTCTGGGTCTCGGAGTCAACCTCCGAAATGTTTCTCTATGCATTTCCTCAAAGAGCTTGACACACATTGCTTACTCGCATTGTCAAGTTCCTTCTGATAAAATAGAGGATGGCAGCATAACAAACTATGCAGAACTGTATGAGCTAGTCAAGCCTTGCTGTGCACTGCTTTCCAAATACTCCACCATGACGCTTTTTACACATTTGTGACCATGCACAAATTCTTGCACTGCGGAGGCTGTAACTTAATCGGATGTTGTAATTTGATCTTGAGACACTCGTTACCATCATAGCTCGTAATTATTTAGAAGCCGTAGACAGTGTCGAAAATGCAGAATGAACATAGAAAGATAGCTTATCTGCCAACACGAAACCAACTGCTACCATGCTAAATATTTTGCACATTAGTTTTATCAGCATTCGCTATATGGCACAGTAAACTCAACAGTTCGAAGATGAAGAGTGGAGAATTTGCCTGAAACTACGAAACTGTAACATCTGTACTATGCTCTGAGGAAAATGTACGAGTTTGCAATGTACACAATTGTGTACATAGTGTCTGAGAGGGTTAAGATCAGTCTTTGGCTTTTTAGAATGCAATGTAACCCATATTTGGTGATAAAGCTAAGTACAAGTAGAACTGTCAAAATTCATACTGTAATCAAACTTGAAAGCATGCAGCTTTGGTCAAGTCGACTCCCACCGGTGCTTTCGCATGTGCCCGGTGATTACTAAAAGCTTGAAGACACAAGAAATTCAGCAGACAGTGCGACTGCTTTCCTAGGTGTGAAGCTGTCTTATGTTTAAATTTATTCTTTCTTTTAGTGGCTGATGCGAAACTTTCTGCCCTTGAAGCCATTTCTTCCTGCTTGTTTCACATTGCGTCATGCTGAAGCAGCTTTTAAACTTGTTGGCTCTTTCTTTGCTTCATGATGATTGAGTCATGCTTCAAGAGCAAGAAACAAAAACACATTACAGGCTACTTCAAGCAATAAAAAAGGTTTGAATTCATTAATTTTGTTGTTGTTTCTTAATTCGATCTCTTGGTTAACTTGACCAAAGCATGCAGACCCACAGGAGTCGAATTAATGGGAGTCGACTGTATTGTTGAAGGATAGCTTCTTCATCATCATCATCAGCTTATTTTATGTCCAGTGCAGGACAAAGGCCTCTCCCTGCGATCTCAAATTACCCCAATCCTGTGCCAACCGATTCCAACTAGCGCCTGCAAATATCCTAATTTCATCGCCACACCTAGCCTTCTGCCATCCTCGACTGTACTTCCCTTCTTTTGGCACCTATTCTGCAACCCTAGTGGTCCACTGGTTATCTAACCTACGCATTACATGTCCTGCCAAGCTCCATTTCTTTCTCTTGTGTCGATTAGAATATTGGCTATCCCCATTTGCTCTCCTGATCAATAACGCTCTCTTTCTGTCTCTTAGTGTTATGCATAACATTCTCCGTTCCATCACTATTTGCACAGTCCTTAAGGTTTCTGAAGCTTCTTTGTCAGCCACCAAGTTTCTGCCCCATATGTTAGCACGGGTAAAATGCACTGACTGTACACCTTTCTATTCAATTATAACAGTAAGCTCCCAGTCAGGAGCTGGCAATGTCTGCTGTATGCACTCCAACCCATTTTTATTCTTCTGTAAGTTTCCTTCTCATGATCTGGGTTCCCTGTGAGTAATTCACCTAGGTAAACAAACTCCTGCTGAAGGATAACTTACTAATACAGCTCAAATGATCTTTCCCTTAACTGCCTCTTTAATGTGCACCCAAAGCAAGGACTTGTCCATATAGACAGGGCAGCTCCAGTTTTTTTCTTTTTCTTTGGAGGAGAGGGGGGATAAGGAGCAAGAGGAAATATAGAGGGGGTCGCCCTGTTTGTCGCACACTTCCGCATGGCATCTGCACACAGGAGTGAGCAATAGGAAAATAAAACAGCATTCATTTATAGTTTCCCATGCTTCAAAACTGCTATTAAAGAAGTGGACTTATCTATGTCGTAAACATCACTGCCATCGATTCCACCCTTTTTATGCTTAGCCCTTATGCAATACCTGGCATCCCTCAAAAGCTGTATATTCTAGGACCACAGCCAAAGAAGGGTGAAAAGTTATGAAAAATACTAAGGTCAGTTTATTGGACAAAATGTTGCACTCTCTATTCAAATCTGCCTCAACTGAAAACAAACCTTTCATGTAAACATTGTAGAGGTGGTAGACAAACGTAAATATGAGGATGTTGCTACTTTTGCCACTTCTAGAAATTCCCATGTCAAAGATTGCTCATTGGGTTTCCCTGACTGGTTCGACTTAACAAGTAGCAGCTGGAAAAACTTTTTTTACAGCAATGAGCAAAATGCATGCGAGCCTCCCTCACTGCACTGAAAATCCTCCCACATTTGGCATTGTTGTACTGGAGTGCTAACGTTCCAAGCATTACTTTTAAAACGTTACCAGGCCTTGCTGTACCATCCGCATTTTTGAGGCTGCGAAATATGCACAACTGTTCATCAATTCGTTCCTAGCTTGATGAATGCGTCCAGGAGTTTTTTCCAACTGCAGATGATTGAATTGGATCTGAACATCATGCAAAGCAGCTTCAGCGGTCTCCTCCTCCCGAACTACCGAGAGAATTGGAAAGGTCAACAAAGTGGCTCAGGAAGGCAGCCTGGGCATTTCTCAGAATCTGACACTTAAAGGAACTCTCGAGATGGTGTAGTCATCAATCACTGTTATAAAATATTTCCTTACTCTTCTGAGTAACTCTTATGAGAAATTTCTTCTGTTCTTCCTTAAGCCTTAATATGCTCTGTTCTGTCTTGACTTTTTGATCACAAGATCATCATCCCTCTCAGTGCCAGAGCAGTTGTAGTCTACGGCTGCCACATTGTTGTAGTCTTTTTATCGCAGCTGTCTGATAAACCGCAAAAGCAGGCATTCATGCTGCCCATTAGGCAGATCTAGGAGAAGGTGTACTTGAGGTTACTGACACTGCAGGAAGGTGTTTGTCTTTTCGAATTCCGGAATAACAGACAACAAAGAATCACAATGGGCCTCATTCACACTGGATAAAATGAACATGAGCCTTTTATCATTGCTGAGAATGTGTTTGAGTTCATACTTCTTGATTCTGCCCTCAGACAGAGTTGCATCAATAGCAAACTAGGAAGTGTCCAATCAGGGCTTCTTTGTTTGGCTGTTGGTATGCGGTGCCTTCGATGATTTTTGAGAGTCCAGCTTTGGTTCACGTTGCTCCACTTCCCTGCAAAATAAGCTGTGCAGTGCTTACCATAGTTCAACAACCTACTTGAGGCTTCTTTCAATTCACAGCCACCGAGCGTCGACACATTTAAAGCTTTTCTTTGGACTCTTTATCATGCATAATGAGCAAAAGCAATGCACGTCACATGACACATCTCACGGGCAAAGCACAGCACAAAATTATTGAAATGTACACAAGGTGCTATGCATGGCACCTTCTCTATGCCGATACCAAATCCGGAGGTGAACAAGTGTTCACTAGTACATAAAAAGCACTAAAATTAGTTAGTCAGAAGTGGATATTTGCATTATTTCAGACCTGTTTCTTTCCTTAAGTGGAGCAAAAGCAAAACAAACGAGATTAAAGATGTCGTTACAACAATTATTAAAAAGCTTAAAAATATCTAGCATTTCATGATGAAAGCATAGGAAGTTGAGAAGTATGCTCATGTAGTGTCCCTTTGATAGGACCACTTGAGGCATTCAAAAAATAAATATTTGTGAAATAGATTGCTCCTACAGCTTGAAATTGAACCCAGGACCTCGTGCTTAGCCACAGAGCCACCACGGTGTGTTACAGCACTGCAAAGAGCGTCATGAGGGCCTCAATGTTTCACTGAAGGTCTCGTGCTTCTGTGAATTCTCAGGAACTAATTGTCACAGTTCTTGTGTTCTTTTTTTCTTTTTACTTAGAGGGAATCATGTCACACACATTAAGTGTTTCTGAGCCGAGACTGCCCAGTCACACACACTCAGGCTACAAGGCTTGCACAGACTGGAATTTACCCTTGTATGTTTATTTGTGCCTAAATAAACATTGCACTCTACCCTAAGGTTCTTCTAGCAGGCTACGAGCAGCTTATCATTAACAGGCGATCACAAAAACTGCAGTTCAGAAAATAAAAGCAGGCTGATTATGTATATTTCTTTAGCACCGAATAAGTCGGCATTTAAATAAGTCTTACAACCTTTTTCTGGTTCCATAAAATCATAATTGCAAAAATATTACCATACTGTGTTTTATGGAAGCATTGTCTACACAAATAAAGCGCTTCATTAATCTGTGCAACCAGTCAATTTCTTGTTGTGCATAAACTTACAAATCAAGTGGACACCCACTTGATTTGTAAGTGGGTGTCCACTTACAATTTGAAAGGTTGCACTTGATAATACACAGAGGATGTAACCACGTGCACAAACAAACAAGTTGGTTAAATACATCATGTTTGACACCACAAAGGCACCAAAGTGTCGTACCTAATATGCTGAGGCTGACACCTCAAAATGCTGATTTGATGGGAAACTTTATGCAAAAGCTATAGTAGTGTTTATGACAAGCTAGAGTGATGTTTCAACTGTGGATTGCTCAGGAAACCAGTTACAAATTTATTCATTACTACACTCATTAATTTATAACTCAAACAACATTTTATGGTGCTTTTTTTGTTATTCAAATGTTCAGAAATAAAAGTGATCACGCTTTTACCAATGCTCCTTTATGTAGAATGGAGTTTGGGCTTTCAAGGGTTAAGGACGTTAAACGAAAATATTTGCTGGAGCAAGGTTGAAAGATAAGCTTCAGAAATAACAAATTTGTCATTCATAGCAAGAACTAAGCTTTCGTAACTAAGAAAAAGTTGAAAATAGAAAATCAGGGTGGCGCCACCTATCTTAGGATATGGTATACCTTTCATGTGATGTCAGCGCTGGCTGATTCAGAGAGCAGCAGAGAGGGATGTAGCATTATGTCGATTGGTCCTTTTCGGCATGAGTAATTCAAATTAGGAAGCAGCAGCGGGACCTTCGGTGCCAATTTTCTATGCGGCAAAGTCATATATTGGCATACAGTAAAAGATGGTTGACTTATAGATGAATAATATGATGATTTAACTTGGCTTAATTGCAGTGTCCATTTAACAAGGATTGGTGAGCTCACTGCTTCAATAACACTGCTCGAAGATAACCACGGCTCCTACCTTTGAGGTGGCCAAAGTCGCTCTGTTGATGCCTGGCGGACAGCTTCTGACGCTTCTTCTCCTTCAGCTTCTGCTCCCGCAACTTGCGCTTTCTGCAACAGAGTGTTGGCAAGAACGTCAGGCCGGTTTCAAGTGTCCAGTCTTATCATCATGGTCACCATCACTGACTTGTTCAACTGTTTGCCAATTCCACATCCTTCAGGACAAGCACATGTCAGTTGAGAAGAACCAATAAAAAAAAAATTATGAAAACACAAAGGAGGGCACAGTATCCCATCGAAATCTCTTCCTCTTTTTTATATCTTTTTCGCAAAGTATTCAGGCGATTTTCTAGTCTTTGTGCAGTCAGCAAAAACTTTCAGCAAAAACACAAGCAAGCCAGTTCACTAGTGAGTCACAATCAAATTGAACAGTTGCACTTAAACCAACAAGTTCACAGCTGGCTGATTTGCAACTGTATGCAATCCAAGTCTCACTACAATTGAAATCCAACACTGCTCTTTGCATGAACATAAGAAAAACATTAATTTTTTTCAGGATACCCGCTTAAAAAGGGAAAACATGGGGAAGGGAGGAGATGGAAATTAAAGACGATGAGTAAAACAAGAACAAGGTAAAAGTGGGAGCCAACAGTTCGACAAGTGAACTTGCCTTTTTTCACGAAAAAGACAAGTCAAAGACAAGTTGAAAAAGACAAGTTCACTTGTCGAAACGTTGACTCCCACTTTTACCTTGTTCTCGTTTTGCTCATCAGCTTAACAATATTAACTCACGTTATGCAATTATAAGGCTTAACAACAAGATAACTTTATTTTCTCCTGATTTAGGGCTTCAACTGTGATGAGCTCTACTAACAGGTGAAAGAAGTTCACAGAAAGACCGACTCCTTGAGTGGCCCAGGCAGGTAGAGTTCAATAATCAAAGGGTCTGACGGTGCAAAGTTATGGGCTCTATGCTACTGCCAACCGCATTCTTGTGAATGGCCCTAATACCAGCCAACAGCTATACTGTGTGTTTGTAAACATTTGTATTTCGTTATTTGAATTATTTCAAATTAAAAATGATATTGCAGTACAGTTGGAAGGCCGAAGCTCTGGCAGCGATAGCAAGGTTCAGCATGGCACACAAGCTCCTCAAAGGGTGTTCAAACTCTACACCTGTGCGACACGTTGGCACGACGCAGCACGCAAGGCAGCTCCTGCTGGACAGAAGGAACAGCATCCTGGCCACAACAGGGTGTCCCACAACACTGCCGTAGTGAGAAGTGCCACCAATGGCATAGAAGGCATCGCACCTTGATGGTGCACGAGAAGAGTGACGGGAAAACAGTCGGCGACAGTCAGCGCCCAGTGAAATATTATTTAACGTTGGCGAGACGTTTACTGCTCAGACCGCACTGCACACACATCAGCTCAGTGGGAATGCTAGTGGGATTACAGTGGCGTGCCCACAACACTCGTGCCGGCAGTGCAAGGCAGAACCTCGTTGCCTGACTCTGCCACCGAGGCACTTGAGTGTGTAGTTGACCGTGCATCCACTTCATTTCGTCATTTCTGAAGCGAACGCGACCTGCTTCTCTAAAAAGCCTCTGCGTGCGAGCTGCGCATGCGCTGCCAACGAAACAGCAGGACAACAGTAGCACCTTGAGCATGCGTATAATTGCTATCACAACAAAAAAGTGACCCATGTGTCCCGTCCACTAATCGTTGCACACACACATACAGTCTCGCCTGCAGAAACACACCTGTGCTGCCGGGTAATCACCTGCTTTTCAAAGCACTACGTCACTAACCTGTTTCCATGTCCGCTGCTGGACGAAGGCCTCTGCCAGCAATCTCTAATTGCCCCTGTCTTGTGCTAGCCGATTCCAAGTCATCCCTGAGAATTTGCTAATTGCACTACATTTGGGCACTATAGTCGACCTCTGTTATTTTGACTCTGAGGGGACCAACAAATTTGATCAAATGAAATTATTCGATAGGGGGGAAAAAACAAGTTGCAGAAAAAAAATATTGTAGTTCCGCCATAAGGGCAAAACAATGAATCCGACAGCAACATACTAGAATATTACACAAAGTGTAAGACTCGTAGCTGTAGTGGCAGTATGAATTGAAGAAAACGAAAATCGACTAAGTAAAAACGAGCTGTTGTGCTAGGGGTCTTCTGCTTGAATCCTGCCATTGGACAATTTCATATTTGTTTATTAATTAAAGCCAACATCTTTCTTAGTGACTTTACCACCACTTTTCCACATAAGCTATGTTTCAAAGGTCCTTCGTGAGCCGATTTTGGAGGAAGTGCTCAGTTGTGCCAATAAAATTGCATCATTTTCAGGTTTCAGCTCTGTTACTGTATCGCACTTTTAATATTTAAGTCTGAGAAGATTACAGACAAAAGGCATACACTGTCGGTGTTTTGTTTCATGAAATTCGTGGGCTGCCATTCTCAAAATTTTGAGGAATAATTTCGTCAAGAATGCGGGACCTGGTATGAGTACCTTCAGTGATTTAATGGTGTGGCAATATAACCCGCATATACCGCATGTCATATAAGATGGCATGGCATATAACATACATATACCTAAATATGTATGGAACCTCACACCGATGCCGATGGCAATACTTTGCTTGAAGTGTCCACATATTTGCTGTTGCAATAAAAACAGTAAAACACACAGCTGAATAATTTGAAAGTATCTGCCCATTTCTAATAAGCCCAAACTATGAGTCTAAAGTAGAAAACTAACGTAAAAATTACATTAAAGCTTCTGAAGAAAGTATAAATCTAACGTTTATCTGACTTTTTAGAAAGAAATATGGGCAGAGTTCTATTATGTGCTGCACAATGGCTGCTGGTTTCCCAAAGTAAGCTTCGTCACATGTTGTTTTTGAAGTCAGTTTCATCACAGTACAAGGAAATTGTGCAGCAAAGCATGCGAACGCTGTGAACACGCTTTTTATTTTGTATTTGACTGCACCGCGAAGGCAATTTCAGTAAAATTTTCTTTTAAAAAGAAAATTTTCCATAGCAGTCAGGTGTGTTCATGCTGACTGGTCAAGTTGAAGTTATCTGGCAAATTACAATTGTAGGATCAAAATAACAAAACTTTCTACCCATAGAAATGCATGGGTATTCGCCAGGACCTTCGGTCGGGATCGAATTACTAGAAATATCTATTTAAACGGAGTCAAGCTTACGAAAGTCTACTGTATTAGAGAGTTTCAGTGCAAAGAGCAATGTGATATTGTGCATTGGAGGGGCTTTGTGTTGTACAAAAAAAAGAATGAAGAACGGTTGGTCATGAGATCTTTTAACAGGCTAGTAGTGAGTTAGCTGTCAGCAATGCCTCGTTTCTTCAGTCATGCGATATGCTGTATGTTTTATTCTAATACTGCACAAACTATCCATGGCATTAACTCTGATTAACATGTCCTGACCACATTTGATGATTTAGGAGCAGTTTTTTTAAGGGCTGAAACAACGGTTGGCTCCACAAACTCTCTTACATCACCCAGAGGAAAAAGTGGTGTACTGTGGTACAGTTGCATGCATGAGGATGTGCTGAGAAATGGACACACTGTATTGGCCTTTTTATTGGGAAGTAGCGTCTGGTGGCCAGCGTTCTACTTGTTACAATGGCACGGTTTCTACTAGAACAGTATGCATGATATTATAGCCATTTTCCTGCATTATCACATAAGAATTTATTATTAAAACATAAGCACTTGTGCCAGAATACAGAGACATATCGAATTTGACCAATACAACTGAATGGCTTGCAAAATTTGGAGAAAAGACAAGAAAATAAGTTTTTTCCTTCTGTAGTGCTGAAACTATCAACTGCAGCACAGAGCTTGCAAGATTGCGTCAAGGTCTCGAGCATAGAAGCTTATGGCATCTTTGGACCAACGCTGTGACCCTTCGAATCTGAGTGGACCAATTGCAGAGGCACTGTGGATCCAAGGAGCAGATACCTTGCGCCAACCCAACAGGTAGCCATTTTATTTAGAAGCGAGAGGAAAGGAAGTGAAACCTGAGGGGAATTTCTGATAACATGGCCAGCACCGCTGCGGATAATAATTGTCACCGTGAATGGAGTGAGAGTCCCCCTTTGCCAGCATACCCACAGGAATAGGTGAGGGGATGCGACTGGGAACTAACCAGATTTCTCAGTTGCTATGACAGGAATACTGGGTGCGCCTCTCGGCACTGATCTGGAGTGGAGCAATTGAAAATTAGCAACCCAGTGTAGACAGAGTGCCCCTTTGCGACTACGAGGAAAATATCTCCCTTTTGGAAGTGCTCTACAGTGCTCGAAAATGGCATTCAAACATGCCATTACAGTCCAATAAGAAGAATGCAAGGGTAAGCAGTATGCCAGGGAAGCTCCACCACATCTCTAGCAAATATGATCAAGGTTGCCTGCATGGCAGCCCGCATATTTCAAGAACTTTTTGTACTACAGTCGCCGACTGATTTCTCAGACTCCAAAAATTTGGACGTGCTTGATTATGCGGCCTGCTTCGCGGCACCGCCATTCTCCCCATAGACCATAATGTATAACAACTGCCGAAAGTTCGGACACCTTGCAACCTCTTATCTGATTTTTCGGACACTCCTTGAGCCAACTCGATCGAGTGCACCATGCACTGACTCTGACCGGTGCATGGTTCAACTTGCTGAACGTCATTATTGTTTTGAACGGAGCCTCCCTGCTGCCCCAGGAAGTGGTGCTACGGCAAATCCCCACTCATCATCACCGTTTCTGCCTTGTTCGATAGAGTGGCTACAGCAGTTCCAGTCTCAGCTTAGTAAGCCATGTCAAGACAATCCCCATAGACCATAATGTATAACAACTGCCGAAAGTTCGGACACCTTGCAACCTCTTATCTGATTTTTCGGACACTCCTTAGCCAACTCGATCGAGAGCACCATGCACTGACTCTGACCAGTGCATGGTTCGACTTGCTGAACGTCATTATTGTTTTGAACGGAGCCTCCTTGCTGCCCCAGAAAGTGGTGCTACTGCAAATCCCCACTCATCATCACCGTTTCTGCCTTGTTCGATAGAGTGGCTACAGCAGTTCAAGTCCCAGCTTAGTAAGCCATGTCAAGACAATCCAGCAGCCGATTTGTTTCTTTCTTCGTGCACGATGCTGCGAGTAGGCCACGTTTTTCATTTGTGTGACTGGTGTCGGCATGGTGGTGTTTGCTTTGTGTGCTGTGTTAAGGTTCCGGTAATCCAACACGGCATACGGAAACATCGCGTCGAGTGTCTAATGGCGCCGACATTGCATGCCCGCATGCCCGCGCAGACTGCGCTGGGGAATGCTGGCAAGCGGGTGCCGGGAGGCCTAGGATTTGTCGCCTTCCGATGTGCTCGCTACTGACGCCGAAAATGTTCTGCTGAGACCTGCGCAGTGGTTGCATTGCGATTCCGGACACCGTCTCATTTGACAGTTTCACAGGTGCTGTCACTGCTGTACTGACATGCGCAGAACTCGACGACGGCGAGATCGTTCGTCAGGTTTCTGCTGCACCACCGGACGACGACTCCGAGACCGAAAATGACACACCATGTGCTACGCTGCTGTCGCATGCGGAGCGTGTACAAGCAGTGACTGTGCTTTCAGCTGCCTATAGTGACCGTACGACACTCTCCGAGATTCAGGCTTATCTGATTGCGCGTACACGGAACAACGTGCAATGGCGCATTCACAATTTCTTCAAGCCTACGCGGAGCCCAAATGAGTGCGTGGAAATAAAGGATTTCTTTCTTTTTTTTTTTTGCCTAATCTGCTTTTTCGGACACCTGTTTATTCAAACATTTCCGCAGTCCCCATGAGGTCCAAATAAACGGTTGGCGACTTTATACTGGTACATGCAAGTCATGACTGCCAGCTTACCCATATCCTTGAAAGGAAAACTGCACAATTACTGCGTTCTACCGGTACTAGTATATGTGGCAAAAGCTTGGATGTTAACAAAGATGCCTGGGAAGGACTGTGCAATAAGTGATGGAATAAAAAGTGACAGGCATAACATTAGGAGCCCAGAAGACAGTGCTGTGGGTTAATATAAAACATTGGTAGCCAATAATGTAGGTGACATAAAAAGGATGAGGTGGAGATGGGCATGCCATATAATGCATATGGCAGATAACTAGGAGTGTATTAGAGATACAGAATAGGTGTCAAAAGTAGTCAGGGGGGGAGAGAACCAGATGCTGTGATGAAATGAGGAAATTTGCAGGCATGAGGTAGTGTCCCCTGGCGCAACACAGAGGTAATCAAAGATCACTGGCAGAGGCCTTCATCCTGAATAGGATGATGATGATGTGATCAAACTTACCATATTTACTTGAATCTAACGCGCACTTTTTTCCAACAAAATGGGTCCAAAAATTGCATGCACAATAGAATCGAATACGACCCTAAATCTGACTTACCATATTGCCATCGGCATTTCAAAATAGCCGCTTTGTACACTATCATCATCATCAGCCTGGCTATGCGCACTGCAGGGCAAAGGCCTCTCTCGTACTTTTCCAACTACCCCGGTCATGTGCTAATTATGGCCATGTTGTCCCTGCAAACTTCTTAATCTCATCTGCCCACCTAACTTTCTGCTGCCCCCTGCTATGCAACCCTTCCCTTGGAATCCAGTCCGTAACCCTTAATGACCATCGATTATCTTCCCTCATTACATGCCCTGCCCATGCACCATTTCTTTTTCTTGATTTCAACTAAGATGTCATTAACTCGCGTTTGTTCCCTCACCCAATCTGCTCTTTTCTTATCCCTTAACGTTGCACCCATCATTCTACTTTCCATAGCTCGTTGCATCGTCCTCAACTTAAGTAGAACCCTTTTCGTAAGCCTCCAGGTTTCTGCCCCGTACGTGAGCACTGGTAAGACACAGCTGTCATACATTTTTCTCTTGAGGGATAATGGCAACCGGCTGTTCATGATCTGAGAATGCCCGCCAAACGCACCCCAGCCCATTCTTATTCTTCTGATTATTTCAGTCTCATGATCCGGCTCTGCGGTCACTACCTGCCCTAAGTAGATGTGTTCCCTTACCACTTCTAGTGCCTCGCTACCTACCGTATGCTGCTGTTCTCTTCCGAGACTGTTAAACAGTACTTTAGTTTTCTGCAGATTAATTTTTAGACCCACCCTTCTGCTTTGCCTCTACAGGTCAGTGAGCATGCATTGCAATTGGTACCCTGAGTTACTAAGCAAGGCAATATCATCAGCGAATCGCAAGTTACTAAGGTATTCTGCATTAACTCTTATCCGCAATTTTTCCCAATCCAGGTCTTTGAATACCTCCTGTAAACACGATGTGAATAGCATTGGAGAGAACGTATGCAAACATGACGCCTTCCTTTATTGGGATTTTGTTGCTTTCTTTCTGGAGGACTATGGTGGCTGTGGAGCCGCGATAGATATCTTTCAGTATTTTTACATATGGCTCGTCTACACATCTGGAGGTTTTATTTGAATGTAAAAATAATATTAAGGGTAAGAAAGAAAAATGAAGTCTAAAGGTAAACAGAATATGACAGAAGTGTTAGTTCAAGGTGTGCTTAGGTTAGTGCACCGTCCGTACTCCCGTTTTCTGCATTTGCTCTGTCAGCCTGGAAGTGCCGACTCTGGAAGTGCCGACTGCAAAGACGCGCGATGCCGCAATTAAAAGGAAAGTGACCACGCATGCCCACATCACGGGCATACCATTCGAAGTTCCTGAAACTTGCGTGCGCGGCTGGCGCAAACAGAAGAGGAGTTCTACTCTGGTAGCTGCTGCGTATTTCGCAGCCACGTGGCCCCTATCTTGAAATTGATCTGTGATGGAGAGAGCCTATGTATCTACGCAAACTGCGCTGTGTTCTTGTTGCTTAGTTCGCATTCAAGCAAGCGGCCGCACAAAGGTCAATTCACTCGCTCCTGCTAGAGCGCTTCCCAACTCCAGCGTTTTGATAATAGTTTCCGCGGTCACTGAGTGAGATGTGTTCATGTTTGCGTGTGTGTGCGTGATACATTGCTTGTTAATTTAGTTAGTAAGCAAATGTTTAGAAGTTTATATGGCAGATACAACTACTGTCCTTACTTTTCATATACAGTAGCTGTCTACTAATTTGCTATCGTAATCGATGCTTCGGGTTGCGGACAAAACTGCAACTTTTTCTATTTGTCGCAACTTAAGTGTATTGGGAGTAAATCCTTGTTTTTCCAAGTTAGAGAAAGTTGTATTTCTGTATGAAAGAATGAAGCGCACGGTACTGTAAAGGACTTTCTTTATTTAGGCCATGGCAAATGGGTGCACATTACAATCGAGGGCATTTTTTTTTTTTTTCGTCATGGAAAACGGGTGCGCATTACAATTGAGGGCACGTTAGAATCTAGTAAATATTGTAGATGCAATACCTTTCACGAGAGAGGCTTAACTCTAATAAAACCTACATCTGCACAGCCACGACCATTTTCTAGGCCAAGCCATGTCCCACACAAGTCAAACCTTCCACAGGAACTTGCATAGATGGAGAGGTCAGATTTCCCTATAGGTAGTGTGATAAATCATAAATAATCATTATTTTCAACGCAATGCATCTTGAAGGCCCCTACGTGAAAAGATATCTACCCCTCCTGGAGTGCCTTCTTGAGTACCTCCAACAGAGCAGCGGTTAGTTCCCTCTACATGAAGTACGAGCAGCAATGAAGATGCATGCCAACAAGCGAAAGTATCTCGTTAAAGGGGCACTAACGAGAAAGATAGGTAGAACTCTATTAGTACATTATGCGTCTACAACAACATGAGGCCATAAGCAAGAAAAGACGCCATGACGAAGCGAGGGTGGCATCGTCAACTTAAGTTCTCATGTCGGCTTGTTGTGACGTCACAAATTTAGACAGCATCTGTTAAGGCCCAGTTAATTTTTTGTCATTAAAGATGGACTATGTTTAATTTTTCCAAAAATTTTAAAAACATTTTACCAGTACTCGCATATGGGGCAGAAACCTGGAGGCTTACGAAAAGGGTTCTGCTGAAATTGAGGACAACGCAACGAGCTATGGAAAGAAGAATGATGGGTGTAACATTAAGGGATAAGAAAAGAGCAGATTGGGTGAGGCAACAAACGCGGGTAAACGACATCTTAGTTGAAATCAAGAAAAAGAAATGGGCATGGGCAGGACATGTAATGAGGAGGGAAGATAACCGATGGTCATTAAAGAGCCCCTGAAACGGTTCGGACAAATTTTGTAGACGCGTAGGGTACAGCTTCAGTAGAACATTCTCACCACGATTTAATTGAAGCGTTACGTATTAATGGAGCTACAAGCGATTAGAAGCTACCCTCCTCCCTAGCCATGCTTTTCCTCCTCAACTCGTTCGCCGAGCGAGTGGGGCTAAGCTCCGCCTTCACTGGTTCAGCGTCACGATGCGACGTCACATCGTCCACTTCCGGTTGTTTTGGAGACCGCCCCCGCCCGCGCGAGACCGCTCCGCTAGCCGCTTGGCCGTCGAGCCCAAGCGAGAGCTATCGAAGCAGCGTGCGTTGCGAGCATTCTGTCGTAGCGCCGAACGTGTCTTGTATTCCGGTAACCACAGGCAAGCTGGTCATTTCGGCAAATGACTGTAGGCATAAACTCAAGCTGATGAAGGAACTTTAGCGTAGACGTACGTGAGCGGCCTGATCGGTTTGCACGGTCCATACACTTGTTGGTGCAGCGCTTAACCAGCCAAACAAAGCGCTAATAATGATCTAACCAAGTGTAAAACATTTTAAACATTTATAAAAACAACGTGTTCATGATTACACTCCTGCGAAAAATACACACCAACAGCAAAGAAGAATACACTTCGTTGCTGCTACTGTGTATGGTTGAGCTCTGTGCCACCAGGTGGCTGCACCATGCAGACCATTCGCATTTGCCCTTCTGCTCATCTCATGGCTCATCCCGTTACGGCAAAGTCAAGCGGCCAGACTCTGTCCCCTTGCGCTTGCGTTTTCCCTAATACCAGACTCGGGAAACGCTATTGCGTTAGTAATCTTCCGGCGTAAAGTGGCGGCCACAAACGCGCAAGTCCTGGCACCGATCGGATAGCGGCAGTCCGATGCGCAGCAGCCAGTTCGCTCGTACGCTGCCTTGAAGAGGGACACGATGTCGCAGCTTGACATATTGCCAGTCGCTACGTTTGCAGTCCACAAGGCAACAAAGTCGAATCATAGTGCTCGCGAAAAGACTTAGACCGACTCTGACCGCGGAGCTCTCTTCAAAATGGAGTACGTTGTAACACAAGCAGACGACACATGCTGTGTGCCGGAAGTGCTTAAGTGTACAGAAAAATTATTCTTGTGCATTCTCTTTATGTTACTTTCTTTTCATAAAAACAAATTAACTAACATTCCAACTATTACGAAGATCATTTGTTTACCATAAAGTTGGAAAAATTATCGATCACGCGCCCTTGTCAGCCAATCGGATAGCTTCCCCCACTGACGTCGTATGGGTGATTTCGGTCATATGGGTAGGGGCGGCTTAAAATTCCGCCGAGCAGTGCGCTGCGATCGGCAGCGATGTGCATATTTAAAACCTTATAATAAATTACACGCTTTACGCGGAGCACTTAGATGTGTCAATTAATGATCAGAAGGACCTACTCTAACGACTCAATACGTTTGTAGAAAATCGTCAAAAGCGTTTCAGGGTCCCTTTAAGGGTTACGGACTGGATTCCAAGGGAAGGGAAGCGTAGCAGGGGGCGGCAGAAAGTTAGGTGGGCGGATGAAATTAAGACGTTTGCAGGGACAACATGGCCACAATTAGTACATGACCGGGGTAGTTGGAGAAGTATGGGAGAGGCCTTTGCCCTGCAGTGGGCGTAACTAGGCTGATGATGATGATGATGATGATGATGATGATGATGATGATGTTTAATTTTAAGAGAGACAGGGGTTGAACTTGGCAAGTTTCGTGAACATTTACTGCACCACAATGACCGGACCGTGAGAAAATGCTTTGAAAATTGCACCACATTGACATACCGGTGCTGAAGTTTCAGTGCAAAATTAAAGAAATGGAAGTCTGGCCTGCATTTTCTCTTCCAAGTAGACAACCTCTTACTGTGAAAATTGAATACAATAGAATATTCCTCTTTAGTGTCCCGCTAAGGCATGGACAAGTACATGTACAGCTGTGACAGGTAAAGGAAAAAAATTCCATCTAATAAATTGGTGAAAACGTATACAGAGTCAGGCGCACAGCCGCAGACTCTGTATACATAGGAGTTGTAGTAAGAAACTCCATGGTCAGGACTCCATGCAGGCTGACTAATGAGGTGCATGTCACATCTTAACACGGAGGTAAGCTATTCACTCACGCTCGCTTGCGGGCCCCATAGCTTTCATCGAGTGCATCACCACCCTTGGGGTTGACAACTGTGTGGCCTTGCTCGTCGCGGTCGATGCGCACGTTGAAGCGGTTCTCAATTTTGGCCTCGGTGAAGGCTGTCCCTGCCAGGTGGTCGAGGCGCTTGAGGAACTGGTCATCGCTTTCATTGGGCTGCTGCTCAAGACGCTCGGGCAGTGGCTTGAGTGGGCGCGTCATGCCGCGCTGCTCAGATTCCATCTTGCAGCGCTGCACTGCATAGAATGGTGAAAGACAGGGCTCCCACATGCTAACACCTAATTAATTCATTAAATACTAAGGCTTTAGTGCCCAAATCATAATCTGATTATAAGGCACATTATAGTAGGAGACCCGAAATTGATTTTGATTGTACCTGCAGTTCTTTAGCGTGCATCTAAATCTAAGCACGCAGCCGTTTTTTTTTTAATTTTACCTGCATTAAGAAAGCAGCCACTGTGGCAGCAATCAAACTCACGACTGTGAGCTCAGCTGCACAAAAGTAAAATAAAAAACTGCAGCACTTGAAAAGAATGTGTGGTACAGTGCCTGAAAGTTTGGTTCCTAATAAACAGCGGCTAGACTGAGACATGACATTACGTTGAGACAGGGCACAATGTTGAGAAATGACAATGTCTAGAAACATGACACATGTTAATAAAACACATTGTCATTTTCATACTGCTGCATGACTCGCATTTTGAATGCAGTCAATTTCACTGTGTCTCCACAGTTCTGCGACGCATGCACTTCTCCACATTGTCTAAGAAGTCAGAGCAGCTGAGGCCGCAACCTTCCACATTCACGCAGAAGCACTGGACTAGTGCGAGTGCACCAATCACCTCGGAGGACTTGGGCAAAAGATTGTCGTTGCTTTCCTCATCGTGCCCACTTTCACTTGTGCTCACTACGAGGTCGGCAATGTAGTCTTCGTTTCTGGGCTCTCCCGTGGTCGCGACACTATCATCTGCACTCACAAACTCGTCGACCGTCGATTTGTCAACGGCTTCCGGAAATTCTGACAGCTCGGTCTAAACTTCGGCAACACCAGCAGCGGCTTTGTCGCACTCATCAGAATTTACAGTCATCACTGGGCACGTGGAAGCTATTTCGGATAAACCACTTGTACATGGCCGTGCGTACGCGTAGGGTACCACGGGCACCGAGTCACGAGTTTGTCTGCTTTAGCCCTAATCTCCCCTTTATTTTTCAAGATTGTGCTTATAGTGCTCCACGGAATCTTGCACGCCGCGGGGCATCCGACTTCTCATCGCGTTCGACCAGATTTATGATTTTGAGCTTCACAGCGAAAGACGAATCCTGCCACTTCATCACGGCAACACTGCGGGAGATGGTCCACAAGGCGCAAACAGAATGAACCTGAAAAGCAGCGAGACAACTCGTGCAACGTTGAACTTGTACTTGCGCCATCTTGCACAACCAGGGCACAAGAGCCTCTGATTGGCTGTCTGAGCAAGCGCTGCAGGCGGGCCAGGATCATTTTTTGCAGGGGGGTGTCGACGGCTCGCTCGCAAAGCATGGTCACGGTAGGGAGAGCGATTTAATGGAGCCGACGGCGCCAGGCTTTCCCGCCACCGCGAGGGAAAGCCAACTTCTGGGGGCACTTTTCCGCTGCTTGAGGTTCGATATATCGGGAGTCGCTGCTATTTTTGTTCAATGTAAACGTAACTTGTAACTATACCGTGTTCAGAAATTGTTCGATATGAGGAATAATTCGATGTGAACGGGTTCGATATAGTCGGGTTTGACTGTATATTGACGGTCTCACTCGCGCGATAACAGCAGCGAGAGAGCGGCCCCAAGAAACTTCCGGTGACGGGCCTTACCAGTCTGCTGCGCCAGAACACAAAGCGTGTTTTTAAGTTCCTTCACTGTGCGAAAAGTCTATCTTTAAGTTTTGAGATAAAAGACATATGCATTACGCCTTAAAATTAATACACAAAATTTCTTGTATAACTTATGGCAACCTTGACTTGTAAAATTGTAGTTCTGTACAGAGGAAAAGCGTTGAAAATCTGCGGGCTTAGATTTTAACAAACTCTTGCTACTCGATATAGCCATCAATGCTTTTCTTGCTCACTAGATTTAGCGGACTACGTCAGTGAGCAAAACCAGAAGTCATTCAGGGCCTGTGTTTGTAAACAGCAAAAGGGTCCATAAAGAACATGCACCACAGTACCAAGAGAAGAGAAATGCAGATGAGGATAGCAGACAGTTGAGGCTGAGATGAGACAAGAAAAATTCACAGGCATAGGAATTCACAGGCATAGGGTCCTGTCCGCAACTGAAGTGCAAGACAGGGTTGATTGTAGATCAGCAGGAGAGGCCTTTTACTGCAACAGACAAACAGCCTACTGATGATGATGGTACTGTCATGAAGTCATGTACTGGCAGGTGACGAACTGAAGAAGCAACTCTACCGAATGAATTTAAGAACGCTAACCAAAGACACAAATATGCAGCAGCGAAATTGAGAGCATGGTCGTCTGCTAATAAATTGAACAACACAGCTTCCAGTTGGCCGTTATTTCGCTGCTCTGTCAGGCACTCTAGGTCACCTGTAACATTCTTCGGGGACCCAATTAAGCTGCCCAGTGTGGCTTTTAGCCCTGAAGACCATCCTGATTTTCTGAATAAGTAAAGATTGATAGGTTGGTTGAAAAAGAAGACTTGGCATTAACTGTAACAATTCTAGAACTTCCCTAAATACATTGCATATAATTTGATAGAAAGAAGGCTGTCCTTCTGGAAAATGGCTGTAATAGTCATGACACAAGACAGTTTCCATTTCCGACACAAGTCCCTTCACAAGCTAAGGCCCTCTTAGTAAACTCCATCACAAGAGGCAGCTAGAAGTTTGAGCCAGATGAGGCCTTTGGAGTGCTCACCTGAGATGAGGTTCTTAGATGCCTTTCGCTTCCTGCGCCGTTTCTCAGGCTCGTCACCGTCATTCATGCCATCAAACAGGACTTTGAAGCTGCGTGGAACCTCCTGTTCCAGATTCTTTGGGGGTCGGTTTGCACGGGGACTGCAACACAAGTAAAGCACCACAGGCACATCAAACGATGGCCTTCTACCACCCCCACTGTGCGATTAAATGAGGCTATCATTCTTGTTACATGCCAACCTGTGAACATTAGTATTTATATTAGTATTCATAAATACACAAGACTGAGAAAGGGGCATGGAGGGGGGGGGATTGCACCAGTTTTTTTTTTTTTAACTTTTCCCTGCGCAGACAGCTTTTGTAGGATACATGTGTGCTTTATTTCAGGTCATTTACCTCTAGATGCCCCACACAAGCAGCAGCAAACTTGATATAGGAGAGATTGGCAATTAGCAAAGCATTGTTTTTAGACCACAGTGACTTTGCTGATGCCAACTTGACCTGCTTCAGGAACTTGCTTGTATAAGTTTGCTCGAAGCAAGTACGCCTCTCGTGTTATTTCACGAACTTCTGTTATCTCACTAAATCTTCTGTTATATCAACAGATTTGTAGAGCAACCAGTGAAAGTCTTTCAAAAACAGAATTTTTTTGTTTTTATCTTGAGGCAACTTTCGTAAAATTGTAAAGCAACTTTAAACTCATAAATATTTTTAGAAATTTGGGGGAGTAGTCAATATAATGTTATCATGTGAAAGCAGAAATTCTTTATCTGCAGATAGGCTAGCACCTGTCTGAAACACAATGACAATATAAGCAAATGAAGGAAACGCAGACACAACCCACTGAAGACTAACACTCATAGAAGCAGACCTCGACATCCTCCTGGCTCACCTGTGGAACACGGACCTCATTGCTTAACTACAGAATGTAAAGCACCCCTCTCCCTGCTGGGAATGTTACCAGATTATAAAAATAAGTGGCATTTCTGAATGAAAACCAGCTAGTGGACCGCAAAAGTAATGTGGCATTGAGTTTATTGATCAAATGGTTTAATGATGGAGCAAAACTATCCAAAACAACACGCTGCAGGGACCATGACGGGTGCCATGTCGGAGGGCTCTTGACTATCTTTGAGAAGCTGGGTTTTCTTAATGCAGACCAAAAGCTCCGTAGATGGACACTTCTCCGTTCCGCCTATATTAGAACATGGCTGTGTGACAGCCCATATGCCTTTACAAGGATTCTACCAGGAAATCAGTACTTTTCGGGGTATGGTGCTGAATGCGTCTACAACAAGTAATGTTCTGTGCTTATTTCGAATATGAACTCCATGTTTGTTTGACCCCACTGGTTCCAATCTTGTGTGAGCTTCGTTTAATGTTCTGCAGAGACTTGCAAAACTTCAGTTTTTCATGTTTTGCTCAACAGAGTTCAATGGCTTCTGTACAATTCAAGGAATGTCATATGACCAACAATAACCTTATTGCTCTGTCTACCCTGGAAAAAGCGCTGCAAGATGCTGAAATTGAACCTTGAGAGAGTGTTCTTCTGAAGCCCGACTGTGGCCACATTAGGAGACTATTGTAAGCTTGGTTCATGTGGCCAGAGCCTCCGCTGCAATCAGCTTTCCTTGTCCTTGCCACAAAATGCAACAGAGAGGGCACTACACCGCTCCTGGTAACATTCACGGTCATGAGGTTAAACAAATTGCAGTCAACCTGTAACGTTATTTTCTTTGCAATTCAAAATCTTGTCAAAGTTGACAAATGTGGGTACTTTGAAATCAATTTGAAGATCCATCATTTGCACTTTGTAGGCGTTGTGTTTGTATCTGAGAGATAAACTCCTACACTTTAACACTCGCACAGTATGCGCAGCTGTGAGAAAAGTACAGGGACTAGGGATCCCACTAAAACAAATTTTTTTGCCTACTTATGCATGTTAAACTGAAAATGAAGACTGCAGTCCAAACTCAGCATTGTGAGCTTTCCAGCGCTTCTGTGAATTTTAGTTTGTGTCTGAGCTACAACGGAATTTTTTTTGGTCTGCCTGCGGTTCATATGCGTTTCGTAATGAGTGTACATCCCATGTCCCCAAGCCCACAATGATTGCTTTTTTACAGAAACTTTCCAATGGCAATTAATGAATTGAACAGGCTGTCTCACTACACTGCAGCTTCAGCATGTCTTAAAGGGACACTAGAGAAAAATCAGTTCAGACTGATAAAGTATTCTTTGACAACTCCACTCCTTGCTGAAAATTACAAGAGAAAATGAAGGTTCGAAGTTCTAATTTTGTAAAATTTCATGCCAAAGCCCCGACACCAGCACCTCAGTGTGATGTCATGGATTTCAAACTATTTTTTTCGTACTTGAGCCACGTTGGCACAATAACATTTCCCAGAACTTGCCATACTGACTTTGGCTTCTTTAGAATACCATGCAGTCCATTTTTTACCTTTTACCGACAAAGAATTAACTAGGCTATAGGAGGTGCTATCAAAATCTGTGTCATCACGGCAAGTTGGTGTCAGAACTTCAAGGTGGTGTTGCCACCCATGTTTCCTTCTTGCAACTTTCCTGGATTGCCAAGCATCTTCTCAAGGCAAGAGTGGATTGTTTTGTTTTCTTGGTATACAAGTAAAAACATTCTTCTCTTTAGGGTCCTTTTATTTCATATTTTGGGAAGAGTGAATGGCTTGGTGGTCACAGACATATAATGTCACAGTAATGTTACTGCAAGATGAACTAGCTCTACATTATTTCTCTTTTCATGATATACCCCATGTATGTTTCCTAGCTACTTCTGCTGTAGGAATGCCTTCTGCTGCTCACCATATCTATTATTATTACGCTAATACACTAGCCCTGGGAGGGTTCAAAGTATCACTAAATGAAATGAAACATGACCACTACACTCACATCTTTTTGAGTCAGACATGAGACAGCCAATTTATTATAGAGTGAACAAAACACACCAACAGTAGAAACCATGATTTATTGCAAGCAGACACATTGAATAAATTTTAACAGCTTCATATCAGCACTGTAACATCAATGAACTCCTACTCTACATATCTACCACAACTTTCACACTAAGGAAGCTCCTGTTTCAAGACATTTTTGTACTTTTCTCAAAGAGATACAATAGACTTTGCAAAAATCTGCAAGAAAGTTCAACTGGATAGATAATAGCAATGTTTGATCAGAAACTCTGCAAGACAGTTATTCACACCTCACTACTGTATGACTAAATTTTCTGCCTTTTAATTTGCATTTCGCACTTTTATTATTGGACCCACGTGCAAGAACATGCAAATCCATCACAATGCTGGAATTGAGATAACGGGAAGCTTGTTTGAATTGGCAAGGTAGCAGCAGTAGAGGCCGACACCAGTACTTCACTACTTGTATCATGGGGACATACGCAATGTACGATGCTTGCTGAAGGAAGGACATTGATTAGAGGTGCATGGACATGGAAGTACAACACATATCTATGTACCTATAAGGCATCATACCCCCTGTGTCATAGTGGTACACCAATTCGAGGGATTGCACAAGAATTAGCACATAACCTGCTGCTCATACCCTGTGCTCAAGTTGTCTGTTCCAGTGACTCACATTGTCTACTGGGCTAGACAGCAAGTTGTCTTATTCAGGCAACATGCCCAGGTGTCATTGCAATCCCAAAATATAGTCGGCAAGGAAATGACAAATGCCAAACCACAGGGAAGAGGCTAAGAAAACCTTTTCAAAGGCACAGCAATGATGACAAATCATGATGCAACGCATTTCTTCTCTCATCCTTCTTTTTAACCTTATGATGTACAACCATGGGCAATTAAAAGGGAGTACTAAATTACTTTCCAAGCAATGATTGCTCTTCATTCTTAAGTGTCATATCGCAGTGTCATGTCAATCATCGAGACATGTCACTTAAAGAATTATTCAAGGCAACATCTGTTATTTGTGTAATGTGTTGCTTGAACAGACAACTTAATGCTTAGAGAAATAATAAAACACGTAAATTGAATGTCTGAACGTTCTTGTTTTACTTCGCACCGCAGCAAGAGGGAAGTACTTCCATTTCGTCTGCTTGTTCCCATGTCATGCAGTTGCGCACAGACACTGAAACTATGTCATTTTCTACTGTGTCCCAGCGAGGGATCATGCTCTGTGATTCTCTTGTGTCTGCCTCAGTATTCGTGTAGCTCTGAATTATACCACTAGTCAGGCATCCTCGTGCGCAATGTGCAAAAATTGTGCGCTGCGTCAAATGAGACAATCACAACAGCTCGCATGTGACGCCGTCAGTGAAAGTGCACCGCGCCGCAAAAAGCGAGGAGAAAAAAAAAACTGAAGGTGGGGCCCATGACATATGCATCCCGCAATCCTCTAGTTCCTGTATGCGAGAATGCAGGGAAGGAATTTCGCTTGCAGAGGCTAGACGGTGTGAGTGGAGAGAGTGTCTCGCTATGTAGTGGAGCTCGCCTGCTGAAATTGGGTTCGCGGCACTGAAATATTTCTGTCAGCTATAATGAGCCAATTTGGAAAATTTTTCCAGCAGACAGTTCCCTAAAGGGCACGTAACAACTTCCAGTGTATAACCAAAACTTGCTATATGGCCTGGAGAAGGGCCCTTTAAATTCAAACAAGATGAGCAAATAAGCATCACCCATGCTACTTGTTCAAACGTACAGCCTCATGAAACACATCTACATTCTATGTGTGTGTAAAATCACCGAGAACGTTTGAATACACATGCTGCTTGTCAGTTTGCATCAGTGTGCATGGTTACAGTCTGCATCGAAAGTTTATGGGGCACAAAATTTGAAGGAAAAAATTCTGGTTATTTGCAAACATGCGCACGCAGGCTAACTTTTATGATTTGTTACTCATGCCAGCACACACAGACAACACAGTGCTGCACTGTTTCATTGGCTTCATGCTAAATATGGGTTGGAATTTGGCTTTCTCTTGCGATGTACATGTTGTAAACTTTTGACGGTGACTGTACATGATTAACACCATACCTGCTATTAGTTTTACACAGAAGCAGCATATAGCTCCCAATATGTTATACCAGTCATTTAGAAACAAAATCCCTTAAAAGAAAGAAGTCAATAATCAAATAATTTCATTGTTCGGCCTCTGGACTCAGTGCCATATCGTGCAACATTTTTCACATTATAGGAGGCAAGAAAAAGAAAAGCTCTTGTACACTATCACAATTTCTTCTAAATTGTCTCATACAGTTGGGCCTGTTTCTGCATTCTGTATTTTAAGCAAAGAGAAGGACAAGTACAAAGGTCATCAAAAGTTTTCTATGGGAAAAAGACTTTTGGTTTTCTTCTCATAGTGTTTTCCACTGGTGGCTGCGCAGGTTTGTGCTTTCCACTGGCCATTTCAGATCAACCACTCCGTGCAGGATTGTTCTCACTTGCTCCACCGCAGAGGCGCCAATTTGGACAAAAACAGGACAAGAAGCATACCTCACTTCTACCTTCATGTTTATTGGTGCCCACTGGCGACTTTGCTTGTCATGGCAACGTACATACAGGAAGTCAGATCACTTTCGGAACCGGTTTGAAAAACTTGTGTGCTAAAACTTCCTGTGCGATTACCCGTGGAAGCATTCCTGCTCTCCAATGGCAGATTTGGATTAGTGAAATCCAAACATCCGTTCCAGGATTTCAGAGGCTGCTCCGGATCACCCAATAGAAAACACCATTGGTGTCTTTATGGCACATCAATCTCGGGCATCAATTGCTTAGCATTTCAGTGAGTTTCAAGTAGGTTAGAGGTGAGAACCTTGACGCTGTAACAAAAAATAATGCTTACGCATATTATATTTCATGTCTCATAAATACATGACAGTCGCCTGCTTCTGCAAGAATGCACAGCCATTTCTGCTGCTTCTTTGGTAACACTTCGCTTTTGTTTGCGCGAAGGCTCATGCCACTTATAGACAGTGTTAACGGACATAGGGTGCAACTCTGATCCAAGATGTTTGAGCACCACACATTTATGAACAGATAGCTCTAAACTGAACCTCTTCTCAGACCATTAGATGCTAGGGACAGTTATAGTGCGCAGGAGTGACCAGCTGTCGTTGAAACTAATGCACTTATGCATGATGATGAAACTTATGCAAACGTTTTTCTGAAAGAAGCTGAGTGCACTGTTTCACAATGGTACTCAATCACTCATCAGGACGATTGGACGAAGTGTCGGGAAAGTTGGTCAGGACCACGCAGATTGCAAGCATTTCCTTCGCTACTGGAAGCAAAGAAAGTGGGAAAGGCTGCTGAAATATGCGATAGCCCCTTATCTTGGGGATCACATGCTCTATATCTTCATACAGAGACACTATGTCGTCCACTGTCAGCACACTTGCACTCCCATGCTGTCCCAGAAGTCGTGAAACATTTGGTGGAAGGCCCATTTCATGCAAAATGTCTTGAACTGCTACGTCCCCGTCACCCACCTTGCAGCTGTCGTCATAGGAAGGCGGCCCTTCTTGACAGTCATACGCCTTTGCAAAATGTCTAGCCGATGCCATGTCCATGGGAGGGCACACAAATATTGTGGCACTACGAGAAGAGATTGACGTCACTACTTTGCAAGTGTCTGAAAGTTCTTGCAGTTCGGGGCGGGAGTCGATTGGACGGTGATCGCAGTTGCTGACAAATTCTGTAGCACTGCTCACCAATGGTGCACCTCTTACACGTGTACAATGGCCAGAGCAAAGATGATGCAGGTGCCGGTAGATGAATCTGGTCCAAGTCAGGCAGATATTAGAGACTGTATTGCATGACACGTGAAACCGGAAGGCTAAGTCTGGCTCAGGCAGCCCCAGCCGGTACCGAACAAGGAGCAAGAACAGCCTGTTGCGGTCAGAGAGGAACCTACTGCTCCACGATTTCGCATGACTTCCAACTCTATCGCCAGCCAGGCGCTGGTAGAGGTCCTCGAAAGTTGCATAATCAGGAAGGCCAGTGTAGAAGTTCACATCCTTACAGCTGTGCCGAAAGCTCTCGATGGAGAACTGCCACTTCTCCAGCTTCTGGCACTTCTGCTCGAGCAGCTCCACTGTCCGTGCTAATTTGTACTTGTCCTTCTTTGCATCCTTTGCCTCCTGCCTATACCACTCCACGGCATGGTTCATCTGTTCAATCTCCTTTTCCAGCTGCAAGACACGTTTCTGAAGCCCGTCCAACTCGAGAGACTGTTCTCCATTGCTGGGGTGAGCATCCCCCGAGTGGCCCAAGTGGGCAGCACTTGGCATAGCCTGGCTGGGACAATATACAAACTCAGGGGGAACCTCTGTGGCTGTTTCCGAGAGAATTTCCAAGGCAGTGTCATCCGGAAGAATTGCCTTGCCATCTTCTGAATTAATGGGCATGTCGGTGTCTGAAACAGCGCCCATGCTTGCATCCGTGTCGGAATCGGACTCGTACCCACCGGACGCTACTATTTGCACACTACAGCGGGATAGTGCCTGTGGTGAACTGGTATCTTGGTTCGACATCTGAGATGGCTCGTCGCACGATGCGTGGTCAGGACCTACACCTACTTCCTTCTCCACTCTATTCCCGGAAGAGGGCTTGCAGTATGTGTGCACGGGGTCCACAGTTACTCTCCCCTCAACGTCACCTTCACATTTCTCAACTTCATCTTTGCATTTCACCTCAACAATGGCGGAGTTTATGTTGGGAACCAACTTGTCGCCGCGATACACTCCGGTATCCAACACAACCGCGGTAAACGGACAGGTCTGACCGTGCTGTGGCCGAACGAGATGGACAGCAGAGGTACGTGGGACTGTCGCGATGAGCAAAGCTGCGTCGGGAACTGGGCGACAGTGCGTGGTGGCACCTCTCTCGGGCACCCTGCCAGCGAAGATGTGGGGCACGCTGCCATCCTTGAGGTAGCGCTTGCCGTTCACATAGCCGCGGTAGTAGTCGTCCTCATCGAAGTGCCTTGAACACACTTTTGTGGCTCGGTGGAACTTGAGGTCTCGGTCCTCGTCCTTCGTTATGGCATCCAGCCACTTCTGCAGCAGATCCTGGTTCCCATAAGGCAAGCGGAAAAATGAAACCTGCGCAAAATTCAGTTCACTGTCATCAAAATGCCTGGTTTCATCAGTCGAGTGTCACGCTAATTTCATTCTTAACGAAAGTATAAAACGAGAAAAGGTAGGGAGAACAAGATAGAAGATGGGACGAGTGCTCTTTTACACCAGGAGTTTACTAGGGAAATCGTGTGATTTAAATACATGTCAGAATAACACCTAGCATGTAACAAAAGCCACACCCCCACCAAGGGTCACAACATTGCTTTGAAGTACATGCACCAGCTCTCAGCGACACCATCAATTTTGAAAGCATCTGCTTAGCTTTAGTTGGCACAAGTTCACCTTTGTAGAAACGGCACTAAACACGATGACACATATTAGTGAATGATGGGACATGGGCCACTAACAACACTCATCCCATAACACTGAAAACGATCCAGAGATACTGCATCTCAGATTCAAACAGAGATATCAATGTGTCACTCACACATTCGTGTTCTTTCTGTATTATAAAAAATGTTACTAGTATCTGACATGCAAGGATGTCCCTGCTCTTCTCAAAAAATTGGCTGAAGGATTAGCTTGGTTAAGCCTGGAAGATTGCGAAAGCAATAACCTTGGCTGCGCCTTGGTTTGGCTGATGGTGTGGACATGGTTGCCCTTTGTTAAACTTATGCCTATACATCATCCGACATAGCACAAGGCAGCGCGCCAACCACTGCGAGGAGCCAAGCTGTAGCCCCATTTATTCTCCTAGCGTGACGTCACACCAGCGAGCACCCTCTCTCGGCAGCGCTGCAGCAGCGGCGCGCAAGGTTTCGCGTCCACCATCGATGCCGCGAGCTGGGGCCCAGTCTCTCGGTCTGGCATGACGTCACACGGTCACGTGACGCGCAGCTGTGTAAGGAGGCGCCATGACCACGGATGGGCCGAAAGTGCGAGCAGTATTGCTTTCGCAATAAAATTCAAAACTCACGCAGCCATCATTCACACCCACACACAGGCATGCGCGCTTAAACGAACACTGTCTTTATTTTTAACAATAAATGTGTGGCCCTTAGCAAATGCCTAAGTGACACACTGACATCAGAGCATGCATCCGAGATGTGGTATCTCGGGAAGGTTTTGAATGCTACACAATGAGCGTCCTGATCGTTAAGATAGCGTGATTGCACAGGCGGGGGAGGGGGCATATAACTTCTTACACCACCTTCAGAGAATGTGTCGTCTTGTTTAGTACCACTTCTACTCAGATGGACTTCATTGTATTCTAAAGGAGCCAAAGAGTGAACTTGGAAAATGACAAGGACATTCAGTGAGCAACGGCTTGAACATAACAAAATAATTTGAAATATGCGACGTAAAAATAACAAATATGGCACCAGTGTTTCCATTAAAGAAAATGTATCTTGAATTCCATTTCCTTCTTTGATAGTCAATCTGTTGGTTTGAAATTAATCAAAATAAAGTTCTGAAAAGGTTTTATCAGTCTAAACTAAATGTTCCCATGTAGTGTCACTTTCAAAGGAATGCTAAATAATATGGTAAATCAGTTTGTAAATCGTAGAATATCCTTTCAAAACCATTCCATTCATTTCGCAAGAAAATGGTATGAGAAATGACTAGACACGAGATCCAACTTTCCTTCCAATTCAGTGCTCAAGCCAGTGACTGCACAGGCCTCATAACATTTTTGCATACTTGGACCATTCCATTGTGGTAAATGTCACTGAAAGTTGATACATTTAGCCTTTGCTTCCTTTAAAACGCGACGGTCCTTGTTCATCAATAGCAATTAACCAGTTTTGACTAGACGCACAGAAAATCTGCAACATCACTGAGAGTTTCTGCGACTGAAAAAAAGTGGTGGAGACCGAGGTGTGCAACTTTTCTTTGTTAAACCATACGAAGGTAACAGACAATGAAGGCAAGTGAAACTGACTTATATTTAATTATAATGTACACATAATAAGCAAAAGGGAAATTAATGTAGTATAAAAAGACCACTTATCATAGGTGAGAGCTAAACCCACAATCTTCAAATTTTGTATGCAATTAAATTCTCTACCATTGAGCTACTGTTGCTGCTACTGCTCCGTCCGCTTTCTAATGCATTGACTTGTGTGCACAAGATTTAGCCTTGGGAGTGTTAGTCAGCACTATTACTACTGCAGCTGATGTGGAATAGCCATGTTCCACAAGCACCTCCATGGCCAATAGTTCTGAGACTAGATCCCCTTAGTCAGCGCCATTCATTACTACAGCAGTTGATGTGGAACAGCCATGTTCCACAAGCACCTCCATGGCCAATACTTCGGAGGCTAGATCCCCTTAGTCAGCGCCATTCATTACTATTGCAGTTGACGTCGAATAGCTATGTTCCACAAGCACCTCCATGGCCAATACTTCTGAGGCTAGATCCTCTTAGTCAGCGCCATTCATTACTACTGCAGTTGATGTGGAATAGCCATGTGCAAACAAGCACCTTCATGGCCAATACTTCTGAGGCTAGATCCCCTTGTACATGCACACAAATATACTCAAGAAAGCAGATGGAAGGATAGCAGTCACAGAAGTTGAGCAACACATACCAAATGCATGGCACGCTTTGCCTACTACCACTGCGGCGGATGTGGGACATTCTTCTATCCTGTTCAAACATGGCCATGAATGTTTCGAAGCTAGACATAGTAAACATATACAAATACCGTAGAAAGCCAGTGCAAGGAAGACCATCGCAGTAGCTCAATAGTAGAGCACCAGATCTGTAATGCAGATGTCTGTCTTGACTTCTACTCGTTGCAAGTTGTCTGCTCATTCACTTCCATTTTCCTTTTCCTTATTGTTTGTGCCTTTCAACCAAAAATAACTTAATTTCCCCATATGCTTTTCCTGGCTTCATTATCTGTTGCCTTCATGTGGCAGGGTGTGGAATCTTAAAATGTTGCATCACTATCCATCTGACATTTCTGTGTTTTTTCAGACTTAGCAAACCACGACTTCATAATGTCATAATGAATGACATTATGAATTGACTTCATAATGTCAAGGTGTCATAATGATGCCATCTTCTTCTTGAATTGTAGCGCCAAGTGACATAGCGACTAGAAGCAGACAGGACGAGCGCTATTAAAGCATTCACATTGACAAGAGCCCTGTGTACAAGACATTTAGTGCACGTCCTGTCTGCTTCCAGTCTCTGTATATGTCACTTCGCACTACAATTCAAGATCATGTTACCGTATCAACTCGCCCAACTTTCTATCTTTTTGCATTACATAGCAATACTATTTTTTTTCTACCTTAATAAATTTAACTCGCAACTTATACAGTAATGTGTCCCTTCAACAAATGTCAAATAGAGAAAAAGGTGTGACATAAGTTAACCAAAGCACGCACACAACACCCTTTTATCAAAAGCCAAGGCAAGTGTGGACCTTCAAATTAAATGTAGCTATTCTTGACCATTTTGAAAATTTGGAGGATGCTTAAGCTTCACCTTTAAGAGGGGAACGCAATAGCATTCAAAGGTCCTAGACTGCTCCTCACATTTCCCACCAACTGCAGCTTATGTAACCATAATGTTTACCGGGAAATGCTGGCGGTGAACACTATGCACAAAGGCGGGCTTTCTGGCCAAAACGTGGCCTCCTGCGTGGGTCGTGATGGATGGATGCTATGAGCATCCCCTTTGGAACGGGGCGGTGGGTTGCGCCACCAAGCTCTTGCTGTTATAGTGCCTAATGTCCTACCTAGGTTAAAACTCTCACAACCACATTTTCTGACTCCCTATTGTGAACTCTGATTTTGTATGTCTCCATTTTTTGTGATTTCCTTACTTCCACCAATCTTCGAATCGCCTCTTACTAATCTCTATTGCAGACATGTTTACTTTTCCCCTGCTCTCGCTGAACCCAAGGGCTTCAAGGAGGCCAGTGGTGCCTAAATCAACTGCTGGGAAGATGTCTTCACATTCTAATAAAACATGCTCTATCATTTCCCTAGCTTTACCACAGCAACACAGGCTCCTTCTTCCTTCTTGCATCTCGCTTTATAGGTGCGTGTTCTACGGCATCTTGATCTCGCTTCTAAAAGTAATGAGCTTCCCTTTGAGTTATCATGAATTGTTTCTTTCCTGATTTCATTTTTTCCTCTTATGTAGTAACTCACGGCAGGTTTATTTTCCATTGCCACCGCTCATGAGATTATTGCAACCTCTCTGACTTTCTGCTTGACATTCTTTGTTGCTGTGTTGCTCACCCTACAGGCTGCATACTTGCTGGTAAGCTTCCTAGTTCTTTTCCTCTGCTGTGAATCAATGTCTTTCCTGTGCAGATACCTCAACACTCTCCCAGCCCATTTAATTTCTTCCATATACCTCAGTCGTGTTTCATAATCAATTTTACTAAGAGCTTCAGTCGCTTCAAAATTTGCCCAGCCCATATCACCCTGCACAGCTTCATTTGTAGTCTTCCCGTGAGCGCCCAATGCGAGGCGACCCACTGACCTTTGGTTTCCGTCGAGTCCTGATTGTAACTCTGATTTAAAGCAAACAACCGCATTTCCAAAAGTAAGTCTTGGAACCATTACACCTTTCCACGTACCTTGGAGCACCTAGTACCTATTGTATCCCCATAGAGCTCTGTGCTTCATTATGGCTGCATTTCTCTTCCCCTTTACTGTTACTTTTTCCTCTGTTTCCAGATATCTATTGCCTTCATTTATCCATATACCAAGGTATTGATATTCTTTTACCCGAGGTATTTCCTGGCCCTGTATTGCCACTGTCCACTGTTTTCATTGAATACCATAACAACTGATTTTCTAACACTAAATTTCAAACCTAAATTGTTGCCTTCCTGTGCCCAGATATTAGCCAGACGTTGCAAATCACTTTGCTTGTTAGCTAGCAAGACAATGCCGTCCGCATAAAATAAGCCTGTAAGCTGCTGCTCTACGACTGTGCCCGCCCGTTTGTATAAGATTAAACCCGATATTACTTCCTTCTAGCACCCTCTCCATCCTCACCATGTACATCATAAACAGCAGTGGCGATAAAGGGCACCCCTGCCTCAGTCCCTTGTTGATATCAACTTTCTCCTCGCTCCTCATCCCCTTGCATTCAACGCAAACGGTATTTTCTAGGTAAATCTCTCTCAAAAGCCGTAGACAATCGTCACCTAAGCCTTCCCCTTCCAGAATATCCCCCAAATAGCTGCGGTCTATGTTGTCATACGCTCTCTTGTAATGTCTAAAAACGCCACATATAACGGTCTGCTTTCTACTCTTGATATTTCAATACATTGAGTAAGAACAAATAAATTATCAGCCAAATGCCTACCAATTCTGAAGCCATTCTAAAGTTCTCCCAAAATGCCATTACTCTCTGCCCATGCTTGCAGCTTTAATTTGATTGCCTGCATTACTAGCCTGTATATTACTGATATAATGGTCAACAGTCTATGCGAGGGAATAACTTTCTCCCCCTTACCTTTACAAATTAAATTTATGGAGGCAATTCATAGAGCGATAAATTGCGGAGGCGAGCGCCATCTGGAGATGCTTCAAGGAACCGGGCGTGCCTGTTCATGGCCTTTAATATTTGTGCGTGCCAACATGCACAAATCTCGAAGGCCATGGTCACTCTATGAATCCTAGAAATGCTGGAAAATGGGTTTGTGTGTGAGTTTCCACGTAACAGAACTACATTTTCTTGTATATTCAAACTACAATGTGACGATATCATGCGTGTAGGTTGTGTTTACGTCGCAATTTACCATTTTTCCGACGTATTCTACTTTGAGAAATTCAATTAGTTCAGTAACTCCTTTGCACTACAGGGAGGGCCTGTGTGGTTGGGTATGCGTGGTTCGGAATTATTTTTGACAAAATGACGGTCGACACGGGACGCCGGATTCTCTGTGACATGGGGCCCTTAATGCAATTGTGTCAATTCAGCAACCTACACAATTGGACACACACACAGAAAGAAAAAGTCAAACCTCATGCTTACAATAAGACAGCATTTAAAGCTGACTGCACATTCGAAGTCTCTGCAGCAGTGCTGAGCTACTTTACTGCTGGACAAGTTCATACATATCATGCAGGGTGACCGGAGACATGCACTGCCATGCTAGGAAGAAGCCTGTCGAACACTTGTAATTCCAATATTTCCTTTAGTATTAAGTATTACAAGCCATGGGTGCGTAACCCAGAAACCACAGCAACTAGCACTCCAACCGCAACAGCTGCATGCAGTCGGCAGCAATGAGTACCGAAACCGTACGGCAGCACACGACAACCTGATCTTTATTGAACACCCCAATCTTGGTCCAACCAAGTTAATAACTGGTTACAGAATGCTCTGTACATTTGTTTTACTGTCTCGTAAATGTGACAGTGTCTTTGAAGTTTCCTTCCATTTTACACTTCCACAGTGGTTCATGTAGCACTCTGCCTACATTACCAACAAGACTGGCAAGTCATAAATGACGAATAGCAACACAGGAATGGAAACGAGCTGAAGGAATCATTGCATTACTCCAGCATAATTGTATTCTCCCGTATTTAGTTTGCTAGGTCTATTTGCACCAAAACAGGCCTTACAGTATCATCTTCCAAGTCCATAAAGGGAACCTGAATGATTTTGTACAAATGTACCAAGTTGTTAGGGTAGGTCCTTCTGATCACTAAGTGACACACATAAGCCTTCCACGTAAAATGTGTAATTTATTATAAGGTTCTAAAAATGTGTACCACTACCGATTGCAGCGGTGTGGCTCCCCTGAGTTTTGAGCCACCCCATCCTGATTGACGCATTTGGCCCCGAACTGACGTCAGTCGGGCAAGTTATCTGACTGGCTACCCAGGTCACGTCATCTGAAATTTTTCCAAGTTTATGGTGAACAAATGCGGTTCATAATAGTTGGAATGTTCTTTAATTTGTTTGTATAAAAAATTTACAGAAATAGAACACACGACAACTTATCACTATGGACGTCAGACTGGAGTTTTGCAAAACACGTAGCGCCACCTGCCGGTGCGAAGAGGCAGTAATTGAGTAGTGCGAAGCCAGACTCCCTTGCTGAGTTGCCTATGCAGCTAGCAACTGAGAAACAACGATTTAACTTGATTTTGGTCCATATTGCGAGTGTTTTGCACATTTAACACCCAAATAGAGAGCTATGAATTTCTACGCTAGTCGGACGCGCCGCCTAACTGCCATTAAGCGCTTGCTGGCTCACTCTTCAGACTGATGGCGGAAACGACGGCAACCGCGATAGCTCCCCGCGCTACGAAGAAACACCGCAATCGGTGCAACTTTTGTGTTGTAAATTGCTATAAATGTGAAGGACGGAATAACAATGTTCAGTTTTGCCGATTTCCATCGCGATCGTATGAAGGGGAAAGGCGAGAGCGCTGGATACGAGCCGTTCAACCTGTTGGGTAATCGGATTACTTGCATTCCCCACAATACAGCGGCTCGTATGAGAAAGTGCGACAATTTTGTTCTTCTGCAATTGTGTTGCGTAGCCCTGATGGAGGACCGTGGTGACCAAGCGAAAACTCAAGAATCTGCAGCTGCCACTTCGTTGGTATCAGAAAAAAGAAAGTTGTGAACCATCCTGCTTATGTGCCATCGACATCTTCACCTTTTAACAGATGTCCGCCTCCACTTGACGCAACAAGTGGAACGGAGAGATTTGGCAGGTCAGCTTAACCAAACATTTTGGTTCGTTTATGAATTCAAAATCCCGTTGTAGAGCATCGTTGTATCACGAGTTCATTTCTGCTTTCGGTATTTTGTATGTCCTGCGCTGATACAACAAGCACGCCTCGCAATGTGCTGAGCCTGCTCGACTGCGTTTTTCAAATGTGAGCAGTAAAGTTGCTGTAGGAGCACTGGATGAGTAAATGCAAAGTAACGCACGTGCTTAAAGAAAAAAAATTTCGCATTTATTTACGTTTATTTGTGCGCGCTTGTTGCTCGAAGCGTCTGCGAAAAGTTCAAATTAAGGTACTGAGCGATGCTGTAGCTCCTGTGAGAAAGAAAGATGCAGCGCGTAGGCACTGTAGGAAGCTTACTTCCGTTATGATCACATGCTGTTTGCTGCCTTGGAAAAGCTTTTCTGTTTGCTGCCCTGGAAAAGTCTATAAAAGGATTTACCCTCTGTAAATAATTGCGAGACAAAACATTACGATAAAATACATAAAGATATAAGAGATACTTAAGTCTTGTGTTCAGGACATATTCAATGTGAACCAATTTGAGATGCTTAGATTTTTATGCTGATATCGAGATCAACCCTGATGGCATATGTAGCCTCATTAATTCACTCAAACTAACCACCTCAGCCGGGTGTGATGGAATTAACGCGAAAATACTAGTTAACACCAGTAACATTTCTAGCCAGATACTACATCTAATATTTACGCAATCCTTAAAGACTGAAAGCTTGCCCGACGACTGGAAAAAGACCCATGTCGTACCAATCTTCAAGACTGGCGACCGCTCCCGTGCTACAAATTATCGACCAATTTCTCTGACCAGCATTCCTTCTAAACTTCTAGAACATATAATCTCATCCAACCTAATGTCTCACCTGGAATCTATCAACTTCTTTTACCCTCACCAGCACGGCTTCAGAAAACTATTTTCATGCGAGACTCAACTCGCCGAGTTCACCCATGACATTCTACATTTCATGGACCTTCATTTGCAGATTGATGCCATTTTCTTGGATTACTCAAAAGCATTCGACCGCGTTTCCCACAATCACCTACTTCAAAAACTTGCATCTATCGGAATCCCAAATAGCTTGCTTACCTGGCTTGAACACTTCTTAAAAGGACGCACACAGTTTACCTCTGCAAATAACCATAATTCATCTCTTAGCAGCGTAACATCGGGTGTGCCACAGGGCGCTGGTTTATTGCCTCTACTTTTCCTCATCTACATCAATGACTTGCCTGCTAACATTAAGAACAAATTACGTCTTTTCGCGGATGACTGTGTCCTATATTCCCCAATCAAAGGCTCAATTGAAATCGCCGCTCTACAACAGGATCTCGATTCCATCGCAGTATGGTGCGAGAAATGGTACATGCCGCTTAACCTAACTAAATGCAAAGCTCTGTCATTCACCCGCAACCACAGCTTAACCAGTCACACCTACACAATAAATTCAGCTCCTATCAATCATGCCCCGTCTTACAAATATCTCGGCGTTCACATGACATCGACACTATCATGGGCAACTCACATTGACACCATCTGTTCTAATGCTTCACGCACCCTTGGATACTTAAAACGCAACCTAAAAGCCGCATCACCACAAATAAAAAAGCTAGCATATCTAACATTCGTACGTCCGCAGTTAGAATATGCGTCATCTATCTGGCACCCTTCCCAATCATATCTAACCTATGACATAGAAGCAATACAAAATCGCGCTGCTCGGTTTATAACTTCCAATTACTCTCGTGATACCAGCATAACCGCACTAAAACGTTCACTTGAACTACCATCACTTGCTTCCCGCCGGATCACCTCTCGTCTCTGCTTGCTTCACACCTTTTATTACCATCCACACTCCAGGCATTCCCTGCTAAATCCACGCTTACGTACATCCTCTCGCTTAAGCCACAGTCGTCCCATAGCAAACATTAACACCCGATCATCTGCCATGAACACTTCATTCTTTCCCGACGCTATAACCCTTTGGAACCATCTTCCAGAAGATATCGTGACATGCACTGACCGTAAAACGTTCCGAGAAATGTTAAAATAACCGCACTGCTTAATTGCCGATTCCACCAACCCTTACTCTAACACGATGTTCCCTTCTTTTTCACAATTGTTCCCGAGTTGTATTTGTTTATTGTTGTTCTTTACTGTTCTGTACATTTCTTCTAACATTGTTACAAGGATTAAAGCCCTCCCTTATGTAATGCCTCCGGGCCTTTAAGGTGAAATAAATGAAATGAAATGAAATGAAATATGCCTAGACAAACCTGATGCTCTCTGTACTTGCGAGTTGCAGCACGCCGAAACAACACTTGAGACTTTATTTTATATTGTACACGTACTTCGCCCTGCTGAGCTTCCTTTCCGTAGCGTGGATGGGCGGAAGAAGCTTTCCAGGTCCTTGATTTTTAGGAAAATGTACCTCAACACAAACGAAAGAGAAGGGTCCATCGTGGCCTATGCACCTTCGCTTGCGGACAGCTCTCCTTGCACTACTCAGTTCGCGCCAAGGCTCCGATGGGGGCGCTGGTGACGGGTTTTTCCACAGCGCCACCTGGGCAGAGTCTCAGGTCTATAGTCAAGCACTTCCAGCATACAGAAACTGTCTGCTTGTGTTACAATGTGCTTCGGCTTGATGTGAGCCGTGCAGTCAATGTTGGTTTCAAGCTTTCTTTTCATGAGCCCCATAGTTCACCATTGTTGCGTTGTGCAAATGTAGCAATTAGCAATATGCCAAGCAGTGACATCGTGTCCCTCAGGCAGCAGACAGGCGAAGTGGCTGCAGCGCACCAGGCTGTCAGTGTCCAATCAGCACCAGGATCGATGCATCTGCTATTGTCACTTAAAGCCAGAGGATTACTACCATAACAGAGGGCTTTACCATGTCTTGTATTAGGGTAGACACAAGCGCAAGCGGACTGACCGTTTTACTGGATGAGCAGAAGCGCAAACGTGAATGACCTGCACGGTACAGCGACCTGCTGGCACAGAGCTCAACCAGACAAACACAGAGCTAATATAGCAGTAACCAAGTGTATTCTACTTTGCTGGTAGCGTAAATTTTCAGCAGAAGCACAATTGTGAACCTATTGTCTTTTGAAATGTTTAAAATATCTTACGCTTGGCCACAGAAATGTGCAGATACGCTTTTCTTTGTAGTGAGCAGAAAAATAGCACTGCCTTCGCCTTCAATGAGTTGGCTTGGCTCATCTATCGACAGAACGACGACGACGGGGGCCAGCCAGTTATGATATGGGCTTGTACTTGGGGCAAAACGCAGTACAAATGTAAGAAATGTTTGTACAGTAATGGAGACTTATTGCAGCAGCTTTTTATTTTCAAAAGTGGTTGAAAAGGTTAAAATGTAGGTGGTTAACAACAGTTACAGTCACTGCTGTGAAAGCTCAAAGATTGGCGGCTTTGATAATTTGCGAGGAGGGCTATCGACATCACTCTCACTTCTCAGCAGTGTTGGAGGAGGGACCGCTACCTTTTTAGAGGCTGCTCAGATCAAAAAAATTGTGCTTACTAAATATACAAGCGCTTTTGGAAGTAACCGCTGCAGATGTAAACACTACCGAGGGTTGGCTTTGCGATGCGCCATAAAACACTAGGTCCTTAAAAATCGGTTGTCAGTCCCTTTAAAGTCGGGGAGGGGGAGAGGCAGCAAAGTCGGCAAACTGGAATCACGGAGGTGGGAAAGCGCATTCTCCCACACATTAGTGGCAAAGATTCCTTGACTGATAGTTCGCGACTAATTTCAAGGAGCGTATTCTTTCTTCCGTGAAATTTTCATTAAAAATGCTGCAACCTAAATACGGGTACTGCATTCTGCTATTCCGGTTACGACTACATTCACACACAAACACGCGCATACACGAGCGCACGAGCTGTGCACCTCGAGCACAGAAACTTAGCTCAATGCATGTGCGTTCGCCGCGAATCGTATTTATACGGCTTCGAGTGGACACAAGACGGTCGCTAACTTTTCTTTCAACAATTACGCTTGAGAAAGAAAGCCAGTGAAACGTTATAAGATCTCCCGTCGCTACTGTGGACATGATCACAAAAGCGAAAGCAGACAAACTGGAAAACTACGCACAATCAAACGTGGCCAGGCAAGGGAAGCAAGGTCCCTTGCTGCAAAATACAGGAATGCAAGCTTACCTTACTTCGCGATTTGTATCCGGGATCCACGAGTTGCTTCTGTCGACACGACGGTACGCAACAGTATTTTCCCATGGTCAAAAATGGTGCGAATGCGCGAAGCGACATTCAACGTCAACTTCCTCGCATGGTGGTTTCTAACGGCTGCGTAATGGCGGATCCCATGTCGGTTTCCTTCGAGATTCGGCAGGTGGCGCGAACTGTTGAACAGGCCTCTCACCGACTCCAGGAGGGGGTGTTACGCTGGCACAGGCGCACGGTTTTACGGACGAGACGAACGCTGTAGTGATAGTAACTAAGCGACGACTCTCTGAATGGTGGGTGGCAATACGGCGCCACTAGACTCGGACTGACTATGTCACACTCTTGTGGGCACAGTACTCCCGCGCTGTGATGTATATGTTGTGTGTGGTGCAACGTTTTCTTCTCTTTTTATTCCGGCTAGGACACACTGGTGTGACCGCCCGATACAAAGAGCACAGCCACAGTATCTAGCTATCTATCTATCGAGAAGCTACTGTATACAGAAAGAAAACCTCTACAGTAAATCTAGATTAACAGTTTGGCGACATGTACAACTCGCTTCAAAAGGTAGTACGATCGTATAATCATCTATCCATAGTTCGGGAAAAAGAAAAACACAGATAAACTAAACAGACATACTTAAATACATCTGGCGCAGTTCATACCGCCTCGTTTGTGGTAGAGGCTGACACAAAAATCAAAGCCATTACAGCGCCCTACTCTTACGAAAACATCTACTGCACACGCACTGGCCATGAACGCGGCTGGGTGATTTCGATCAGCACAACTCACTCGTCTTGCTTCGGCGCACCGGCATCCTTCCGAAAGGGGTCAACAGACTTCAACTTTTTATGTCGACGACTCTTGGGTATTTTGCGCCCCATTTCGCAGAACACACGAATTACGCAGTTCAGTGAGGTAAGGCGAGAATCGCCGATACCACGTGGAAGTGCCCGCGTTGATTTAACAAGCGTGCTGCTCTGCAACTAAATGTAAACAACAAGCCGAGGCGCAGCGTCGCATTTGGTCAGGTGCGACTAATTGAACCCGAATTTGTAGACAAGCACTTAAGAAAACAAGTAAACAAAGCGTAATTCTTATTCATAAAATGACGTAGTTGCTATTTGCCTGACTACGAGTAAACACTACGACGGCATGGTCACATGATATACGGCATGCCCGTCGTCTGCTACCATGGCGACTGCGTGCGTACGGAGAACACACACACCCACGAAGGCTGTGTATCGTGCTTTCCAAAGTAAACGTACGCGAGCAGTTGGCCCCACAGAAAAGTACGCAGTGAACGAGAACGTCGAACACACTTCTGTGTGACTCAGCGAGAACCTCAATTATGGTGAGTGAGTGCGTCGGCTGCTTTGTTTCGTGGAATATGTGTGCGGCGGTGCGGTACGTGGAATTCGCGTGATTATGTTCTGAGAACGCTGTCGAACGTTATTGGTTACTCCTGCTCAGTTTACGAAAAAAAAATATGTTGGCGAAAAGTTGGCTAAATGTTCACGAGTCACATACTATGCTTGCAGTTTTGATTTACATTGCAACACGTATATACAGCTGACCTTCATTTTTATTCGAACAACTTCATCATCATTATCAGCCTAGTTACGCCCACTGCAGGGCAAAGGCCTCTCCCATACTTCTCCAACTACCCCGGTCATGTACTAATTGTGGCCATGTTGGCCCTGCAAACGTCTTAATGTCATCCGCCCACCTAACTTTTTGCCGCCCCCTGCTACGCTTCCCTTCCCTTGGAATCCAGTCCGTAACCCTTCATGACCATCGGTTATCTTCCCTCCTCATTACATGTCCGGCCCATGCCCATTTCTTTTTCTTGATTTCAACTAAGATGTCATTTACCCGCGTTTGTTGTCTCACCCAATCTGCTCTTTTCTTATCCCTTAACGTTACACCCATCATTCTTCTTTCCATAGCTCGTTGCGTCGTCCTCAATTTCAGCAGAACCCTTTTCGTAAGCCTCCAGGTTTCTGCCCCATATGTGAGTACTGGTAACACACAGCTGTTATACGCTTTCCTTTTGAGGGATAGTGGCAACCTGCTGTTCATGATTTGAGAATGCCTGCCAAACGCACCCCAGCCCATTCTTATTCTTCTGGTTATTTCAGTCTCATGATCCGGATCCGTGGTCACTACCTGCCCTAAGTAGATGTATTCCCTTACCACTTACAGTGCCTCGCTACCTATCGTAAACTGCTGTTCTCTTCCGAGACTGTTAAACAATACTTTAGTTTTCTGCAGATTAATTTTCAGACCCACCCTTCTGCTTTGCCTCTCCAGGTCAGTGAGCATGCATTGCAATTCGGTCTCCTGAGTTACTAAGCAAGGCAATATCATCAGCGAATCGCAAGTTGCTAAGGTATTCTCCATCAACTTTTATCCCCAATTCTTCCCACTCCAGGTCTCTGAATACCTCCTGTAAACATGCTGTGAATAGCATTGGAGAGATCGTATCTCCCTGTCTGACGCCTTTCTTTATTGGGATTTTGTTGCTTTCTTTGTGGAGGACTACGGTGGCTGTGGAGCCGCTATAGATATCTTCCAGTATTTTTACATATGGCTCATCTACACCCTGATTCCGTAATGCCTCCATGACTGCTGAGGTTTCGACTGAATCAAACGCTTTCTCGTAATCAATGAAAGCTATATATAAGGGTTGGTTATATTCTGCACATTTCTCTATCACTTGATTGATAGTGTGAATATGGTCTATTGTTGAGTAGCCTTTACGGAATCCTGCCTGGTCCTTTGGTTGACAGAAGTCTAAGGTGTTCCTGATTCTATTTGCGATTACCTTAGTAAATACTTTGTAGGCAACGGACAGTAAGCTGATCGGTCTATAATTTTTCAAGTCCTTGGCGTCCCCTTTCTTAAGGATTAGGATTATGTTAGCGTTCTTCCAAGATTCCGGTACGCTCGAGGTTATGAGGCATTGCGTATACAGGGTGGCCAGTTTCTCTAGAACAATCTGACCACCATCCTTCAACAAATCTGCTGTTACCTGATCCTCACCAGCTGCCTTCCCCATTTGCATAGCTCCTAAGGCTTTCTTTACTTCTTCTGGCGTTACCTGTGGGATTTCGAATTCCTCTTGGCTATTCTCTCTTCCAATATCGTCGTGGGTGCCACTGGTACTGTATAAATCTCTATAGAACTCCTCAGCCACTTGAACTATCTCATCCATATTAGTAACGATATTGCCGGCTTTGTCTCTTAACGCACACATCTGATTCTTGCCTATTCCTAGTTTCTTCTTCACTGTTTTTAGGCTTCCTCCGTTCCTAAGAGCCTGTTCAATTCTATCCATATTATAGTTCCTGATGTCCGCAGTCTTACGCTTGTTGATTAGCTTAGAAAGTACTGCCAGTTCTATTCTAGCTGTAGGGTTAGAGGCTTTCATACATTGGCGTTTCTTGATCAGATCTTTCGTCTCCTGCGATAGCTTACTGGTTTCCTGTCTAACGGCGTTACCACCGACTTCTATTGCGCACTCCTTAATGATGCCCATGAGATTGTCGTTCATTGCTTCAACACTAAGGTCCCCTTCCTGAGTTAAAGCCGAATACCTGTTCTGTAGCTTGATCCGGAATTCCTCGAGTCCTAGTTTCCCTCTTACCGCTAACTCATTGATTGGCTTCTTGTGTACCAGTTTCTTCCGTTCCCTCCTCAAGTCTAGGTTAATTCGAGTTCTTACCATCCTATGGTCACTGCAGCGTACCTTGCCGAGCACGTCTACATCTTGTATGATGCCAGGGTTCGCGCAGAGTATGAAGTCGATTTCATTTCTAGTCTCACCATTCGGGCGCCTCCACGTCCACTTTCGTCTAACCCGCTTGCGGAAAAATGTATTCATTATCCGCATATTATTCTGTTCTGCAAACTCTACTAATAACTCTCCTCTGCTATTCCTAGAGCCTATGCCATATTCCCCCCCAGACTTGTCTCCAGCCTGCTTCTTGCCTACCCTGGCATTGAAGTCGCCCATCAGTATAGTGCATTTTGTTTTGACTTTACCCATCGCCGATTCCACGTCTTCATAAAAGCTTTCGACTTCCTGGTCATCATGACTGCATGTAGGGCCATAGACTTGTACCACCTTCAATTTGTACCTCTTATTAAGTTTCACAACAAAACCTGCCACCCTCTCGTTAATGCTATAGAATTCCTGTATGTTACCAGCTATTTCCTTATTAATCAGGAATCCGACTCCTAGTTCTCGTCTCTCCGCTAAGCCCCGGTAGCGCAGTACGTGCCCGCTTTTTGGCACTGTATATGCTTCTTTTGTCCTCCTAACCTCACTGAGCCCTATTATATCCCATTTACTACCCTCTAATTCCTCCAATAACACTGCTAGACTCGCCTCACTAGATAACGTTCTAACGTTAAACGTTGCCAGGTTCAGATTCCATTGGCGGCCTGTCCGGAGCCAGGTATTCTTAGCACCCTCTGCAGCGTCACAGATCTGACCGCCGCCGTGGTCAGTTGCTTCGCGGCTGCTGGGGACTGAGGGCCGGGGTTTGATTGTTGTATTCATATAGGAGGTTGTGGCCAAGTACTGCACCAGGGTGGCCAATCCTGCTCTGGTGAGAGAGTGCGTTACCGGTTCTGGTCACCGGGATCAGGCCGCACTCCAGGCCTGTTTGTGCAATTTTCTCAACACACGGTTTTTTTTTTTATTTTCCGGTGGAGAATTGCGCGGCACCGGGATTTGAACCACGGTCCTCTTGCACGGGAGGCGGATACTCTACCGCCCCCGCAGGAGTTAAAAAATTAAATTATGGGGTTTTACTTGACAAAACCAGTTTCTGATTATGAGGCACGCCGTAGTGGAGGACTCCGGAAATTTTGACCACCTGGGGTTTTTTGACGTGCACCTAATTCTAAGTACACGGGTGTTTTCGCATTTCGCCCCCATCGGAATGCGGCCGCCGTGGCCGGGATTCGATCCCGTGACCTCGTGCTCAGCAGTCTAACACCATAGCCACTGAGCAACCACGGCGGGTCCCGCAGGAGTTGTGCGCCTCATTTCACCTACAGTGGTGCCCTGTTTGATCAGTCAAGGTGGACCAATCTGAGCTCGGTTATACCGCACGGATGGCACTCGGCTGGAGAACCTGGTATTTATGACCTGCACATGTGTGGCCATATATAATTGAGCATATATATCTTTTCTTTTTGAAGGAGGGTTCCCGTACAGTGATAAAATAAAGGAAAAAACTTTAAAAAGAAAAAACAGAAAAAAAATTTGGGGAAAAAAAGAAACATAAGAGGTGATTTGAACTCGTGACACTTGGATGTTGCCCGGAAAGATAGCTCAGTCGGTTGGTTCGTCAGGCCCCAGGTTACTTTCAAGCGCCATAACTCCTGCTCCGAGCCTCATACTTACTTGGAAAGGGACTGATGTTGTCCGCGATGGTGGATTTGGAAGTGGTTGGAAGGTATATTTTCTTGGAGAAATGGCCGCCCGAGGAGAAGAGCGAACTTGAGCGGCTTTAGAGACTAGGAAAACTGCCTTAAAATAAAACTGCCCGAGAGAAGAAGGAAGGAAAGGAAAGCAAAATTGCAGCGCCGTGGTTTTAAAGCGCACCCGTGCTAGAGAAACGAAAGGTGATAAAAGCTTGCGTGGCCATGATACGCACAGGACAAACTGCCTTAAAATATTTAGACTTGAGGGAAAGCTTCGTTAACAAACTATAACACGGCAATCAGCACTCGAATACGACGAGAGAAATTATTGAGACGTGGAAAACTCCCTTGAAATAAATATGGTTTGCGAGACAAATGCGTGTAAGTATTGAACCTCTTAAAAGATGAGGGGAAATTTGTGCTCACCGAGAGGTCACCGTCCCTTACTGAGACGTGGAGGGCTTTGCGGCCGGAAACAAAGCCCCCCATTACCGTCGGCCAAAAGCAGAAAACGTGTTTTTCCGATCGCTCAAGGTTGCGCGTACATAGTGTAACTCTAGCGTCTAGGAAAAGCTTAAACAGGTGCGAGGGCGGCACGCATAGCGTGGGAAGCTAGCCGCCAGAATAACTATCTCAGGGACTGCTGCTGACGAGAGCGAAATACCTTCGTGTAATTATAATAACCCTAATAGGACTATTTTCGAAAAAGAAAGGAAACGGCCCAGAGAACTATGAGAACTATGACTGATAATTTTCTCTATATATATATATATATATATATATATATATATATATATATATATATATATCTCATCTATGGGAGCGCATGCACGCGCTGTTGCTTTGTCTCTGCGTGTAGTAGTTAAGAGAGCCAGTTTAAGGGCGGAGAAGAAGGAAGGAAAGTCTCTGAAGCGAAATTTGCAGCGCCGTGGTTTTAAAGCGGACCCGGGGTAGAGAAACGGAAGGCGATATAAGCGTGCGTGGCCATGATACGCACACGACAAACTGCCTTAAAATATTTAGACGTGAGGGAAAGCTTCGTTAACAAACGATAGCACAGCAATCAGCACTTGAATATAATTATAACCCTAATAATAACTGTAAATATTCATCTCATCTATGGGATCTAATGCGCGCGCTGTTGCTTTGTCTCTGCATGTAGTAGTTAAGAGAGCCAGTTTAAAGGCGGAGAAGGAAGGAAAGGAAAGCAAAATTGCGACGCCGTGGTTTTAAAGCGCACCCGTGGTAGAGAAACGGAAGGCGATATAAGCGTGCGTGGCTATGATACGCACATTGACATTAACTGCCTTAACATATTTAGACTTGAGGGAAAGCTTCGTTAACAACGATAGCACAGCAATTGTAAATATTCATCTCATCTATGGGATCTAAGGCGGAGAAGAAGGAAGGAAAGGAAAGCAAAATTGCAGCGCCATGAACAACATGCCCAGACCCAATTCCGATTTTTCTCTCCAAACGCATGTAACATGCAAGAATGATTTTATTATACAATTGTGGGACCGGTTGCTGTACTTGTTCCATTTGCCAGAGAAAGTAAATTACAGTGACTCATTAGCGGAACTTTCATTTATAAGGCCTGGAATTTCTTACGAAAATTTTTGAAATCCGGCAAGAAAAGTGGAAATATTGGTGAAGCGGACGTTCCCTTTTAGATACGCCCCAGCTTAATTTGTCATCTTTGTTTGCCCCGTTCGTTGATAAACAAAGAAATACAGTCTAATTTACATTATTTAACATATGGTACCTGGTCTACTGAGGAGAGAGAGAGAGAGACAAAAGGGAACGAAAGACAGGGAGATTAGCCACTGTGTAAGTATACCGGCTGGCTTCCCTGTGTTGACGAAAGGGGTAAAGTGAATGAAAGGCGAAAGAATAAAAAAATGAATTGAGGAACATTGACACTATAACGCGATGATACGATGATGAGCTTGTATTTGATAGTATTATAGTAGAATTTATTTATAGGAATGCAGTGGCATCAACTGCTACCAATTATCTAGTGCACAATGACAATTGCAGCGATGAAAGAATTTTACAAACAGTTGCACGTCACCACAGGGCACCACAGTGTTGTGTTCGTTGAAGGAGACACGTGTGGAAATACACCCGGGGTGTCATTACAGGACAAATCAACCGTAATTTTCTCGGCCTTCACACATACAGGCGAAAAAATTCCTCCACGTTTGTTAAAATTCAATACCCACTCTTCAGGTTTATTTTCGTTCTGAAAATTCTTAGCGAGAATTTATCGTTACTGCACAGCAGGCTTAGAAGACACCAATGAAAATTTTTTTTAGAGGCATGTCGCATGGTCCAGTCGCTCAGATGGCGTGCATAGCAAGGCAATGAAGTGGTGTGACTGTCAAAATAGCCAGTTTTTCAAATACTTCAAGACTTGGAGGGCTTCTGGCACCGGCAATAATGAGTAAATTGCTATTTTGATGGAACGTAGAAAATTCCAGACGGCCGAAATTAAACATTGAATGGCAGGGCATAAACTATCCCTTGAGTGAAGGGGGGTTGAGGAAGGCCTATAGGGCAGCGACCACTATAGCGCGCACACACACACACAGCCTTATATATATATATATATATATATATATATATATATATATATATATATATATATATATATATGTATGTATGTATGTATATATATATATATGTATATATATATATATATATATATATATTTATATAAATATATATGTAGTTGAAGCAACGAAGGGGCACACTTACGAAAAATGCACGTTTAATGGTTGAAGGTTTCGGCCGTGGCACGGCCTTCGTCAGGCTATATATATATATATATATATATATATATATATATATATATATATATATATATATATATATATATATATATATATATCTGTGTGAGTGTGTGTGTGTGTGTGTGTGTGTGGAGCGTCTTGCAATTCGGCTCAGAGGACTGTCTCGACATCCCGAATTCACCATTAATGTTGGTCACGTGATAAATGGCGTCGTCGTTGTATTGACCATGTGAAGGGGGCTTTCCGCAAGGAAACTGCTGAAGAAGGAGAATCAGTCACAAATCTTCAGACTCTGACGAAGTCTAAACTTGGAGTCGAAAGCGATAGTGATATTACACACAAAGACAAGTACAAAAAGAAGGAAACACATATTTCATTTCATTTTATTACCTTAAAGACCTCTTGATAGGGGTATTACATAAGGGGTGGGAATACATTAGTACATAATTTGCATAATACATAACTGAACACGCAAATAACAACAAAAAACTGCATGTGCTAAAGTGTTACATACGTCAGCGTAAATACATAGACCTAAGTAATACAAACTAAAGTTTCACGAGCATGTAAGCCTGGTAACACAAGTCATTTTCATTGTATAAAGTGCGCAGTGACACTCTCCATGAACGTACAAGGGCAAATGATGGCAGAGATTTGGTGGGGCAGATTGTTCCAATCTGTAGCGGCATGGCAAAAGAATGAGGCGGAAAAAGTAACAGTGCGCATGCGAGGGCGGCCCACTTGAAAAGTGTGGCGTGTACGATGAGATGTTCGGGCTGCGGGGAGGAGGTAGGGTGGTTGATTAGGCGAGCTGTGATAAAACTTAGGGAAAAGTGAAAGGGTTCCAGTGCGCCGGCGCGTACAAAGGGGAAGTAAATTCAATTGTTTCTTTAAGTAAGATATGCTCACGTCATATGAATAATTAGAATGGATGAACCTTGCGGCGCGGTTTTGAACGGCTTCGAGTGCGTTAATGAGATATGTTTGGTGCGGATTCCATATGGCGGATGCATATTCCAGTTTCGGTCGGACTATTGACTGGTAGGCCAGTAGTTTAACAGGTTTGGGGGCGCGTTTTAGATGACGCTTGAGAAAACCCAGTGATTTGTTAGCAGATGAAATGATGTTACTGACGTGTGTTCGCCAGGATAAGTCGTTAGATATAGTAACACCTAGGTACTTGTAAGACTGCGGAGCACACACGGGAATGTTATTAATTGTGTATTGGTAAGGAAATGGGTCGCGCCGACGAGAAAATACCATCAAGTTGCATTTCTTAGGATTAAGTTCCATTAACCACCGGTCGCACCATTGCTGTAAATAGTTAATGTCCTCCTGAAGTAGGTCTTGATTAGATGTGCTAGTAATTGTTCGACAAATGACGCAGTCATCTGCGAACAAACGAACGTTGCAAGACACGTGCAGGGGTAGGTCATTAATGTATATTATGAAGAGTAGGTGTCCAAGAACAGATCCTTGCGGTACACCGGAAGTCATTGCTAGGTGGTTAGATGCGCGGTTGTTAACTGTAACGAACTGAGATCGGTTTGTCAAGAACGCTTCAATCCATCACAATATGACGGGGTGAAGGTTCGCAAGAGAAAGTTTTAGTAGTAGACGTTGGGCTGTGAAGACTGTAGAATAACACTCCTTGTGATATTGGGTTTGTTGCGTGCCCTATACTGGGCCGTCCGACATTACTAAGTGTGATTCTACTACAAGACAGTCGGTTTCGTCACAACTCTCACAGGGCACGGAAGTCATGTTTGGGACGTTTATATTTACTTTACTTTGCTGGTGCTCATAAAACCAACTTTAAGCTGTGCGGTGAAACCAACTTTCTCTAGGAATAAACAAATTTTAATGGGTGTTCTGCAAATAAATGCATATAATATCTTCAATGTACATTTCGGTCCTTCATTATTGTGCCGATTTCAAGCAGGTAGAATAAATTGGCACTTTGGAAACGTCGCTTCAAATGTAAGTCTGCAGGTAAAGGATTAAAGATGTGTGAATACAAAGAAATTAGTGTAGGTGCCACTCAGAACATTAGTGGCCTTGCTTCGTTGACAACCTCAGACACTACAACACTACGCTTACCTACAAAAGTGCACAAAATACACGCGTCTTTGATAAAACACTACAGTCGTAATGCACAGCTAAATGGATGAGAATTAACTGGTAACCTATAAAGAAACCAGTTGTGAACCTGCACCAATTCAGGAGCAGTTAGCTTCACGCTCAGGTGGATCGTGAGACAGTACGCTCTCCCAAGAATCATAGTCGAACGGGGGTGGTGACTGTCATGAACAACGCCTCAGGGAAATGCATGCAGCAGTATGACAATACCTGCTTCCTTGTTATTGCTCATGTCACACCAACCGATACATCGGGATTAAATAATTAATAAAAAATTGGAGAGATAGAATTGCCCATATAAGGCACTAATCGTAATAAATCACCTCCAGCGCTTGTCGAATGGGTGCCGCAGGGCTACAGCCTGCGGAGGAGAGAGCGATCTCCTCCTTAAAAGGCCCCTCACCAGGGCCCCTAGCAAATTTTAGTTATATGCTGGAAGTTGTTACGTGTCTTCTAGGAGCGTCCCGCCGCAAAAGGTTTCAAATCGGCTCAATAATAGGCGAAATATAAATGCGAACCCATGATTTCAGGAGAGCTCCACTGCCAAGCAAACAAACAAACAAAGACACCAAAGAAAACGCAGGGAAAATTACTTGTACTTACCTGCACATTCTACCTGAAGGCATCAATGTTGCGGGATTCGAGACCCTTGGAGGTCGTGATCTTTCTGGGTGAAGGCGACTGGTCAATAAACTCGCACATGTTACCTGAAGGCATCAGTGTTGCCGGATTTGAGATCCTTGGAGTTCGTGATCTTTCTGGGTGAAGGCAACTGGTGAATAAACCCGCACATGCTAAATTATGGGGTTTTACGTGCCAAAACCACTTTCTGATTATGAAGCACGCCATAGTCGAGGACTCCGGAAATTTAGACCGCCTGGGGTTCTTTAACGTGCACCTAAATCTAAGTACACGGGTATTTTCGCATTTCGCCCACATCGAAAGGCGGCCGCCGTGGCCGGGATTCGGTCCCGCGACCTCGTGCTCAGCAGCCCAACACAATAGCCACTGAGCAACCACGGCAGGTAAACGAGCACATGCTACCTGAAGCAATCAATGTTGCTGGATTCGAGACCCTTTGTGTCCGTGATCTTTCTGGGCGAAGACAGCTGGTCAATAAATCCGCACATTCTACCTGAAGACGTCAATGTTGTCGGATTCGAGACTCTTGAAGTACGTGATCTTTCTGGGTGAAGGCAGCTGGTCAATAAATACGCACATGCTACCTGAAGGCATCAATGTTGCCGGATTCGAGACCCTTGGAGTCCGTGATCTTTCTTGGCGAAGACAGCTGGTCAATAAACCCGCACATGCTACCTGAAGGCATCAATGTTGCCGGATTCGAGACCTACTGGAGTCCGTGATCTTTCTGGGCGAAGGCAACTGGTCAATAAACCCGCACATGCTACCTGAAGCAATCAATGTTGCTGGATTCGAGACCTACTGGAGTCCGTGATCTTTCTGGGCGAAGGCAACTGGTCAATAAATCCGCACATTCTACCTGAAGACGTCTATGTTGTCGGATTCGAGACTCTTGAAGTACGTGATCTTTCTGGGTGAAGGCAACTGGTCAATAAACCCGCACATGCTACCTGAAGGCATCAATGTTGCCGGATTCGAGACCTACTGGAGTCCGTGATCTTTCTGGGCGAAGGCAACTGGTCAATACACCCGCACATGCTACCTGAAGCAATCAATGTTGCTGGATTCGAGACCCTTTGTGTCCGTGAGCTTTCTGGGTGAAGACAGCTGGTCAATAAATCCGCACATTCTACCTGAAGACGTCAATGTTGTCGGATTCGAGACTCTTGAAGTACGTGATCTTTCTGGGTGAAGGCAACTGGTCAATAAACCCGCACATGCTACCTGAAGGCATCAATGTTGCCGGATTCGAGACCTACTGGAGTCCGTGATCTTTCTGGGCGAAGGCAACTGGTCAATAAACCCGCACATTCTACCTGAAGCAATCAATGTTGCTGGATTCGAGACCCTTTGTGTCCGTGATCTTTCTGGGCGAAGACAGCTGGTCAATAAATCCGCACATTCTACCTGAAGACGTCAATGTTGTCGGATTCGAGACTCTTGAAGTACGTGATCTTTCTGGGTGAAGGCAGCTGGTCAATAAATCCGCACATGCTACCTGAAGGCATCAATGTTGCCGGATTCGAGACCCTTGGAGTCCGTGATCTTTCTTGGCGAAGACAGCTGGCCAATAAAACCGCACATGCTACCTGAAGGCATCAATGTTGCCGGATTCGAGACCTACTGGAGTCCGTGATCTTTCTGGGCGAAGGCAACTGGTCAATAAACCCGCACATGCTACCTGAAGCAATCAATGTTGCTGGATTCGAGACCCTTTGTGTCCGTGATCTTTCTGGGCGAAGATAGCTGGTCAATAAATCCACACATTCTACCTGAAGACGTCAATGTTGTCGGATTCGAGACTCTTGAAGTACGTGATCTTTCTGGGTGAAGGCAACTGGTCAATAAACCCGCACATGCTACCTGAAGGCATCAATGTTGCCTTATTCGAGACCCTCGTTATTACCTAGTTATAATCAGTGTATGTAGGCAGTGAAGCTCGCCTCCCAAAATCATGGATTCGCTGCACTGAAATAATTCTATCTTGGCTATTACTGGACCAATTTGAAAAATTCGTTCGGCAGAATGCTCCCTAGCGGGCGCGTAACAACTTCCAGCGTATAACCAAAATTTTCTATGTGGCCTGGTGAGGGGCCCTTTTAATCAGAAAAAGAAATTGCCAATTATAGTGCGTATAACTTTTAAAATGTTTTGCATGAGTGATATCAGCGTTCGCTATAAGTTCGGTTGCTACTTTGGTGCAAATATTTTTTGCTTATAAACTGCATGAAACGTGCCTTTCAACTATGTAATTCTTCCTGGCAAACACGTCATGATATTCCATGTGCAATGGCTGAGTGGCTCGTCTGGCATACACCAAGCGCATGCCGTTAGAGCGTGCGTCTCCTGGCAATGAAACGCAGACCGTGACCGTTTCTCTGCCATCTGCGTTGCAGACGAAACCAGCTTTATCGTCTGCATCCTAGACCTGGATGCTTGGGCGCACGTCTGAGAAAAGCCGGTGCTGACACAAAAATTAAAAAAATAATAATAATTCACAATCACAAAGTAATTCCTTGTTGTAACTTCTCACATGCATACCAGGCCTGTGGAGTTATCTAACGATGTATCACATATATTTTTATGCTAACCAGCAAAACGACTTTTTAAACCTTGAACACGAAGCTTCTTGTGAAAATTAGAACATCACCGGTTTCTTTTTCCAGGTGATCTGCTGAATCTTCAACACGTCAAATATGTTTAGGCTATGCTGTGGTAACAGGACTACCAATCTATATTTAATTTGTGTCTTCTAGATTTTCCTAGGTTCCAACAAAAATGTTCTAACTTGGAAATTTTACTCGCTTTTTCCTGTGCCAGGAGCCTTCGAAGTATTCAAACATTAAAAAAAAAATTGGCAGTCACACCGCTTCATTTTTTTGCCATATATACCATCTGGACTACTGGATCATACAAGGGCTTAAAAAACTGTTGAATTGTGCTTTTCATCTACCCTGGACAAGAAAAATAAATTTTGCCAAAATGCTAGAAAATATCTGACAAGAAAATTAAACGCGCTGAAAGAGTTCTCAATTTGAAGAAACCTGTGGAAATATTTCTGAGCTATATCTGTGACGGTCGAAAAAAAATGCTGGCTCATTTGGCGTGGAGGGACCCATGTGTGACACTGGTTATTTAATATGTGGCAAGCACACTCCTACATAGGCTATAGGCTCCCGTGCGTTAACTTGGGAGCTGGTGTTTCTGCGTAACAACCGCATCTTTTTGGCTTTAAAACCATTCGGAGCAGTCCTCACTTTCACTGGCTCCTTTCCCACCCATTATCTGATAAGGGCAGTTATCGCTTGTATAATTTACGTTCGCATTGAAACGAAACTTCACAATTTTGAATAGTTAATTCTCGGATCGAATACGAGCAGAATAGCAAATATTATTCTATTCGTATTCAATACTTCGAATGTTGGTTCACCCCTAGAAAAAGTTTAGAAGCACAGCTCTCCGTCGCAGAAGTGAGCTGCTTGACGGTGGGGACTGGTTCCGCTGCCTTTCAGCAACTCAACGTGTCGACAAGCCTAACAAAAATTTGGAGGACGCTTAAGCTTCGTTAAGAGTCGAACGCGATAGAATTCCAAGACCCCTGACTGCTTTTCATGCTTCCCGGCAACTGCAGCTTACGTAACCGTAACGTTTACCGGGAAACGCTGGCGGCGAACGCTATGCACGAAGGCAAGCTTCCTGGTAGAAACACGGCATCTTGCGTGGGTCGATCTCCTGTTATTTTTTCGCACTTTTAATATTTCAGTCTGATAAGAGCTAACCTAAAAAATATGCTCTGTTGGTGTCTTTTTTTCACCGTTACATTTGTTTGTGGGCTGCCGTTCTCAGAATTCCGAGGAATAGCTTCGTAAAGAACGAAAGGCAATTGGTACGAGCAACCTTGGTGGCAGAAGAGTGGTTGGGTATGCGCGGTTCGGAAATGCGGTTCGAAATATGTTTTGCCCTGGCGACGTCGGATGCCGGACGCGGGCCGCCGACGCCGGATTTTCTGCGGCATGGTAACGCGAGTGTTTTAATAAAAGATGGCAACAAAGACACGTCATCTTGTTAAAAAATTTCAATGAGAACAATGCTGGCGGTGCGCGAAAAAATGTTTAATGTTGCTGAAACGAAAGCTCGCGTCGATACGTGGCTGTGCCCTGGTATAGTGTTTGTCAGCCTCCATGGAACTGTTTGAAGATCAGTAACGATTCAAATACAGAGATAATTCCTCGCAGAAACGTTAGCCTAACACATATACTGCCTATATATCTAAGGGAAAAAGGAAGACGAGTTATTCGTCCTGGTGTTGTTCTAATCAAGTGCTGTTGTCATCATATATATTGTAAGCGCTATTAACGTACTTCGTCGTTTTCATTTGTACATAGCCATCATCATCTTCCCTCCCTCTTCTTCGACTTCTTCGCGCATGAACTGGGGCTTTGCCTTCCTTGGAAAAAACAGCGCTGGACAACTTGATCAGTCTCGGTATTATAAAGTGGTGGAGCTGCCGGGCACCGATCCCAGTACCTCCAGCATACAGTATATATATATATATATATATATATATATATATATATATATATTGACGCGTATATTCTACTTAGAAGACAACGACGATGGGGGCAATAACGGACTCCCTCTAGTGGGTGGCTGCGATTTGGGAGAGGACGAAGAAGGCGTGCCTGAATTCCGTTTGTTTTTGAACAGGTTGTCCTGTTGTTCTCGAACGTCTTCCTGTCTTCTGTCCACGTTGTACCACGACACTGGTGGAGGCGCTGGGTACTGAGTTCGCCTGATACTCCGAAGTCCTTCTGGGAGTCGTTCATCTAGCCCGGAGGCATCGCCACCAGTTACGACACCCGTGCATCGCTTTAGTCGCCGACTGCTAGGCCTTGCCTCGGAGTTTTCCCGTCTTCAACCACCTCTCTCTGGCAGCACCACACATCTCGTAATGGCCGCAACCAGCACACCGCAAGCACCCCAAAGCAGCTGGTTTCCCAGTCCACAACAGGTAACCGTTCTGCATCCACTGGTTCCCGATCGCTATCGCAGTGCAGTCTTCGAAGACATTGAAGACTGGCTTGACAAGTATGAAGGCACCGCACAGATTAACCAGTGGACTGAGCAGCAAAAGCTTTCCCACGTCTATTTCACCCTTGACGACAGTGGCCGTACTTGGTACGAGAACCGTGAAGCTAGCCTGACGACGTGGAATGACTTTCGGCAGAAGATCACGGATACTTTTGCAAGTGCCGGCCGACGCGACCAAGCCCAGCAGATGATGGAGCTACGGGTGTAACAACCTAATGAGTCGGTCACAATGTTCGCCGAGGACATGGCCCGCCTCTTTCGTATAGCCGACCCGAACATAACCGAAGATAGGAAGTTGCGCTACCTCATGCGAGGTGTAAAAGAGCAGTTGTTCGCGGGGCTTGTGCGGAATCCACCAGTCACCGTCGCTGGCTTTATCAAAAAGGCTACGGCTATTGAGCGGGCCCTTCATCAACGGTGCAGGCAGTACGATCGACTGTCCACCAGCAATGCAATCAATGCCGCCGCAGGGACTGCCGAGTATCAGAATTCCTTGCGTGAATTGATCAGAGAGCTTGTCAGAGAGGAAGTGCAATAGATTCTGACACGGACGTTGGATAGACCTGTAGCATCAATCGCCAAAGTGGTGCGCGACGAAATCAGGCAGGCGTTTCGGGCAGCCGATTTTCGAGATCACCAGCGTCCCATGACTTACGCCGCCGCTGTCTGCTGATGTCCACCACCCGCGGCAACCACACCGCCGTACCACCAGCCTCCAACAGCCGCTCCTCGGTCGCCGCCGCAAAAGGATGCTTCGAGGCGCGCACCCGTTATGCCGCTACAGTCACACCAGCTGCCGTCGTTCGCCGCCCCTTGGTCAACGCCGTAAAACGACGCTACGGGACGGCCGCAATTTCGGAAAACCGACGTATGGCGCACCGTTGATAGGCGACCACTTTGCTTTCACTGCGGAGGCGCCGGCCATATTTCGCGTAATTGCTGGCATCGCGACACGTCATTTCGACCTCATCGTCCGTGGTCCTACGGTCGACGTGCAAATGACGATTCCATGCTACGCCGCGACGACGCTACTTTTCGGGAACCTCGGATAGCGCACCCGAATGACGAATCCGTGCCGAACGATAGTTCCGATTTCAGGCGTCGGTCGCGTTCTCCAACCCCTCCGCGTCAGATGGCTTCACCTGCTGGACGTACTTTTGATAACCTACGAGGACGAAGGTCGCCCAGCCCCCGACGGGAAAACTGAAGGCGGCGACCTCGGGGGTAAGGTTGCAGGCCCGCCGCAATACAATAAAAAGCCCCCAACACTCCCGCTGTAGAACGCTGTGAAGCCGATAAACACCGAAGAAATTGTGAGCGCCGACATTGATGTTTTGGTGGACGGACAGCCAGTGACAGCGCTAGTCGACACTGGTGCCGACTTCTCGATAATGAGTCAGGAACTCGTCCTCCCGCCTGAAGAAAGTAAAGACGCCATGGACGGGACCTCACATAAGGACGGCAGGCGGTCAATTACTGATGCCTGCTGGAAGATATACTTCTAGAATTGATATCGGGGATTCTTCTTCGTGGCCGATTTCATCGTTCAGCCTGTGTGCTGTAAAGATTTGATTATTGGAATAGATTTTCTGAAAGAAAATGGCGCCGTAATTAATATCCTGGATCGCATGGTGACGTTTTATAAGAGTCCTGGTTTAGTCTGTTGCTTATCGCCGCAACACCACTCCTTTCGTCTAACAGAAGACGACGACGTCATCCCATCTCGATCATGTACCCTTGTTTCGGCAGCATGTGACGTACCGTTTCATTGCGAAGGCGCTGCCGACCAAATAACCACGTTGTTGTTCACTCATGGTATCTCGGTCGCGCGAGGAATCATAAATGTCACCGATGGGTGCACGAACCTATTGCTAACAAATTTTAGCACAGAGCGACGGCGCCTTCCAAAGGGCACGGCTGTGGCTTATCTTGACGGTGTTGCGGATGTCCGCGGCTTCTATTCACTACTCGAAGAAGCACCTACGCAAGACCCAGCTCCTGTACTTGACGTCAGCACTGCTTTGTCACCACACGATCGAGAACTGCTTTTTACGCTACTGGCCAAATTGAGCGACTGCTTGGCGTCGACGTGCAGCGTCGGTCGCACACCTCTAACAAAGCGCCGAATAATTACAGAGGATACGGCAAGACCAATTCACCAAAATCCTTATCGTGTTGCTCCCAGAGAACGTGCAGCCATACAACATCAAGTGACAAAAATGCTTAAAGACGACATGATCCAACCATCAATGAGTCCCTGGGCATCTCTTGTAGTTCTAGTCAAGAAAAAGGACGGCAGCTTGCGTTTCTGTGTGGACTACCGAAAACTAAATCAGGTGACAAAGAAAGGTGTGTACCCGCTTCCCCGTACAGACGATTCACTCGACAGGCTTCGACACGCGCGTTACTTCTCTTCAATGGATTCAAAAAGCGGATATTGGCAAATCGAGGTAGACCGGAGAGACCATGAAAAAACTGCTTTTGTGACACCAGACGGCCTATACGAATTGAAGGTCTTGCGTTTCGGCTTGTGCTCTGCACCTGCTACGTTCCAACGCCTCATGGACACTGTGCTTTCAGGCCTGAAGTGGAAAACCTGCTTAGTATACCTCGACGACGTCATCGTGTTCTCCGCAACATTTCAAGAACATCTCGAACGGCTTGAAGCAGTTCTGCAGTCCAACCGGTCCGCCGGCCTTACCCTGAAACCGGAGAAGTGCCACTTTGGCTTTGCGGAACTACAGTTTCTTGATCACGTCGTCAGCCACGCAGGTGTCCGCCCGGATCCCGAAAAAATTGACGCCGTCGCACAGTTCCCCGTACCATCCAATAAAAAGGCTGTCAGGTGCTTCCTCGGCCTCTGTGCCTATTATCGGCGGTTTATTGCAGACTTCGCTCATATTGCGTCGCCGTTAACTCGCCTGACGAGAGACGACGCTGCTTTTGCATGAGGCGAAGAAGAGCAAGGGGCATTCAACGACTTGCGGGAACGTCTCCAGACACCTCCAGTGCTTGCTCACTTTGATGAGACCGTTCCTACATTGCTCCGCACTGATGCTAGCAATGTTGGCTTCGGAGCTGTTCTTGTGCAACAGCAGGTAGTCACAGAAAGAGTACTTGCCTATGCAAGTAGAATACTCTCACGCACAAAGGCTAATTACTCCACGACTGAGAAAGAATGTGTCGCCGTAGTACGGGTGGTTATGAAATTTCGCCCATATTTGTATGGCCGCCACTTCACAGTTATAAGCGACCACCATTCACTGTGTTGGTTGACAAACCTTAAAGATCCTTCGGGACGACTGGCGCGTTGGAGCCTACAGTTGCAAGAGTTTGACATGACTGTCAAGTACAAGTCGGGGAAACGACATACGGATGTTGACTGCCTGTCTCGATCGCCAATTTATTTATTTATTTATTTATTTATTTATTTATTTATTTATTTATTTAAGATACTTTCAAGGCCCGAAGGCATTACAGAAAGGAGTGGGTGAACATAAAAAAATTGTGCAATATACAAAGACATATTCAACGTGGCGGTTCATGAATGCTGGTTTTGAAAGTGTCGGTATCCAGGATGGCTGCAACGGTGGTGGGAAGGTGGTTCCAATCTTTGCTTGTTCTAGGGATGAATGCATTACTACAAAGTTTAGTACGTGAAGACGGCACACCAACTTTGAAGCTGTGGTTAGAGCGACATGATATGCATAGATAGATAGTCATCTGCTCCACCCGAAGAAGACTCGGCATTTATTTGTGTTCTAAACACATCCGCCATCGCGCAACAACAACGGGACGACCCTGAGTTGCTTGAACTCATCAGTTACTTAGAGGGCAGATCTGCGAAACCGCCTAGAGTTTTCACAAGAGGACTGTTGTCGTTTTGTTTCCGGGCGAAAGTACTATACAAACGAAACTTTTCTTCTGCTCCTCATTCCTGCAGCTCTTCGTACGGAAGTACCTATCACAACGAGGTGACTTCTGGTCACTTAGGCTACACGAGAACGCTGGCCGCAGTGCAGCAGAGGTACTACTGGCCGAGACTAACCACCACCGTGAAACATCACGTTCGCATTTGCCTCGACTGCCAGAGGCGCAAGTCGCCTCCGTCGAAACCTGCCAGCCTCCTACAGCCGTCCAGGTTCCTCGAAGACCATTTGACCAAATTGGAATGGATATATTGGGCCCACTTCCTACTTCCACTGCAGGGAACCGCTTTGTTATCGTCGCAACCGACTATCTCACACGTTACGCTGAAAGAAAGGCAATCGGGAGAAGTACAGCAGCCGAGGTGGCGCGCTTTTTCATTGAGCACGTTGTGTTGCGACACGGTGCACCAACCGTCGTAATAACACACCGAGGAACCGCATTCACGGCTGCACTGTTAGATCACGTCTTGCTGCTAAGCAGAACGTCTCATCGAAGTCAACCGCATACCATCCACAAACCAACGGATTAACAGAAAACCTAAACAAAACAATTGTAGACATGCTCTCCATGTACGTGGATGTTGAACAGAAAAATTGGGACGACATCCTACCTTATATCACCTTTGCATATAACACGCCGAAACAAGAGAAAACGCGCATGACTCCGTTCACCTTTGTTCACGGACGGGATGTACGAACGATATTGGATGCAATGCTTCCACACGACTTTGACGACACTTATACGGACGCCGATGTGTTTACACAACGCGCAGAAGAGGCTCGGCAGCTCGCACGCTTGCGGATCTGCCAGCAGGAAGACTACGACGCAGGGCGCTATGATCTTAATCGTCGAATGGTCATCTATGACGTCGGCGACAGAGTGTGGGTTTGGACACCCATACGCAAACGAGGCCTCTCCGAGAAGCTGTTAAGACGATACTTAGGACCATATCGAGTATTGCGCCGACTCAGTGATGCCATGTACGAGGTCGTCCCCGATAGTGCCAGTTGTACGCGGCGCCGTGCGCATTCTCCTGAACTTGTGCACGTTGTCCGCATGAAGCCGTATGTGAGCGAATAACTATGCGAGAGACTCTTACTTCCGCGAGTGACATTACTGGTTTAGCGTCGGGGCGATGCTCTTTTAGGGAGGGACAAATGACGCGTATATTCTACTTAGAAGACAACGACGATGGGGGCAATAATGGACTCCCTCTAGTGGGTGGCTGAGATTTGGGAGAGGACGCAGAAGACGTGCCTCAGTTCCGTTTGTTTTTGAACAGGTTGTCCTGTTGTTCTTGAACGTCTCCCTGTCTTCTGTCCGCGTTGTACCGCGACAATATCGTCACAGTATGTATGCCCCGGCGACCTTTGAACGGATAATGGACATGCTCTTGCATGGTTTGGAATGGTCCATCTGTTTATGCTACTTGGATGACGTCATCGTATTCTCTTCAACTTTTGCGACTCATCTTGAGCGACTTTCATCTGTTCTTTCTGTTTTTCGCACCGCTGGCTTGCAGCTGAACTCGTCCAAGTGCCACTTCGGTCACCGCCAAATAACTATGCTCGGGCACCTCGTCGATTCGTCAGGCATTCGCCACGACCCCGCTAAAGTTCATGCTGTGCAGAATTTCCCCGTACCAACTTGTGCCAGAGATGTTCGCAGCTTTATTGGCCTTTGCTCGTACTTCCGCAGGTTTGTGGAAAATTTCGCCCATGTAGCCCGTCCCCTTACTGACCTCCTGAAGAAAGACGTTCCTTTCTGTTGGGGCTCTGAACAAGCGTCTGCTTTCTCGTAGCTAATCACGCTGCTCACCACACCTCCTGTTCTCGCTCATTTTGACGCCTCCGCTCCGACAGAAATCCGCACTGACGCCAGTGGCTACGGCATCGGCGCAGTTTTAGCTCAACGCCAATGTGGACACGACCGCGTCATCGCCTACGCCAGCCGCCTCCTCTCTCCCGCAGAGCGCAATTACACGATTACTGAGCGCGAGTGTCTCGCCCTCATTTGGGCGGTGGGCAAGTTCCGACCCTACATATATGGTCGACCATTCACAGTTACAACCGACCACCACGCCCTTTGTTGGCTTTCCTCCCTCAAGGATTCCACCGGATGCCTCGGTCGCTGGGCCCTACAACTGCAGGAATACACATACACTGTGGTCTACAAGTCGGGTCGTCTACATCAGGACGCCGACTGCCTGTCTTGTCATCCCGTCGATGTACCGGACGGCTTAGTGGATGTCGCACCAATCTGCGTTATTTCGCCCTCTGCCTTGCAAGACATTGGCGCTGAACAATTACGCAATGAGTCATTACGCCCCATTATCGAACGCCTGCTCTCTGATCCGTCTGACCCATCCCTTCAGATGTTAGTACTACAAAATGACATCCTGTATCGCCGCAACATGCACCCCGACGGGCCCGAGCTCCTAACTGTCATTCCATCTCATCTGCGACAGATTGTACTGCAGCAACTGCACGACGTTCCCACAGCTGGACACCTTGGCGTCAGGCGGACTTGTGACCGAATTCGGCGACGGTTTTTCTGGCCCCGTCTCCACCGCTCCGTCCGGCGCTATGTTGCCGCGTGTGAGTCGTGTCAACGCCGGAGAAGACCAGCTGTACCTCCTGCCGGGCTGCTGCAGCCTTTGGATATACCGGCCGACGATTTTTTTCGCGTTGGCGTTGATATTCTCGGACCATTCCCTCTATCACTTGGCGGAAACAGGTGTATTGCCGTAGCTACGGACTATATAACTCGTTATGCCATTACTAGAGCCCTACCGACCAGCTGCGCTGCAGACGTCGCTGATTTCTTGCTTCACGACGTTATCTTGCACCACGGTGCACCTCGTCAACTTCTCACCGACCGCGGCAGATACTTTCTTGCCAAAGTCATAGACGACCTACTTCGATCATGTGCTACTAAACACAAACTTACTACCGCTTACCATCCTCAAACTAACGGTCTTACCGAACGCCTGAACCGGTCATTAACTGACATGCTAGCAATGTATGTTTCCTCCGATCATCGCGACTTGGACATTGCTCTATCACTTGTCACGTTCGCCTACAATTCCTCGCGCCACGACGCAGCTGGCCATTCACCCTTCATCTCCTCTTCGTCCGTGAGCCGACTTTGCCTTTCGAGACTCTCCTTTCGACCACACTCGACTCGCCGACAGAGTACACCCGGGATGTCATAGCCACAGCGACCCAAGCACGCCAGACTGCCCGCATTCGTCTTTCTGCTTCACAGACATGCCATAAGTGCCGTTACAGCGCCATCACGACGTGCACTACGAACCAGGTGCTCTTGTGCTAGTTTGGTATCCAACTCGGCGTGTTGGTTTTTCCGAGAAATTCCTCTCGCGATACTATGGGCCTTACCGCATCCTCTGTCAGGTGACCCCTGTCACGTATGAAGTGTCTCCGCTGGATGTCACGGTGCCTTCACCTCTCTCTGACATCATCCACGTCAGCCGTCTCAAACCTTACCTTTCTCAGACCGATGAGCGGCACCTATAAGGTGCCTTTTCCGACGGGAGTAATGTCACAGTCGGTAATGTGGGAAGAAGAGGACGATGATGGTGGCCTTGGAGACGACGAAGAAGAGTTTAGTTTTATCGCTGCTCTACGCTTGTGGGCTCAGCCATTAAAAGCCATCTGTAAATAGGCGCACGCTTCTTCCATCCCGTAACATATCTCTCACACACACACACACACACACACACACACACACACACACACACACACACACACACACACACACACACACACACACACACACACACACACACACACACACACACACACACACACACACAGTCCCAAGTCCGTCAAAACCCGTCAGGCGAAGGTGATAAATTACTAAATAAACTGACAGTCACCTAATGTTCAGAAGGAAATAAAGCTTTAATTTCTTTGGAACATTAAGTGCGTGGCAGTTTATTTGACACTATATATATATATATATATATATATATATATATATATATATATATATATATATATATATATATATATATATATATATATATATACTACTTTATTTTAGCCACCCCGAATTTAGCGAAAATATATATAGTATGTAATGATTTTCTACGCCAAAATACTTGTTATGTTTTATGTTAACCATCGATATTTCTTCTGTAAAACGCGAGGCTTCTAATTTTCTGCGAAAGCCGGTCTGCAGTGTACACCATACAATATGTGACAGTTTCTTTGTGTCATGATGTGCTAGGCGAATGATAGGTGCTAATTCAGCCTTTCGCGACTATGTGACATACTGCGATTCTTAATATATGCCTTGCCTCAGATAGCCAAGTATGTCAAGCAATAATTTGACACAGAAAGGTGTGAAAGTCTTCGATTATAATGCTGTTCTTTCAAATGACTAAATAGGGATATACAGCTTCATACATTGAAAATTAAAATTGTCGGGTCTTACTTGTCAAAACAGCGACCTGATCATGAGCTCCACCGTAGGGGTGGGGAGGGTGAAGATTGAGGATTAAGTTTGGCCCCCTTTAACGTGCACGCAGCTAGCTTACGCTTCAGGGGCGTTTTCGCATTTGGCCTCCATCGAAATGCGGCCGTCGTGGCCGGTATTTGACCCCGCGCCATCGGGTTTACCATCGCAACGCTAAATCCACTGCGCCACCAGAACGATACATATAATTTGATATATAATATCCAGTGGATGTTGTCAAGACGCCCATAGCGAAAACGTGGTATGAGCCAAGTACGTTCAGTTGTATGTCTCTCGCATGGCCGTTCTGTTGTACTTTCTGTTTCCCCATACTGCGGACATACCGGGCTAGTGCGTGGTGCACACGCTCTGCCTGTCGCAAGGTCATATGCTTATTCTGCAGCTTGATTGTGCACTATACATTACCTAAGTCGTACTTGCGCGCACTAAATTATCGAACCGTTTTGTGGCTTACAGAAATATGTGTGCCAACAGTACATATATTACATCCCAGGCAGCGGTATATGTCATGTCTTGCAAACAATTGCGAAATGTTGCGCGAAACAATTGAAATATTGCGCGAAATGTTGAGTCAGCGGAATCAGATACGTGCTTCCGGCACGCACGTGCACTTGGAGTAAAGTGGGCGTTCCTCTTAGTCTAGAACCGGGCACTGGTGCGTATCCACCTGAACTTGAGCAAATTCTATGCCCCAGGACAAATGCGGGATGCTTGATGTACGCAATAGCAGAAGCTGCTGACAAGTGTGCCGTCATCATCAGCATCATAATCAGCCTCATAAATTATAAGAAGTTCACTGCAGCACGAAGGCTTTTCCCAACTAGCGATTCCCAATTACCCCTGTTTTGCCCTAGCTGGTATTTTGTAACTCTAATTGTCCCCCTGTTATTCTGCCCTACGCTTGGCATGGTCTGTCCGGTTCCATTTTTTTCCTAATGTCAACTGGAATACTGATTATTTCTTATCTGCTCGCTTATCCGCACCACTGTCTTCGTTTCTTTTAACGTTACGTCTAACATTTTTCGTTCTATCGCTCTTTTGCGGGGTCCTTTACTTGTTCTCGCGAGTGTGAGTGAGTGAGTGAAAAACTTTATTGAGCTCTAGATTCTCTGGTCTTCTGCGGTCTTGAGATGGCTTCGTCCATCTTCTTGCACAACGGTCGGTTGCCCTTAGTCCAGAGCTCCGCTGGATGCTGCTGCCAGTTGTGCTCGCCGAATCAGACTTTCTTGGTCGACCCGGCGATCGCTGGAGAGCACTCCTTCCCATTGCTCCGCACTCGGGTTTGGTATGACGGGTACCACGTCTACCTTCTGGCATGCCCACGCTATCTGATACAGCGTGGGTGTTTAGTGGCACCAGGGGCATCTGTCATTGTATTGTGTGGGATACATCTTGCTGAGTACGTTTAGGTTCGGGTACGAGCCTGTTTGTAGCTGCCTCCACGCGACACAGTACTCTCTGCTAAGGGAGTTGTACCGCTTTCTGCAGCCCTTGTAGTAATTTAGTATCGCCAAATAGTCTTGGGTTACATGTTCGGTCCCCTCGAGGTCACCTACGTTGGGTGCTCTGTAATAAGTGTACCCTGAGCTATCCTGTTCGCCTCTTGGTTCCCTGCTACTCCCGTGTGTCCCGGCGTCCATACTATCGTATGCCTAATTGGTTCTTCGTTTGGTTGTCGTGTTATGTGGTCTCCGGAGCGGAGTATGCGGAGCGCTCCGTGCCCTATTTTGCCGCGTAGGTAGTTGCGGCACGCCGTTTGTGAGTCTGTAAGGATTGATAGAGACCGTTTAGACCGATATCCCTTCGCTGCCGCTAGAGCGACGGCCGCTTCTTCAGCCTGGACTATTGTACAGTCTTGTAGTGATGCGCTGGTGATCTCGCGTAGGTTCGAATCAGTCACCGTTGCTACCGCGTTGCTGTTGCTCTGCCCCGCTGCTCTGGCGTATGTGGCTGCGTCCACGTATACCGTGGTTTCTTGGGGTGCTAGTGTCTTTTGTAGGTATTCAGCCCTCGCTCTCTGCGTGCTTTGTGTAGGTTGGGGTCCATGTTCCTGAGCATCATCATCATCATCATCATCATCATCATCATCATCATCATCATCATCAGCCTGGTTACGCCCACTGCAGGGCAAAGGCCTCTCCCATACTTCTCCTGAGTATGGGTGCTACTTTCAGTGTGTTGCGATACTCGTCCGGAATTGTTTCGGTCCTCTGTATCTCTTGAAGTTGATCGGCGCAGCCTAGTTTCTTCAGGAGCTCCCTGTCAGATGGGGTCTGCGGTAGTCTGCGCAGTTGGGAGACTAGTTGCGCCTCTCTTAATTCCTCGAAGGTGTTGTGTAGTCCTAAGGCTAGGAGCTTTTCGGTTGAGATGTTGTGGGGAAGGGGGAGTGCGGTTTTGTAGGATTTGGGTAGAATCACGTCCGCCTGTTGTACATCACTCTTGATGGGATTGTAGTAGGGGCGGCTGTATGCCACTCGGCTAATCACCAGGCTTCTGACCAGCTTGAATGTGTCCTCCTCTCGCATACCGTGGCGTCCGTGTGAGATGCACGTGATCTGGCGAACTTCTTCGTTAACGTCAAGTTTCAGCTCCATATGCCAGCACAGTTAGCACCGATTGTACCCTTTTCTGCGGTAGGCTCCAAGTCAGGATTTGGTAATGCCTGCCGTATATACTCCAACCCATTTTGATTCGTCTGTAAGTTTCCTTCTCATGACCAAGTTGCCCTGTGAGTAAGTGACCTACATAAAAGTACTCTTGCAGGGACTCAAGAGGCTGGCTGGCGTTCAGGAATTCTTGTTCTCTTGCCAAGCTTATTGAACATTACTTTTGTCTCCTGCATATTAAGTCCCTACATTGATGATGATGACGACAAACATGACTATTCGTCTTTATTAACGTAACGTTCCCAGGGTCTCTCGACAAGCAACAACTCTTGCACCTGCCACACGAGCACTCTCGGTGCTCATTGAGCTCTATCTGCAAATGGTTTTTTTCGAGTAAGGTGGGAGACGTTATATCGTCAACGATTGCAGAAGCAGTCACGTAAGATTTGACATGACATCGACCGATTTGATTTGACATCGACCCAATTAAGCTACACAAAAATGATAGAATAATGCGTGTATTTCGATGCCTTTGTACTCATGCTCAATTCTCTAGAGACCCGTACCAGTACGCCTACCACAATTCAACCTGCAATACATGCCACCGTCTTGAATGACCGGCTCGCTGCAGTACCCACACCTTTCTTCCTCTCCGGGCCATTAGCACCTCCGCAACGTACTATGCGAGTATGGCCAGGCGGGGACTGTTCCAATCCAAAAACGTCAGACTAGGTCCTGTACTATATTAACGATAGCTTTAGAGATCGAAGAGTAAGTTAAGGGATGCAATCCACCGGGAGTAAAAAAAATGCGAGGGGCCTATAGTCGAGTACGGTTTCTTCTTGCGTACTCAAAGCCGCTTGCGTACAATATTTCTAAAAGTCCCTAAGGTGAATTCTTCCTCTCTCAGCTCCTGTCGCGGACCAAGCCAGCGGTGGCCGCTGTGGACGCGTCTTCGGCCAGCAGCGCCGACGGCGACGGCCTGAAGGTCGAGCACCAGCGGCAGCAGAAGTCGGCGGAGAGCCGGCTGCCCACCCTGGAGGAGTTCCTCGAGAAGCGAGACTTCACGGGGGCCATGTCGCTGCTCGAGTTCACCGGCACCTCCTCCTCCTCGTCCCAGTCCTCACGGCTCGAGGCGGCGCTGTGGACGGCCTACTGCGCCTTCCACCTGGGACAGCACCGGCAGGCGATGCGCATCTACCAGGAACTGCTGGCCGACAAGTCGATGCCGCCGCCGCTGGTGAGTGGAGACGCGGCGCAGGCACCTGAGCGAACCGAGACGGAATGCCGTATTCGCTTTCCGGTCACGCTTACTCGTGGTATGCGTGGCCAGAAATATAAGTTTTATGTACGTGTATCAAATAGCTTTTCTGCTAGAGACATCGCATTCTTGAAGATCGTAGTGTTTGGCATATATTTTTATTGGTTGTGGAATGGAGTTTAAACTTGCGAAAGTAGCAAGGGGTATTGAGAAGCTTGGCAGCTGGAACACAACGCGGTTGGGAAGCAGACAGAGGAGCAGAACTACCCATAAGAACGGAACTAGTACTTTTGTTTTCTCCAGCCTTCGTCCCAGCCCCTCTGTGTTCAATCCACGTCAGAGCCAACTCGCCAAAAACGAAGTCTTAATATGCGAGTTCTCGTAGTGAAGCACTCCGGAATAATTCAATCCGCCTGGCGTTTTTTAATGTAGAGTAGTTAATTAAACGAGTGTTTTGCCGTTTTACCTCCAATTGGAATGGCAGTTACGATGGTCGGTAAGGTAAACCCCGTATCCACTAAGTCAGCGTGACTGGAGCATCATAACTATTCGATTCGGTCATCGAACGGAATTTTCTATTCTTGTATTAATCTCGACTTCTTGAAAGTATAGACGAAGCAAGTTCATGCGTTTCTTCTGAGAACCCAGAGTGTTAACAATGATGGTTGCACCCAGAGTAAAGGCACTCCTTGATTGCTGAGGGACTGCTTTTGGGCTCGTTAGCTGGCGCCATGAACACGGAGTTGGTGCTTAACGCATAACAAATAGCTCGAACAGTGGCCTAAAGGCTGCCCCCATTTTCTGAAGAATGATTTACTTGCGATGCACACACTTCGTCCGCCACGGTGTTGCTCACTGTGGCCTCCGAAATACAAGCACAGATACCGTTACCCCCAGGGTCTGCGTAACGGGCAAAACCCGACAGAAAATTGCCAAGTGCGAATGTTGTGCGATAGTATAGCTGCTAGCTCGCCCGGCTCTCCATTGCACACTGGCGGAAGTGCGTGAAGTCGATGCCCAGTGTCAGTGGTGGGAAAAGCATTACTTTTCCTCACCATGATGCTGAAGGTGATACTCAGTATGACATATGGTGACCCTACGACATCAGGGCAATAGAAAGCACACAAGATCAATTTGAGTTTGTAAGAGCTAGGAAGCTTTAGCTTAGGGCTAACTCCATTATCCCATTGAAATACGTGCGAAACGAATAACTGCTCTCATTAGGCAACATCTGAGCCAATTTCAATGAACGTTGTTGCATTTGAGACAAAAGGTAACCGAGTGCAAAAAGCATAATCTTGATTTTCGAACGCATATTTACAAAAATAAAAATAAAAATTGGCAACGTAAAAAAAATTGCACCATTATTCACAAAATGCTCTAACGATATAGATTTTCGTAAGAGAAAATTCCAGCAAATCCTGATGCATGGCATATCGTCAGCGTAAGTGGCCGGCCATGACAAAGAGCATTTAGACAAATGAAAAGTTTTGCGAATTCTGCCATAGTGTGTGGCACCGGAGCCACGCTAGAACACATGATATATGGGAATGCCAGGGTCTAATACACGATAATGAGAGCGAGAGCTTCTTGCTGGGCAAGTTGGTATTGATTCATTATACCTATATTTGAGGCGCCAAAAAACCACGCACAGCAGAAGCAGAAGTACGAAAGCTAGTGAATTAGTGGAAGCACTTTATATCAGTAAGAAAGGTAGCTTGGTGTGTTAGCGAAACGTCGCTATCATTGTATAAGTTAGAGAAACAGTTTGGTGAAAGAGCTTAATTATCTTACCGTACTTGATGCTTGAGTGGGCTTGTTGCGCAGGCGCTGACTGAGGGTATAAATGCTCGTGTATTCCGCGAAAATAAAGTAGTTGTGAGAGGCGCCCTGTCCCGCTGTTCTACCTTGGGTGATGTGTGTCGTTTTATGGCGCCTTAAAAATTGGTTTGATGAATGAGAGCGAGACCTTCACCGACCGATGGCAGGCCGCGCTGCCTAGCTCAAACCTAGAAGACCAACTCTGGGCAGTCCAGCGGGCCAAGGAAGCCGCCGATATGCAAGAACTCTTGGCTGTAACCTCGGCGGGTGCCCCAGCCCACTAACTCGCCGGACGCGAATTGCTCTGATCCGAAATAAAGTTTTTATGACTCGCTCACTCTGCCCGTGAAGAACGCAGTTTACAAGTTCATAACTCTGCGCCAAAAAAAAAAAAGATGTCGCAGTTCTGTGAATTGCATCTCTTAGAGCGTCTAAGATGGCCAAATGTCATATGTGAATTGAAAACTTTCATGACATTGTTGCATTGTTTACGAGGATTTAGGAAAAGTCCTACTTGCATAACAGTGAAATGTGGCAGACGCGCCTCTTGTTTTCTGTGGCAACTTAGAGAAGATGATCACCGCACTTGCTGTGATTGCGAGAGCGCTCGTGCTGGTCGCTACTACTGTAGTGCTCTTCACCCGTTATCCCCTTTGTAACTCAACCTAATTGCACCAGTGGTATAATACAGAATGGTGTATAATCAAGTCAGTTTGCTTTAGAGGTTTTAATAGATGCTGTTTACGGGATTGTGACATCTTTCAAACACTTTTGTTGTTGCTGAGTTACAAAGTTGTAATATTGATGCATCGATTTTCTTAGATTTTGCGGTTTTGGAGAACTTCTCTCAATGTCTTGGCCTAAATAAAAGAATCTGCTCTGTGCCGTCGGTACCTATTAGCTTCCCCTTTACATGCAGCAAACCTCGTCAACTTCAGTGCAGATGGACGCCGAGCGAAACGATGTCTTCTTTCCCCCATATGTTTTTAAATAGGAAATGCAGAGGTAAAGTGTCCTCTTGATGGGCCAGGATGGCATCGGCTGACGGCAGACAGTGTCTGCAATACTTGCAGCGACATTATTTATACAGGAAACTGAATTAGGCCGATAGCAGGAAAATCGCAAGAATCTGTTGAAAGGGTATTTCACCAAAACACCTGGTACTTCTAGCGCAAGCTGATATTCTTGTTTACCAAAGGGAGCGGGTGGGGTTATTCCGTGAGTGTTCACTAAATGGACTGTCCATTTCAGAGCTCACCGATTGGATAGAACTCGGAGCCGGTAGGGATAGGCGCCAATCTTCACCGCCGACTCTCAAGCTCAATCTAATCAGTGCGCGTTGAATGGACAGTTCACTTATAGTGGACATTTGCAGAATAACCTCCGCCCTCATCCGCCCAGATGTGATATTAAGGGAAGGCTATACTGTGCCGACAATGTTGGCATATGTGTTCTGAACTTCCAACTGTTTTGAGGCATCGCTTTAAATGTTGCGCGATGTTGTCGAAACAAGGTGCCTAGTAATCACACAAAAAAAATGCTTGAGAGAACGAATTACGAAGATGTAAGAGTGGGTTAATGTGCCTATTTGGCACGAGCGCCGCTTCCGAGCAAACCGCGCCGACTCCGCGCAAACCGTCATCAGGTTCGTGTCTCCGTGAGGCACAAAAACAAGCTTACCCGGGCGTAAGTGACAATGAAAACACGTACGCTAGCCCCACTTCTCTCAAACTATGTGAGAGTCGCAGTTTAAGGGCGTTCATTCTCGCAATTAAATTTAAAATTGTGTTTGCCTGGCCCATCCGTAATGCGTTTGTGGAGTCCACTTTTGAAGTGTCACCCCAGCAGGACGCATATCTTGTCTTGTCGTGACCACAGAAATCGTAAATTTATTCACAAGCAAGCTGCCTGAGGGACGCTCGCGCGCAGCTGCAGGTGTGCTTATAGGTAAGATCGGTTCTCTTTCTAGGTGTGTGCGAACATTCGCATATTTCGAACGATGAATCGTATATTTCACAATTGGACTCCCGTTTTCGAAGCGATTAGTTAGTATTCGTAATTACAATTTTTCCAGTGGTGTTAGAACATGTTAGCGTCAACTGTGCGCATCAAATGTAAAATTGGAGCCAAAGTGCGACAAACTTAATCCCGGAGCCCTAAACTGCTATCATTGGCGCTCTCCGTTAGTGTCTTGAACATGCCAAGAAAGTGCTTGCTTGTTCGTAACGCTTCATTTATGCCTTTAATAAACAACGCTTCAGAACGGGCAATGCAATAAGAAAAGTTTGCGAACGTTGCCAGTATGTAGGATATGAACATCGTTTTATTTGCATGATGGCTGCCAACGACTCTTCGTTATTCGAAAACTATTGAAAAAGTATTATATTCGATTCGCTGCTGGCACTATTGCATTAATATTCCATTCGGTTTAAAAAGTCACCATTCGAACACCCCTATTCTTTTCTTCACGGGTTCTCTTCCTCTTTCTGTTCCCTTTCCCTCACCCCAGTGTAGGGTAGCAAACCGGGTGTCCGTCTGCTTCAACTCCCTGAATTTGCTCTACTGGCTTTCACTCTCTGCTCTCATCGCAGGACGTGTGGAGCTACCTTGCGTGCTGCCAGTTCCACCTGGGCCTGTACCGCGAGGCCGAAGCGTCGGTGCTGAAGGGCCCCAAGAACCAGCTGCAGAGCCGGCTCCTCTTCCACCTGGCCCACAAGGCGGGAGACGAGAAGAGGCTCATGGCGCTGCACCAGAGCCTGCAGGACATACTCGAAGACCAGCTGTCGCTCGCATCCATTCACTACCTCAGGTACATACAGAGAATCACAGGTCCGCATAAGCGTCACTAACGAGTACACCGACTCGTAGTCCCACTACATATTTTAAAAGATGTGAGGTAGAGCAATATCGTGGGTGATGAGGGACGAAAGGTGCGAGCAGACGTGAGCATTAACGAAAGTACCGTATTTGCACGTAAATAACGCGACCACAAAGACATAACGCGAAGCAAGGCTTTGCATCTCTCAGAATATATTATTGTAGGAAAGAAGAATGCTTGGCGCTGCATCCATATCGCCACTCTCCGGGGAGGCGCGAGGTGCAGAGTGCCTGGGCTGCTCTAGTTGAAAAACGCTGCCAACGGTGCCTGCTGCTCTCGTGTCCTGTCCCTCGTACGCTTTAGATTTTCGTGGAGGTTGCTGCGGTTTTCCACCACCCGGGAACTACGCAGCAGCCAGAGTCTTCCGTCCGTCATGCCTTACGACGCCAGTCGGACATCCTCATTGAGTTCGCCAGCCATCGCATGTGGCTGTGCGCAGCTTCGGCACGATCCTGACATGTTCAGCGGCACCGGTGTGAAAGACGTTGAAGATCGCCTTTAATTGTATGAAAAAGCGAGTACCACCAACAAATGGGAGGATCCTCTGAACAACGCGATCCTTTATTTAACGGGTGTCGCCAACCTGTAGTTTCAAATCCCTTGACGGGGACCTGCTTCAAGACCAGCATCACAGAAGTTTTCGGCCGCCCTGGCGTGCCTCCCTGTCTGCCGTTGACGAGCTACTTTCGTTCCCAGCAGGCTGCGACGTGGCTTCGGAAGAACTCAATGATGCCTGGATTAATGCTCTTATCCACCTCATTTCAGACCCGTCGACACTTCTCCACATTTTCGAGCTTTGCACCGTGATGCCTCGCACTTCCAATATTCAGGATGACTTCCTCCATCGCCGGAATTACCTCCCAGGCCACCGCAAGTGGTTGCTGTTCTTACCTCGACATCTTCGTGATGAAATATGTTCTGCCTTCCATGCTGATCCACAGTGTGCACATGCAGGTGACTTCGAAACGTTCAGTCGGCTTCGCTCCAGGTTTTATGCTAGTGGCACGTACACCTTCGTGTGCAAGTACATTTGATCGTGCCCTCAGTGCAAATGCCATAACGCTGCTGCTCAGCATGCCTCTGGTGCACTCCAGCCAATCCTGTGCCCTGCTAGGCTCTTCGATCGCATTGGCATTGACCTGCATGGACCCCTTCCGAGCATGGCACCCGGAAACCGCCGGATAGTGATCATCATCGACTACTTAACGCGATACGCGGAAACAGCCGCTCTGCCTGCTGCCACAGCTCGTGATATAGCATACTTCCGCCTGAAAAAACATTCCTCTGTCACGGCGCACCTCGCGAAATCTTGAGCGATGGAGGACGCGTATTCCTCTCCGAAGTAGTAAACGCTCTTCTTGCTGAAGGTCGCATCGTTCATTGCACCATCACCGCCTACCATCGTCAAACTAATGGTCTGACGGAAAGATTTAATCGCACCCTTGACGACAGGTTCTGCAAGTACGTCGCCTGTGACCACACTGATTCGGAACTTATTTGGCCATTCATCATGTACACCTGCAACGCTGCACCACAGGTGATTACAAAATGTTCCCCATTCTTCCTTTTGTATGGCCGCCGAACCGTCGATGACAATCGACACCATTCTTCCGTACGGACCTGATTTAGCCGAATGTACGGCCATCTCTGAAGCCGTCCGCCGCGCCGAGGAATGCCGTCAGCTCGCCCGTTCGTAATGGCAAAAATCTCGACGTGACGATAACCATGATGCTATATATTGCGAATATAACGCGTTATGCCACATAGAAAAACAAACGAAACGATGCGTAAAAGCGGATGCTCTCAGCGCGCTTGAATTATGGTTAGGAAGATCCGTCAGAAGATACAGAGGAAGGAAAAATGCTGACGCCTTTCTCGCTGTCGGCCAGAAATCCGCCGTTCTTTGTGACACGTACATACAAAGGTTATTGGTTCAGGAGTGCCGGTGACACATTCGAACAAGGAAGCCTTTCGCCAATTGCACTGTGATCCACCGGTTGACTGGAGTGACCTCGAAGGCCGCTCACTTGACGCGTCTGCGCGACAGCGCTGATAGTCGGCCTCCACACTGATGCGGTACAAGACAGCTTTAGCAGAGCGTTTACGGTGCGCTCCGCTTAGACCGTCTGAGCGGAACTCCAGCAGGAACACTATTGCGCGTGCGCACAGCGCTCATGCCGACAGCGAAACGTGTAGAACGCTGTCTCGGTTCTGCTACGAAACGGACTGAGCGTAGCGTTAGCGTGCATCTACTTTTCGGAGAGGCGCGCCTAATTCTTAAATGAGTGAAGTCAACGCAGTTCTCGCAGCCACTGAAGGGGGTTTGGAGAAAAGGGCGCGAAATGCGCAATGGCAACTGCCAGCTCGTCGCTCTTGCGCGAAGCCCAGAGCGCGCGAGGTGACAGACAATTAGAGAAGCGCGTTACATCAACGAACCCAGGCATAACGATATTAGCGATGTGGGCTTATTGGTTGTTCATCTTGAAACGAGCCGGTTGCAGCGCCTACAGGCAACAAGCACACGCGAAGGCACAAAGGAGACACACACGTAGCGCTGCGTGTGTGTATTCCTTGCGCCTTCTTGTGTCCTTGTGGCCTGTAGGCGCTGTTGTGGAATAAGAGACGGAGAACTTTGAACTTATGGAAAAACGACAGACGTCCTTTCGCTTCGAGCGCATCAAGAAGACTGCTTTATTTTTCACTAGAAGGTATGGGAAATGGGAGAGAGTAGTGAGACGGAGAAAGTCATAATACACCATGCCACACAAGCATTTTTGCACCACGCAGACGCCAAAAGCCATCGCCACAGGCCGGGCTGCCAGCGTCATGAGCCTCCGGGACATGAACGTTTGAGTGCAGTGGGCCGTGCGGGGGTCCAAGGACCTGCGTGTCCGCAACTCCCCTGTGTGCAATAAAGTTATCACCACCACCTCCACACTTGGAAGGCACCACCGCACCGCCGGTTGCTGTTTGTATACATCGCGCCCGCCAGTAAGGCACGTAGCTTGAGGGGTATCAAGTGTCCGGCGCCTCTGAGAGGGAGTTCTCCTTGCCACCCCGTCGGCGGCCCGCAGCGCGGGAGTTTATCAAATGTCCGGGGCCTCTGGGGGGGGGGACTTTAGCTCCGGAATGGAGGATATACAACAACCTCCCCCGGATGAGCGAACTATTATTCATTGCTCCACAATCTCCAAGGGATACAGCAGCTGTATCGGTCGCTTCACCTCAGTTCCCCCACTTAATACCAGTTTGCAGGACCGCACCCTGCCGTCTCTACCCTTAAATGTTTCCTTAATTCTGGCGGTCTTCCACATGTGGCGTTTCAAGCGGTCTTCCCTCAGGAGCACCAATGCGCCTTTCTTCAGATCACTCGATGTCGTTGGTCGGCACATATGTGCCGATCTGAGCTCCAATACGTACTCTTTCCGCCACCGTCTCCAGAAACTGTCGGCCATGGCAGTCCGGTACTTCCAGCGTCGTGAGAGATGCATGCCACCGCCAGGAATTTCGTCCGGCAGCAGGTGTGGAGGAAAGGTCGTCAACTTTCTTCCGACAAGGAAGTGAGCCGGTGACAGTGGTTCTGGCGCTTGAGCATCATCATATATGAAAGTCAAAGGGCGTGAGTTGATCACGGCCTCCACCTCATAAAGAACGGTGGTCAGTTCTTCGAAACTCAAGCTGCTCCGACCTAACACCTTTCGCAATGCTACTTTCACAGATCGCACCATCCGCTCCCAGAATCCACCCCACCAAGCTGCCCGTTCAACAATAAACTTCCATCTGATCTTGTTTCCGGCGAAGTATGACTGCAATTCCTCGACTTGCAACAGCATGAACATTGCCTTTAGATGCCTGGCTGCACGCTTGAATGTGAGCGCGTTGTCCGAATACACCGTCAAGCAAATTCCACGGCGTGCCACAAAGCGTTTAAAGGCCAAGAGGAAGGCTGTAGCCGACAGGTCGCTGACAAGCTCAAGGTGGACGGCACGTGTCACAGCACAGGTGAAAATAGCGATGTAGCATTTTTTGCTGTCGCGTGACTGTTGACAAATCAAGGGCCCTGCAACATCTATGCCAACGGTGTCGAACGGTTTCCCCTTGTCACTCTGTCAGCTGGAAGTGGTGCTACTGGTTCCGTAGCTGGAGGGCAACTTTGTTTGTGACAGATGAGGCACTGCTTGATAATTTTCTTTACAACCTGACGTCCTCGGATAATCCAATACGATTCTCGCAGCTGTGCTAGAGTATCGCGGACGCCCGTGTGCAGCCTTCTCAAGTGTTCCTTCCGTATGAGCAGTGACGTGAGGGGGTGATTGCCAGGGAGAACGATGGGATGCTTAGTCTCTTCGTTGTTATCACTGAATTGTAAGCGTCCACCAACTCGCATGAGGCCCTCTTTGTCGAAGTACGGGTTGAAAGGCAAAACAGGGGAGCTCTTGTGCAGCGGTCTTTGGTTCTTCAGGTTTGAAATGTCGTCGCTGAACGCATCTTGTTGAGCTTTAGCCAACCAGTATCTTTCGGCGCTGATTACTTCTTCAGCTCGTAATGGGCCGATCGTCCTTCCTTCTTTGTTGTGGCAGTTGTCGACAAAGCGGCGGACCCACGCGGTTACTCGCACGACTCTGCTGAATGAACTATAATTCTCAACATTGAAAATTGCCATGGATGACGATGATACTATGTGCATCACCGTCACCTTTCGCTCTTCCATTTGGCACTCCCCAACCTTCGAGCTCGGCTCACTTATCGTTGGCCAACACGTGTCAACCTCCTGAAGCCAACGGGGTCCTTTCCACCACAGTTCGCTTTCCCGCAGGGGCGATGGGAGAATGCCGCGGGTGATTAGGTCAGCGGGGTTGTCTGAGCCTGGGCAGTGTCTCCAATCCCTGGTATCTGTCAGCGCCTGCAACGCTGAGACTCGATTTGCCACGAAGGGCTTCCATCTGGCAGCGTTTCCCTTGATCCAGTACATAGCTACTGTAGAGTCAGTCCAGAGGATGGTAGCAACGTTCTTCAGATCCAAGGCCTTGGCAACGTAGTGGCATAGTCGCGCGCCACTAAGGGCTCCCATCAGCTCCAGTCGGGGTAGCGAGAGGCGTTTCAAAGGGGCCACTCTTGATTTAGCCATGACCAAGCTGACATTTGTTTGTCCGAACGGAGACTTGGTCACGATATATGCGACAGCACCATAGGCCTTCGGGCTTGCGTTACAGAAAACATGCACCACTTTCTCCGTATCATCGTTTCTAAAGTCTGCCGCTATCAGTCTTGGAATAGACACTCCTTCGATGCATGGAAGCTCCCTACACCAGCAGTCCTACTCAGGCTGCAAGGTTTCAGGCAAGGGATCGTCCCAACCAATTCCCAACTCCCACAACTTCTGGAACATTATCTTTACGCACAATGTGGTGGGAGCAAAAAATCCAAAAGGGTCGAAAATTCTTGCCGAGACCTGCAGCACAAATCTCTTGTTGTCGGCTCTTGCGGAGAGGAAGTCGATGAGTGAAGTTAGGTTGTATTCAAAGTGGTCAGTCTGAGCATTCCAACCCACTCCCAATACCTTTGTAGCTGCAGCATGTCCAGCATCAGCGTTCGTTCTCTCCACATTGCCATTCTCCAAGAAGTTGACGAGATCGCGGTCGTTCGACATCCACTTGTGTAGCCGCATCCCTGCTTGAGACAATATATCTTTGGATTCCTGGCACAAGACTTTACCCTTGTCAAGGCTGTTAACCCCAGTTACAAGGTCGTCCACGTAAAGATGCTTGCGCAGAATACCTGCAGTTTCAGCATACCGTTCCGGCAGGCCTTCAAGATGATGTTGCAACGTTGCAGCCAAGAGAAATGGGCTCGACGTGACACCGAACGGCACACGAGTCATGCGATAGCTCACCACAGCTGGAAGTGCTTCCCCTTTCTTTGGCGTCATATCGTACCAGAGAAACTGCACAGCGTTCCGATCGCCCTCTGATAGTGATATTTGGAGAAAGGCCTTTTCAATATCCGCAACGATGGCAATGTTGTAAGTGCGGAAATTGATCAGCAGATCAATGAGCTCTGGGTTTAGGTTTGGGCCACTTTCCAAAACATTGTTCAGTGAGAGGCGATTTTTGGCATTAGATGATGAGGAGGAGACCAATTGCAATGTATGCTCACTGACCTGGAGAGGCAAAGCAGAAGGGTGGGTCTGAAAATTAATCTGCAGAAAACTAAAGTAATGTTTAACAGTCTCGGAAGAGAACAGCAGTTTACGATAGGTAGCGAGGCACTGGAAGTGGCAAGGGAATACATCTACTTAGGGCAGGTAGTGACCACGGATCCGGATCATGAGACTGAAATAACCAGAAGAATAAGAATGGGCTGGAGTGCGTTTGGCAGGCATTCTCAAATTATGAACAGCAGGTTGCCACTATCCCTCAAAAGGAAAGTGTATAACAGCTGTGTGTTACCAGTACTAATATATGGGGCAGAAACCTGGAGGCTTACGAAAAGGGTTCTACTTAAATTGAGGACGACGCAACGAGCTATGGAAAGAAGAATGATAGGTGTAACGTTAAGGGATAAGAAAAGAGCAGATTGGGTGAGGGAACAAACGTGAGTTAAGGACATCTTAGTTGAAATCAAGAAAAAGAAATGGGCATGGGCAGGACATGTAATGAGGAGGGAAGATAACCGATGGTCATTAAGGGTTACGGACTGGATTCCAAGGGAAGGGAAGTGTAGCAGGGGGCGGCAGAAAGTTAGGTGGGCGGATGAGATTAAGAAGTTTGCAGGGACGGCATGGCCACAATTAGTACATGACCGGGGTTGTTGGAGAAATATGGGAGAGGCCTTTGCCCTGCAGTGGGCGTAACTAGGCTGATGATGATGATGATGATGATGATGATGATGATGATGATGATGATGATGCATCAAATACTACCCTCAGTTTTGTCGTCTGGCTTTCGCGACGAACAACTGCTTGATGTGGCATATAGTACACCGGACCTTCCGACGTGCCGTAATCCTTGCTGGCTGGCTCTGCATAGCCTTTTTCTATGTAGTCTCTTATGCAGGCGTCGTATTCCCTAATCAACGAATCTCCTTCCAAGAGTCGCTTTGTCTGTGCTTTAAGACGCCTTGCTGCGCACTCGTAGTTGTCGCCAAGCTCGTAAACCATCGAATTCCAAGGGAACGACACCTTATAGCGGCCATTCTCAAAGTTCACGGTTTCTTTATAGTGCTAAGGACTGCGTCCTCGTGACGAACTGGCTCATGTTTCTTGATACCGATGTGCTCGAGCTCCCAGAAAGACTTTAGCTGTGCTGATATTTCTTTGTAAATTTGTTCACTCACTCCTATCCGCATCACGCCAGCAGCCGAGGAGCAGACTCCTGTTGACTTCCTTGTGCCGACCTGGCCCTGAACTGTCCATCCGAATACAGTCTCCACTGCCATGAATTTGGAGCTGAGACGCTCAGTGGATACCGTGACAATTTCCCAGTAATGATCAGCGCCAATCAAAAGGTCAATATTTTCACTTTCGCCGCCCCGCAAGGCGTCTGCGACTTGGAAGTGACATTTTGAAAGTTGAAGTAGAACAGAATTCGATGGAGCAGCCATGACATCTGCACAGATGCAAGGAACCTCCAGCCCTTCCACTCGCACCCCTTTTCCGTCGTACTGGCTTCTGAGCCACAGCTCCACTCGACGCGTTTTTGTGCGTGTCATGGCTGATTTCTCACCAAAGGCAAATATTTTAAGTTCCTCTTCTCCCAGCACTTTTAACTGCAGCTTTTCTGATAGGTTGCGATGAATGAAGGTTCGCTGACTACCACCGTCCAGGAGAATCCTGACAAGTGTACGTTCATGTGGACCCTCTGTCCAAGCTCGCGCTGTTTGCAGGAGAAACTACTGCTCTCCAGTGCACATCAAGTCATCTCCCGTGCCTAATGAGGACTTCAACACCGTGGTTTGCTCAATCACCGTTGACGAAGATGCATCCCCTTCATCAGTGTTGCGGCGTCTTCTGAAGTCAGGGTCGCACATGGTCGTTAAATGTCTGCCCTTGCAATGCGCACACCTGAGCCACTTAGCTTTACGGCATTCTCTTGCCTCGTGCCCCTTTGTTGTACACCGGAAACACCGATTGTCACGCCTCAGCACCTCTCTCTTATCCGCCACAGACATCTTTGCGTTGCAGTTGCCGGTCTCATGGCCGTTCGAATTACAAAATAGACATCCTGTGCTGTCCTTGATCGTGGTGTGCAGTGCCGCTGCAGTAGGCATGTTCGCCGCTTTAGTGTTGCTGTTGCGACTTTCCTTTACCAATTCGGCACTGTTGTCTCTCGGAGCTTCGGCCCGCTGTATGATCTCCCGCGTTGCAAGCTCTTTTCTCAAAAAACGCAGGAACTCCTCAAGCTCACTTTCTCGTTCGTAGCCTCGTTTTTTCGTTGGTATTCCAGACGAAGGTCGGCAGGCACCGCTTTCTTTATTACGGTCAGTAACAAAGTTCCATAAGTGCCAACACTCACGCCTAAAGAAGTGAGGCTGCGTACACCTGTCTCTACTTCGTCGACGAGGCTGCGCAGTTGACCGAGATTCCGTGAGTCACGCACTGGCTTGATGTTAAGCAACTCTGACATGTGATCTTCTATAATAACTTCCTTTCTGCCGAACCTCTCCTTTAATAGCGAGAGAGCGACATCGTAGTTGCCCTCCGACAAGTCAAGTCCTGCTACCGCAGCCGCCGCCTTTCCTGTCAAGTAGCTGTTGAGGTACTTTAATTTGTCTACGTTTGAGAGATTCTGGTTAGCGTTGATAGTCGACTCAAACTGACTCCAGAACCCTTGCCACTCTCGAAGCTCTCCGTTGAATTTGTTGATTTCGAGCTTTGGCAGCTTTACGGTGGGGCGTATCTGCGAATCGTTTGCGCTAGATTCTCTTTGATCTGAGGAGTTTAGTCTGCGATCTGATGAAACATTTGTGCAGCTAAAGTCGCGTAGCATGCGTTGTACCTTTGTTTTCGCCACGCTGATCCTTTCTCTGTACATTTCGGAGCATGCAATTTCCTCTTCGAAAGCTTCATCTTCAACGCCTTTTTCTATCTCCCGATCTAGCTCTTTCAGTGAGTCTTCTTTAAGAGAAAGAAGATTTAGCTTTTCTTCCAGCTCACCGATTGATGCGCTGTCGTCCATGGTGGATACTTCATTGATCAGGTTGGTTGTAGATGATCGCGCCACGGCCCTTTTTCGCTTGATTCTGTGGATGTCCATCTTTTGACGTCCCTAATCCCGGGTTTCGGCACCAAAAATGTTGTGGAATAAGAGACGGAGAACTTTGAACTTATGGAAAAACGACAGACGTCCTTTCGCTTCGAGCACATCAAGAAGACTGCTTTATTTTTCACTAGAAGGTATGAGAAATGGGAGAGAGTAGTGAGAAGGAGAAAGTCATAATACACCATGCCACACAAGCATTCTTGCACCACGCAGACGCCAAAAGCCATCGCCACAGGCCGGGCTGCCAGCGTCATGAGCCTCCGGGACATGAACGTTTGAGTGCAGTGGGTCGTGCGGGGGTCCAAGGACCTGCGTGTCCGCAACTCCCCTGTGTGCAATAAAGTTATCACCACCACCTCCACACTTGGAAGGCACCACCGCACCGCCGGTTGCTGTTTGTATACATCGCGCCCGCCAGTAAGGCACGTAGCTTGAGGGTGTTTGGATCGCACCGCTGGTACGATCTGTTGGGAACTCGGCGCTGACGCCCGTGGTTGTACCTGGGTCGCAAGCCCCAAGGGTAGCGTTGGCCTGGCGGCCTGGGGTACAACTGGAAGCATCCGAAGGTCCCGGCAAAGCATGAGTCGACTGGTAACAACGAAACAACTTGTTTATTTTAACATCGCAAAGAGTTGGCGGTCAGGTTTGACCGAAGTAGAGAGACGGGAGAGCACTTCACTCAACAGAAGAAATCGGAGCCCTCCTTTTGGCGTCCGGGGGCAGCTGTTTTTATACTCTCGCAGTTGAGGGCAAGAAGGAACCCCTCAAAAGACGAGCACGTGAATGTACAATGGGCTAATGGTGACGCACACTGTCGAAGCGCTGCCGTAGCACCATGTCGAGCACGATCTCGTAGCACCCTGTCGTAGCGCTGCCGTAGCACCATGTCGAGCACGATCTCGTAGCACCCTGTCGTAGCGCTGCCGGTCGGGCACAATGACTGTAATGAGAGGATGATCCCTGCTTTCGCTTCGCCTGGTTCGGGCACAATGACTGGAATGAGAGGGTGATCCTTTGCGGTCGCATCGCCGCAGTCGCGCCTGGAAACACCTGCCGATGAGCGTTGCGGCGACGACGATCGGGCCAAAATGTCTGCCGCCCCGCCGCAGTCGCGCCGGCAAAACCACGTGTCGCAGGCGAAACGCAACAAGGGGTATCAAGTGTCCGGCGCCTCTGAGAGGGAGTTCTCCTTGCCACCCCGTCGGCGGCCCGCAGCGCGGGAGTTTATCAAATGTCCGGGGCCTCTGGGGGGGGGGGGGGGGGACTTTGGCTCCGGAATGGAGGATATACAACAGGCGCTGCAACTGGCCCGAATGTAACGCGAGACGCTTTCTGAGGCATATTTAAAGAAAAGGGTTACAAGAACCTGGCGTTATATTCGTTGAAATACGGTAAGTGAAGGCGAATTTGAGTGGCCGTGAGTGTCAACGTGAGTGACTGTCGGCTAGTGTGAGCAGAGGTGAGCGTGTATGAGCATGAGTGGGTGTCGGTATGTTTGAATGGAACTGTGAACACAAGCGGGCGTTTGCGAGCATGAGTGAGAACGTGAGTGAGTGCTAATGGGTGTGAGCGAGTACTCACAATAGAAAAATTTTGCTGACTGATTATGAATGAGTATCCGGTTATCCAGCCTAATTGGGGGTAAAGTGCGCCGTATCCTCTGTGAGGCTAACTTCCCTGCCAATTCAGTCCTCGTACCACAATGTCTGCAATAGGATGGCAAGTTCAGTGAGTTGGAACAAGTGCATTTTCTAACTGCAGAGCAACCGGACAACACACAAAAGTGAAGAGAGCCACGGGATAAGCGCTTGAGTCCCGCGGGGTTATTCGTCTTCGCGTGCCGTATGTTTTTCGCGGCTGAAGCGAAATGCATTATTCTTCGCCCGTTCTCCGGACAAATAGAGTTCGCCGAAAGATACGCGTGCTAGGAGGTGAGCAGTGATTTCAATGTGAAAGTGGACAATTTCATTAGCCAAGCATCAAAAGTTACCGGTTGCCGGTGACGAAAGTTCTAGTCATCATCAATCAGTTCAATTGTGTCCAATGCGGTAAAAAAAGGACTTTTACAACTACCTCCTATCACCCATTTCTTGCGCCATCTTACACTACCTCACGCGCCTACAAATTTTCTAATCGCATATCACCGCCTACTTCTCTGACGCCATCGACTGAGCTTCCCTTTTCCTGGCTGCCATTCTGTAATGCTAATGAATTAAACAAAACACTGGTTATATATTTCCCTTGCGCAATACTTTGTTACGTGTACATAAGTAAACTGACATAACCAAAGTTATATAACTTTGTAAACCAGCGTGTGGAACCCAATCCCGAACCAAAAACCGTACCCTAACCCGAAGCGAAACTGATTTTAGCCCGAAGTGAACCCGAACCAATATCGATTTTCTTAGAACGAGCCTTAGCTCTAATCGATCCTGAACCAAAAACAATAATGGTTAGCGGTTTGCTTCCTAGCGCATAGGATGCCAACGTGTGCTAAATACTTAGACGACGCTTCAAATTATTTACTCTTCTGTCGGCGCACCCCACGAGCACATGGTTACGGCTCACGAGTTGCGTTATGAGCGAGAACGGGGATACACGATAGGCATGCGCTGATAGCTATACGGCCACCTCAGCACAGACGCTTGCACTTCTGAACACGGCCGTGCCAGTTGTTTTCTGCGGCCGAAATGTTGTTTCAGGGGCACCGCAGAACCGCCGTTTCTGTTTAAGCTCCCACTCCGGCCGTTAGCCCAGCTCGCCACTGTTACTGGATAAACAGTAAAGCATACACGCTGGGACACGCAGAGAGCAATAAAGATGGCTAACTCGAGAATGGAAAATACGAAAACCAACTAATTCATCAGGTCTCCCTTTTTTAAACAAAAAGCCGCAGTTTCGTCTGAAAGGCGAAGCGTTGCTTGCGATAGCAAATTAGTAGACAGGTATACGAAGTATGGATACTAGTTTTATCGGCAGTATAAACTTAGAAACATTCGCTTACTAACTGAATTAACAAGCATGGTGTCAGCGCGCACAAGCAAACATGAACACATCACACTCGATGAACGCGGACACTCGCTGTCAAAACGCTGGCGTGAGCAAGCGCGGCAGCCACGGCGAGCAAAGTGACCTTCGTGCGGTTTATCGCTTCAGCGCAAGAGCGGCAGGAACACAGCGCGCACAAAGATTTGAGCCGTCTGCAGATGTCTGCAGTGCAAAGTATGCACCTGTTGGTGGTGTCGACACCGGCTCGCCTCCCTCCTGCGTAGCCTCATCGCTTTCCTCCATACACGGCGCGTCAGATTGAGCCGCCATCGTAAGCTCCCCCTTGCGCCCGGTGGTAAAGTGCGCAGTTGCTGCCGAAGCACAACGCCGCGCCCGCTCCCTCCCTCCCTCCCTCCCTCGTGATCCCCATGGCCTTTCGCGCGACCGAAGACGGCGCGTTTACTCTCCGCTTCCTTCCTTCGCGCGCGCCAGATTGAGCCGCGATCGTCGTGCATGCTTTCACTCGCACATACAGCACACGACGCTCGGCGACGCTGTTATCATCCTCGGAAGTTATATGGAACATTACAGCGACGCCGACCGCGACGGCAAAAATGCACCGGCGTGTTCACATTATTGCTATCGCAATAATAACACTGCGGTCGCTAATGGATGCCGTCAATTTCTCAGTGTGTGGTGACAACGGCTGTGAAAGCACAGCAAAATTTCTTCTGTTGCGTGTCACGGTTCAGCGCACGTTCGGCATCCCCAAGCAGAGTACAACGTGCGCTTCGATTTCTAAAACTCATTCCCGGGATACAGTGGGCGTGATATGGAGAACTGGGCCCATGTTCAGTCAACCGAAGGCACTCCGTCACGTGCACTTGTGCAAAGATCGCCGCTGCGTTTAGCACAAGTTGTCTTTGTTCATCGTTACGAATCATCAATGTCATGTGCTTGTATTCATGCGAAAGCATCCAATGTCTCATTGAGAGAAAAAGCTGGTGCCTGTAGCAGAGAAAGGGCTCCTAAATTCACATTGGCTGCGACGTCACACCACGTGCGTGCCTCAACGGAGCAGAGCGGTAGAAACGGAACACCTGCTGCGGCACTAGCGCACCAGATGTTGCGTGAGCGGAGAGGCCATTGCTCCTGATTTGTAGTTTTACACCAAGAGTGGTCAAGCGCACATAGAAGTGAGTCAACGACAAGAAAGAAATGGCAATTAAGAAAAATGCAGTAAGCATGAATAACAGCAGGAGTAAGCAAGGGGCAAATACAAATCATAAATAAATACAAACATGGGTATATTCAATTACGGTATTTTACGTGCCAAAACCACGGTATGATTTTGCCGCACGCCGTAGTGGGAGACTCGTAATTAATTTCGCCCAGCTGAGGTTCTTTAACGTGCATCCAATGCACGGTACACGCAACGTTTCGGATTTCGCCCCCTTAGACGTGTGGCCACCGCGGCCGGGATTCGATCCCGCGCTCTCGGCTTTAGCAGCTCAACGCCAAACCCAATACACTAAGACGGCAGGTAAACGTGAACATGAAATAGGAATTACCACGATAGGAATAATAGTAAGTACCAAAGGCGAAGAAAGTACATATTCGACACTTCAAATAGGCGGTATAGGCAATAACGTACAAATACATGCCCTAGTACATACTAAAAGAAGCAGGATCATTTGGTATATAGATATAAAGATTTAAAAGGGAATCATCACAACCAGGAAAGAACGAGCGAGGTAGAGCTATTGCATAATATTGTACCGCTTTAAATTTTACAGCGGTGGTGGTGTTCGCAGCAACGGCTGGTAAGGTGTTCCAATCCTTTGCCGCCTGGACGAAAAATACTAAGTGCACAGAATTATGGGCATGTGCGAATGAACGGCTTTTGTGGTGACTAATACTATAAGTGACAGACGGTGATCGGGCGTGATGACGGGGTGGTTAACTGACGCGTGATAAAATCTGTTAAAATATACAAGTCGAAATTTTGCCGAAGCACTGAAGGTTGAGGAGGTTGGCCCTTTCTTTTGGAAAAAATGAACCTGGAAGCGCGATTTTCTTTTCATTTGAGCATCTTTGAAAGTTCATCTGGTCAAGGTTCGAAATCGCGCAGGCGTACGCTGCTTCGGCCGTACGAAGGTTTGGTAGTCAAATATTTCTTATGCAGAATGCGGTGGGGCGCAAAAGCTATGACTCAAACAAGCAAAATGTGACGTTGACCTAGTGCTTTATATCGTGAAAACGCTCCATGGCGAGAAAAAGTGAGCAACGTGACATGGCTGACGATGTATCATGTATTAAATTCACTTTTAAAGCCAATTCTTAAGTTTCGAAAAGTAACAGCGCTGCATAGACAAGGACACAGGCAAAGACGAACACGACACTGGCGTTACTTTTCCAAACATGAATTACCACCAACTCGCCGAAGTTCCCTTGTAGTGCTATTCTTAAGTATGCCTACCGTTTTCTTGGAGAATGGAATGCTCTCTTGCTGCTCCCGGTCTGTGTCTTTTAAGCTCTTCGGTGTCTCGAAGACACGTCGCGTTCGGCCAATGGGAGAGCCCGCTCAGGTGACGCCATTTTTGGCCAATCGGCGAGCCCGCTCGGGTGTCGTCATTTTCGGCCAATGGTAGGCGCCCGTGCGACGGAGTCACACCCGGCGAAGAGAGTCGCTGCTTGGTCCCCCTGCGGTCCTGCCTTGCTGACTTGCAATGCGCCGTCACAATAGATGGATGGGGGCGACGCCGCCAGGTTTTCATGGCGCATTACAGCCGTCTTGCTTCGGCAAGCACTTTACCCGCAACAGTGCCAGGCTCTCGCTTCACTTTCGGGAAGAGTCAAGCAGTGAATAGCTCTACCGGCGGCACACGAAGTGGGGGCCGCCAACTTGTTTGCACGTGCCGCGCCTCAGGAATGTGGTATCCGTGTTTCTGCGCTCCTTCATTAGCTGTGGTGCGATTCGATGTGGTCTGGGGAACTCGAAGTAGGCTTAGGAAACGGTCCCGTATCTAACAGCTCGTCCTCGCCCCGGAAGTTTGGAATGGCCGGTGAACTCAATTCGCTGGCCACGAAGAACGCTGAAAGAACCTGCAGGGTACTGGTGTCGAGCCTCGTTTGACGAACTTCGGGATCCTGGGTCCTGGAGAACGTACGTCAAAAAACCAAAACAACACAGCGCTGCACCACGTGTAAGCGCAGGCTCTTCACCCCTGACTCGCCAGGCTGTTTCTGAGTCAAAATGGACCCTGATCTTTTATTTCCCCAATTTTGACAAAGCAGTTCCAACCACCTTTCCAAACCGCTATCCATTTCTCCCCGAATGCCGACAAGACCAGAGTGTCATTGTTGTAGTAAAACAATGGGTCGTTGCCGTTGCAAAGAAACAATGAAAACAGCCGAACATACTTAAGTGGCCTAATTACTCGAACAGCATGTTTCCAACTCTAACGCAGTGGCGTACTTATCTCACGTATTGTTGCCACTGAACAGTCTGGCCATCTTCACAAGTACGTAAACACAAGCGCGCTAGCCTTGTGGTCACTAATCGGAACGCGCACTTGCGTCGCAGGCAAACGTTCAATTATGCTCACTTACGTTTCTTCCTTTAGTCCCTACAGGACACGTAACCTAAACGAACAATTAAACTTGCAGGAATTAGCACTCCGCAGAACCCTTAAAATAATGCGTGTTCTAATAACTAGTTCCAGGCACGCTCACTAAGGAAGTCACTAAGCTCACTAAGGAAGTCAGAATACGGCTGCCCTCAACACACACGAGCAACCCAATCAAAAATCTGTTTCCTTCCGTCCGCACAGGACACGCGCTAATGGAACTAAGAACGCTTTTCAGTGCAAATCATGCACTCACTGAAAATCTACGTGCTTAACCTTAGAAAATAAAAAATACGCTTATAAAAAAAGAAGGTTAACTAAAACACACGCGCGCTACGACAGGCCTCTCACCGATAACCTTGACCCTCAGGTTACTCACACACAAAAAAAGAAAGCCTATATACTCATTAATGAACACCTCGCGAGACTAAACTTTTACCTGAAATGCATCTTTCCAATCTCGGAGCTTCTCAAACGAAAACACCAACAAAGCTCATACCTTACATATTGAAAGAAATTCTTAGTCTCAAATCGCGAAAATTATCCGATGCTCAAAAAATAAAACAAAACACGTTTCACTCCTACGGAAGCTCTCCTGGCTTCCCGTGCCAAACGTTTACGTCTGACTCATACTTTGAGCCGTACTCGAGGTGGTCGCGGTCCGAAAGCTACTCTGGCTACGAGGGAACAACAAAAGGGCTGACTCACTATCAGCTCCCCCAAGACGTTACAGTCCCCAGCCAATTTGCGTCCTGGCTTTCATCGCTACCTCGATTGACCGCGTCGCTACTCCCCACCTGGTCTCGTCTTGCCACCTTGCGCTTCTTCGTACTACACGCTGAGTTTCGAAAAGAACGACGCAACGACGAGGAATTTAACTGCCCCGTGCCCTTTGTCCACGTCCGTGCAGAACATGTTTCTCGGTCTCCTTTTGACCGGTGGCTCGAACGTGTTGGGTGCGTCAGCATCGTCAACGACAACCGCACCTTTCTTTTCCTCGCGCCTGGCCTTTTTGCGACTGTCGCATTCTCTTGCTGCGCTACATTAGTCACCGCATTCCGATCTTTTCGGCGCTTCTTTCTGCGGCGCTTTCTCCTCGAACTCTCTTTCATGCCCTCATCTCGCGCCTCGTGCTCGCCGTTACACATCTCGCCGGCCCGGATTGGTCTCTTACCCGCACAGTCTGAATGATCCTTAACTAAATCATTCCTCTCTTGGCTACCTAGACTGGCGGAGAGCCGCACCGATCCCTGAACAATGCAGTTCTCTCTTGAGCTACGGAGCTCGCCATCCCGAGAACTACTCTCAACTGCATCGTCCAGCTGGCACTTCGGCACGGAGATCTGACTCGACATGGGTGCTCGCGTCTGTCAAGTCCGTAGTATTCTGTACCTCGCTAACCGCCTCGCTACCATGAGATGTGACGCACACGTGCGGTAACTGTGCCATTTTGTTCGCAGCTGGCCTAGCTGTCTCTACTGTCCTCTGTTGGCACAGCACCTCGTCGCTCTCACTCTGGCCTTTAACGGCCTCAGTTGCCACTAAGGCATCGTTAGCAGCTAGCACTTCGTGTTCACCTATGAATGGGCCGCTAATTTCACAGGCACTACTTTTCTCGTCGGCTTTTTGTGAAAATCCGTTAGATACTTGCTCATTCATTTGCTCTGTACTGCCTACAGAATTTTCAGACAGCCGTTGTCTCTGTGCCTTTAACTGATCAAAATATCGTAGCTCTTTTATCAATGCTGCCTTCTCTCTCTCGTACTTTTGCTCACGCTCACGCTTACGTTCCTGATACTCACGTTCGCGTTCATTCTCACGTTCTTGACGCTCACACCTAAGAATAAGTTCTTGAAGCTCAGGCTTCTGTTCATTCTCGCGTTCTTCACGCTTACGCTTACTCTTACGTTCACGACGCTCACGCTCCCGTGGTACTTGTATCACCTCCCAAGCAAGCTCAATGCTTTCATCATCATTGCCACTATCTTCAATCGCCTTTATGATAGCTGGCGTTTTCATCTGTTCGTCCGCCTCAAATCCCAAATCGTCGCACACCAACAACAAGTCCAACCTCGTCCACCTCCTAAGGTCCATGGCAGCTGCCCCGTCTGGTGGTTAGAACTGTTTTCCTTAATTAATTTGTGCAAACACACAATGCAACAAATTCCCGATTCCTAGAGCTATCAAAATGAACACACAACATTTGAGTCTGGCGAATCAAAAGGAAAACAACCACGCGCTCACTTACGGTTGCAGCACCCTGCCATCTGGTTCATTGGTCCGCTGTTCCCGGTTCCTCAGGACTCCCTGGGTCGAAGGCTCGCTCTTCTTGGCTATTCCCAGTTCCTTAGGACCTCTTTCGACGAAGGCTCTCTCTTCGCTCTTCCGGGTTCCTCGCGACTCCTTTGGACGAAGGCTCTTTTTCGCTGTTCCGGGTTCCTCAGGATTTCTCTCGACGTAGGTTGATTCGTAGCGCTGCCACCAGTTGTTGCATTTGGAGGTGATCCCACCGCTAGCAACCAGTTGTAGGAGTTGAGGAGGACTTCGGGATGAAAAACTTGGGAGGTTTATTTACATTATTTACAGTGAGAGTCAATTAACAGTCTTAAAAGTCATTACGGGCCGGCAGCAACTCGGACGCTGCGGCCCGCGGCAAGAAGCTCGAAAGAGAAGAATCAAGGAATGCTCTAGGAATGCTCTCTTGCTGCTGCCGGTCTGTGTCTTTTAAGCCCTTCGGTGTCTCGAAGACACGTCACGTTCGGCCAATGGGAGAGCCCGTTCAGGTGACGCCATTTTCGGCCAATCGGCGAGCCCGCTCGGGTGTCGTCATTTTCGGCCAATGGTTGGCGCCCGTGCGACGGAGTCACACCCGGCGAAGAGAGTCGCTGCTTGGTCCCCCTGCGGTCTTACCTTGCTGACTTGCAATGCGCCGTCACAATAGATGGATGGGGGCGACGCCGCCAGGTTTTCACGGCGCATTACAGCCGTCTTGCTTCGGGACCCACTTTACCCACAACAGTGCCAGGCTCTCGCTTCACTTTCGGGAAGAGTCAAGCAGTGAATAGCTCTACCGGCGGCACACGAAGTGGGGGCCGCCAACCTGTTTGCACGTGCCGCGCCTCAGGAATGTGGTATCCGTGTTTCTGCGCTCCTTAATTAGCTGTGGTGCGATTCGATGTGGTCTGGGGATTCGAAGTAGGCTCAGGAAACGGTCCCGTATCTAACAGCATGTAGGAGCGTGAGGTGAGGGTAAGTGTTGGTCTAAATTTGCCTCCAGAATGTGGCTTCAGCTCTGGTGAGAGTGCTATTCAAAAGGAGGTAGAAGTGGAGTATTTCGTAGTAAGTGTGTAGTGCTTGTGGACGGGGATCTACCCCTCCCCGTGCCCCATCAAAATAAAGTTCTCTCTCTCACTCTCAACGAACCGATTTAACATGCATCCCGTTCTGTTAAAGGTACACATTATGGGTTATGCTTTTCCACTCAGGTAGCGTAGAAATAAAATTTTCAATACTCGTGGAGAAAAAAAGAATGCATTCTACTAGGCATGGGACGCTAGCTTGTGTGAATCAATGACAGTGACAGTCGCCTTTTTTCTTTAAGCTGTCGACGCGAGTTTTTTTTTAATTGATTCGAATGCTCCAGTCCAGTAAGAATGACAATCTGGCAACTCGAAAGCAGCTGTCAATGAGAGAATATGCATAAGATTACCGTTTTCTCTGTTAATATTGCTATAACGCAAGCAACTCCCCCCCCTCATGACTCCCCCCCTCCCTGCCTCCTCATCTGCTACACCGAAAAGAAATATAGAACGAAAGAAATCAGGCTAAGTGATCGTGCGAGTTAACAAGCTATTAGCCAAATGTAAAAGCCTGAGCTGTGCTTACATGAGCGGAGCCGGCACCCTTTCCTTCTCATCGTCTGGGGAACGAAATAAATTGCACAAGGAGGCTTCTCTGGAGGACTGCACGTGGAGTGGAGAAGCCAAACCTTCAGGCGCCTGCTTACGTGAGCGCAGTTAACTTTGAAAGCTTGCCAAACTATTGATAACACCTTCAGTCAAAGCGAATGCATTTCTGTACAGGAATATTATTCTCCAACAAATTTCTTCCTTGTACCTATTCCTACGCAATATTATACATATTTTCTATAAATTCCTTCCATATTAGGAAGCAACTCAATACAACGTTCTGTCATGTTAATGAAAACTGCAAATTGGGCTTGTGTAAGCGGTGTGTTTTGTTTCTATCAGGTTGTTTTGGAACGGTTGTTTGCACGCTACGCGACGATTGCGACTTGTGGCCAAACTGAGACGCTTTCTACGTCGCAGTCCGTCCGTCCTTCCATCCGTCCGTCCGTCCATCCATCCATAAATCCATCCATCCATCCATCCATCCATCCATCCATCCATCCATCCATCCATCCATCCATCCATCCATCCATCCATCCATGTCACTGTCATCATACACTAGTCGTCATCCCATTTTTCCTCACGTCTAACTTTGTCGTCACGAAGCCGTCGTTATACAATCGTCAGCATTTTAGAACCGTCATCTTGCTGTCGTCATACAGCCTTTATTTTTCTGTTGACGTCATTCCTTCGTCATTTCGTCGTCATCACTGCTTCGTCGTGCCGCCAGAGTGGACTGATACTGGAGGGAGTATGTGTCGCATATAGCCGAAAAAACGGAACTACCAGAATGACCACTTGCTATTTCGTATAAACGTGGCCTCAGTAATGCTATCTGTCTGTACATTGATTGAATGCTAATCGTATTACCGTCGACAGTGACCGTGAGACGGGTTCTGCCGTAAGATTTTCTTGTCGTAATGTGAACTTGAATGTTGGCTATCCCCGTTTGCTCTCTGATCCACACCACTCCCTTCCATTCTGGGAATGTTCTGGGCATGAGCCGCTCTTCAATTCAGCCTCTTCGATGCTAACTTGGGTGACTCAGTATGTGCCAGTGGGTATGTTCTGCGGTTCAATGAACCTCTGTGCAACTGAGTATGTAAGGCTTTTCTGTAACAAGAGAGAGAGAAAGCAAGGAGAAGGAAGGCATGGAGGTCAAGCCGACTAGCGTTCTCTTTGCTACCCTACACTGTGGGAAGGGAAAGAGGGAATATAAAGAAGAAAGAGGAAGAGAATCAACACTGCATGTGCACGCTGCACTAGTGCATCAAAAAGTCTTAAAACCAAAGTTCAAGCAAGTGCCTTGCCGAAACATTGGACTGCCGTCATTCTGCTGTCTGAAGCTAATCTTGGTGCTTCCCCATAGACGGTGATGTGCGTTGAAGTCGCCTGAGAAGATTAAGCGGTCTGTGCTCGTTAGCAGTACGTCGCAGTACGTGACGGTAAACCTTTAGGGTGCACCGTGGCTTTCTTTTACTTCATGCGAATACAATGCTGGAGGTGGGCCATTGTGTTTACTCAAGAGTTGCAAGAAAAAAAATGTTATTCGGTTTTGGGTGGAATCGGAACCGCGTCATATATATTGAGACATTTTACTGTGAACGTATATTTGCGAGCGTCCCACGCGAGTTCATCGTGAGGACGCGAGAGGAGCCCAGCAGGTTCATGCATGAAGCGTTTTTGGCGGTCCACTATGGTGTGTCGCTATAGTTGCTTCATTGCTAATTGCATTAACGTGGACATTCATCTTGACATTGGTTCTGCCAGATTTCTTGTGTATATGGGCCCGGTACAATGAGGTTCACTTCCAAATAAGTAAGTCATGATTACTTAGGCGATGTGTATGAATTCTGATCCTCGATTTGAACACTTTGGTAAAAGTTTATATTGCGTTTCTTCAAACACTCCTGCAGCAGTGAAGGAGGTGATGTCGATGTGAAGCCATCAACCCTTCAGTGGCACTGCACACCATTTTGAAAAGAATTGTGTTGTAGAGGTCGGTATTTTATTCAACTTTTATTATTTTGTCTTCTCTTTACAGAGCGCACTACCAGGAGGCCATAGACATCTATAAGCGTATTCTCCTCGAAAACAGGTTAGTTCGCGTATTACTGCAGCGACAAGGCCTACGCCAAGCGTTACTGGCGGCGTACGATGCTAGCGCTCTTTTTTGTTTCTTCTTCTTTTTTTAACGTGGACGTGCAAACTGCGGTAGTATTCGTTGGGGCGCATTCTGTAGAGAGAAAAAAAATTGGCATTCGGCAAATCCCGCGTCTGTTACTTGTGCTGGTAACACTGTCCAAATAAATAAATACATCAAAGCTCACGGTGACTCTGTCGCTTGGTGCTGTGCTCACGTTTCTCGTTTAGGGCGTAGATTCGAGGTATCTCGTCGAAGTCGAAAGAGGCCTTGCTGCCGATTAACTTTTGATCGGTCTCAAGGATTTGAGAAACGAACGCGCGGAAACTGTTGCGCGGTGCGCGCTAGCGTCCGACCTGCCTAGCGAGCCCCATCAGTATTCCTTAAAGAGAAAGAGACTTTCAAGTGAGCCGGAGGTTGAAAAAGGGAGGCGTTTGTACGTAAAGATCCTCTGAAAGGTGCAAACACTTGTTCGCGGCGTTGATACACCGCTACAGGTACGATACTTGGCTGTTTTACACATGCAATAATGTCTGTAATGGTTTCAGAAGGTGAATATTGTGCACTGATGTTTGATATGTGTACAAGGAAATAAATTAACCAAACCAAACGAAACTTACACGTACAACACTAATTTGTGAAAGTGCCTGCCTACAAAAGTACGCTCCGCGATTTGAGACGCCAGGAACATACTTAAAATATATAACATAAAGCAATGTTCCGTTCGCCGGTAATAATGAGGTCGTCCCTAGTGCAGTGTTTCGAACAAACCAGCATAGTGTCAGTCACCTGCTTCCCGATGCGCAAGTTACTTGTCCATGTCTCTCTCCGTTGCGCGTCATCTGCTACTTTCGGCAAAGAATGAAATGACGAATTGCTGTATCTGCTGCGATAACACGCCATAATGGCACGAAGCAAACTTCTTCGGACATGCGTTTTTTTTTCTTGGGGCTCGGGCGCAGCGCCATCACGACAATTTGATAATTACGAGGCAAGGCAAACGCTGTAATGTGTGAACACTGCGGCTGAACGTGATTTGCGGGTTCTCGGCAGCGCCGCAAGGGGGCGGGCATTTTGTTGGAGTCGCGAAGCATTGACATTAATAGCAATATCAGTTGCTACCAATGGTGTTACTGCACTTAAAACATAACAATTCTGGTACTGCACTTAGTACTTAACAATGCTGTTATTGAATCTGTTAATTAGTAAAGACATCTCTGCATCCACATTACTAACAATCTTTCATAGAAAACTCAAACTGACTTCCTGGCTAACAATTCGAATCGCATGTTAAGTTTCATTCGTCGCAAGTTTTCGCTAGCACCAGTTTCCGTAAAGCCGCTGCCAAGCAAACGCTCATCAGATCAAACCTCAAATATGCTGCATGTACTTGGGTTCCTCGCTATGCCTGTGTATTCTCATCACCAGAAGCCATCCAAATCTGCGCAACCCATTCCACCCTTTGTGATTACTACTGTACGGCGAGTTTACCTTCAATCAAAATGCAGCTTGACCTCCTTGACCTTGCAGTAGGACAAAAATCACAAGACACGTTCACTTTCGCTATATCTACTACATAAATTGGACCTAAAGAAAATTTTTCTCGGAACCTCGGTACATCTGATCTTGCGTCGAGCCTATAATTCGAGGTCCACGTCCAAAGCTGTCCATAGAAACCTCCATTGAAACTCCTTCCTGTCAAGGGCAGCCTAATGTTATAGAAAAGATTACACAAACAAGTTACGAGCATTCAAGGAAAGCTATTTCTTTATTCTTCAGCGCTATATAAGGGTGGCTATTACATATACTTTGCGTTCTTGAAAATCCCAAATACTTCAGCAGTTTCCTGCGTGCGTTGCTCATTGTGTCTTGCGATTATGGTGGTGCTGCAGAACTATCGTGTGCACCCACAGCCACGAAAATTACTGGGCAAGCTAGAGGTCGGTGCACCTTTCAAAATGTTTTCATGGTCACTTAGACGAACTTTGCACAACGTCCTCAACTGTTCAAGATACACTCGTTAGCTGATATGACGGATAAATTCCAACTTGCTCAATTCGCCATGCTTGTGCCACCCGTGTAGTTGTTAACCCAACAAAACTCCCGTTTAGTACGTTCTATATGTATGGCGGATCGCAAAGAAACTCGGAATCTTATTCCTAGCAGCTGCCAGTTTTGTGGGAAATGCTGCGACCAGATGACTTCCTGCAGCAGTACAGGAACGTGCGAATTGCACTGATGTTCTTATTTTGGGTGCACACTAGACAGACGAGAGTTCGGGCTGGTGGAGTGCACGCTGTGATTTCTCAGGCTTTGCAGTTGCTAACCACGCTGTCGACGTTAACCCCCAGGGAGCGCAGGAGGATTGCAGTGAAATTCAGCGTTCGGGCTAATTGCGCCCCTCGCCGCCTTTCCGCAGGGACTTCCTGGCGTTGAACGTGTACGTGGCCCTGTGCTACTACAAGCTCGACTACTACGATGTATCGCAGGTGGGGATCGTTAAGCGTGCATGTATTTATTTATTTACATGTACCTTACAGATTTTCGAGAAGGCATAGTGTAAGGGGGGAAATACGGTAACATATTAATATGGAATCGCGAAAAAAATAAACATCAGCATAATGAAAGGAGTACGCACACAACATGGAAAATTAATACATTAGCAAATTCAATATGTAGAGCAATAACAATGTATGTATGCGCAATAACGGTATGTGCAACAACGGCTTTGTTATTGGTCAATCAAAATTGAGTGTTTGAACAATACCAAGCAGCCTTCTCGGGCACTCCACGGAGCGTGAGGTGATTTTCGATTGACATGTTTGTTTGATGGTATTGTGATTGTCGACACTTTTTTTCGTGTGTGATTGTCCACAATCGCTTGATGCATATAGTGTGATGTCGCTGCTGGCAGCCACTAGTAAAGTATCTATCTATCTACCTATCTATCTATCTATCTATCTGTCTGTCTGTCTGTCTGTCTGTCTGTCTGTCTGTCTGTCTGTCTGTCTGTCTGTCTGTCTGTCTGTCTGTCTGTCTGTCTGTCTGTCTGTCTGTCTGTCTGTCTGTCTGTCTGTCTGTCTGTCTGTCTGTCTGTCTGTCTGTCTGTCTGTCTGTCTGTCTGTCTGTCTGTCTGTCTGTCTGTCTGTCTGTCTGTCTGTCTGTCTGTCTGTCTGTCTGTCTGTCTGTCTGTCTGTCTGTCTGTCTGTCTGTCTGTCTGTCTGTCTGTCTGTCTGTCTGTCTGTCTGTCTGTCTGTCTGTCTGTCTGTCTGTCTGTCTGTCTGTCTGTCTGTCTGTCTGTCTGTCTGTCTGTCTGTCTGTCTGTCTGTCTGTCTGTCCGTCCGTCTGTCTGTCTGTCTGTCTGTCTGTCTGTCTGTCTGTCTGTCTGTCTGTCTGTCTGTCTGTCTGTCTGTCTGTCTGTCTGTCTGTCTGTCACAAAATTTGGTTGTCGTGAGAGTGGAAAAAATCTCATTGGATGCAGAGGAATATATGAGAGTAGAAGTGTTAAAACTAGGCGTAAGACGCCTCTTTTCGCAGTGAAACGGGGTAACATGGTCCTTGTGTCGTTTGGTCTGCCTCAGATAGCTTAGCGGTTTCGTGACCTTGCTTAGTAATATACGTGTTCAGTGAATATCGTAAAAACGGCAATGATCGACTTGCCAGCAAAATACTCCTCACTGAAACCTCATGGGGGGAGTGAGTGAGCGAAAATTTTATTCTAAACGTCCGGTGATTTGGGTGGGGTGGAGACATAAGCACCCCAGCCTAGGTGACAGCCTCGAGCCCTTGGACACAGGCGGCTTCCTCAGCGTACCGGATGACCCGCAGTTGATCAGCGAGGTCGTGGCTAAGCAGGGCCGCCTCCTGTTGCGTACTCCAGGGTAGCATATCGTACTGCTGCCGAGTTGTAGCGGCGCCTGTCTAACGAAGCCCGACCAACGTTAAGTATAGGGTAGCGTGGCGTTGTCGGCGGGCTGCAGGCATCCGGTAGACCATGACGACCAAGCAAGGGCGAAACAATTTCTAGTGCGAAACTTGCACGGTTTATTCAAAGGTCGGTGAAAATTGAAGAGAAGGGAATGAAGTGATCAGAAGTACATTTCGGAGCCTCTTAAATAGGCTCTCTACAATCGCGGGAAGGATCGTGCATCTGTCGACGTCACGTGACCGGCACAGAAAAAGGGCCCAGCCCTCCTCCTCTGGTTATACCGAGCCTGCTGCAAGGAGGAGGCCGTCCCACCTCCTGAAATTGTAGACGCTGGTCCGTCTTTTTTTGCGCGTTGCTGGTTCGTGGAAGTTCTCCTGTAGACTTTGGCCGTTCGAGGAAAGGGTCCCTCTAAAGTCGCTATCACACACACACCACACACAAAAGACAGACAAAGACAAAACACTGCGGTGCTTCCGCAAGACCGGCAGACACTAGAAATGGTCATGGCGAATTAGGAAGTCACGCTTCATTACGACGAGGCAAGGTGTGTGAAGGTCGGGTGAGAGAAATCCCTTTCTGCACGTGGTGCGGGACGCCAACCATAGCAGGAGCAGTCACGCCTCATTTCGACGAGGCTAGGCGAGAGAAGGTCGGGTGAAATTCCTCTCTGCACGTGGTGCCAGACGCCAACCGTAACACTCCCAACGTGCCCCTCGGTTCGGTGAACAAAAAAAAATGTTCCAGCATTCAAGAAGGAAATTTCCGTATTTTTAAAATGGAACTCGGTGGAATTGAAATTATTATTTCAACTATTCAACTGAAAGAAACCTTACATCTTGGGCTTTTGTATTTTCATTATTGGTATTTACTTTCTTTGACGCTGGTTTGTCCGATAGCCGGCCGCTTCACTGCGATCGTTTTGGTTTTGTCGACCAGCTAAATCCCCTATCGACAACGCACGCCTGATGTCCCTCGACTTCTTGGGGATTTTGGTGAAGAACTGGACTATGCAAACACAAACGCAGGGGGTCTGAGCCGCTTACACGACGTCAATTCCTCATGTGGCATCCAAAAGCATATATTAAGTGTTCTGGACGATCTCGGGTTGGGGGAATACACACATCTGAAAGCTTTGAGGTCCAGTAGTGGCCGAGCACCGAGGCGGAAGCGGGCGCTCGTACCTATTTTAGCGCTAGCGCTAGTCACCTCGCGACAGCTCTATTTTGTCTCCCTCAGCCGAGAGTACGGTCTGTGGTTGGTCAAGGGGCGCCCAAAAAACACGCCTAGAAATTTCTATACGGCACCCTTTCGAGATGCCAACTCCCGTGTGTAGCCGAACAGCAGTCCGGATCACAGCTCTATGCCTATTAGAAAAGCTGGCGGTTTTCCGGCAACAGCGGCATTCGGATCCAGTAGCTCCCGCATATGAGGCGGAGGCTCTACGACTACGCCACCGCTGCGACCACTCGAAGAAGGCCGAGTCTTCACACATTTGAAATGGGTACTCGGGCGACACAGAGCATGGCCATCCTTTTTACAAAAGAACGATTTCCAGTGGGACACGAGGCCCTCCTATATATGGCTTGCACTGACGTCATCCTAGCTGCCATGTTGGAGGACCAGCATGGCGAAAAGCTGCGTCCGTTGGCACTTCGCGCGGTGGATCGGCCGGCTCGGCGGCACAGTTCTGACCACGTCTGCATTCTGCATGGAATTCAAGCAGGTTTTCCTGTGTCAGTGAATACGATGTATTGGCGCCATCCAAACAGCCATGCTGGATGACCCCCATGATAAGGAGCTGCGTCCGAGATGTCAACTGCAAGCTATCTATAGAGATGGCATCATCGTCAAATCGTGTAAGACTTTTGGGTCTAAAGAAGGGGTTGCCACCAGCTGGCGCCCGTCTTTAACGTACGAACTTGATAGTGTGTCGGTGTGTGTCCTGCAGGAGGTGCTGGCGGTGTACCTGCAGAACTTCCCGGACAGTGCAACCGCGATCAATCTGAAGGCATGCAACCATTTTCGCCTTTACAACGGAAAGGCGGCTGAGGTGAGAGCGTGATAAGAATTCGTTCACTGTTCAAGGGAAATTTCTGTTTGCTGATCCATGAAGATTTTGCCTTTAAATTGTATTTTCAGGGAGTTGAAACGGAAAGTGATAAGTGAGACAGCAAATGCTTCTGAGGCAAAAGTAAAATAAAAGTAAAAAAAGAAGCATTTCAGTAACCGATTTGTCAAGTGATGCTGGAGCCCATTATAAGCACTTTAATTAGAAAATATTACGCACTGCCTGTAGACGAGTGAAGGCTACATCATTTTATTCCTTGGTGATTGAGAAACCATAAAGAAAGGCGGAGAACAAAAATGTGCGCGACCTTTAGCAAGCTCTCGTAATCAGGAGTGATTGAACTACGATACTGTGTGAGGCAACTTGTCACGTCTCTTTTTTTTCCAGGCATCATGAGAATTAGTCGTTTACGAGATGAACAGTTAGTAAAGTGAAATAAATGTTTTTGACAACTCAAGAAGTTTGTTCATGTTTTGAAATGTTGCCATAGTCACAGACCAAATTAAATTACGAGAGTCTACGTGCTGAAACCGCCATCCGCCATGCCGTTGTGGGTGACCCTATATTACTTTTGACAACTTGAGGTTCTTTAACCGGCACCTAAATTTAAGCACACGTGCGTCTTTGCATATCGCTCCCATCAAAATATCGCATATTGCCCCTTCCACAGTCCGCATTGAACCCGCAACCTCCAGCTGAATAGCACAGCGCCGTGGTGATTGAGCTATAGCGGCGGGTTAGTGCTAAGGACGTTTTGAAAAAAAAATTTTTAAAAGTACGTTTTAAAACCCAATTGGTTAATGCTGATGAGCTAAGCCTCGCCACCGGTGTGCCGTCCTGCAGGCGGAGCTGAAGAGTTTGCGTGAACGTGCGTCACCGACCTTCACGTACGCCCAAGACCTCATCAAGCACAACCTGGTGAGACGAGTTGACTTTGCGTACATTTAAAGAGTGTGAACATTTCGTGGACTTGAATGCCGACTTGGAGGTTCGACATACAGGGCTTCATGCCGTCAAAGGACAGAATCGTACGATCGAGAGGAAACTGGCAATTCATCCTGAGCTGGCATCTTTTATAAATAGTATGCTTAGAAAACTTGTAAAGTATGTTGAAACACATTTTTACGTTACTTTTTGCGCAGTGCAAACTGTGAACTTCGTTATTTTTTTCTCCTCTTTCAATCGCCTTCCCTCCTTCCCCACTGCAGGGTAGCGTACCAGACTCAGCCTGGTTGACCTGGCTACCTTTTCTTATGACTTCTGTCCCTTATGATACTTTGTGTTATTAAATATTTTTCACTCCAACTTTAACTGAGCATAGTTTTTCTGGCAGAGCTCAAGGTGGTAAAAAAAGTAAGGGACTCACTCAAGACGCGATTGTATCTTTTACCATTTTGCAGGTAGAGCTATAAAGAGAAAGTAGGCGTAAAAAAACACATAACAATGAACAAGGCACAGGGGAAAGAGTATTCTCAAAGATATATTTACGCTATCGTACCATTCGTAAATGCAAGTGCCAACCATTGATGGCGCTCGACACAATATCAGAGAAAGCGGCAGGCCAACTTCAGTACTCCCTACGAAGGAAAGGTTTTGTGAATTCAGCCTGTGGCACTGAAGAATCTGATTTAATGCGCAGGTGTTCAATAGCAGCAGCTTCAATACCACAATAACAACATATATCCTAAAGGAGTTAAGTACAAATCACTCACTAAGTGATAGCTTATGGGTTAGTCAGTGATGATAGCGCATTTCATTGAGATAGCAATTACACGCACATTCGAGGCGCGTTCGCGCCGTCATAGTATCGTCCCTCTATCGACGGCGCATGAGCCCCCTTCGCGCCCATTGGATTAGGGACTTTCTAGAGATGCGCGAACGCGTTTGGCTAAAAAATAAACGACGAAGCGAAGTGTACGGATCGTCAAATCCACAATCGCCTCGGTGACGCAGCAGTCAGCCCGCTTTCCGCTGCTGGAGGGAGCGTTGTGCGCAACGCACACTATAAACAAACTGGCGTTCGTGCTGATCCGTTATGTGTATGCTCTGTTCTGAGCAGTAACCCCGTCACGTTGACGTCATCTGTAATATTTTATTAGACGCTGAGTAACGCCGGCAATCTCCCGTCGGCCTCATCTCGCGCAGCACCGATGTGCGACAGCGACAACGCTCCTCATGGTGGCGCTCCTCATTACGCCAGCGTTGTGAGGCGCCTGGTCGCTACCAGGGTGCTGTCCCTCCTGCGCAGAAAGAGTTGCCTTGCGCGCGGTCTAGGGACAACGTGTCGGAGCCGCGTATTGTTAGAACAAAGTACGAGGGGTTCAAGCACAACTTTCGTCCTTGCGGGCGAACCTGCCAAATATTTATTGACTCCTATCGCCGCTAAAGAAACGATGCCGAAAGAAGGCGTCGGAAGTCCGTATACTTCGTTTGCGCATGCCACTTTAAGCGCATGGTAAAAAAACTCACCAATCAACAAAGTACGACTGCCCCCCACCAAGTTGCTTCTATACTTTCTCTGTTCACTCTTGGTACTAAACGTCTTCGCCGACGTAATAGCTTTCCAGTTGTCGAAGCATATGGTCCGTATTCACGAAAGCTATTAAACTAGAGTTGTTTGTAAAAAAAAAAATTCCAGCCAATCCTGAGCTCCAAATTGTACGTCCTCGACCAATATATCCTCTCGCTTGATGTCGTAAAAGTAGACTATGCAAAGGCGTTAGAAGGCGTCGTGGTTAACTGGACGTATGCAAAAGAATTCCTTTCGACGTGAAAGGTAGTTCAGTTTGGCCAGCATGGGTGGTCGCTTGTTAAAACCACATGTAACGAAACCACGTAATACCGTTATCCCTGATCCCATTGGACCACAGATATCCAGTGCATGTCCAAAGGATGTCCTACAAAGGATATTTTGATGTCCGTCGGACATCCCTAGAAGTCCCGATGATGTACTACGGATGTCCGTAGGATCGTCCGACGCAAGAGAATTGCACATCCAACGAACATCCGTCGTACGTCAAAATCAAATATTCGGACGTCCACAGGACATTTGAAAATAAGCTTTTCCTTTAACAAATGTCCAGTGGATGTCCTGAGTAGTATACCTTTAGGACATATAGTGTGCAGGATGTCCGCTGGATGTTCAGAAGTAAACATTTCAAAAGAAAAATGACCAGTGGATGTCCGAAGGACTATACGTTCAACTGTGGGATTTCCACTGGACGTTCAGAAATACGTTTGCCCAAGGAAAATGACCACTAGATTTTCTAAACAGTATGTTCTTAAGTGCAGGATGTCCACAGGAATATTCCTTTTAAACCCCTAGTGAAGTTTTGTGTAAGCTATGCCGGCAATCTATGAATCTCCTTGACGATAGTGAGGCTGCACTTATGCGAGTAGTGGCTGAAATTTATTGCCCTGTGTACAAAGAATTGAAAAGCAAGGCTTATCAGCCTGCTGTGCTTCATCAGCAGGGCCCGTCGCATGTACTGTACCATATGGCTTAGTGAAGGTCGAGGTCTAGCGCACTGCACTGGAAGAGAACCTTTGCCAAAGGATACAAGGCAGTGCCAAAGAAAAATTAACCATACCTGAGTGCCTGTGTATTTCGGTAAAGCTGCAACTTCAGTAACAACCTACTACTACAACTGAGCCAGCCATGCAAAAATACCATACGTAGGATAAAATCGTAGTACATCCCACAGCGAGTGGTTTGTTCATCAGTGCACTGAACATGAACGAAGCTCAATGCATAATCGACAAATCTTGTTAAAATATTTTATTGTAACAAAATATCAAAATGTTTGATCGGAGCAGAGTAACAGTATTGAAAAATACTTTGCCAATATTGTTACAAAAGCTATATAAGATGACTAGAAATACTGGTTCGGGCTGTAATTCCATGAATGTGATGGAAAACAAAAAGGTGCAGCTCAAACAACACAAGTGGCCTACAACCAATGCTACTTAGTAGGTCACCGGCATTTTTGTTACATGAAATATGACATCAACATGAAATTTGCAAGCAAAATTACTAACAAGAACAAAACTAGACAGCACCAAACACTTTTCAGGCTGAGAATACAAGGCAAAAGCAATTAACTGTATACTAAGACAGCTGAGGCACCACACCACAAGTGTTAGTTCTCTCCAAAATACAATTGAATATGTCCAACAGCAACACAAAAATTGCAATGGAAGTAACTAAAAAAGCATGTGTGATCATCCAGACCAAATTTTAAAAATGCTTAAACGCAACCACCACTAAGCACACCAACACCAGTCCACACATGAGTACAGTGTGGGTTGAAAAATTGCTGAGGGAACTACTGACATCAACGGAAGACGACGACGAAGTTCGAAGGAGGCTTGTGGGCTTTTATGGGTCCGTCTTTTTCGAAGCTTCCGAGCCTTTTTTGGTCACCTAGTGGTGTAAATTTGATATCATCGGATCCGTGAAGAAGAGAAGATTCAGCGGATACCTGATTTTGAGGTGGGCCACCCCTTTTTTGGACTTCATTGGAACTTTTGTGCTCACGCCACGCTGGCCGAGAGCTAGCGTCTGGTAGACCTAGCGCGGCATGGCAGCAATGCACGTTGAAGGGGAAGTGCTCCCGGCGGAGGACTTTACTGAAGACCTGGGATGGCGGACAGTGTCCAACCGAAAATATAGAACTACGACGAGGCATGGATTAGGTGATGGCGGTTCGCCAAGTGAGATGCCTGAACGACGGGGCGCAGGTGAACGGCGCGGAGGCTCGGCAATCAAGAATCGCATTGTGAAGGCGTCGCGCATGCCACCGATGCCACAAAAACACATCAAAATAGTCATTCGCCCACGGGGTGGACTGAATTTGGAGAAAGTTAGCTCTACAGCCGTGGGCAAGGCAATCGTAGAGGCGGCAGGCCTCGGTATTGAACAGATTCGGGAAGATGTTATTTGCCCGAACTTTATGCAAAATATCTTGGTGGCTAGTACGCCAGAAAGGAGCAACGCTGAACGATATGTGAGACTCAGGTCAATCAGAGTGGCAGACAAGGATTTTGAAGTCAGTGCGTACGAGACGGCCCCACACACTACGTGTAAGGGGGTCATTCGCAATGTAGACATTATGGTAGGCCCCGCGACACTTGAGCGGAACATTGTTAACGATCGCAATCCGCTGGCTATGGCGGCCAAACGCATCAAAAACACAGGATCAGTCATCATTGTTTTCGATGGGTTAAAGGTGCCCAATTTCGTCAGATATGGGCCAACTCTGGTACGGTGCTTCCTGTATCGAAAGCAGTTGGATGTCTGTTATGTGTGTGGCAAGCTTGGACATCGGGCGGACGTCTGCCCAGCCCCCGATTGTTTTGAATGCCGAGGATGCGGGGCTCGGAACCCTGAAGAGGATCACAACTGTGTGCCTTGTTGCAAGCTTTGTGGCGGACGACACCTGACCGCGGATAAACAATGCAGACAACGATACCAGCTTCCCTACGTCGTGCATGTTCGACGACAGGAGAGAGCCAGGGCGGTGCTAACGGCGGAACAAGAGGCAGCCGAGATGGTGCAGCTGGTGAGCGCCCGCCAACGCTCTAAGGGACGCTCGCGCTCTAGGAGCCGCTCCAGGTCGAGGCAGCGGCCATCTTCTGGGACTCGTACGACCAGGAGCCGATCCGTTTCTATGGAGGCGCGGGTGCGCTTTCCTGCAGCTGGTGGCGGCGGCGGCGCAGCTGGGAGCCAGACCACCTGGGCTGACAAGGTCAAGGGTGGCATCAGCGCCGGCCGAGCGCCCGAGCAGCGCCAGGAGCATGTGGATGGTAATAAGGATAGGGATAGGATTGCGCAATTGGAGAGAGAGAATCGTAGTTTAAAAGCAGCCATTGACGGGCTTATCAAAGAGATAGCTGAACTTAGGAACGGCTTACCTTCCGGTAACAACGATAGCTTAAGACAGACTCGGAAACATGATGACTCGGTTGAGGTACCAAGGTCTGTGGAGGTCGCAGAACAGAACATGGCGGACGAAGAGACGCCTGTTCCGAAAAAGAGGGCCTTATCCTCGACCGTACGGATTCAGGGTAAAGTCGGTTCCGAGCTTAAAGCAATGATGGCGACATTGCAAGAAAGTGTAAATCAAATCATTAGTAGACTGGAGCGGATAGAAGAACGGGAAGATATCACGGATCAGAGATTAGGCAAAATTGAAATATATTTAAACGAGACAGTGGTCCCTGTTATGGAGCGGGAGTGCACTCGGCCGCTAGCCCAGCAGGGTAAGTCGCCGAGTGGACTTGAGCTCAAAACTACTTCACCAAATTTCCGTGGTCAAGATGGCTCTATTAAATAGTTCATTTAGTATTTGGCAGTGGAATTGTAGGGGGTTCAATCATAAGAAGGCGTCTCTGCAGCAGTTTGTTAGAACGCATGGTGTCAAGCCTCAAGTTATCATGTTACAGGAAACACTGACGTCTAACGTGACCTTAACGAATTTCAAAGCGGAAGTTAAGGATAATGAACAGGGCAGAGGACTCGCTACTCTTATTAATAGGAGGTTGGCGTATATTAGACATGATCTTCACATGGCAGATTGCAAGATTGAATATATTATGGTGGAAGTAATCTTAGGTCGGCAAAGGTCATGTCAGAGGAGCGTTTACCTGCTTAACCTGTACAGTAGCCCCCGGGACACGAAGCAGAGTTTCAAGTCTCTCTTGACCAAGGCAACCAATCTGGCTAAGGATGCACCGTTGCTTATTGGAGGGGACTTCAATGCACCATATCATGTGTGGAAGTATGTTTATAGCACTATTAAGGGGGAGAGACTATGGCAGCAGGCACTAGACTTGAATTTCACTCTGATTACAGACCCCTCGTATCCCACCAGATGTGGCACGTCGACATGTAGAGATTCGACACCTGATCTCACTTTTGTTCGGGGGGTGGTGGATTCGTCCTGGTCCAATTCTAATAAAGATTTTGGTAGCGATCATTACATACTTATGATTACTTTGGCAGTGGCTAATAAAAAGGAGCGCACATTCAGGATGGTTGACTGGGATGCATTTAGGAAAATAAGAGCGCAGAGAATCGATGATGAAGGAAATGAGTTGACCTTGGAACAGTGGACTAGTCAGCTTAAAAGTGACGTTGAGGCGTCCACTAAAGAGGTTCAGACCGATATTGACACGGAACACATGGATAGTCACCTGGCACATTTGTTGGAAGCAAAGCAGTCGATGTTAGCGAGATGGAAGGGTCAGAGATTAAATAGAAGGCTTAGAAAGCGTATAGCAGTGGTTAATCAGGAAATTGAAGACCATTGTCGGGTACTGTGCAAGCAGCAATGGGATGAAGTGTGCAATTCTATTGATGGTCGCATTAAGAGGGGAGGCGCATGGAGTTTGCTCAGACATTTACTAGATGAGACAAACACTAAGTCTAATCAGAGGACTGTGATAGGTAAGCTGGTCCATCAGGCGTGTCGGGACTCCACGGAGCAGGAGTTGCTAAAGGATTTGGCTCAGAGATACCTTCCTTCGGAGACCTGGCACGATACACCTGATGTGGTTTTGGAATATAGTGGAGACGAAAATGCAGCTATGGACGCGGAATTTACTGAAAGTGATATCAGGATGGCGCTGCAGAATCTTAATGGTCGATCGGCATAAGGGCCGGATGGCATTACGAATAAAATGCTACGGAATTTAGACGATGGGTCAATTGAGTTCCTTACGCGGCAGATCAATTGCCTATGGAAGGAAGGCTCTTTCCCGGAAGAGTGGAAACTGGCAACTACTGTTCTGATACCGAAACCGGGCAAGGCCATAGGGCTTGAAAATCTCAGACCCATTTCCCTGACGTCGTGTTTGGGAAAAGTCGCTGAGCATGCCATTTTAAATAGGCTAACGCGTTATGTTGAGGGCAATGGGGTCTTTCCGCATTCGATGATAGGATTTCGGCCCGGCCTCTCGACTCAGGATGCTATGATCAGGATTAAGCATCAGATCCTTGACCGGCGAACAAGGGATACTAAGGCACTAATTGGACTTGATGTGGAAAAAGCTTTCGATAAAATCCGACATTCTTTCATTCTACGGGTGCTATCGGACTTGAATATGGGGCAGCGGCTTTTTAATTTTGTCAAGGCTTTCCTTACGGATAGAAAGACATGTCTCAGGTTTGGGGAGATAAAATCGGAAGTCGTTAAATTGGGTGGCTGTGGTACTCCGCAGGGATCCGTACTCTCGCCTATGTTATTCAATCTGGCGATGTCGAAGTTGGCTAATAGACTGGACACTGTCCAGGATATTGGCTATTCTATCTACGCGGATGACATTACTATATGGAGTGTCGGTGGTAGTGATGGAGAGCTTGAGGCTAGGCTGCAGCAGGTGGTGACGCTTACGGAGGAGTACCTGGGTCTCATGGGGCTCAAGTGCTCCCCTAAAAAGTCGGAGTTGTTGATCTTCAAATCTAAGAAGCTAGGTCGTAGGCCGAGGGGTTGGGTACCGGAAGTTGAGCCTTGCATTAGAATTCATACTAGGGAAGGGTCGGTGATACCCAAAGTTGAAGCAATCAGGGTCCTGGGTTTTGTACTTGAAGCGAACGGATCGAACATTAGAACCATTCAGCGTATTACCAAGAAAACGGAGGAGGCCATAAGACTTATAAGAAGGATCTCTAATAGGCATAGGGGTTTAGGAGAAGAAGGTGCGATGCGCTTAGTTCACGCATTTATTATGTGTCATTTCTCGTATGTGGCAGCTATGCTAAATTGGAATAGGGGGGAGAAAAATAAATTGGAAGCATTAATCAGAAAAGCCATCAAGGCTGCGCTTGGTCTGCCTATGACTACGTCAAAGGATATGTTGTTACGACTGGGTTTGCATAATACTTTAGATGAAATTGCTGAGGCTCAACGTACCGCACAGAGGGAGCGGTTGCTAGGTACACCATCGGGTAGGTATATATTACAGTCATTTGAAGAATCGGTGGCTGTGTCGCACGATAGGGCGCCCCTACACGAGTTGAACGTGAACCTTAGGGCAAATATCATGGTTCGTCCATTTCCGCGGAATGTGCACCCCGTGCACAATGTAGGGAGGCGGGTCGCGAGAGCTAGGGCTTTGTTGCGAGAGGCAAAGGATCAGGAGGAGGAGTCTGCGTTTGTTGACACTGCATGGATTAATGGTAAAAATGCTTATTCGGTGGTGGTAGTAGATGGCAAAGGGAGCGTTAGAAATGCTGCTTCCATTTATACCAAAGACCTGGGGGTTGCTGAACAGGTGGCTATTGCTCTAGCACTAATTGATTCTAGAAGAGTTTTGGTGTTTAGCGACTCGCGATCTGCGATTACAGCCTTCTCGAGAGGACTTGTTGCGGAACCGGCTAACAGACTGCTGCAGGGTAGGGATATCACTTCGCATACCGTTACTTGGTTCCCGGCGCACATGGGGACAGTGGAGGGAGCCCCGCGTAACCTCAACGAGGTGGCGCACAGGGAGGCACGAGGATTAGTGTGCCGTGTACTCCCTGAAGGGGCTGGATCTCCCGCTCCTGAGTACAGGGACCAACTGTTAACCTACAACGAAATCACCAAGCACTATTACTTAGGGCGCAGGGCATTCCCGTTGCCACATCCTAAATTAAGTAGGCCGCAGGCGGTTACATTAAGGCTTCTGCAGACACGGACGTACCCTAACCCGGTCATCATGAATAAAATTAATTCGGACTGCGGGGTTTCAGTCTATTGTAGTAAGTGTGGGGGTTTGCTCGATTTACAACACATGCTGTGGCGCTGCTTGGCGTTGGCCGGTGATGGTTCTCGAGGTGAACAGTGGTGGCAGCGAATGCTGCACAGTGAAGTGCTGGCGGACCAACTCAGGGCTGTCCAGAGGGCCCGTGTGATGGCAGAGGGGCTCGGCCTCTCTGTACCGACGTGGGAGCGGCCCGCATCAGTCCCAGACTGATCCCTCAGGACCTAAATAAAGTTCTTCATACCATACCATACTGACATCAACAACAGCAAAGAATAAAATAGAATTAACAAGGCTGAACAACCAGATAATTAAATCTATATGAAGAGAATGAATGTGATTGAATAATAAGCTCGCGGGTGAAAGGTAAAGCTAAGAGCACCAAGAAATCAACCTATTAAGAACATGAAACTTGAACACATTGTGTTGCTTAATACATGAAGAACGGAAACATACAAATTTCTATCTTAATTTGCCCACAACAAAATGATCAGAGCTTAATATAGAGAACAAAATCACGTGTTATGACTAGAACTGCTACAGATCAGAGCCTGCTATAGGTTAATGAAGCTGAAAGCTCAAAGAAATAAATCTTCTCAAGCACATGAAAGTGTTCCCTGGATAATGAGCACTGATCACACATTGCTTAGCGCATATAAAAAAAGAGAAACAAGCTTGTACCTCAATTTGTAGCTTGTAGCATAGACAAAACAACGACCTGTTATGACTAAAACCACTACTGACTAGAGCTTGTTGCAGGTGAAAAAGCCAAAAACTCTGAGAAATGAATCAGTATCAAAGACATGAATGTGCTTCCTGGATAATGAGCACCGACACGACATACTGCTTATGAAAAAGCAAGCACACAAATCAGTACCTCAATTTTGTCTACTACTAACCACTAAAGCTCTGAAGCAGAAAAAAAATCTGTCATTTCTTGTGGCAAGAAGCATTAATCACAAGAACCTACGATGGGTGTGCATTAAAAGTAATCTGCAGAGTGATAACAATGAGGTTGAGCTTTTTACACAGCAATGAATTAACAGAATAACTCGCAAATAACAGCGATACATCAGCTGAATGAACAGCATGAGTGCAGCAATGCGAGATTGTTAGGGTCAATCCACAGCAATGCATCCTTCTCTAAAAAAATTGAGTTTCTACTAGGTTTAAAGAAATGGAATGTAGTCCCCCGCAATATTTTAGGTGAAAGTAATTTTTCGACATGGAGAGGGCAATTTAAAGTTCATTGAATGGCACAAATCCAGACGTTAGAAAAAGCACAGCCATAGTTTTAATGTTTTGTGCAATGTTGTAAGACATGCACTTTTGGTTAGATAAACTTATGCTTTCATTGAAGGAGGTTTGCATAACCAAAACTTTTCTTCCCTTACAAAATTAAAAACGACCAAATCCGATAAATTACACAAAAATGGTAGCTTAGGAAAACATGGAACTACTATGTTAGACCTGCACCTAAAGCATACCATCTAATGAAATTTTATTTGGATCTAATATTGTACACTTTCTCTAAAGAAAGCTTGAATTCCTAAAAAAATATTTTAAGAAATTTTTAGACATGAAATTTATGTGGCCCTCTCATTTACAAAATATTTCGCCCAAGAAATTTTGTTAGCTCATCTCTTTATACATAGCGAGACAATTCTTTAATAAAAAAATCAGAAATGGTGGAGTTTTCCACCGAGTTCGACATGGAATGATTTTACGCGACGTAACAGCATCAGTAGAAAAAAAATGTAGGAAAAAGACAATGCTGAAATACGAAGAGTAAAAGTAACTCAGTGCTGCTGTGAAGACATTCGGGTACTTGGTAGCTGCTGTAATCGGGCACGCTAATACCATGGCAGTGGCAAGGGATTGGAGTACAGTTGGCAAGGAGGGTACTCATTCAGCATCTGATCGGAAGACAGGAAGGAAATCCATTTTTACTTGTTGCCAGTATACAACATTCAGTAAAGCAATTGCACCTATAACATGCTCCGCCTTTGCACTCATTTGTGTTGCATCTGCTCCCATAATGAGTTAGTACCTGAAAGCATAGACTCATTCATGGCCATTAGGCACTCCAAAAGGTTCACAAGGCAATGAAAGCCTGTGAGGTGATACAAACACATAATTACAGCGCAAAACCTAGCTTCAAGGTGTCAACGTACACTGTATTCAAGGCCACACTGCCAACCCTGCCGACTACTAGGCACACACCTTATGCAATCTTCCCTCTATACCCCCACCTTATTCCACACGCTATATATAATGCGTATCAATATACTACCCGGCAAGACACATATGTTCTTATGACTCCCTGTGCGTATGCTCACTATCACAAAGGCAAAGAAAATTGTGCGTAGAAGGCTGCAGGTCGGGCAGGAGGTTCACACCAGCTATCACCTGTATTCAAACTGTGCGCACCTTCTACAGAATAAAACACGTCCAAAGAAAAAATAAGGGATTCATTTGAATTCGAGGCACCGAAGCACTTCATAGTGGCATATAACACTGAGTTGAAGGTCGCACCTCAGATTACGAGCTCTTGTGAGAGGCCGATGAAGACTACTGCAATAGTTCCATTAAAAAATGTACCTTCATTTGCGTCTTCAATGGATGCTGCAGGCTGTTGTTTCAGGGCACCTGATGCTCTTTCTGGAGCATGTCTTAGCCATGACTTGATGGCATCTTCAACAATCGTTGTGGTTCCTTGCGGAAACTGTGTTGCAGCAGCTGAAATCCACCAACATATATATATTGTTAGTGTAGTAACCACATTTTCTTCAACAGTGTCAACACATGTACAAGAATGCTGCCAGCATTGACAAACCACAATGCATCTTGTAAAGCCAAGACAAATTGTTTTCATCTGTATTCATGTAACAGTATAATGCCACATTGCTGAGGAAATCTCATATTTCCATTAGCACTCAAAATTTGCATATATATTGCATTGATCGTCAATATTGTGTAACATGTTTAGTGTGCAGTATTTGAACTATGTACCGAACAAATTTGACATAAATCGCATCCTACTGCTGGACAATTATTTCTCAAAGGCATATGTGGAAGTGATACTGCTATGAAAGAACATGTGCCAAGTCAGAGCTATGTTTAGCAGTAGTTGGCCACAAATGAGTCGTGTTGGCAGTTGCCGCAGCTTGAATTTCAGACATAGCATAACAGTTGAAACAAACTCACGAAACAATGCAAGCACTTGGCAGAAATGCACTCAAGAGGAATAATAATGAATGACTATGAACTGCTTGCACACAGCGAGCTGCTTAGAAAAATTGGTCACGAAGCAGGACACAATGAGTGCACATTCTCTGATTAGTTTCCTGAAGTACCCATAACCGTGTGAAATAGCAGGGCAGTGTTGCAACTGTCTCAAATTTCGCTTTATCAGCAGAAGAAAACACAGTATCAGGCTTACCGATGATTGCGCTTGAAGCTTTGAGGTTTGAGAAATTGAGTTTATTTTTTCTTCCAACCCAAGAGAACTTTGAAGCCAGCTCGTCAGATAAAAGGTGTGCTAACATGCGCTTGGTTGCAGCGTTTGCATTCTTTCCGCCAAGTTGCATGAGCTCCCGCACCTGCAAGATGACAGGGAAATTGAAGAAAATGCAGTGTGGACCACACATGGTTATCTTAATCTTTTACAACCTAGAATTTGTTACACACCACTGAAAGAACAGCTTGCATACTTTGTCATGAAAGAATATCTTGACAAAAAGTACTTTGCAGGTCCTCAAGTAGAAGCTCATCTGTTATCAGTGCTGAAATATCTGAATTCTTGTGCACCCTCAATTAGGATGCGCCCCCTATAGACATGGCCCTTTTAGCAATACACCCGTGTTCAGAGTCGGCAAGTAAAATCGTGGCATCATACAAGTTGTTTATAGCACTGACGGTTTATTGTTCTAGCCAATACACAATAAACTGACCAGACTACTGGAAAAAGCAGTAGAAAATGGTAAGGCTATAACTCACATTATTCTCTATTTCTTGAGCACAGACAATAAGATATATTGATATTTATACTGTATTAAAACTTCCTATGCTAATCCAAAAAAATGGCATACTATCTCAACCACACACACACACACACACACACAAACACACACACACACACACACACACACACACACACACACACACACACACACACACACACACACACACACACACACACACACACACACACACACACACACACACACACACACACACACACACACACACACACACACACACACACACACACACACACACACACACACACACACACACACACACACACACACACACACACACACACACACACACACACACACACACACACACACACACACACGCGCGCGCGCGCGCGCGCGCGCGCACGCACGCACACGCACACGCACACGCACGCACACGCACACGCACACGCACACACACGCACACACACGCACACAACCATAATAGCAGAGAATTGCTTCAATTGGTCATTTTCCCGGGAACTACCATCAGTTTTGACTATTGGAGCCCACATGTCAATTTAAAATATGCATGGTGATACTTACCAGAACTGCAACTTTTTCTTTGTCAAGCTGCTCACTGAAGGCTAACAGCCTATCCAAGGAATCAAATGGCTTGTCAATAAGTGGCGACGTTGTAATCACTGCATGGGCAGGCAATACTTCACATAATTTGTTAAGCATCTCTCCATGTTGCTGCTGTGTAAATCTGATGATGTTGAGAAGCCTAAGAACGTGTTGCTTGAAGTCTACAAACAGAAAGACGAAAGCATAATGCAACAAAACATGCTAGATAGTATTGCACTATCCGCTACACAAGAAGGGTATCAAATAAACTCTTGGCACAAAGGCAATTGCCAAATGCTGCAGCAATACGCCTTATATTAAAAATGGTGTTCCGCATCAAGCTAACTTGTCCGCAAAGTGTCAGGTTCTGTAGATATTCCTAGGGGTGGTCAGCGCAGCCCAGACGAAGGACAAAAGGAAGTGGACGATACAAGTACGCTTCCTTTTGTCCGAGCATACTTCCTTTTGTCCTTCGTCCGGGTTGCACTGTGCATCCCTAGGAATATGTTCAGTCACCAACTCACCCAGCTTTCTGTGTTAATTTAGGTTCTGTAGCCTGGCATTCCAAGCAGAAACAATGTTACCTAAAAATATTAAATATTGCAGCTTACTGCTGTTCAGCGTCCTTCGACTAGGATGTAAGAACAAAGATACAATAAACAAGTTCTTTCACGCAAGTGGTACGGCATGCATCAGCCTTAGGAAATCTTGTTTGCGTGCAGAATTGAAAATAATTTCACTATATTATTGATATAGCGGCACCTCGTTAAGTACCTTAACAGAATAATAATGAGGTATTTACTAACAGCAGCACCAATCCAAAATGAATGTTATGCATGTCACAAAAGGAAACTTGAATACAGTAAACAGCAAAACCAAAGGCTCAGACAACCCTCTTTACCACCAAACATACCTTTATAGGAATCATTGCTAGTCTCATGTGTTCCGTTCACATAAGCTCCCAATGCACCATTTAGTCTACAAGAGACTTTTGGTAAACCTACTGTCTCCAAATCGGTGTTTACTTTCTAGAACGAAAGTGTAACATATTTTACCGTTTTTACCACCTGTCAACAGACATGTTTTGCGGCCGTTTAAAGTAATTTTGTTAGATAATTGTTAGTTTGGCATGACTCCTCTTTTTGGAAGATTCCTTTAGAACAAACATTTTACTCACTCTTGACTGGTTTACACGATCATCCCCCATATTTTCCTTTATATACAAAAGTGTTTATCAATGAGTTACCTTGATCTCTCCCGAGTGATGAGTCAAATGGTCGCGAGCGTTCTTGACCTAGAATAAGAAATTTCAACTACATTGCTCTGAGAATTATGCACACACAGCATACAAAGTCCTTACTTCTATGCATAAAATGGCCCCAGAAGAAAATGCAAATTATCGCGTAACTTTCATGTAGGGTCACAAGCAATTTTTTGTTACCATAATGTATTCTACATTTAACTTGTAATATAATGATGAATTGTAATGCTAGTGAATGACCAATAATAAGTAAACATATGAGTTCAACATCTTTTCAGCATGCTTTCTCCAGAGGCACTTAAGAATCACTTTATTATTACTGCAATACCCTCTCTGGGGGATTTTAACAAGGTGGTCTACAAAGTGTTGTCATCCCTTTGTGTCTGCGTCAGTTCGTTCTGTAAACACTATTCTGGTTCTGTAAACACTATTCGTTCTGTAAACACTATACTAAACAAAGTTTACATATATTATCTGGCAAGGTGACAGGCTAAAGTTGAATGATGGTGCGATAAGTGCTGTCAGTGACAAAAAAAATGAATAATATGTTTAGACAAACTGAGTAGCTTTAGATTGCATATAGATCAAGAGCAGAATAGATGTATGATAATGCCTTCAGCACTACAACTTATAAATTCTTCCAGGACAACATTTCAATCTAGTCCCATGCAATATGTAACAATCATCTGGCTGTCCCAATTCTTGATGTGCCTTATTTCTCTCGTGAACTCACCTGACATGCTGTGATCTTTAAACAATTTTGATAACGATAACTTATACTCTCATTTAAAGTGAATATGCTTGCATACATAGTGACAACCAGAACGAACATTTCTAAGTGATAAATAAGGGGAAGCAAGTATCACAAAGAACCTAGAATAGCTAATGACAGTTTATTATTAAAGAAAAATTTATCTCTTAGTTCTTCAAGATTAGTTACTGCACAGTTCCCTATCTTTCTGGTCTTGTAGTTCACAGCTACAACATAGAAATATAATGAAGTGTTCCTCTCTAATTAAATATTATTTAATGCTTCTAGCCAAGACAAAAAATGAACTTCTTGTGTGTACTGTGGGATGGTACATATGCAGCTGCAACCATGCACTGGCATTACATAAGCATTGACAACAAGCTCGAAGACAAAAGATACTTACCCACACAAGAGGTGTCCTTCTCACAAAGTGATGCCAATTCCTGAAAATCACCTGCATAAGCAACAAGACCTGCTCACAGCTGTACTAAAATCTGCAATCATGCCATGTAATAAGGCAAGTGTGGTGACAAAACAGGGTCAAGCCCAAGCAGACACACAGACTTACTTCCACAAGGCTTTATTAGAAAGAGGTGCACATATTCATGCCTATATGCTTATCAGGCACCAAGCCTTTGTCGATGTCAGTGCTTGTGTGTGTATGTGCCTGTCCACGTTCTGTCACTGCACTTAAAATATACCAAGTACGTATGTCTACAAGCACGGCTGAACCTCAATTCTTCTGAAAGTCTGCTTATACTTTATATTTTTGCTACTTGCCACTTCAATCAAGTACTGTTATTAAGCAACATCTACACTGGACCCTCAAGGTGCAGCAAATGGTGGTTTGCTGTACTACTGAGGTCAAATGAAACACTAACAGCGGAGCGCGCGGCAGAATCACAACTGAAGGTATAGTGTGCATTGTCCAGTCATCACCTTTAACAGGCACACCCCCCGTTTGACTATACTGCACAATGATGCTCCCCCTATATTGCCATTTTTTTCTGTTCTGGTTCTCTATTATTTGAAAGCGAGAAAAGAAATATAGAAGAAAACAGAAGCTATAATGCCCCAGTATGGGGTGGGTATTATTGCATGGTGCGGCAAAACATTACGGGCTATGGGCATCAAATGAAACGTGAAGAGCAATGCACCTGCTATAGTGTGCACTTCATCATTACTGCAAAGTCACCTCTTTTCACTTTCAAATGAAAGAAACATGAAAGTATTGCAGCATACGGGTAGCATCATCACGCAGTGCGGTCGAACGATGTGCATGTCTGTCAATGGCAATGACTGAACGGCGTAGACTATACCTTAAGTTATGCTTCCACCACGCACTCCGATGTTTGCTTTCATTTGACCCCAACAGTAACCAAGGAAAGTAAACAAAGGCCATAACTTTTTGCAAATTTTCTTCATTGGATTTAATTACTTAATTCTCTTACACTACATGACCATAAGCTCTTGGCACAAAAGAGAGACACCTTAAAGGCCGGTGGCATAGCCAAGATTCTTTCGTAAAGCGAGAGAGAAGAAAGAGCAGATGGGGTACTCTGCCAGCTCAGACCATGCCTCCCCATAATAATTGATCCTCTCCTTTTATCAGTGTGGTCTTATTTGTGCGTGCCTGCATGTACTTATTTGTAGCACAGATTGCCTTCTGCCAGTTGGGTAGCTGCAATACCCACAAACCAGATCAAAGTGCTTTGCCACACATGCACACACACAAAATAAGTGAGAGGAATTTAAGGCAGCAAAATGGGCAAGTTCGTTGGGGCATTTTGGCATACTTAGAGTGTTCAAAAAAAAAACGAGACGCAGTACACGAATAAGATAAAACGTGCATTGAACACAGGCAGATACAGCTTGTATTGGCCAACAGCGCTGGGAGCGATATGTTAAACAAATGTTGCCGGCATGTTGTTAGTAAATAGAAAAAAAAATGAAGCTTCTTACTTTCACTGCAGCCTTCAGAGAGAGAGAGAGAGAGAGAGAGAGAGATAAAACTTTGTTATCTCCTTGATGGGGTTCAGATTGTTCTCCACATTCAGCAGAGGCCAGTCCTGGGAGATCAATATACAAAATATTATACTACTTACAATTTATTACAAACAGGGGAGCTGCCCTGTGCCACCTACAGAATGGCGAGAAAGATTACCCAGTGGGAAATTCCTAGGAACAGGCACTGCTCCTTTTTGTGGCGTTTTAGCTGGTGTTTGTGATGCCTCGGAGTCATCAGAGTCTGACCATGGCTGAGGTGGTTTCCTTGATCTCTTTCGTGGAACATCTGAGTCTGTGTTCAAATCTGAGTCCCGTTCACTTCGGTTGAGTTTTCTCCTTGCCAACTCATAGGTTCCTGAGATGTAAGAACACCCCCTGTGAGTACTTGTATTTTTACACAAAACTACACAGCTAGCGACTGGTTCATACCAAACAGCCCCTTTACAGACACCTCAAAGCATTTCCAAGAAGCATCCGGCATTGCTGCTTTTTTTACCATTGTGACAATCTTGTCTCCTTTAATGTGATCTGGTGGCCAGGCACACCGATTCTCTTTTATCTATGTTGATGGTACCACTTCAACTTCTTGCAGGGCCAAAAACTCAACGATTGCATATGCCATCTAGAAAAGAAAACTATGCTTAGAGTTTTTTTACGATCATATCTTATTAATGGCTGCATTCACACAATAGCAGTAGCACTCAAAATGCACTAACCATGTATAACAGAAGCTACTTGCAGTAACAATGAGACTAAAATCTCCTACACAGGTGCAATGTCTGGTTTCTAGGCAGTATGCAGCTGTGGGAACACTATATACTTGTTACCGAAAGGGAACATCACCATTTTTTGCAAGTTGCGTACATGCCATATTTTAGGATGAGATAGGGAAGACACAACACAGATGCAAAGTCTGGATGAACTGAAGGGTATGGTGTACCAGCCTTCTTTAACTAGGAATTCTGGACCAATAATGCATGGTTCATTTGAGGCCTTCAAGTGGGCAATGTTTTTAGCCAAAACAACATGTCCATTTTGCAGAAAGCAGCAGTCCTTGTCACTTAGAGAAATAGTGAACTCCCTAAATGATAGCATCTTGTACTGAGGAGGACAGCACCCCGGCAGGAGCAAACCGTGCGTATGTTGACGGAGCAGTGCGGGCTTCTCATCCAATGGATGGACGATGTTTGCTTCAGACTGGGACTTCACCAAGCGGTTGTACAATTGCTGCAGTGGCTTGCCATGTTTTCGCAGCTGTCGCTTGATTGTCTGCATATGATTCTCAAAAGGAAATGCACTAAAGGAATCTAAATGCCCATATCTTTGAACATCGGCAAAAAGGTGTATTAGGCAGTGCACATTGAAGGAAACGTGCTCATCTCCATAAAAATCACGAAAGTCTCTGACAAAGCAACGCAGGAGTTCTCCAGCAAACACAGCATGTTGGCGACAGAGCTGCGGATTAGCAAGTACCGAGAGAGATGTATGAAGGACGAGGAAGTGCTGGTACAGGCGGTCTGTCAAACAAAATTTAAGAATAAATGGGCCAGTGTAAAAAACAAAAAGCCTGAATTCAACAGCCTTCCAGCGGTCTAATTCATCAAGACCTCGTGGTTTGCGATGAAACTCACTGGGAACAGAAGCTCGCACAAGGCTGCTCTTTTCATTGAAAGTTTGACGTTGGAGTGGCCCAAAGCGTACAGCTAGTGGTCCTGAAGTCCACAACGTCAGAAGCTTCTTGACTACACCTAGCAACACAAGGTGCATGTAGTCCAGGGGTACATCATCCACACAGTCAATTGGCAAATCTAGGAGAATGGGATCCCCTTTGTGATGTTCACTATCATGTTGTTCTCTGAAACTAATGTTTGTACGTAGGGGACAGTCCATTTCAAGAAACACAACTTTTCCGTTCATATAAGTCCCCTCCACAGTACATTTTGGGCAGCCACTATAGCCACCATGCCCTTTAGTTGCCATTACAAAGGCTCGTGCAGGAGCATCACAAATGATGGCCTTCACACTTACTTGAGCAACACTGCCATCTACAGCAACACCTTCCGAAATCAATTCTTGCAACTCTACAACGAATGGCCTCAGAAACTCCCTCGAGGATGCTGGCTTTGACAGCCCAGCAAAGGCACCAACAAGAAACGGTGTTCCATTGCCACAGGCATGGGCAATACACTGAATAGGCCACAACTGCATTTTCGAACTTTTCGATAACGGAAGACCGTCTATGTTGAACGACAAGGGGATCACAGATGGCGGGTGTTCGACATGACACAGTATGCGCAGCAGCCCAGCTTTAAGCCCAAAATGGCAATATTCCCCAGGCTCTAACGGTGTTAACCCGCACAGCTCTTGCGCTTGGCGCGGTGTGCGGAGAAGAGTACGACCATCTTCGGGTAGTTCTGCTAAAGAGGGCTGGCTTCGTAACAACTTCAGTAAATCTGTAACTGCCCTTCTTTTGATATTGTGTTGAACAGCCCACATTCGCAATTTTTCTTGAAAGTTGCCTTCCGTGATCACTTTGTCAACACTGTGTGTCTCCTCCCTGTCGACAGGATTCGTAGAAAGTGGGCTGCTTTGAACAACCGCATAGGAAGCAGTGTCGACAGCATACGTTTCTAGTGAGCGTGTATGAAAATCGGCACGCCGATACTCGCCGCTGTCCACTGCATCGCAAATGACGGCGTCAGTTCTATTCTGAACATCGCGGGAAACTCCGGCTACTTGCTTCGGCGGCTGTTCTTGCGGACGTTGATCCTGCAACGGGTGCTCGCTTGAGCACTCAAGAAGCGCCAAAGATTTCTTCGCCTCTCGACACGCTTTTTCGGAGACGTACAGTTCTACAGAACGCGACATCGAATAAATACACGTCGCGCCGAAACGCGTGGCGCGGGCGTCACCAAACAAAAGACAATATGGAAACTATACCAAGCGCGCGCAAACTCTTAATACGGCCAATGGCGGTATGTCCATTATCGAAAATCGAACCTTAATCGGATGAAGGTAACAAAGGAATACTCACATCTTTGCAAGAGAGCTCTTCGCACGCCAGCGAACGGCACCACAGAACACCTGTTCGAGGCCAACGTACGCAGCAGCAAACCTATGACAAACTACAGAAGCTACAATGCTGCCCATATAGGCACAGAACCGTGGCACAGAATAAGGAACCAACTATAGGCGCCGGGTCCGCCGGGTCACGTGGCTCAACACGTGGCTGCAAGGAGTGCGAGGCGCATATCGAGGGGAGAGGGGCACGTAGGTGGCGAGGCGCGGATAGTCAAGTGAGGCCTCTAAGCACCCCGCCCTCCTCGCTGCTCGTTCTCTCAGTTCGCTCTTTGTAATCGCGGTGAGCAGCAGGGCGAATGCCACGGTGCCGACGCAAGCAAAAAAAGGAAAACAGTTACAGTGACGTTTCACTTCGTGAACGCGGGTGACGCGCATGCGTGTATGTGCTAATAGCACATGCGACGCCATCGGCCTTCAGCGCGCCTTTACGCCAACTGTCCGCATTGGATAGTATTCAAGACGGATCGCGTGGCCGCGCCATAAGCATCAGCCGCGAGTAGAAAGCGCCGTTGCAAACATTGGCTTACTATCTAAATTACCTAGCATGATGTCACCGCGCACAGGCAAACATGAACACTTCGCACTCGATAACCGCGCACCCACGCTATCAAAACGCAGGCGTGAGCAATCGCTGCAGCAGCAGCAGCGAGCGAATTAAGTGGCATTCGTGCTGTCTGTCGATCGCTTCCAACGCAAACTAAGCGATGAGAACGCAGCGTACGCAAAGGTATGAGCCGTCGGCCCACCTGGACTGTGCCCTCAAAGCAGATCGCTTTCAGATGAAGCCCGCGCGGCTGCATTCATCTGAGTGTGGCAGCGTAATATTGCTGTCTGACATGTCTTTTCGGAAGAGCGTGCACTGAGGGCAGCCGTGGAAGAGACTTAACATTCTGCGATATGATCACACAGTACATATCTTCAATTGTGTGTTGGTCCCACAATTGTCCAGTGTGGGACATCCCGTTGAGAACATCCTTCGGACATCCATAGGATCAAAGCTTTGGGATTTGTTTAGATCCCAGAACTTTAATCCTGTGGATGTCCGAAGGATATCTTAAATAGGCCATACCGAAATTAATGTCCTCATGTTATCCAGTGGACGTCCTAACTGGGTCTTGGACGTTGGGATCTAATCGGGACGTCCAGAGGATATTCGTGGTCCAATGGGATATCTCTGCAACCGTCCTACCTTACTTTGGTGTCGTTGAGTAGAGGAAAGAAGCTGACGTCAGAAAAGAAAATGTGAAATCCAGTGCTTTGGCTGAGCATGCCGCTTCAAGCGGCCACGCAATCGAGTAGGGGAAGGCACGTGTCCTTGCCAGGGAAAAAGGGCTATTTCGACGCCTTTATCTTGAGTCGCTCATGATTCAGACTTACGCCACACACTCTGAACAGGAGCGATGGCTATCTGCCGTCACTGTATGCGCGCTGCCTACGTCACGTGTTCAAGACTATTTAAATGAGCTGCTCGAACACCTTTGTTTATTTTACCCATGAACAAGGCTCCCATGTGGGAGCCTAAACGTCTTCTTTTATTGTAAATCTTACTTTGGTCGGCGTAGTGCCCCGGGTTTTTGTTTACCTTTTAATCGTGTTTCATCCCGACCAGACGGGCTTCCGTCAAACACTGAACTCCAGGAAAGAAGCCATTGCTCGATCATGCGTAGGTTATGTGCGCAGATGCCAACGTTGTTGCGTCACGCGTGACGTAACTGGAACTAAATTTAACATCTCACTCGGCATTCACAGGGGCGTAGCTCGGCCGTACGTTTGTCGATCCAAGCGGGAGTGGTCGCGTTTGAGCGATATCACGATGTCTTAGAAGGTATAATCCATCAAACTCAAACCTGTGCTAGTCGGGAGCTACAGGGCTTAGAAGCGTGCAATTTGTTGCAGAAATTTGACAGGTTGGTCGGCTATAGAACCTCCGGCCGGCTCACTACGAATAGGGAGCGAGCATGATTGTGAGATGAGACCATAATACCCCAAATAGATATATAGTATGTTAAGCTTGTAGGCTCTCTAATGCGTGAATAATCGTCATTTGGTAGCGCCATTTATGTAGCCTAGTGCCCGTGCATCCTCTGCAGCACGTAGAAGGCATTTCATGTGCCACACTGCGGCTGCGTCCCCAGTAAAGCCTACCGGATTACTTTTTTCGTTTGCCTGCTTCCATTCACATCCACGATGCGCAGCCCCCGTTGTGAATGTTTAAGCTCTGGAGCACTGCGCCGTTAAGTGGTTGTGTGCCGACTAGGACGCCGATTCGGTAGAGTTCTGCTGCTCCTCGTCCATCTTCCTGGGCAAGTTGGATTTGATGATGAGGTGTACGAAGCGCGTGATTTATTGCGAGAGCCGCGCTGGAGCGACAACGTTTAATCGACGTCCGCTAGGGGTTGAATGGACTTCCAAGTTTTTGTTATCAGTAATAAACATCACCATCATAATCATCGTCAACACCGTTCCAGTCATTATTATCGCAATCATCGCGATTTGTGGTATCGCAATCATCATTATCCTAGTGATCGCTTACCTATTGACCCTAGTTGCGCATACCCAGTGGAACATACCCAGAAACCCCAAGGGCACATACCCTGTGGGGCATACCCACTGGTACTAATGACACCCTTATTAATGCCATTAGCATTCTTAAAGTACTTCATGCATTTTCGTAGTCTGATTCTGTCTGTCTGCCTGTTAATAAACAGTTTGTTTCACTTACGCAGACGCTTTCCGCCCGCAAACGTGCGAGTTCTATGTGCGTTACACTCCGCATGCGGGGGCGCTTATAGTATAGCGTAGGAAACAGTCTGTTGGTGGAAGGCTGGCAAACGTATAGGTCGTTCCTTTCGAATGTCTACTGCTACCCTCTGTCGGCGAAAAAAAATAATTGTGTGGTTTTACGTGCCAAAACCATGATCTGATTATGAGGCACGCCGCAGTGGGGGACTCTGGAAATTTGTACCACCTGGGGTTCTTTAACGTGCAACTAAATGTAAGTACACGGGTGTTTCGCATTTTGCCTCCATCGAAATGCGGCCGCCGTGGCCCAGATTTGATCCCGCGACCTCGTGCTTAGCCACCCAACACCATAGCCACTAAGAAACCACGGCGGGACCTCTGTGGGCAGACATGAACACTACTACATCCTATTTCGGGCAGGAATCGGAGGCAATGCATGATTCTCGCACCTCGCCCGTGCTAGCTTGGGCTGCGTTCTCTGCCTGGCAGCTCACGGAGCCCGTCACGAACGTGCGGCGCGAAACGCAAGAGCGCAGACTTCGCGTGCGTACGTGACACGCGACGGGGCTCCCGACGTTCGGCGCAAGCGCATTTCGATTCCGCAAGATCTTCACGTACGTGTCGTTTCTACGTACGTGAAACTAAAGCTGTCTTAAGTCTCTAACGGTTTTCCCACCAACTTGAGTCACTGGGTATATTCCGTGGTTTAGTCCGTGGACCAATGGGTAGCGCATCGGGCCGCAGTGTTGAGGGAACAGGATTCGAAACCAGCCGTCGGAGCCACTTTGGTTGTTCCGACGGTTGGTTTCGAACCCTGTATGTGGCACTAATCCTGGGTATGTGTCACTCGGTATCTGCCGCTGTTCAGTGAACATCATTGATGCCTACTTATCAACTGGCAGCAATGTGCGTCTGGTTACGTGCCGAACTTAAAAGAACTTCTTTGACATCAACATAGTTCACTGGTTACGTGCTACTTGTCATACAGGGCGTCCCACTTAACTTTAGCCAAACCTTAAAATATATACAAACGCAACGTAGGAGGACAAAACAAAAGTAATGTTACCTGCCGTCGCTTGGAGATACTCAGATAATTTTTTTAAAATTCCACCTAATTACATAATTAGTCCTAATTAATTAATGACATCAAATATTATAATTAGGTGAAAAGTGTCATAGAGATAATTGTAGAAGAACATGAGAAACTCCCGATAGAGCTTTCTGTTGCTCAATAGGTGCTACATAAAAGCGTTTTTTCGAGCGTGAAAGACGCCCGCGAATGCACACAAAAATTGCCTCGCGACAGAACCAAAGTGATGTCGTTTGCCATCGAGGCTCGAGGCCAAGCGACGGCAAACAACATTACTTTCGTTCTGTCCACCTACGTGGCATCGCATATTTTTAACATTTGGCTAAAATTACGTGGGACGCACGGTATACATGTTCTTCAATGAACATCTTCGACGTCGACTGGGTCGCTGAGTATGGGCCCAAGGGTAAGTGCCGCTTTTCAATGAACCTCAGTAACGTGCCGGTGGGTATGTGCCGTTCTTCAATGACAACCAAAGAAACGTCCACAATTTCTCCGATGTCCAGTGGAACTGATTCGGCGTCCCATATATTCAGGCGGTTTCTTTAGGGTAATCACTTTTAACTTTTATGGAATTTTTAAAAATTGCCTATGGCGGACAATATTCGAAGAGGCCGATATTACTAGTACGCTAAATCGAAACACATGTTCAACTACTTAAAGAAACTCCACAAATTAACTTCCGAATTATTAATTTACGGCACATATTGCAATTTACGAATTGTAACCGATTAGCTTGCAAGACTTATCCACTTGAAATGAATTTCTCGGCAGACACTAGTTTGGAGATAATATTTACCAGAGTGTGGAACGAAATACATGGGCGTTCAACCAGTTATTTTTGTGCTTCCATGTACAAAAAAGATGGTTTTGTTAAATAGTTAGTGAATGGAGCAACCGCGCATTCTTTTCGCAAGTTTGATGGCGCATGTCTCCAAACTGGCGTCGTTCTGAAAATTCCTTCCGAGTGGATAAGCCTTGCAAATTCAGCGACTACAATTCTTAAATTGCAGAAATGTACCTTCGAGTTATAATTCAAAGTTAATTAGCCGAGTTTTCTTCATTATTTCAATGTGTGTTTCGATGCCCGCCTCTCTGATAATCCAGCTCAAGGACTAGAATTATGCTCTCTGCAACAGACTATCTCTAAAAGTTTCATAAAACTTAAAAATAATAACCTGCATATCCACAAGTGCCCCACACGAGGACCCTGCGGCGGAGCCACCAGATGGCACAGCGTCTCCAGAAAAGAAGCAAGAAAGACGAGACCGGCTGCATACAAGCCTCATTCACGCCGGGTTTCTGCGGTGTTGCAACGTTGCATCACAACGAGGCTTCAATGTTAATCGCATTAGCGTCGACATCTATCGTAAGATGGCTTCTGCCTGAATTTTTAATGTGATTTGCATCCCTAGAATACTTCACGCACTTTCCTGTGTCTGTCTGCCTGCCTTGCAATGTCTCTGATCGTTTTCCCGCGAACTTGGTTCATTGGGTAGTCTATGGAGTAATGGTCACAAAAAAAAAAAAATTGGAGAGAACTCTCCAATTGAGATGACTGTCGACGTTAATGCGTTTAGCATTCAATCAGTATATATCGACACAACGTACTGCCACCGTCGAAACGAGCTATGTATGAGGCGTGTACTGCAGCGGGACGCCTCTTTCGCGTTTCCCTGAGAACACACGGCGCCATCAAGCAGCGACGCCGCAAAGCCTCCAAAATGCATGGCGCGCCGGTTCGTGCGCACGAAACGCGTCACGCGGCAACCGGGCTCCTTCCGGTTGCCGGGCGTCTTTCCGGACGCTCTGCGCCATCGAGTGGCGCTGACGAGAAGTCCCCGCGAGGCCTCCGAGACGAGAAGCGTGATTGGCCGATGGCTACGAACGCTGAGGAATGTTCCCTCGCTTGCCGCACATCCAGCTTCACATACTCGGTGAGCTAAGTTGGCGTCAGGTATGTTTAACAGCGACGCATATCCAATTCCTCTGTGGCAGAGCCTGCTAAAGCGTCATGCTGCTTGCTGCCATTGAGGAGCCCTTGTGACGTGGGTTCGGTTCCGACCAGCAAATTTCAGTCTTGTTGAACTTGCCTCTTTTCGATATCCTTTATGCACACGCCGGACCATCGGCAGCCAATGTTGACCTTCTCAATGTGAAGCGGGTGAGCTAGTGACTTGAAAGGGTATTTGCTGTTTTCTGCCCCGACGGCGAGACAGCCTTGACAATGGCTGCGCAGGCAGTTGCAGATACCGTGGTACAGCAGCTATAGTTCGTATTCACGAGAACTTTGTTACGCAAGTATTGTCTGAAATTGGCGCGCTGATAACATAATTGTCATGCCGATAGCTGTTGTTAAAGGGACAATAAAAAGAAATATGTTTTGACATGTTATAGGTTCCCCTTGGCAATGCCAAAAACAGCCACTGTTGCCGCTAGAAAACACGTGTTAAGCCAGCAAAGACACAATAAGGAAACGCGGGTTGCGAAGCCGCCTTGTAATTTCAGCACCAAATATCTGTGACATGGATTTTGACGCCGTATTTTAGCACCTAGTCAAATTCTTGCGTTAAAAAAATGAAGCGCATTGTATTTTAAAAGAGCTCATGACTGAACTTAGGAAGCTTAAAGGATAGTTACTGAACCTAAGCGGCCGAAAAATCCATTGACGTGCCGGCCCTCGTGTTTCGGCATGAAATTCAAAAGTGAAACTTTGACCGTTATTTCCTCGCTTAGTAATCACAGTATTACCGGAAAGTAAACAAAACTAGAGTTCCTTTATAATATTTTATCAATCCAAACTAATTGAGTGTTTTCTTGATGCACGCTTAACGGTGGGTGCTTCAAGACAAGCCAACGGGGAAAGAAACATAGAAAAAAAGAAACAAGAGCTTTATTAGAAAAAAAGGGGGAGAGGGAAACGGGGCGTGGATCATTATTGGTGGCTTTAGCCTAGCTTTACCGCCCGCCGAAATTGATCCAGAACTGCTAGCTGCACCTCTGGGTCCGAGCTGTCGAATTGTGCCTCCCACTGGTCCGCGTTAGAATTGATCTTATTCTCCATAAAGTACGCTAGGTTTTCCGGTTTTTTAGTCAACTCCTAGGAGATGTGGTATAATGTCGGTCTATCGCCACACCAGAGACAAGTATCCGGGTAGAGCGTCGGATGAATTTTGTTTAGCCTTAATAAATGTGGATAAACGTTTGAATTTTTCGGAGGTCTGCGGTGAAACGTTCGTAAGTTTGGTCAACGTGGTGCCCGTTCCGGCAACAGTGCTCTTCTTCTTTCCTTCTGAATGCCGAAAAAAAAAACCTGTTGGGCCTCGCAGGTTGTTTTCCGAGGCGGCGAGGGCGCGCTTCAGGTGCTGCCCGGCCTGGTGGGGGCCATTCCCGAGGCGCGCCTCAACCTCGTCATCTACTACCTCAAGCAGGGTGAGGTTGACGTCCATGCTCAATAGCAAAAGGAAATTGAGCCAGGCTAGTTAGTATCTTGATGTAGCCGAAGCAGCAGAAAAACGGGATGGCGAAGAAGAAGGATTAATCAACTACACTCGCGCGGGTGGGCGTATGCCCTAGGGAGTGATTTATTCTGATGACATCAGAAATGTTGCGCACTGCAGCGTCTCCGGCTTCTTCTCCAAAAATATTGTTCAGTGAGCAAAGGATGACAGCGTGACGTTACATAAAAATAAACAAACAAACGGTCAGGCAATAAAGCACATTTTGGAAACATGCGTAAACAACAAGAGCCAATATAGAAAAAAGAAACAGTACACAAATCAGTCTATAAGCCACACAGAATGCCACTACATAAGTGTAACACATAAACATATAGAAAGTGTTAATGCATAGATAAAATATAATTTCCAGTAAAGAAGGTTCGGCTATCTGAGCTAATCGTTGTAATGATGCGTAATCCCATGGCAGAAGCAACTTTTCTATGCCAGAAGGACATTGATCAAGCCACATCTTTCCAAATCTTCAAAGCACATCTTTGCTGTTGCAACTTAGGACAGCTTAATTGAAAGTCTTCTACGTTCTTCCGGGAACGACCACTATTGCAAGAAAGTATAGCTGAACGACGCATACGACGCAAAAAGCTAATTGTATGCGTCACTTCTAACCTGACACTACGAATGAGAGAGTCAACATAACGGCCAGCACCAGCAGAAATATGAAACTGTACACGGAGGCCAATTCTGTACACAATCATTTTGATAGAATTAACGTCAAATTGGTAAACTTGTGCCATAGATTTACTTATTTGATTTGTTCTGATGTAAGCATCAGCTCTTACGAGTTGAGTTGGTTTGACAGGAGTGGAATGATGCGCTTCTCGAGGCGTTTTATTGGCTTCGGTGTTTCGTCCTATACCTACATGTACAGCAATTCATCGCGACTTCGCTTAGTGACCTGCGACACAGCTGTAGCTACATTAAAAGCATATTTTAATAAATTAACATTGCATTTCCATCACGCGAGCAAAGCGCCGCAAGCATTGAAAAGCCGACTTTGAGTCTGCGAGAATAGACCACTTCTTGTTCACAATGAAGTCTTCCGCTTTACATCAGAGAAGTTCTGCCGTTAGGAAACCAATTATACGTTCATGTTACAGAAAAAAAGAACTATAAGTGAATTTCAATACAGGATCGGTATTTATTAGCGTTTAACGACTGCCTCTTATCAACCGAAATCGAACAAAGAACGCCTCATGCCAACGTTTCGACAAGGTAGACAGGTGTAATGACACTTAACGATTTGTAACGTATTTACACTAGGAATGCTCCACGCAGGCGAGATAAGTCGTGAATGTATCTCTGCCCCGTTCAGACAACATCCAGGAGGCGCACAATCTGATCAAGGACCTGGAACCCACGGTGCCGCACGAGTACATCCTCAAGGGCGTCGTCAACGCAGCCATCGGACAGGCGCAGGGATCGGTCAGTCAGCGCACGACGCCTCTCTCTCTCTGTCTTGTACGTGCGCGCTTGTCCAGTTTGTGCGTTTGTGCGTCCGCAGAAATGGCGTAGATACTAGAAACCACTACTCCCACAAGCCGCTTGCTGGTAACTAATAAATCATTAATAATTTCTACAATTAGAAATGGAAAGAGCAAAAAGCAGTGGGAAGAGCAAGCATCCAACCTTACCAACTAGCTCAGCTTTCTGTCGTTCTAAGGCAGTTATGTAATGGCCATGGGATTGAAGCCATTTAAATCAATTCTATCGTGGACACGAGAGCCACTTTTGCTCACTGCGAATGAACATATAACATCAGTCCATCGATTGCTAGAAATAGTGAGTTATGTTAAATGCAGGAACATTATTAGCTAAACGAGAGAATTATCGCTTCATTTCTTTCATGTGTTTATCAGCATTATTGCAGTTGTTGACTGTTTCACCGCCAGATGACTTGTTATTTCACACAAAGATGTCAAACTTCAAGGTCCTGTAAAAAAACGGCCCGGTTCAAGAACCGAGGTATCGAGCTTCACTACGTTTCTATTAAGCGCGGATGAATTAGCTCGGGAACAAACTGCCTAACTGTACTGTCATTTAGTTCGCCGATTATATCAATGTACTGGCTTGCTTTCCTGCTCAGTCACTGGGATTGGGCCAGTAATCGAGATTTTTGAGCTTTCCAGTTATTTTTGGTAATCAGAGGGTCCCCCTTTCGCTCTCCTTGGGACTAATGGTTGTGTAAAAAAATTCGAAATGATGGATTTAATAATGTACACTCTTCTATACTCTAGCGGGTCACTACAAGAAGTAGCAAAATTTCTGCACCGATACCATCAGAATAGTGCTATGTTGCTTAGTTTTTGCGTTAGCACCTTGATCACCTTTCATTTTCGCGTTATCACTCTACGTGCTACAATTATGTATTACGAATGGTAAGCCATGCGATATAAAGTATCCTCAAAATTCAAATAGACAGCTGGCGCAGATGCATGCATTTCACCTTGTTTATACTCATTTAATTGCCCTCTATTTCTTCTTATTGCAGGTACTTCATCTTATAGACACCGTTAGATAAGAATATAACAACGCTTAGGTGTCACGAGCAGTTAGATTGTTAATGTATATAGACTTCTTATACAGAAACTTTGGCGATTTGTCAGCGTGCTAATTGAGGATTATTCTTGCTTTCTTCTTCTTTTGCTCCTCTTCACTGCCTTTGACGACGCGGCGGTGTCATGTGTACAGCTACCACTCATTCGGCGAGACGGTTAACTAATGAATGGAATTAGAGGAACAGAATCCTTGAGTAATACGTTCGTTATTTGGTTTTGTATGCAGAGCTGACTTTATCTGTATGATAACTCACAGAAGGAATGTAGGACATATTTCTGCACGAAATACTTCCGTAACGCACTTATAACACCTGTACGTATGTGAAACGTAATTGCATCGTTTCTTCTCTTGCCTATTGTAAGTGGGGTAGGCACCTTGTGGCCGGTATCAGATGTCTAACTGACGCCAGCAACGGAGCTTGCGGTGGAGCCCCGAAGCAACTTTGTGACCAGGTCGGTGGAACGCTCAGCCGTCTTCTGCTGTGCCGGTGCGAGAATGCGGGAACACGCGTCCGCTATAGCAGAGCCTGTAGGAGTGCTAAGCTTTAATGTAGTAGTGAAGCGTTTGAGGAGACCCTGGTGGCAGGCCAGCTCAGCTGGAGTCCGTAGGGTGGAGGTCCCGCGTTCGGTCCTCCAGGCTAGGGCAAATTTTTATTCAACTGCGAGGCTTCCTTTCTGGCAAACCAGTCTGTATTTTCTCTGTATAGCTTCATACTACAGTCAGTTGGAAGACAAATCTTCTATTTCTAAAGACTGTCGTGTAGCGAAGGAGTTCCAACTGATTTAATGAAGCGTATGCCAAATCCCGGGTATCTGTTGGCAAGTTGCAATACAGATTCATAGTACTTTCGAAGCGGAGATCGCTTATGTTGCTTCGCTGTCTTTGATGTATGAGTTGCTGGGAATTGCATAAATCTGCACAGCATTTGGACACCTTCCACGTCGTAGCGTAAGTGATGGGAACTGAGTATGGACCTGTGTTCTCGAAGCCGTTCCTACGCTGCAACTATTCCTCTTAGGACTAGCGCAAACACACCGTCGTATTGGCCATATTAAATAATGAAGACGAACAACGAATAGCGCACAGCTCGCACGAACAAAAAGTTGTGTGAATATGGCCACTGGCAAATAGCGTTTTTCTTGTAGCACTGCATTCAGGCGTAGTGGACAATACTCATAGAGCGCCGCGGTGCAAGAAGAAGAGGCTGCACTAGCGCCATCTGACATATAGGCTCGACGATGGTACGTAGCCGTAACATCAACGCAGAGGCCTGATAAATAAATGGCAATTCTTTGTGGACCTTCTATTCCTGCAAGTTGGTGACCAGGACGTGATACTACATCACAACTGTATACGCGTCTACCGAGTTTTTTCTCGATGCCGTGGAACCGGACGCCAAATAACGACGTCTCGAAGACAGCGGAACGTATTCCGTCGTCGCACTGAAACTACCCGATTTATGGCCCTCGGATTGTGTATTCTGGTTCGTCCACATCAAGGCGCAGTTTCGCCCTCACCGAGTGACATCTCAGGCGGTTAAGTACGACAACGTCATGAGTGCGCTTAACCCGACCACTGCAACAAAGGTCCGCGACATTTAGCTAGCTCCTCCGCCCGGGGATCAGTAAGATACCCTTATGTTGGAGTGACTACGGCACACCACCGACGCTGAGCCGATACGAATTCAACAGGTCCTCTCATCGGAGGAATTTAGTGACAGAAAACCGAGTGAGCTGCTTCGCCGCATGACACAACTTCTGCGGACCAGCCCATCATCAACAGGCTTGAAAATCCTTCGGGAGCTCTTCTAGTATCTACCGAACCAGGTACGCATGATTTTATGTGCTTCACCTACTACGACGTCTGTCGAGGCCTTAGCGACGATGGCAGACCAGATTATGAATTATTTTCATCCTGTGATATCCACTGTTTGCCGCTGTAATGCACCCGTTGCCCCACAACCCAGTTATAGCAGCACTTTGACGGATCCAACAGTTCAAGCCGGCACCTTGCTGCGCAAGTAGAGGAGCTAACTAACCAGGTGGCTGCCTTACGCTTTCGGACGAATAACCATCAGCAGCGGCATCGCTGGCATGACCAAAACGTTTCACGCCCTCCGTCTCGCTTTATTAATTGGTATCGCCACTCGCGCACTTCAGTGCTGTCTACCTTGCAACTTTCCGGGAAACGGTCAGGTCAGTCACTGATGACAGCTAGTGCTACTGGCTCTATGTCAAGCCGTCTGTTCTACGTCACCGACCATGTCACAAAAGTTCGCTATGTTGTAGACACTGGTGCGGAAATTTGTGTCATTTCCCCTACTTTTCAATACGGAAGAAGACATCACCATGACACGTCTTTTATCGCTGTCGTCAACGGTTCCAACATTAAAACGCACTGCCAGAAATCTGTCACTCTAGACCTAGGTCTGCGACGCCCTTTCCTATGGCTATTTGCCACCGCTGACGTCCGCGAGTCGATCATTGGCGCTGATTTCCTGTGGAAGTTTGACCTTCGCGTCGACCTTCGCAACTGCCGCCTTCTTGACTCCTTAACAAACCTGTCAGTACAAGGTATTATCATGTCAGCTCCAGCTTTAAGTCTCGTACAAGCACACACCCAGGTACCGAAACCGTGGTCCACTATCCTGCTGGGATTTCCAGAGCCTTTAGAACCACCCTCGCCAGGTCACCCAATAGTGCACAACGTCACGCACCACATTGTGACTAAAGAACCACTATTATACGCCCGACCTCACCGTTTAGCACCAGACCGCATGAAAATTGCAAAGCAATAATTCAAACACATGCTCGAGTTGGGCATCGTTTGTCCTTCCGCTAGCCCTTCGTTATCTACTTTATACACGGCGCCCAAGAAGACGGCTGGTTGTTGACTGTTTGGAGATTGGCGCGCCTTAAACGAAGTGACGATTCCCGATAGGTACCCTATACCTTACATCCACGATTTCACCGCATCGCTTTATGGGCGCTGCATATTTAGCAAGGTGAACCTAGTAAAAGCCTGCCATCAGATTCCTGTGGAGCCTTCCAACATCCCTGAAACCGAAATCATTGCCGATTTTAGCATGTTTGAATACGTGCTTAAATGCACGCGAATACGTGAGCATGCCATTCGGCCTCCGTAACTCCACCCAAACATTTCAGCGGTTCGTCGATCAAGGCCTCCGTGGCTTGACTTGTTGCTTCGTCTATTTGGACAAAATTCTTGTACTCAGTCGCTCGGCTGCGGAACACGAATGTGACCTACGTAAGGCGTTTGAACGCCTCCGTCAATATTGCCTGGGTGTAACCATTTTGAAGAGTGAGTCTCTCAATTTCCTGGGCCATCGAGTAGACGAGCCTGGCATTCAACTCGTCCCATCCCGCGTCCAAGCCATTAAAGATTTCCCACGTCCGTCTTCCTGCAGAGAATCGTGCATTCCTGCATTCTCTGCAGCCTCTGGCACACCACGAGCTAGCACGCCTATATCGTGGACCAATGCTGCTGAATCTGCTTTTATCTCTGCCAAGAACGCCCTTGCTACCACTACTCAACTGGCACACCCGCAACCAGACGTTCCAATGTCCGTTATATTAGACGCCTCTGACATAGCTATCGGCGCCGTTTTCAACGACTGGTTGGCAAGACATGACGGCCTATTTCTTTCTTTTGAAGGAAGTTGACACCACAAGAAACGCGCCACAGCCCTTTCGGTCGCGAATTGCTAGGACTATACCTCGCAGCCGCCAATTCTGTCACAATCTCGAAGGGCGTCAGTTATTTATTCTCACCGCCCTCAAACCACTCATTTATGCTATTACCTCCAACAGCTCCTCGCACACTCCCCGCAAAATTCGCCAGCTTAAATGTATCTCCGAATTCACTACTGATAATCGGCACATCAGTGGTGCCGAAGATCCCGTCGATGACGCTCTCCCATGGGTTCATATAAATGCGAGCCAAGTAAATCGTTCGGGCCTTGGCTTCGTCCGCCTCGCTACAGCTCAACGAACAGACCGTGAACTTCAAACACTCCGGACTGCCAACAATTATCTGCGCTTCAAAGATATCTTAGTGCCTGGGTGCAACGTCACAGTTATATGCGACATGTCTACGGGTCATCCTCGACCGTACGTTCCACAACAATTTAGGCAGCAAGTTTTTGACGCAATACACTCCTTACGGCACCCTAGCGTACGTGCCACACAACGTCTGGTCACTTCCTGCTTATCTGTGGCCGCGTGTGAACGCTGACGTCCGTTGCTGTGCTCGGGAATGCATACAGTGCCAGTGTGGCCAAGGTCAGTCGACGCACTATGAGCGCGCATGGTCATTTTCCGCCACCAGACGTTCGTTTAAGCCACGTTCACATCGATATCGTTGGGTCCCTATGACCGTTCTCGAACCATGATACATATTTACTTGTATCGACCGCTTCACATGCTGGCCGGAAGCAATGCCACTCTCTCACATTACTGCAGACTCCGTAGCCCAGGTCACCTTAAATGCCTGGATTTCTCGTTACGGCGTACCACACACCATAACGACCAACAGAGGAAGCAATTTGACTCGTCTCTCTTTCAAGCTCTCTCCCGTCTTCTGGGTGTAACGCCGCGTACGAACGACAGCTTATCACCTAAGTTCCGATGGTAGGGTGGAACGCTTCCATCGTCAACTAAAAGCAGCACTTCGTGCCCATCACTCCATTATTGCGTGGACTGAACGCCTGCTTTTGGTTCTACTAGGTCTTCGCCAGCTCTGAAAGCAGAGGCAGAGTGTTCGTGAGCAGGACTCGTTTTTTGCACGACACTTCGGGTACCCGGTGAGTTCTTCGCCTCGGAACCTTCATCTGCTGACCTAGAATCCTACGCCGACCGCCTTCGCATTGTAATGGCCACTGATATACCACCATCGCTTCGATGATTGCATAAATGTTTACATGAGCCCATCTTTACTTCATAGCAGTCAAGTATTTATCCGTCGCGACGCTACTCACGCTCCTTTACAAGCTCCTTGCGACGGTCCCTTCAAAGTCCTCAAGCGTGACTCCAAGTTTTTCGCATTTCTTGTCAACGGACGTGAAGAGGCAATTTCCATCGGCCACTTGAAGCCAGCTCATCTAGACTTTGGCAGTGCCATTTCCACAAATGGAAGCGCTCAACGGCAGTGCATTCATCGCTAAGAGGCGGGGGGGGGGGGGTCATGTAGTGGACAGTACTCATAAAGGCCCGTGGTAGAAGAAGAGACTGGACTAGCGTCCATCAGGCATCTACCTATAAACGCAGACATCAACGCAGGCATAGACATCAACGCAGCCACCTGTTTAATAAATGGCAATTCTTTGTGGGCCTTCTGTTTCCACACAGGCATAGCGTGCTTGTAGCACCACTCAAGATTACACCGTGGGAATAATTTCTGTGCTGATAGTATGAACTCTTTTTCGAGGTTTCACGATTGAATTAGGCTCGCTATTTACCAGAAATTATTTCCGCTTACTTTGTTCTGCCTCAACAATTTGTGCACTGATAAAGTGCGGAACTAAGAATAATGTAATAGAAGAAATAATTCGTGCAGAAGCGAATTAAAATATTGGTGGCGATGGGGCAAAACTTTCTGCTGTTGAGGAGCAGAAGGAAAAAGAGGAAGGAAAAGTACGGAGATCGAGAAGACGCCCGTCTGGTTCGCTACCCTACGCGCGGAAAGGGGATTACTAGATGTTTATTTCGGTGATACGCGCCAAGCGCTAGTTAGAGAATCTGTGCATTCTATAATAAGGATGCATATACTTCTGTAGTTGAGCATGGTCAGCGCAAATAAACTGCTCGCTGTTCGTGAAAGCTCTTTTGTTATGATTTTTGCGAATCTGGTGTCGTGCGTTACCGATGCATATCATTGTCAAACATGTGTCTTGACGGCACTACCTCAACAAGATGATAAGTTCAAGTTGAAAAGCAACACATTTTCGCTGTATAAGAAGACGCGTCACGCGGAGATAAGGCATCCGAGGTGTTACCAAAAATGTGGAAAAACAGCAAACGTTCATCGGAAACGTCAGTGTTTAAAAGAAAGATAGCTGTTTAGTGAACGAAGTAGCTTACAGCATCTACATTTCTTGGACGACAACCAAAATAGAGACGGAATCTTCTTCACAAGAAAAAAATATAGAGAGCACACCTAACCAGATGCAAATAACACAGGCTGCCATAATTTACAGACAACGTAAACGACTAAATATCAATCCGTTGTTATACATTATTTCAGGGCACTCGAAAACCACTGCAGAAGTTTCAATTTTATTCTGTTATTTCTTTCATTTTTGCGCTAAGTGCGCTGCGACGATGTCACCTTGAGATATTCCACATGATGCGTTTTGGCTTGACTGATCTCGTCCCCATCGCGCTGGAGATGTGAAATTTTGTGACTCTCATTTTTATTTCTTAACGAAATGTAATCCTTGAGGTTCTCGAAAACAAAAAAATATAGCTTCAATGCTCTGAAGCATTGAAGCCTATAACGTTCTTGCAGGAATGGACGCCTTTTAATTTTGTATTGATATAGCTTGGAAGAATTTCTCTTCTAGCGGGTCAGGTAAGCGTTGTGCTACAAAATCGCTTTGAAAACTATATCTCCCATCTAACAAATCATAAACAAATCAAATTTGTGTCCAGGGAGAACTTTTCTTGTCTTTCATTACGTTTGAGTGTACAAAACAAACTGCTTTATTGTTTGAACGTGCGACACGCAATCATGGCATTTGCATTTTAGTGCCTGAAAGCGGTCCTGTGGGCTTATAGCTACGCACCACAACTAACTAGAGGATATCGTCAATATTTTAGGAAAGAAGAAAGAAGGAGAGGTCTAGTTGGCGTTCTTTTTTTAGAGGAATTTATAGGTTTGTAGAATGGGGAAACAGCGCCACATCACTTCAACGTTTTTTTTTTCTTTCTTCATCGCAGCGGGAGCACTTGAAGATAGCGCAGCAGTTCTTCCAGCTTGTCGGAGGATCGGCCAGCGAATGCGGTACGTTAATTTCAGCATGACTGTCGCAGACACGTGAAACACGAAAACGACCATTTCAAACGTTATCAGTAATTGTGTGTTCATTTTGTGGTTGTCTTGGCGCAGTTCACAGTACCTTCAAATTTTTGACGTCCTATAGGCGGTGCCCAATGTAACGGTTTATAGGGTAGCGACCTGTGGATTTTTAATGCGGGTCTTAAATGCTGTGCTTTTGCTGGTTGAAGGGACGCAATTGTGGGAGCCGGAAACACGTCATAGACATCCGGTTTTGGACACCACCTATTCAGGATAGCTTGTAAGCTATCTTTGAAACTTTGCATGAATCCGGAAAAGTGGAGCAGAACTTTGAAATATATATTTTGTGGAAACAATGTAACGCATCTATTTAGGCGAAAAAAGAACATGCCGGCCTGGCTGCCCGCCAGCTGAAAAACCTCAAATATTTCGAGGCCTATACTGTCGAAAGTTAATATAGTGAAGTGCTAGGGGCCGAAAAAAATTTTCATCATACAACTTACTTCGTTGTAAAAATGGCGCACCCCAACGCTCACAATAGAGCAGGTTAAGGATGCTCAGGAAAAGCTAAGCTGTATCGAACAAGAATTCAAGCAGGATTTAGTGAATTAATGCTGAGTCGGCCATAAATATGATCACTCTGGCGCAAACAAGGAAGAACGGGAGGGAATAAGGGGGCGCTCCCCTTGTTCCCTTCCGTCCTTTCTTGTCTGCGCCAAAGTGATCATATCTGCGGTCTACTCGGCAATATGAACCGACTAGCCCAGCAACATGTACTTCTGAATTAGTGAAATAAGACACTGTTATATGTGTGCGCATTTCGTCTGACAGAATGTGCAAGTGCAGGCGGCGTTATTGTACCGAGTTTCAGAGCATGGCTCCCCGGCGTAACGGGGGAATTACGCGAGGTGAAGCTGCGGTTTGTCGAATGCCGCTGTTGCGTCGCTTGCCGTCCAGAGAGAGATGGGTATAAAAACAGAGGTAAGACAGGCAGGTGAATCAGAAGATAGCTTCGGTTGGCTACCCTTTACCGTAGAAGGGGATGCGACGGGTTTCCTTTCGAGGAACCCGTGTGACTTTCCTTTGTAGCAAGTGCTACGAATGGGTGGATGTTTCGTTTTCCCGTTGTTAATTACTTCTCTCCACCTTGCGCGTTTCCACAGAACTATTACGTCAAACTCCTGCCTTTGCTTCGAGTCGTTGACAAATTCGACTTCGCCCTGCCATCTGCTAGCCGCCTGGTTAGCTCAGATGGTAGAGCGGCTGCCCCGGAAAAGCGGTGGTGCCGGGTTCGAGTCCCGGACCAGGACGGATTTCTCTTTGACTACGGGGTTTTTCTTTCGAGGAACCCGTATTGGTATCCTTTGTAGAATTTACTAAAATTGCACGGATGTATCATATTCACTTAATTGGTGAGAGCAAAAGAATAAAAAACCAAAAGAAAAACGAACAATAAAAAAGTGTCTCTGTGAGCACTCTCACACAGTCTGCGACTTTCGCGTCAAAATTCTTAGTTGATGCACAGGCTCTTCATCGCTGTTTGCATCGCTGACATTCGCGTCTTTTCCACCCAGATAGCTTTGAAGACGTCATCGGTCATCAGTTATGATTACATCATCGCGTCGTCTTCAAGTGTGACGCATTCTTCAGCCGTCACACTCGCTCCTGTTAAAAGGAGCAGCGTGCAGGTTGAGCAGTTCCTGGCGCTGTGCAGCAGTGTTTAACACTTGCTGACACCGGCACACTTGTCAAATGCGTCGATGGCACTGCCGTTTGTGCTAGCTTAGAGCACAACTAAGTAGCCTCTGCGGTGGGTAGCGACGGCACTATACTACGTGGCGTTCACTGTACAGCAACAGTTCTGCCGTCGGGTACGCCTAAATTGCTTCGCTGTACAGGCAAATTTGCTGTAGCAAATTCGTTGTAATCGTATTCGTTGTTAAAGGCATCACAATACATGGGAAGGTTAGGAAATCGGTCGAGGCATGATCATGCCTACATCATACAGGTCATTTCGTTTTAGAGGCGCTCGTTGGGCAGAGGCGTTCGTCTTTGCCTGTAGCTTTGATTCGACATTCTGCATTCTGCAACAAAGTGTGGACCCGGCGAATCCATGCTCCTAAAAGGAGGCTCGCTGCTCGGACAATAATATATACTGTAAAGTGGGTTTATTCGGGTCGCAGAGAAGCAGCGACCCGACACAGCAGCTAGGGCGCAGCCAGTGAACAAACTGGATATGAGCCACACGATGGCAACGGGGCTTTTTAGCCTGCCGATCTTCCTCGTCACAATCACCCCCGGAATTGAAGAGTAGCCAACCTGGCGATCTAGGAAGAGGTGAGCGGATCGTAATACGACTTCAGCCGGTCAATGTGCACAGTGTCTCGTCCCCGATGACGAAGATCGGGAGATGGTAACACGGGCTCGACTACGTAATTAACAGGTGATGGTTGCAAAACCACGCGATAGGGCCCGTGGTACTTCGGAAGGAGCTTGGACGAAAGGCCAGGAGCAGCAACAGGCGGTACCCAAAGCCACACGAGTGAGTCGATAGGGAAGGGGTGAGGGGGTGGGCTGAGGTCATGGTACTCTTTTTGGCGGCACTGTTGAGCAGAAGTCAAAGGACGGGCCAGTTGTCGGCATTTCTCGGCGTACTGAGCGACCGTAGAAACAGGTGAGCATTCAGCAGGGTCCAGCCGGTACGGGAGAACCATATCAATGGTGCTGGAGGGATGGCGGCCGTAAAGCAGAAGAATGGTGAGAATCCGGTAGTGGCTGGAGAGGCAGTGTTATAGGCGTATGTGACGAATGGAAGTACAAGATCCCAGTTGGAGTGGTCCGACGCAACATATATTGATAGCATGTCACCAAGAGTTCAGTTGAATCGTTCTGTTAAGCCATTGGTTTGTGGATGATAAGCAGTAGTAGTGCGGTGAATAATTTGGCATGACTGCAGGACGTCTGAGAGGAATGTGCGACCCCGATCGCTCAGCAGTTCACGGGGTGCGCCATGGCGGAGAACAAAGTTGTTCAGAATGAATGAGGCGACGTCTTTTGCTGATGCGGCAGGCAAGCTGCGGTTTCGGCATATCGAGTCAAATGATCTACGGCGACATCAATCCATCGGTTGCCAGCGCCAGTAGATGGAAGAGGCCCGTATAAATCAATGCCGACACGGTTGGATGGCTGAGCTGGGCAGGGAAGCGGCTGGAGAGGTGCGGTGGAGAAATGCGGGACACATTTGCGGCGTTGGCAGGCAATGCAGGAGCGTACGTATTTGTGGACGAAGTTGTACATCCCTCGCCAATAATATCGTAGGCGAAGCCGTGTGTAGGTTTTCGGCACTCCACCGTGACCACACTGCGGGTCAGAGTGAAAAGCGGGGCACAAATCTTGTCGAAGGTGGCGGGGCACTACTAAGAGCCATGTGCGGCCGTCATTGTGGTAGTTGCGGCGGTACAAAAGTCCGTCGCGGATGGTGAAATGCTGCGCCTGTCGGCGTAATGCTCGAGGTGCCGAAGCTGCCGGAGGATTTAACAAAAAGTTGGATATCATGACGATCCATGGGTCTTGACGTTGCTTCGAGGCCATGTCCAGGATGTCAAGTGGTGAGATATGTCTGTAGGTAGAAGTAGTGCTGTCGGAAGTTACTGGGAAGCGCGAGAGGGCATCGGCGTCAGAGTGTCTGCGTCCAGAGCGATAGACGACACGAATATCATATTCCTGAACTCGGAGGGCCCACCGGGCGAGGCGGCCCGACGGGTCTTTGAGGTTAGACAACCAGCAAAGAGCGTGATGATCCGTCACCACGTCAAAGGGTCGACCATAGAGATATGGGCGCAATTTTTGAAGAGCCCATACGATAGCCAGGCACTCTTTTTCTGCTACTGAGTAATTGGCCTCAGGTTTTGTGAGGGTACGACTGGCATAAGCGACCACGTATTCGGCATTAGGGCTCTGACGCTGTGCGAGCACGGCACCAAGGCCGACACCACTGGCGTCAGTGTGAAGTTCTGTAGGTGCGCCTGGATCAAAATGGCGCAAGATCGGCGGAGACGTGAGTAGGCGACGAAGAGTCGTAAAGGCATCATCGGAGGCTTCCGACCAAGCAGAAAGTTCATTGTCACCTTGTAGGAGTTGGTTTAGTGGTGCGATCACAGTAGCGAAATTGCGAACGAAACGTCGAAAATAGGAGCATAGGCCAATGAAGCGACGTAGTGCTCTTACGTTAGTGGGCTTCGGAAATCCGGATACGGCGCGAAGTTTAGCAGGATCAGGAAGGATGCCTCCTTTGGAGACAACATGGCCTAATATAGTCAATTTTCGAGCTGAAAATAGGCACTTTCTTAAGTTAAGCTAGAGCACAGCATTCCGGAGACAGGTCAAAACTTGATGTAAACGGCGAAGATGGGTCGGAAAATCAGGGGAAAAGACGACAACGTCGTCGAGGTAGCAGAGACAAGTGTGCCACTTTAGGCCGCGCAGGATGCCGTCCATCATGCGTTCAAAAGTGGCGGGCGCGTTGCACAGACCGAACGTCATTACAGTGAATTCATACAAGCCGTCTGGTGTTACAAACGCAGTTTTAGAACAGTCAGCGTCAGCTATGGGCACCTGCCTGTAGCCAGAGCGGAGATCTAAGGAGGAAAAAACTCCGTTCCTTGCAAACAGTCAAGGGCGTCGTCGATACGTGGCAACGGGTATACATCCTTTCGGGTAATCTTGTTAAGCCTTCTATAATCCACGCAAAATCGAATGGCGCCGTCTTTTATTGGGAAGCAATACTACTTTAGGTCGCACTTCAGCCCGTTCAGTGGCGAGGCGGTGGTAGGCACCATTGACCTTTAGCGTGTCCTCGCTGCGTGACGTCACACCACGTGACCTAGAGTGACGTCACGCCAGCTGTGTAAAAACGGGGCCCCATCTCACGCCGTCGCGAGGCGAGGCGGTAGCCACCAACGGCGGCCTAACTCTCGCTCCTCTCACCAGGGGCGCTACGGTCAGAGTGACGTCATACCAGCTGTATAAAACAGCTCCGCTCCTCTCGCCAAGGCAGTCATACAGCCAGATGTTACGATGGTGCCTACGAACAAGGCAGCTCGGCAGAATGCAAAGAGGCAGCATCAGCGAGCTACGGAGACGGAAGAAGAACGACTTTCTAAGCGGCGTGCCCAGTATGCAGCTCGGCGACAACGTGCCATCGCCAATCTTGGTTAAGAGAGTTGAGAAGACTGCGTCGCTTTGGCGGACAACTTGGGTTAGGGGGAAGTATTCCAGGTGATGCCACGGTAGAACATCTGTGTTATACACGGCTCCACACGACTTTGGCCGCTTGTACACCTCGGATGCTCTAACGGGCGGCAGCTGCCTGATGTCTCCACATAGAATGATATCGAAGCCCCCAAAGGGTTCCAACATCCTGTCCGGCCTTATTTCACGAAGCCGCCGGTCCACTTGTCGAAGCAGGTCCGAAGATAACATGCTGACCTCGTCGATAATGATACATCTCACTCCTCTGAACAGGGATAATTGTCTGAACAGGGATAGTGTACACTCCTCTGTGTACACTATTGCTTTGCAATCACCAGGCTTAACCAAGCTAAGTCACGGCCGTTTTTTTTAACTAGGACGGCTGGTGATGCCCAGGGACTACTAGAAGGCCGGATGACACCACGTTTCAGCATGTCGTTTACCTGGTCATTGATAACGCGTCTTTCGGTCGCCGATACTCGGTAGGGACGCTGCCGAATGGGTGCATGGCTCCCAGTGTCGATGGTGTGCGAGAAAGTCGTTGTGCGGCCGAGGGATGTTGCTTGGCAGTTAAAGAAAGAAGAGAAGCCCTTGAGCAAGTGAAGAAGTTCATAGCGCTGCGTCGTCGTAAGGTCACTGGCAATTGCTGACGTAAAACAACGCGGCAGTGACTGAGGAGGCGATGCCTCGAAAGCAGCAAGATAAGTGGAGTCGTCCGTCGTGTCAAATATTGAAGAAACAATTGTTTTGCGACTTCTGTGTCAGTACTGAAGACAAGTTTCAGGTAGGTGACCATGTTTTGCAAGTCAAGTAGTCACGTACACGGAAAGCTCTCAGTGATTGCAGACAGTGAAGAGGGCATACCACCTGTACCACCGCAAGGAGGTAGTTTATAACAGTGAATAGACGATGGATCGAAGAAAGGGACAATAACTGAGTTGCAGAATCGAAAAGGCATTGAATTATGGTAAAGACGTTTCATTCGTTTTTTTGTTGCGAGTAGACACGAGCCAAGTTGAGCAGCCAAACTTGGAAGCACAGCACGTGTAAAACACTACTGTGATAAGGATAATTAATGAGAAACATATAGTTAAGGGAAATTTTGAATATTACGCTAACAAATATTAGCTAGCTACGTCCTATGGACAAGAACGGCACCGAGAGCGGCGCTGCTGCGCCGGTGTTCAGAGCGCCGCATGCGATGCAAAATTCTATTAGCGGGTGGTACTCCTCTCCCACCTCTCGTTCGCACCGCCTTGATTGCCTCCTGCACTGCGCGTGTTTGGGCACGTTTCGTGCCGCGCGCAGTGTCTGCCTACGTGTGTGCGCGTGGACATTTCAATCGAAGGGCGATGTACAGTCTGTTTCACATTTAGGGGAAAACTCGGAGCGCATTGCATCGCGATACGGCGAGCGCTTGAGTCAGCCGGCGGCAGCAGCTCGCGCAGGTTGCTCGAGGGGCGGGATCTTGAACGGCGTCGTCTGCTACGGCGGTGCGCGCTGGCCGCATTGCCGGGAAACCTTCTACTGTCAGTTGCAGGGCGTCGATCTCATCGTTACGGCGTGAAATGAGCCGGTATTCTTTACTAAGCGTTGTGCAACGCCCACTGATACGCCTCGAAGGTAAGTTCATCGCTGCTGGGCAGTCATAGACGACGTACTGATTCCATACATTCTTGACTGCCCGTTTCTGGAAGGAGACTATATATTTTAACGCGATAGGTCGCCGATCCACACTGCTCGTGTTGTGCAAGAACTGCTTGAAGAGCACGCAGTCACTCTCTTGAAGTGGTCGCCTCAATCCCCGGGCGCCAACATCATTTAAGATGTCTGGGGCTCGTTGAAAGTATCGCTGCCGCACTATCCCCTCTATCAGTCGCCCGAGGTTAGGCTTCGATCCACCATCGTCAGCGACTGAGACGTGCTGCGAATGAACACATCCCTGATCAATTCATCCTACACTTCTCTGCCTTCCAGGATGAGCGCTGTCATCGCTGCCGCTGGGGCCATGATGAGATACTAACTGAAGTTCCGAGCGTGACGCGTCCAATTCCCCGCCGGCGGGCAGGGTCTGTTGGTGTAGCGAATGATTGTCGAGAAAAATCACTTCCAGCTCATTGCCTTAACCTAAAACATTCCTTTAATCGTATCCGTTTGTTTCATCGTGTTCGACCCCCATAGTCATCATTGTTGAGTGCTTTGTTTTCCTTTCGGGTCAAACAAAGACTGAGCACGTTGCGCGCGCATCTTGGTGCGTCTTGTCGCTGCTTATTACGGTAGCACACACAGTGAAGAAATATACGTGCACGCGCTCAGTACCCCTGCCTTTCGAAAGAACAAACGAAGCATGCTGTCAAAAGAAGTGTGTGGAACTCCATTATCGCCAATGAAGGCTGAGAGTTTGGCGACGCACAACGTTTAGTAAAGAATATCAGCTCAGTTCCCGCAGTACCGATAAAATCGATGCACTGTCCCTGACAGTAGCACGCTTCCCGACAATGCGGCCAGCGCGCGCCGCCGTTGCAGACGACGCAGATCACTACTCCGCCCCTCGAGCGTCTGCGCCTCCTCGAGCTGCTACCGCTGCACGACTCCATTGCTTGCCGCATTGCGATGCAATACGTTCCGAGTTTTCCCCTAAGTGCGAAACAGGCTGTACACGTTTCTATTTGCCTTTAAGAAGATCGGTACGCTTGACGATTATTTTTATGGCTGCAATGCGGCGAAAGCGCAGCGTCTGTTTGACCATGTAAGTGACGCTGAGCAGGTAATTGGAAACGACATCGTATGTGCCGCCGTAAAAATTGTCAGCACATACGATGCGGCACATACGAGCTAAAATCATTTGTTTCAGTTTCTCACAATGCATCGAGTGGAGCAGACGACGACACGTCGTGTGTCACTTGCTGGGCAAAAGTGAGCCCCAGCGTTTATTCAGCACTGGTTTTATACACGTTGTGAACAGGCGGGTTACGCCCTTATCACATGGGGGCGTATCGTGCCATGAACACAGAGCGCGCTGCATGCTGAGCAGATTAGATACAGATTACGATACATCCCCCTTCGTAACGAAAAAAAAAAAAAACTTAGGACAAGGAGCGCTTTTAGCTCGGGAGAACAAAAAGAAAGTTAAAGAATCACTGCACATCCAAAACTACAGCAAAGATCAGAGCACTGAATACAGTCACGGCACTTGTTGAAAGTTCGCGTCATACATTAAGCGCCGAGGTGGTCTGCGTTGTCTTGTAGTCCTTGGAGCAGCTGCTTGTTGCGGAACTGTCGGCACAATGCTCGCTGTGCTGTTTGGGTTTTGCGCCGCCTCTGGGTCGTGTTGTGTGCTGGCAGGGGCAGCGTATTCTTGAAAAACACCTTCGTCGTCGTGAGGAGGACCGCTAAGGCGAAAAGATTCTCTGGTTGGCAGCAGATGCTCGCGGTTGCGTCGCAAGAGTTGCCCGTCTTCAGTCATGACAACGTATGACCTTGGTTGACCAGACGACTGAAGAACCCGAGCCTTTCTTCTCCATGATGAGCTGTCTTTTATTCTGACCGTTTCGCCGTTGTTGAGCGGTGCGAGTGGCCCTCTTGAGTAGTCTGTTTGCTGGCGTTTGTCAACCCGCCGGCTTTGTCCGACCTGAACGGTTGGTAGAGTTGTTCGCAGCGAGCGTCCCTGTAATATTTCGGCTGGTGACCAGCCGCATTCCAGTGGAGTTGACCTGTAAGCGAGAAGACCAAGCCAAAAGTCTTGTTTAGCTTCAGTTGTTTTCTTCAAGATTCTCTTGACTACTTGTACCCCCTTTTCGGCGAGTCCGTTGGAGCGGGGAAAATACGGGCTTGAGGTCACGTGTTTGAAATCGTACACTTTTGAGAACATGGCAAAATCTCTACTGGAAAATTGAGGCCCGTTATCAGTGCATACCTCTACAGGTATGCCATATCTGGAAAATATGGCACTTGCTGCATCTACAGTAGTTTTTGCTGAAGTGTCTACGAGCTGTTGGACTTCGGGAAAATTCGATAGGGCATCATAAACACACAAGTAGGACCGACCTGCGTGGCTAAAAATGTCCATGCCGACGCGGTACCATGGTTGGTCTGGAACCGGACGCATAATCAAAGGCTCTTGCGGCAACTTGTAAGCGTACGTTTTACATACAGAACATGCCTGTGCAAACGTCTCGATATCAGTGTTCATTCCTGGCCAGAACACCAGGCGCCGTGCCCTTTCTTTGCACTTGTTAATTCCCATGTGGCCTTGATGAGTTCTGGCCAACATATCGCGCCTCATACTGGCCGGAATGACAATCTTACAGCCTTTCAAGAGAACCCCTTTTACTTCCGATAGCTCAGCGGCAAAAGGCTTGAACGGTCCTTCAATTGGTTGCCCGTTCTCCAGGTGCTTTAGCACAGCGGCGAGCTGCGTGTCCTTTCGTGTCTCGGAAGCCAGTTCTTTCCACATGGTTTCGCTGACAAGAGAATCAACCACACTTACTGCGTGCACTTCGACGTCGTCGTTGTTGTTGTCTGCGTTATCTGCTGCGCCCTTAACGGAAGCCCTGGACAGCATGTCCGCCAGTAGGAGCTGTTTTCCTGGAACATAATGCATTAAAATGTCATAGCGTAGCAGACGTAAAAAAAATCGCTGCAGTCTTGGCGGCATGTCACCGATCGCCTTCTGTGATATGGAGATCAACGGACGATGGTCAGTCTCAACGACAACCTTCCGCCCATACATGAAATGGTGAAATTTCTCGCAGCCGAAAACTATGGCCATTGCTTCCTTTTCAATTTGTGAATAGCGTTGCTGCGTATCAGTAAGCGCTCTGGAGGCGTATGCAACCGGTTTCCATGCACCGTTGTGATACTGCAGCAAGGCAGCACCGATTCCGTTTTGTGACGCATCGCATGATAACCTGGTTTCTTTTTCAGGGTCAAAAACTGATAGCAAGGGCTGCTTGCTAAGGCTGTCGCACAGCGCTCTCCACTCTTTTTCGTGATTTGCCGACCATTCGAAAACAGTGTCTTTTTTTAGCAAGCTTCTGAGAAGCGTTGTCCTTTCTGCTAGTGTTGGCAAAAACTTTCCAAAATAGTTCACGACACCCAGCATGCGTTGAACTGCTAGTTTATCACTAGGGGGTGCCATCTGCAACATGCACTCAACATGGGATGCATTTGGACGGATTCCTTCTTCGTTTATTACGTCGCCCAGGAATTCAATTTGTTGAACGCCAAACTCGCACTTTGCTGGATTGAACGTAAGGCCCGCACGTTCTGCCGCTTCTAGCGCTGATCTTAGACGTTGGTCGTGCTCTTGTTGGGAATTGCCCCACACGAGTATGTCATCGACATACACTCTAACGCCAGGAAGCGCGTCAAAAATTTCACTTAGGGTTTGCTGAAATACTTCGGACGCTGATGATATTCCGAAAGGCAGTCGCAAAAATCGATAGCGGCCGAAGGGTGTCGCAAAAGTGCATATCCTAGACGTCTCGTCATCTAAGGGAATTTGGTGAAACCCTGCGTTTGCATCTAGGCGAGTGAATACTCTTGCGCCGGCCAGCTCGGCCTCTATGTCTTCCCGCCTCGGCATCGCGTAGTGCTCGCGCTTGAGGCACTCATTTATTTTCCTGGGGTCCATGCAGACTCGCAGCTTCCCGTCTTTCTTTCGTACGATAACAAGGGGACTCACCCAGTCTGTTGGCTCAGTGACTTTTGCAATTATTCCGGCTTGTTCCATACGTGACAACTCCTCCCGAAGTGGCTCCTCTAAAGCCAGTGGCACTCGACGAGGTCTCTGAACCACTGGCGTGGCGTCCTTGCGAAGCACCATGTGGTATACTCGTTTGACGCAGTCGGTGCCAGTGAAAAGGTGACGAAAGCTGGCAACCACTTCTTCAGAGCTATTTTGCGACACGCTGTTCACGCGTGAAATCAGTCCCAGGCGTTCACTCGCCTCAAGTCCTAGGATTGCTTGGCGCCCCTTTCGTGCCACGAAAAAGCTCAGCATGGCAATGCAACCATTTAAAGAGACTTCGGCCCGCATGACGCCAATGTGTTTGATTACATCTCCGCCGTAGGAGCGTAAAATCGCGCTGCTGGGGTACAGGGGCGGCTGTGGGTTCATTTTGGCGTATAATCCATAAGGCAACAAATTTGCCTGCGATCCCGTGTCAACCTTTAACTGAACTGCCACGTTCTTGATTTGGACTTCCACCGTCCAGTCATGCTTGCTGGACACATTCTTTGCGGATACGTCGAGAATCTCGAAATCGTCTTGGCCGCTTTGCAACTCGCCAACAACTGCCGTCGCTTTACAACATCTGGCAAAGTGGTTTTTCCGCTGACATCTCCGGCACGTTTTTCCAAAAGCAGGGCACCTTCTTGTGGAGTGTTTTCCGCCGCAGTTTCGGCAGTCATAACGTGTCTGTTCTCGGTTTTCGCGGCTCGTGCTAGTCCTGCTGATAGGATGCACTTGGTGTTCCTGGTTCCACATTTCCTTATGAGTTGCTGATGCTTCAGCTGCTTTACAGGCTTGTTCTGCCTTCTGCAGGGTCAAGTTGTTGTCCCTGAGGAGCTTTTCACGTACCGTGTCGTCATTTATCCCGAACACAATTTGGTCCCTGACCATCGATTCCGCCAAAGCTCCAAAGTTGCAAGCACGTGCTTGATTCTTCAGGTCTCGTAAGAAATGCTCCACTGGTTCGCCAGCAGCTTGGATTCTTCTCCTGAACATATACCTCTCGTGAACCTCATTGGTCTGTGCAATGCAATACTCATCAAATTTTTTCACCACTGTGGCATAGTCGTCGTTCTTCTCGCCTGCTGCAAACGTGAAGGTGTTAAAGACTTCAATGGCCTCTGCGCCCGCGACGCTCAAAAGCAACGCTGTCTTCTTGGACTCAGTCCGAGGCTTTTCTGCGACCTCTGACGCCGTGAGGAAAATTTCAAACCTTTGTTTGAAGAGCTGCCAGTTCTTGCGCAGGTCGCCTGTTGTAAGGAGCGGCTCCGGTGCTTTGAGGAAATCCATTTTCCGCCACAGGATCGCTGGTCTTCACGCGTCGTGCAGGAAGTGCATTGCCATGCTATCCCACTTCTGACACCATGCATCGAGTGGAGCAGACGACGACACGTCGTGTGTCACTTGCTGGGCAAAAGTGAGCCCCAGCGTTTATTCAGCACTGGTTTTATACACGTTGTGAACAGGCGGGTAACGCCCTTATCACATGGGGGCGTATCGTGCCATGAACACAGAGCGCGCTGCATGCTGAGCAGATTAGATACAGATTACGATACACACAATATGTTTGCTACAAATCCGTGTTGTCTCTGATGGCGACAACGGACTTCCATCGACACTGTGCGGAAATAAACAAAATATATCGCTGCATAGCACAAGTACGACATCAACTTTAACTAGTACGTCCCCTACAATATGGAATAGAGCCAGCAATGTAGACAGCTTGGCCATTTTTTTAACAGTGCTCAAGAGACGGAAGTTGAAAGTCTTAGTAATCATTCCTGCTTCAGCAATGCCGACGCGACCAAGACGCGGGCGTGTATCGTCCAGTAACTCGACCGATCGGTGCAGTGGTGAAGCGGGAATGAACTCCGGTCATGTTCAATGCATCGTGCACATATTCAATTTCTCGGCACGCGTGAACTTCGGCCACTGCTAGCGCGTACAACAGAAGTGGTTTCCATTCTTGGGCAGCGCACACGCGAACGAAACACGAGAAAGAAGACAGGACAAACGCTCGTCGAACAACTTGAAGTTTTTACATGAATAAAAGGATTATGTACCGAGTAATTATTAAATTCATGTGGGTTACATATAAAAACCGTCATACACTCAGGAGTGATCAATGAACGAGCTCGCTTCGTTTGTCAGTTGTTTACTTCGCTTGGCGCACCGCAGTAATCGATGTCTGTCGTCTGCTCTTTTCGTACCATTTTCTTGTGAATCGGCAGAATTTCACTGGTGGCATCAACCCTTTAGTGTTTACATTGCTTTCGTGACAGTTAGCAACACAATGATAATTTCCGGTCATCCGAAGAGGCGCTGTCGCAAACAAGAGACGTCTCGCGCGCAGCGCGAACTAAACGCGGTTACTACCGCTAAGGAGAGCGGCGGCGGAAACCTACACCCGTTGGAGATGAAATCGTTCCGCCAGGGGAGAAACGAGCGCTGGCGTCTAGGATGAAACTTGGCGTGCGGTCGTCCATAGTTAGCTTACGATTGGTAAACACAGTAACTATGATACAAAAGCGAAAGGTAGGTGGCAACACGGAATTTAGGTTCGCGTGCTGTCACTCAGTGACTTCACAGTTTCGCAGCCTTAATTCACAGCTGCTTGTTGTTCACCTATAAAGCACGATCGTCTTATAGTAACCACTAAGCACGTACTTAAATTGGCAACTATAAGAGAATGTTCCTTTCTGAAACTAGTAGCAATAAGCAAAAATATTGCAATACGCGCGGCGTCACAATGAAATTATTGGTGTGGCGCTGCCATAAAGTACATTAAACGCTGACTTGATTTTTTCCCGTATTTACTACTGTTCCCCTACAAAAGAAATTTACATAGAATCTTTAAAGGGCACTCTACGAAAAAAAAAGCAACCTGTTTGTTGTTTCAGTCTAGCAGTGTCTCTTCAGATTAACATCCCCGGTCAGACATATCGGCGTTTTGAATCAGCAGCATACTTAGTCGGGATAAAGTGTAGATGTGAGATACGAATGTGCTTCGCATACGCTGTCCTGAATGCACAGAATTTAACTGGTCCCTGACTTCCCTTTGTTGTACACCATGGCACGCATGCTTCTTGTCTTTTGTCCAGACACCATACCTGGTCGTCAGTGCATGGCGTCCTGCTTCTTCCTGCTCAAGCAGTTCGACGACGTCCTGCTCTACCTGAACTCCATCAAGGTGGGCATGCTGTCAGCGTAGCTAACCAAACCATAGCTTGCACTTTCTGGCACCGGCTACTCCTCCTTTGAAGCGAAGCTTTCTTTGAGAACACTCCCAGATTTGGCTAACCGTGGTCACTGATGCTGCTGTCTTATTTCCGAATACATTCGCGCAGCAAAGCACGCATGCAACGAATCGCCCTATATAACCTTCTGTACTACCCCTTTATATGTATCGTTGACTGGCCTGTGCTGAAAGCTCACTTCTTCGCACTACATATTTGCCCAAAGGGTGGCACCACCATTCATCATTCAAACAAAGGCGAAGTGCTAGATGCTCGTGCCGGGACTTGTCTCTTGTGCATGATTTCGTCACGAGAGCCACATTTACGTTTTACATGTCATTGTTGGACGCTCGGTTTGGCGGAGACAAATAATACACGTTTTGACAGGTTGAGAACGGGGAGTCGACTGGCTTTATTCAGACGTAAAAGCAGGCTTGGCGGAGTGGCGTCGGTGCCCTTGTCGGACAGCCGCTTCGGTTCGAGCAAGGGGCAATGACCCCTACGGCGGGGACAACGAAGTGATGGACGGTTGCTACATCATAATACAAGGATACGGGGCTTGTACACGCTGCTTGCAAAACTCATTACGCCGCCATTGCACGCAAATACTTCAAGCAAAGCTAAAACGAACAGACGAGTGACGCAGCTCTAAAGTTGAAATGCCTACACACGTCCTAAATAAATAAAAAAAAACGCCAACGTTCCGATGATGTTCACAAAATACAAATGTTCTTGTGGAAGTACAAATGCCGTTCTTTGTCGGCCTGCTCAGCGGAGGTGTAAACTTAACAGAATCTCATTGTGCGAAGATGAACCGTACACTGCTGGAAGATGGTGGTTTCAATGCATTTTTTCTCCAGTCTTTTTTGCGACATTCGTTTTCGTCTAGGGTGTGGCGGTAAAGTTAATGAAATGCTTTGTATACATTTGAATATGAAGCGTTCTTTGCCTTATTCTAGGCGCTTCGCGGGACGTCGCTAGGTAGGTCTTTCATGTCACGCCACACTTCGGTCTTTTGAAATAAAAAAAGCATGACCGACTGTGTAAATCAAACATACGCCTTCGAAAACAGCAGCCCAATGCCCTAATCACTAGGCTACGATTCTTGTTGCATGGTATGTATTACATACATCGTTTCATTAATTGCAATAAGCAGGCAACGATCGCACGCATTCGTGCCAGAGTCGACTACATCTCTTCGAGACGTCTGGCTCGTGCGCCCCGCGCCACTCCTCGTCTTCTTTTCTATAGTGACGACAGCTCGTGCTTCGGGCGAACTGATAGACTGCGCCATCTCCGGGATCGCCCCACGTTCTTCAGTACTTTCCTCGCAGTACGCAACGCTACCTACAAACTGCGCGAACTTCCATCGCCTTCGTGATAAGCCCAGATTGAGTATGTACTGGGTTTTTTTCACCGCAGTACAAATGTCGTCGATATTCTGAAATAAATTACAAGACATAAACGTTGTTATGTACGATTGCTTAACACTTACTCCCAGGACACGTCAAAATTCCTTTTGCTCTCGCGAACGCCCGTTCAGTAGCTATGCAGAACGCAAGAATCACAACGTATAAATTCGCGTCGAACTCAGTAAAAATCATGCCGCTGCCGTCACAGGATCGTCGTCAACATGGTCCTCCTCTTGCCGCTGTCATTGCACACACGTACGCTCGCATCACACGCGTTTCACTACGCGATACACGCAAACGAGTTGGTTCTCCTGGTAAAGCTTTGCGGAACACCAAACTATTATAGATAGCCAGCTGCCCGCAAAATGCTTCGCCTAACATCGATTCCCACAGTGCGCGATCCGACGTTTTTTCTGAAAGGATGCGAAACAGAGGAAAATCCAAGAAAAGCACAGGCCTGTAACGGAGCGTGAACATTCAGCAGATGAACCTTGACTAAGGACTTGTATTCGATGCGCTTGGGCTCGCGAAGCATCGGGAACTTTGACAGAATGAGCGCGCGAATGTGGCGAACCAAAAACAAAGGGACAAGTGTTGGAAAATGGTACTCTCTGTGCTATGTGCGACATGTTTTTACAGCGCAGCTGTTTATGGCAAGGTTTCCATGCATGTGTCAACATTGTGGGTCGATCCCGAAGATAGTGCACAAAGGGTCCAAGAGCAATGGCACATACCCTTGTAGACTCCGGGTGGTGGGCTCCGGGACCTGTAACGCGCTCTTGATCTACCCTTGTCACACGTGAGGCACAAAGATGTCCCAGGTACCGATACTACGATCGGACCCTAGCCTAAAAGGCCTGCCCGCATCAGCCATGTCGACGTTCGCACCGCCCTTGTCGGCGTTCCAAGCGCTTGTGTACCTCTTTTCCTTTCCTTCCGCTCTCCCGTGGTGGCGGTCCTGTCGAAACGTCACGCGTATCTACTTTCCCTCGGCCCCTCGGGGCAGCGGTCCCGTCGCCCAAGCGAATGACAATAAATGTGTGCGGGTACCTTTCGTCCCATGGCCACACACCGGTACGATAAATGAATTCGTGCCTCTGTTCAAAATTCTGCATCAGCTTTTTGTCGTGTGCTAAACAGCTTCACTGGTCGTCCACCTTCGCAGAGCTGAATGGCTCATGACGTTTTGCATTTTATTTTGGGCTAGGGTAATTCACTTTTCAAGCTTTTCTGTTAATAACATAATGAACTAATATATTAACTTCGTCCCCAACAATTTTTGCCATTTGGAAGTAGTAGGTGTTGGGGTTCTTGAACTTTTCTAAGAAAGCGTGGCCGATGTTAAATATTTATTGTACACAACTGACTGCAATGCGAGCGATGATCGCGCTAAGCCGCAAGAGGATTGACACAGTAAGGCTTGGCTGCTCATTTCAGTGCGCTTCGGGGGACCGTCAGTGCTGTCCTTCTGCCGCTGTATTTAGGGACGAGCACGGCTGCGCGAACCTCTTGAATAGGCTATTGGCCACCGCCGAGCGATGACTCGGACTGTTTGCCCGGGGACTTCGGTTTCTACGGATGAGTGCCTTCATGTGCACTTTCGAGCTATGCGAGATATCTTCTGCATTATGCTCACATACATACACTTTCGCGCTACCTCGCCTACCTGTGCTCCGACTGTCCTCTCAATTGCAGGCATTCTTCGCATCTCAGTTAGTATTTCCGCCGTCTCCACCCTTCCCCACCTTCGCCTCGGCCACGCATCGCTACAGTGCATGCCAGCGTGTTGTCTCTCCTTCGATAATAGCACCATTATTAAACAACTCCTTCAAAACCTAAATAAACATCCGTTGACTGCCCCACTAGTCACCAAGCCCACCTGTCATCCGCAGGTGCCATCTTCATCTCCTTGACCAAACGGATGCGCTTCATCGCGATGTTATGTGACGTGATGTTAGAAATATAGCCAACTTCCAAACTCAGCATAGGTGATGTTCATAACCCGACGTGTATGACGTATTTCTGGCTCCAAAAGTCGCTTCCGCCGCATGCAACTAGCAAAAGGGTAGTAGTTAAGACCCACATATAAAATCCCCACTACGCAACCCTGTGGGGCGTGAACTTGGACACCACCTGTTGCTTAGCGCACTAAAATAACCTTATCGCACATGGCTGCTGTTTCACCACCTCGTTTGTGGCCGACGCTCACTTCCCGCAGTAATACTTGAAATAAGGCAAATGCTTTCACATAGGATGGATGGCTGGATGGATTGATGCTATGAGCGTCCCCTTTGGAACGGGGTGGTGGGTTGCGCCACCAGGACCCCTATTTAATTGCCCTCCTGGTGGTTAATTGTTCGGTGCGCACGTACTTGCACGTACGTGAATGTTTTATTCCCGTGATAATTATACGCCCGTTCGAAGCGGATTCACGTGGTCGACACTACCATCGTGCTGTCCCGATCTGTACACGCAGAAGATATCCAGAGACTCTGACTGCGTTGGACTGCAAAAGAACGACACAGCGAAGGGGGTGCATCGTCACTCAACGCTCAATCGGCTCGGTGATGGAGTCAGAGAAGTGTTCTGCCTTGGGCTGCGGCATGAGCGTTGGGCGCCTGCACGCTATAAGCACACTAGCGTTCCCGCTGAGCTGCTGCAAGAGTACATGTTGTTAGGCTCCGACCTAATGACGTAAAGTATACGTAGTGCAAGGGCGCAACCACAAAGAAGACACAAAGAAACACCTCACATGCACTACTGACAGCTTTATTGAAAAGGCAGTGAGAACACAAATAAATACTTTTTTTTTTCCAGTGTGCGGAAGCACAAGCTACGGCGAACGGAGTACAGAGGGCATTTTATCAAGTAATATTTAAAGGAAACTATACTCCGCGTTGTACAACACAACAGAAGTCTGACTCACTCACGCGTTACTTGTTTCTTTTATCTGAAGCATTTCTAGAAGTTGGTACCACTTTGACTTTGCTTTTTTACCCAGAATCATTGCATCATGAAATCTCAGCTAACAAGCGCATGATTTAGAATGCGCTGAAAGATGCGCAGTCAAGCAATTATTGTTTATTATTAGCGTGCTCTCTTAGGGAGCATGCTCCGTCTTCTTTGTGGTTCTGTCCTGTTCTGTCTCCTTTGTGTTGTGACATCAATCAATCAATCAATCAATCAATCAATCAATCAATCAATCAATCAATCAATCAATCAATCAATCAATCAATCAATCAATCAATCGATCGATCACTCAATCAATGTTATTTACCAGAAACAAAAGGAACTGGAGGGACACCTCGGCAAAAAGCTTTCGCAGCAGTTTGACGGAGGCCCAGGGTCCCTTACATGGTAGTAGCACTCACATGATATATACACTGAAGTCTTTATACGCAACAAACATTACACATCGCACGTATGCATGAAAATGACATTTTACACTTGAATGCAACATACTAAAGTGTCACTATAAAGAAAGAAAGTAGTCACGCGCAAACCATTTTTCTTTAGTGTAGCTGTGTGCTTATATTTGTTTAGTACAGTCGGTACATTATATGTTAAAGACTGTAGGCTGTAATTGTTTTGAAACCATGGTACGTTCCACGCCTCGGGGTTTCGTGTAGTATTTTTCGCGTGAGTGCAGAGTTCTAGCTGAGCAAGGGATGTAAAATAATTCTTAACATATTCGGATGAGAAGTAAATCATGTGTAGTAATCTATGTTCGTATAATTTATCTACGCTGTTTAGTCTGTATTTGAGAAATATATTATCTCTTGGTGAAAGCCGATTAACGTTCTTTGTATACCGAACGATTTTCTTTGAAAGTATTACCAGCTTTTGCAAGTTAGATTAGGATGTTGTAGCCCAGACAAGGAAAGAGTAATTTATATACGATAAGAAGAGACCATAGTATATTTGAAGTTTTGCTCTCGTTGGTAGTAATGTGCGGCAGCATGCCAAAGCACCGATAACCGCAGAAAGTTTGGCGCAGAGATGTTTGATATGGGCATCCCAACGTAAATTAGAAGAAAAATATACTCCAAGAATTTTAAATTCTTCAACCAGTTCAATGCGTTGGCTCTGAAAATGAATGGCATGATTAATGTGAAGTGGTTTATTTTTTGCGCGAAATATTAGAACTGTTGTTTTCTTTGAATGGACTCAATACCTTGTTATTACTTTGGCCTGTATCTCTGTCTATGGTTCTGTGTCCTAACGCATCGCACGTGGATAGCTGCGAGCACTTCTACATTGTCATTAAATGTGCTCATCTGCTTCGTGCGCGCACTGGTACGAGTGTAACGGAGAGCAAACGTCAAGCTAACGTTATTCATATTATTTCAATGCACGCTAGAAGACGCCGACGGTTTCCCATGCGTCTCCTCTCGTGCACCATCGTCGTTTGACGGCTGCAACACAACTCGCGACGATCCTCAACGTGCCAGCGTTGTGAGACGCCTGGTCGCTACCAGGGCGCTGTCTCTTCTGCCCAGGAGCACTTCCCTTGCGTGCAGCGTCGCGCTAACGTGTCTCACACGCGACTTGTTTGAACGCCGTCCCAGGAGTCCACTCGCAGTGCTTAACCTTGCTATATCGCTTTCAATTATTTGCCCATTTTTGCATTCCATCTGGATTATATCACTACTGAAATACAGCAGATGCAGCTTAAAAATCCAACCCACGACCTCGGCGGGGGGAACCTCACTGCCACTGATCTAGCGCAGCAAGATATGGCTTATTATAGTTTCCCGGGCGGGCCGGCCCTATTATAGGGGGTGAATTGACGGTAGAATGTGAGAGATGAAACGCACTGATGCTCGGGCGAGATATTTTTTGCCATTTGCTAAAACTGAAGGCAACGTCCATTAGCATTGTTTTTGCATTGCGATAAATGTGATATAATCATCGGCACACCGGAGCCAGAAAAAAGTGTAGTCGTTGAACTGTTTCAATACATTAGCTCTGTCGCAGCAAGTGGCGTCGTATTTGGTCGTGGTATACAACAAGACCGGTACGATGTTAGGATACCTGTTGCTCGATATCATGCACCACTCGCCGATCTCGGTGGTGAAGTATGCAAAGTGCCACTTTCATCACTGACGAAGCGTGAAAAGGCGAAAATAAGAATTGTGATAAAATGTTTACGCTGTCCCGGTCCTACAGTGTCCGTATTACCTGGGTCACTCAATACCTTGGTATTACTTTGACCTCTATCTCTGTCTGTAGTTCTTTGCCCTAACGCATCGCAAATGAATACCTGCGAGCACTTCTACATGGTCGAACGTTCGACAAAAAACTCCACAAAAGAGTTGAGAAAAAGCTTCTGCATGAGAGCTTATCTCAGCATGCTTATCCAACTGGACTTTCTTTCTTGATTGTGATTTTTCAGAGTTACTTCTACAACGACGACACATTCAACTTCAACTATGCCCAGGCAAAGGCCGCTACGCGAAATTTCAAGGAGGCCGAAGAGGTAAGTCTTTGTTCAAACGCTGAAAAAAGAAAACGCATGGACCCACTGCAATTTGCCGACAAAGTGACGCTAACGTCTTTAGCGATGTAGCTAAAAAGAAAGAAACATATAGAGCCACTGTAAATTCACCAACAAAGGGGGCGCTATCGTCTTTAGCGATATAGCTGGCGAGTTCGCGCCGATGCCGTGGCGCCGTGTAGCCGACATCGCGGCGAGGCGTATGCTACAGTTAAGTGCGGCGATCGCGTTTTGTTTGCCAATTTACTTTTACCTACGACGCAGAACGCATAGCAGGTTAGCGTCAAACCTAGTGGTTTCGAAATGCGCATAATTTTTTTAATGGCACGCTTCCTGAAATCAGGGAATTTGGAGAAAAGAAGGAAAATGAACGGCAACAACGAAGATGCTACTTTCACGAGTATAGGCTAAAGCTAATAAAACAAAACGCCTGGAGCACGCTTCTGGCGATAAGATTTTCGAATATTCTTAATCAGCATCACATCCGGGTACAACAGTCCACAATTCGTTTCCTTCATCAGTCGTTGGGCAGGGCACACCGAAACAGCGTCCGTCAGCGGTGCCAGCGGGATGGCTGCACTCCGCTACGCCTCTCTGCTCGCGACAGAAAGCGAAGAACCACGTGATGGGCGCAGGACACGCTTTGCTCACTGCCGCTTTTCTTATTTTTTACTTATCTAAAAGCACACGAAGTGTGATGCGAAGGGAAAGAGATGCCTCTGCGCCAACGAACTTTTTTTTGTGTGTTGCCACACTATGGCGACAGTGAAAGTGAAGGTCAGAGCCAAGTCAGGTCGCCTTCAACGCCTCGTTATATAATGAGAGACGCCCGGCGGTTGAGACGTTTGAAGTAGTTTGAAGTGCTTGGACTTCTCTGCGCAGTAACAGCGCGAATAATTTGAGCCGCGGAACATCTGGTCCAACAAACATCCAGGGAAGTCCGCGTCGAGTGTATGATTTGCTATTGGCAACGTGAACGGTTGAGCATGTAAATACGACGAAGCTATAGTATACATACGACACCAAAAGAGGACAAACAAGGCGAGCAGTTACCGCTTGTGGGTAGCTTTCGACCATGCATCCTTGCTCTTCTAACAAATCGAAGACGTGCGAAATGGCCCAGGAGTACGCTGAGCTTCTGTCGAATGGGGACGAATGAATCATTGTCGTCAGACAGCTACCCGGGATCTTTATAAGTGTTTGTACGTCTACATTCGGTGTTGTTTCTCGTGGGGAATATGTGCGCGGTTTCAACAGTTTATCAGCAGTGCAAGAACGAGCGTCTCTATAGCTTTGCCTATTCAGTGCGTTCCTTTCTTTTTTTACATCTTGCATTTTCTCATCGTTGAGTACCGCATGCTTGCCGTGCCAAGATCATTGAATTTCCTTTGCTGATATTTTTCTGTTATCACTTAGCGACTACGTTTTCATTGCTTTATCTTGCTTGTTCATGTACTGTGTCGACACCTTGCTTGGGAGTTGTGTAGTGTTCATTCTCAGAAAAAAAAAAAAGTCTAGGTATGTGTTGGCAGTGTACAAGCCTGACACCTGTTTTAGTGACATGATGTAGATCTTTTTTGAAAAAAAAAAGAAAGGTTTCAGCAAAGTTGCATTCACGATTCACACTGTGTGCGTGTAGTGCCATGCCCTACGTATAACCAAATATCGGCAATTTGAAGCTATCGTTTCGGCTCTGTGCCACCTGACGCCGTTATATGCAGCATGCTACGCTCGACTGCTCCCGGCGCGACATTACCATTTTGTGATGCTGCCCACGGAATTTTCTCAAGTCATCTGTGTTGATGATACTTTTCAAAACTTGTTGGTACAGGCACTCAATAGCTGTTGGCAAAGTGCCTGCATTATTGCTGATTGTCGATATAAATGAAACACCTCGGAAGTTCTTGTGAACTGGTATTTTAATGAGGTAGCTAGGTGCATTGAGGGTATTGCTTCTGCCGCTAGACTGGTGTTTTAAAAATGTACTAGGTGTGGAATGGCTGTTGCTTTGCATCTAGAGGTATTCTAATATGAAAGAGGTGCTTCAGTACGATTTCGCACTTAATAACTGCGTGGTGTAATCAGAAATTAGATTAGAAACTTCGTGGTTTCATGTATTCATGCGTGAGGGGGGGGGGGGGGGGGGAGGGCACGCAGGTAACTTCAATCGTCCACTCTACTGTCCACAGGGCCGTGTGCTGCCTGTTGCCCGCATGAACAATTGCATTGAGTCTACTGGTGACAAGCTAAACGCGACTAAAATAACTCAATGACATATTTGTTGCTGGGATACCTATTGCAATGTTGGAACGCGATTGAATTACAGCATATTTTGTGCACCTACGTCAAGACAGCAAGTGCCTTGGCTGCTAGATAAGCAAAATCTAGTATTAAATAGGTAGAGCTTAAGTACCGCGTTAGTATCCCTAATATCGGTGAAAAATCGCTTTCAGAAAGCGTTTGAAAGCAACGATGGCTATACTGTGGTAAAACAAACGAAGGGTATCAAAATTTAGGGTCACTTGTAGTATTGCTAACCTATCACTGCATTGTAATCATTCCGTCATGGCACATTGCACCGCTTTTATAGCTCTAAAACAACGGGCGAGCCCACTCCCACTAAATGAGGAAGGCCACCCCCTCCCCCCCTCCGTGGTACTTAAACAAAAACCACAAGCAATAACATTGACAGGCACATGTCGGCTCGTGGAATGGGCGCGAGCAACGAATTATGCAATGATTTTGGAGGTAAACAAGAAAAGATTTTGCCTACATACAAGCTGTGGATACTTTGGATACGTTTGGCTGTGTCTTCTGGATATCGTAACGCGTTTCCCACAATGATGACGACGATGATGATAATAATAATATTTATATTAACAATAATCCTAGTTTTATTTCCACTGCAGGACGAAGGCCTCTCCCAGTGATCTCAAATTATACCTGCCTTGCGCTAGCTGATTCTAACTTGCGCCTGCAAATCTTGTAACTTCATCAACCCACCCAATTTTACGCCGTTTGGGACTACGCTTCCCTTCCCTTGACACACATTCTGTAACTCTAATGGTACACCGGTTATCTGCCCCACGCATTACATGGCCTGCCCAGCTACATTTTTTTCTCCTAATGTCAACTACAGTATTTGCTATTCCCGTTTGCTCTCTGATCCGCACAGCTCTCTTCCTGCCACTTAACGTTACGCCTAAATTTTTTTTGTTTCCTCGCCTTTGCGCGGTCCTTAAACTTGTTTTGCAGCTTTTTCCTCAGCTCCAAGTTTCTGCCCCATATGTTAGCTCTATAAAATGGAATGATTGTATGCAATGCAATGATTCTATACTTTTCTTTTCGACGATAGTGGTAAACACCGTGTTAGGATTTGTTAATGCCTGCTGTATGCGCTCTAGCCATTTTTTCTTTATTTCATTAATTTCTGTCTCATGATCAGGGTCCCCTGTGAGTAATTGACCTATATAAACGTACTCATGCACAGACTCTGGAGCTTCACCAGCGGTCATGAATTCTTGTCGGGCCAGGCCATTGAACACAACCTTTGTCTTCTGCATAATAATCTTCAATCATACTCTCACACTTTCTCGGTTAAGGTCCTCAAACATTTGTTGCAATTCATCTTCAGTGTTGCTCAACTAGGCAATGTCACCTACAAAACAAAGGTTGTTGAGACATTCGCCATTGATGCTCACTCCTAAGCCTTCCCAGTCTAATAGCTTGTCCCGGTCTAATTCCCAGTCTGAGGGCGTTCTTCTATAATTAAGACGAAATGACAGAAAAGACAAGACATGCTGGCAACGGCGTTCACGATGGGTATAACGTCAGGCTAGTCACGAAGAATAGAAAGAAAAGGAAGAATAAGAGTGAACACGCCAATGGGCACTCCTTTCGCTTGACAGACGTGCATATTCTGGATTCTGGTTACTTGAGAGTCCGTTAGTTCGCATGATTCCAATGCTTGTACTCTAAGACAGAAAAATTAGTCCTTCCAATAAAATTCGTCGCACGGGCAGGTGCGAGCTAATTGCGATGTCGGACACATTAGCCAGTGCTACTAACCAATGGCCAATCAGACTTACTAATGAAAAGCTTTGTGGATTGAACCCAGGCTCACCCACCATTGTAACCATGGTCCACTTTCTAAAGCATAGAAAGAATGCAAAAAAAAAGATACGGAATGATTGCACTTCGCACTCATATAGTGGCGAGTAGCAGGTGGTCTGATCTGTTCTTTTTAGTCGTTCACTTTTCAATTAATGCTGAGGGTACTCCCCTTGCGCAGTAAGACTAAATGTGGTTGAGGCTGAGGTTGAACAATTGCCGGCTATGTAAATGCCGCCTGCTGCAACACCACCACGTCCACCACCTAAATGCGGTTGAAATTTCCGGATGCCTATTGGAAGTTGTGCTCTTCGTATTGACCAGTGCCTTCTTTTTTGTATGACCACTGCAGGTGTTCCTGATGATTCAGAGCGACAAGATAAAGTCGAGCTACATCTACCAGAGCTGGCTGACCCGATGCTGTGAGTCAATGTATAGCTCTTTTGCGAAGAATGAAGCAGTGTGAAAAAAAAGAAATCCCGACAGAAACCACCCTCGATCATTATCTAAGTCAATGCGAATCATTTCCCCTTTGACACCCGAACAATCTTATTGCCTTCTGGGGAAACTCTTGCTCGTGGACCGCAACATATGCGAGCCGTGACACCCTGACAGGGTACGATCGGAACCAGAGGCGGCCGCAGACGGTGCACTATGCGCCGAATTCGTCTTCGACAAAGTGCTTTTGAAAGTACGCGTCTGTGTCCACACAAGTGGCGCTCCTCCAATCAGCGCCGCTTGGTTTCGGTGGCATGCTCGGCGGCCGTACGCTTGGCGTGCCGCTGTTCTCTGGCCGCGCATCGCCTTTGTTCTTGCTCGCGCTCCACGGCCGCGCGCATCTCGTCGGCCCGTCGCTTCGGCTCCTATCTCGTCGCTTTGGTTCGCATGGCGCACCTCTGCAGAGCCCTCGCTTCCCTTCCACTTCATGCTTTCGAGGGCCCGCTGTTGTATGCGCGACTAGTGGCCTACGCGTGACATAGCGCAACCGAGCCGCTTCTATTTGTGGGGCGCACGCCCGTACCGGCGAGTGAGAAGAGTAGGCTCCAGGTCGGCAGTGTTGCCAGGTCGGACAAGGCGGCGTAGCCCAAAGCTAGAGAAAGTGTAGCCCAAATGTGGCCAAACACAAAAAAGAGCTAAATAAATTGGCAGCCAAATATAGCCATCTTATTTGCAGTTTTATTTGTACCTACATTTTCACATTCGACTACGGTAATGCCGTTTTGCACAACCCGTCGTAACAAGATGTCCGTCACGCCGTGACGGTCGACCCTTCACAATAACAGCGACATCCTGCTTACACACCGAAAACTTTTTAGTTGGCCCCGGAAACTCAAGTTCCAGCGAATCGCTCCAGAGGGCGAACCTATCGAAATGAATATCTAATGTAAGCACGAACAGAAAACTTGGAGGACGCTTAAAGGGGCTGACAACTGTCCAAAATGTGTTATGAGACGTTGATGGAAATTAAATGCCTATGATTTTTAGTGACAGAATCCAGCACGCTGTTCGCGATTGAAGTAGGGATTATGATTTCAAATTGGCAAAGAAAGTCTGAAAAGCCAGTAAGTGGCGAGGCCAGGCAGTGAAATCTTGGTACTTCGGATGTAGCCTATGAGATTACCTTACGTAAGGCGGCTGTAATTAAGTACAACATAATTCTTGCCTAATATTGCAGTTACTATATAATTAGACACTTGCGCTTTATTCTATGCCTCGGAAATCAAAAGTGGACGCATGGCTACGGCAACACGATGAACTGACTATCACTGTAAAATCGTCGCTTTTGTTTTCGATCCGATTGGTTTCCTCTTTAGTGGTTAAATAACAACGCAGTTGGACAGGAAACAATGAAAACACGTAGCTAATCTTGTAGAAATACTTAGAATTCGGAAAGCGTGAATCGCAGGAATGCTGACTTGATAGAGAAAAAAATACTTTCTCGCAATTACAGCCGCACTTGTCTGACTCCCACTAATGCCGGCGTCTTTATCGCGCTCTCAGCATGCTTCCAATGAGCGACTACATCCTCACTGTAGATCGAAAAATTCTGATAAAAATGTTCTACAGAGTTCTCCGCGTTACCATTTCTTGATTAAACACTCTGACCGGTAAGCTTTCCACTGGATTAAAGAATATAGGTACCATGAAAACTGATTCTTAGTCCCTTTAAGCTGAGCCTTTAAGAGCGCAACGCGATAGCATTCAAAGATCCCCGACTGCTTCTCGTGCTTCCTGGCAACGGCAGCTTATGAACCATGTTTACCGGCAAACGCTGGCGGCGAAACTTATGCATGCACAAAGGCGATCTTTCTGGTTCTTTTTTTTTCATTTCCCCCACAAAACGGGCGCCGCCGCTGCCGTGAATGCTAGTGCCATATGGATGGTGTTGCAAGGAACCGAGCGGAGCGCGCAGTGCCCATTCAGACAGGTCTCAAACGGCAGCTGTAAAAGGGGTTTGTGTTCGAATGTCCGGGTAACGAAAATATGCTTTCTCGTATATTCAAATTACAATCAGACGCTGTCATGTCTGTAGGTTGTACGTCAGTCGTACCTTACGAACTTTCTGATGCATTTTACTTTGAGGAATTGAATTAGTTCAGTAATGCCCATGCGCCGCTCGACAACCACTCCGCATACGCGGAGTGATCCCGAAGATTGTGCAACACTGCGCTACTATCGGCGGAGGTGAAGCAGGCGTTAAGCAGTCCCCGTTACGTGGACTTACGTCCCTTATTTCATGCCGGCGCCACGACCACTCAACCCTATTTTATTGCTCTACATTTCTGAGCATAGGCATGTTTGTACAGTGTGCTGTGAAACACCCAATACTCCCAGGCTCATCCCGATACCCGGTGGTCGGGTATCGGGATAAGATCGAGATGAGACGATGTTGCTGGCCCAAATGTTCGCACGGTAAAGCGCGGTGTAAATTTAGGTGCATCAAAGATCAAAGTCATCGGCTCGTAGAACGGAGAGGGGAGCCATTGCGCGCATGCACACACGCACAGCCATGTTGCCGGCTCAGGCAGCTGAAACATAGCCATGGATAATTGTTTCTACTCAATTATAGCCACATCTGGAGCGTGGATTAGGGCGCCACTTATAGCCCAAATAAAGCCAAGTCGCAGATTTTCAGTAGCCCAATTATGGCCACGTAGCCAACTCGCCCACGTCGACGGCAAAATTTTTTTCTGTAGCCCAATTTGGCTATATATAGCCAAATCTGGCAACACTGCCTCAGGTCGGTAGCGGCGTATAAGCGGGTGCGTCGGAAAGCGCCCGCATGCGCGTGGAGCATGCGCGTCGCATGGGCGATAGCGGCCAGCAAGCGGGCGCATGGGGTTCAGCGCACATCGGCGTGAGACTCTGACTTTGGATGGCCTCGCGTTTGACCTCGGCTCAAAGCAGGAAAATTGCCTCCTTCGCTTTCGCTATTGCACTTGCTATCTTTCTTTATTTTTTTACATGGGCAACGAAATTGATAGGTTTGTGGAAATAGCTAGGTTTCTCGCACGACAGCAGCTGTGTCACCGCTAAGCGCACAAAGGTGCGTTTTCGATCAGTATGCACAGCTCGAAGTAACGCGTCGATTCTGACCATTTTCTGCGCCCATCAGTAGCTGTTTTCTTAATAGCACTGTTTTCAATGACGAGATACTGGCTTTAAATCTTGCTGCATCGGTACATTTTTATTTCTTTTTACAGCGAAGGTGTTAACCTATAGTTAGTCAAGACTTTTCGTGTCCGCGTGCGTGGTGCACACACAAGAATGTGGGTCGACCCCGAGACAGTGTAAAGAAGCGAGCAGCGCACAGTGTGCAGCTTCTCCAAGAGGCATCACATGACGTCATAAGTGACACCATCACATGACGAAGAAGTCATGGCGGAACGTCACGTTTGACGTGATGACGTCATCAACTTACGTCATTAGGTGCTATCGTCACGTGAGGATGCCGTCATTCTCGTATATTCGAAGTAAAATCCGAAGCTATCATGTCTGCAGCTTTTGTTTAAGTCGTACTTTAAGAATTTTCTGACGCAGTTCACGTTGAGAAAATCAATTAGTTTAATTACGCACTTGCGCTTGGTGGAGGGCATAGGACGATGAGGATGTACGCTGCGCTGCCGTGCGCTGCCGCGAACGTGCGTGCGCGCGCGTCGTACAGCCGACTGATTCTTTAACAGTACCGTGCGAGCGTCGACTGGCCTAGAGTCACCGGAAAAAATTTCAGAGTACCGCATCCGTTTTCCCCGCGCCGCTGATGCGTTCATTGGCCCAACCATACCATGTGACCTCTGGGGTACCATATACCTTCCAAGCGCCGGGCGGGCCGGCTGAGTTAGAGCGCAGGCAGCGCAGGTTCCCTACGTCTTTTGTGTGTGTGTGTGCGTGCGTGCATACGTGCGTGTGCGTGTGCGTGTGTGTGTGTGCGTGTGTGTGTGTTTGTGTGTGTGTGTGTGTTCCGATTGTCGCGCTCGCATTTGACTGCAAGGAAGTCACGCCTGGCTGCTGCGCCTTCGTATGCAGCAACCGAACTGAGTCTGGAAAGAGTTTTTTCTAGAGTCCGACAGGGAAAAATGACCGAGAGCGTCGTTCTGCGTGGTTACACAGAATCGGCTGGGAGAACTTCAAGCCTACAAAAAACACTCGCGTGTGCGAGGTATACGTACACCTTGCTTGTGCTTTTCGGCAATGTTTCAGAAATTTAAGCGAAGTGCACGCGGTGTTAGCGATGCTACGAAAATAGGAGTTCATTGCAGGGATCATTCGCGTCTTGCACGCTTGACGCGGGTACACGTGTACGCGTTTGTTGCTCAACACACGCGGTTATTCCGTGCTCGTGGCACGCGAAGGCACAATTCTCTTGCAAGAGTTCTGCGTCCTCACGTGCACCAGGTACTCGCATGATTTCTACGCGCACGTGAGCGCGCTCGCGCCTCGAGTCGCTCGAGCCATATGGCACTTGTTTTTCGCAGATCGTGACGATCGCAATCAATAAAAACATGGTCAATACGAGGCCCATAATACCTCCTTTCTTTCCACTTATCCTTTGCTCATGTATACATACGCATTTCGAGCTTGAAACCAATGGCCAGGTGATATTGACAGCACATGCTTCAAATTTTGAGCTTGTAAGCCGAGCACATGCAATGAACTGAAGTCAGCCTACATATTATGTTTTACGTTGAAATGCTACGGTGCATACCCAAATAATGTTGTGCTTGATGCATAACAAGAAATACAAAACAACAGAACACCCAGTAGCTTTAGTTTCACTCTGTCACTATGAATGTTACATAAGCCGCTCTAAAAGCGCAAGAATTTGATACATCGCCTATGTAACTTAGAAAAAAAAAACTGCTGCGTCGCGAGCGGGCGTTCCTGCTTTTTTTTTACACAGGCAGCAAATCTTGGCAGTCTAAGAAAACAGTCATAAATAAGTTGAGAAGAGTAGCCGCTCATGAACGCACTAGACAGCCGCGTTCATAAATCTCAATGTAGCAAACTCTCGCTCATTATCAGTGTAGAGAAGTACATATACGTTGCTGTAATCACGCAAATGGCTCACATTGGCCTTCCACAAGATTTAGTGCGCAAAATGGTCATCGAAGTTGGTTTTTACGCCTGCTGTGCACAGATCCTCTTACGATCACGGCCAAACACCGGTGCGCACACTGCAGTCGCAGTGTGTCGTGCGCATACGGCGGGCGAAGTCGCCCGGCAGAATCGAGAACGCGCTGTATCCGTTTACAAACTAAATTAGATGTATCCCATTTAGCTTGCGATATTATACAATGAACGTACGTGCCTGTGACACTGTCAAGTGTTAGTTTCGTCCTGCTTGGAAACATTCAACAGAAGCCGACGGCGGTCCGCGATCTTCATGCCCAAAAGCACAAGCTTGCTTCATTCCGGCTCGAAGTGACGAAATGTTTCCTTCGTAGCTCGCTCCGCAGAAGGGGAAAAAAAAAAACGCGTGCATAGGCTCCCGATAGCAGCGGTAAGCTGCTGCCCACAATCGTAGCACAGTTCCAGCAGTAAACACGATCGGCGCGCAAAACAACCACCGGCTGCATTACTTCGCACAACATAACATTTTATTTTCGTTCTTAGCAACCATTATATACGGGCACAAAGTATTTGTACTTCAGTGAACACTCAACCCGATGTGTCACCGAATATCAAGCTCTTCCAACACGGCGGCCTTCCCCCGACGCAGTCGGCTTGGAAGGTATATGGCGGTGGCCGCTCAGTGTTGCCACTGAAATTCCGACCTTTGCAGTACTCTGAAATTTTTTTCCAGTGACTCTAGACTGGCCGGCAGGTCAGCGCCATCTAACGGCGCGAAGCGTCGACATGGGTAGTGCATGCGCACAAAGTTCACTCGAAGCGCAAGTTCCTTCGCTGGACTCTTTCCCCATGCATGAAACCACGCCTGTCGCGATTAACTCAGCGGAAGCTTGCGGCACGTTTGAAACTGAATCAAAAAGTTCATGATCCCCTCTTGCGCTACCTATTCCTGCCCCTATCGTACAGTTGCATTGCAGATTTGCACGTTCTGTTCATTATTTTTCTCTGCATGCGCACTAGAGTGCCGCACGCTAAAAAAAGCTGGAGAAATTCTAAGAATTCTGTACTAATGCGTAAGCATTGTTTGGCTCGGCTGTGACTTCGCTTTTCCTTACTTTTACTTGCTTTTAGTTCTTTACTTTTATTTACTTACATCTACACATGTTCTTTCCGAGGATAAAGAATGCTTAGGCTTTAGGAGACAATTATCAGATGTTCTCGCCGCATACGGCGCCTTCGAAGAGATCGTTCCAATCGAGCCGGAACTCTAGGCACACGCGCGTCTCCAAGGGGCACAGCGGGGGAACGCGAACACCAGCTGCCGCAGTAACGCGTGAGATATTGCGTGAGCGCTTGCTTGCCCGCAAGTACATAACTCGAAGGTCGCTCAGCAGCGTTCAAGTGGACATTGCGCCAGCCCAAATCTTAAGTTTGCCCAACTCCAAATTCCATGTCGGCTCCCTCCTACTATAAGCTTCCCCCACGCATTTTCTATGGAGCCCTGTGTATCTCTATGGGCACGCTCTCTTTAATTTGTTGCTAAACGCTTATAAAGGTACCAATTATCCACATTTACACAATCATAACGATTAAACGTCTAACCTTGGCAAATTACGCATTTTGGTGCCGATATGGGGCATCACACTTTTAACGTGGCAGGGCTGGGGAGCTCTCCAAAGAATGTTGACGCATTAAAAAAAGCGTCTCCCAAACATAGTATAAGGTTTACCGCATCCTTAAAAAAATCGCAGCCAATTATAAGTAAGCTCGGTGAGTAATTAGACCACTTATACTTCCTAGACTTATCTGTAGAGGTATAACAGCTGGACCTAAAAACTTCCCCGTTGTCCTCATTGAGGTGTTCGTATTGCCGGGATAGTCCGGAAGCGGGCGCCACATAACTTCGACTTTCCTTCGGTCGACCTCATGAACTCTTTTTGGATTACGACGTTCCCACCGTCTGATAACGACTTGTATTCGTGCGCAATAATCTGTTATAGCATTCGTGTGGTGTGGAGCCTATGTCAGTGTACGACCTTCGTGTCAAAGTTTGGCCACGGGCTTGTCGGTATTCCTTTGCAAACTTCACCTACAGCGCGTGCATAGACAGAGGGACCGAAAGAACGCGCTTGTCTTCGTCGTTCTTTTGGTCCCTATGTCTACGTACGTGCTGTAAGGGACGTTTCCAGTGCGCTGTGTGCCGGCTCCCAGCGCAGTGAACTGTACCCACAGGTCCTTGCGTCTGTAGTGCGCATGACTCCTGCTGCACATTCGCGAGCACGCCATCAAAACTGACGCAGAGTGCGCGACGTAGCGACACTTTTCCTTCACAGCTATCATGCTCTCTCGCAGACATCATGAACGGCAAGCCCCAGCAGGCGTGGGAACTCTACCAGAGCATGGACACCTCAAGCGAGTCCTTCAGTCTGCTCCAACTGCTGGCCAATGACTGCTACAAAGTGAGGACAGCGTCTGTATGTTGTGCTGTGCTAAGCATTTATCAACGTCTGAACAATGCAAAAAAAAAAAGAAATCACCTAGCTTTATACAATTTTTTTGAAGTTATTCATTGCGAGAGCACCAGGTGCTCGCAACGTACGACGCCACCTTCTGCAGAACAAAATCTGTGCTACTCTCCCAACGCAGTGTTCGTGCTCTAAGTTTGCGTCTCGCGGTCATCAAACTACGTGCGTAGACGCCACCACTGTCAGAGCTTCTGTGAGGAGTAAAACCCCTCACAAATCGCAAACCGCAGTGCCACAGCGGTTTAGCGCGTCCAGGTTCGATCAGTATGTTGCCTCCGGCTTATGAATTTCAATCCCAGATGTGGTGGAAAACCTTTTATTTTTGTGGGTTCTGTGTGTAGTTGCGGATGGGTATGAATAGTGCACATAAAATCTTTACGTGACAAAATACACGAGAGGTAATTCAAAATGTCCTTTCCTCCAGCTACCTGAAGATTACGAATCAAACTCCTGTACTAGCATGATTATAGTTGTCATCATAATGAAACTCTCTTTCCAAAATAGAAGGATCTAGCAATATCTGCGTCTACTGTGGCCATGCAACTAATATTGTGAGCTGAGTGGATTCGTACGGAGAACAAAATGCAATGGCAGTGTTTTTGTGCTGTTTTTTATTCAAATTTCGCTGAAGGCAGGAGCGAAAGAAACGAATCATTGTCCTGTTGTACTCTTTGGGCATTCGCACTGTCTTGCTGTATTTACCCTTGAAGAAATAAACTGATACAGAAGCAAGGAAAATTACTTTGTGACTCCTGCTGGAAGGCCTCACAAACTGTACGTTAAAAAGTTGTGTAGTTAGTCGTTGTGTGATGCATACTGCAAACATAAGTTCATTGAAAAGTAGATTAAAAATGTTGCCTGAACAACCAACTGCATAAGGTTATCATTTCACCATGGAGCTGCTAGATTTAAGCGCATACAAAAGCAAGAAAAAAGGAAAAGAATGAGGATGCTACATGCGAGAAATAAATCCCCCTAAAGCTCTAGGTATGATGTGGCAGCTCGTAAACTGAATGCTTCCATTTGGCCTCCCTAATATCCTTTTGTCATAATCTGAATACGCAGACTAACAATATTTCTTGACGTAGATGTAAGTTCGTATTTTTACAGGATCTTAAAGGGCAAAAACATCGATAGTAAGTGCGCAGTACGCCATCTCGGCAGCATACATAACATATGCCTGGGTAAGCGGCCTCGTATCTCGCGGTGAACTTATTGTCCAACAAGAGGCTACATATGACATCTCGTTAGAACATATAGCCGCGCAACACTCCGCACGCACAATTTTTAAGCACGAAAGGCTAAACAAACGATCTTGATTAACAAAATTGCCCTCTGCAAGTTTAGTAGACGTCTCACTTAAGAGCGCAGGCACATATGGTTGCTCTTGTAGAAGCCTTCTCTCTGGCCTCTTCAACTTATGCACCTGTAAACTAGCAACATATGTCCTGTGCTGTGAAACAATAAGCCCTCCTTCTTGGCGGAATATTTGTTCTCTTCGACAAAAAAGTCCTATGAAAGAGGGGCGAAATTTTTACTCTTCCAACGAAAAATATTACGTCTCTGTCATTCGAAAATATTCCTTTCTCAAAGCTGTTAATAAAACGTAAACTTTGTCACAACCATCGTGTTTGCTATCCAGGACTGATCACCAGTACAAAGTCGCCATTCTCTTTTGCACAACTAACTTGTTCTATTGAATTTTTTTAGACCTCAGCTCTTAGGTTCCCGTTCCCGCGCTAAGCGTCGGCTTTTCTCGGCGTGACACGGCATTTGGCGTAACAGAGCGAACGATAACAGCGAATGATGAAAGAGCGAATGCGGAGTGCAGCGGGAGATGAAAGACGGCAATAGCGAGCAGAGTGTGAGGAGAAAAGCGGAGGAGGAGGCTACAGTAAAAGCATGAGGCAGGAAGTGGAAAAGGAGAGTGTTGCGAAAGGGTGAGCAGGAAAGCATAGTGCCGCACAAGACTACAAGTTGGTGCGACAGTATTAGAGCGCAACGCTTAAACGCCCGTTTCTGAGGTGAGTATTGCCGTAGGTAGGTGCAACCGCGCGAACGTGCTTGTGCCAATGCACGCGCGTTCGTCATTGTCTTCTTCCCCAACCGGCTCATTTGTGCAACCTTGCGAACGCTCACGTGTCACTCACTGTTCGCGCTTTCGTTAACGTCTTCTTCCACAGCTGGCTCATCGCATCCTTCGGCGTAACCACGCAAACGCACTCGTGCCACTGCTCGTGCTTTCGTCAACGTCGTCTTCTACAGCTGGCTTATCGGCGTCCCTCGGCATAACCGTGCGAACGCGCTGGTGCCACTTTTCCCGCGTTCTTCGTCGTCTTCTTCCAGATCTGGCTCATCGGCGTCCTTCGTCGTAACCGCGTGAACGCACTCGTGCCACTGCTTGCGCTTTCGTCAACGTCGTCTTCCACAGCTGGCTCATCAGCGTCCCTCGGCGTAAGCGCGCACGTTCCATTGCTCCTGTGTTCGTCGCCTTCCAGGCCTGGCTCATCGGCGTCTCTCGGCATAACCGTGCGAACGCGCTGGTGCCACTGCTCCCGCGTTCGTCGTCGTCTTCTTCCAGATCTGGCTCATCGGCGTCCTTCGTCGTAACCGCGTGAACGCACTCGTGCCACTGCTTGCGCTTTCGTCAACGTCGTCTTCCACAGCTGGCTCATCAGCGTCGCTCGGCGTAAGCGCGCACGTTCCATTGCTCCTGCGTTCGTCGCCTTCCAGGCCTGGCTCATCGGCGTCCCTCGGCATAACCGTGCGAACGCGCTGGTGCCACTTTTCCCGCGTTCTTCGTCGTCTTCTTCCAGATCTGGCTCATCGGCGTCCTTCGTCGTAAAGGCGTAAATATAGTCCGACGTAACGCGCGCGCGCGCGCGCGCTCGCACGCGCTACGTTACGTTGGCGAAAACAACTCCTTCTATAGCCCGACGCACTGCAGCGCCGACGTAACCGGCGGCTGCCAGCGCGCCCCGACGTGCCCGGCGCAGATTTGGCTCTTGCTCCATTCGCGCGCCGGCGCCGCCGACCGCGCCGACCCACAATGCATAGCGCGGAGGAAAATGGCGGATGCCTGTGCGAACAACATGAGTGGCGCCAGCGGCTCAAACGTTGAACTTGCATCGGATAGCGTGGTGGAGAGGTTTATCGAAGCCATAAAACAACACCCCTGTGTGTACGACACTAAGCGACTCGATTTCAGGGACCAACAGCGCAAAGAGAACGCGTGGGAACAGATACGGCACAGCAGCGGTCTCTCTACAGGTGAGCTGTGTTCGGCTTCATTTGCACGTTTCTCGGCCGAAGCATGCCACTTGCTACATGCACCGTACTGTTTGATCGATATTTTTTGTCCCGCCTTTCCGTTTGTAGTTGAAGAATGCCACAAGTTGTGGAAGAAGCTCCGAGATCGCTTTACCCGTGAGCTCAAAGCAATCGAGCTCGCAACGAGGAGCGGCAGCGCCTACGTCGCGAGGCAGACGTGGGAGTTTGCCGATGCGATGAGCTTTTACAAGAACTGTGGTCGTCCCAGAAAGTGAGTTGGTTTCTCTTTGTTTCGGAAAGTTTGCTTTCGCTGCTTGAGGTACGTGGAGATACGCGCATGAAGTGTGTTCGTTGTACGGCGTTAATTGGGTGCTACGTTCACGCACATGTTGTGCACTGAGCCTCCTTCGTTAATTTATGCTTTTGTACCGTGACTTTCGCCGTCCGTACTTGAGGATTTAGAATCCGTTTTTTTGCTTTTTCTTTTGTTTCATGTAACTGCCTATGAACTGCTGCGCTGTATCGCGTTTAACAGCATGGCTTCGGGAGAAGACCCTGGAGAAGTCTGTCAGCAATTGCTCGTCATTTCGGAATGTTTCACAGCTTTTATGCGGCACTGAGATGAGTGGACCGAATCCGTAGTAAAATCAGATGAACGTTTTGCCAGCTTTCGCAAGATAGAGTAATGCCGAACATGCCATCAAATAAACTTGCCGGACGGTCCGACATCTGTTGCGAAAATTCTGTGAATCCTCATGCTGCCGATTGTGCTTTGGTGTTGTGTGTTTTTGCATGTTTGGTTTCACGAGTTCGGCCCAACTCCATTCTTGGAACTGGCGTAGACTTCGTTTTGGGCTAACATGACATGTGCATTGGCTTTTGGTTGCTTGGTTGTTCGGCTTGCGGCTTTGCTGTTAGTGCGTGGGTCGAGGGTTGCAAAGGGTCAGGATATCGGTCGGGGAGGTGGCTCCTGCTTCTGGAAGGCTTTACTCACTGACGTTTCACAACACCAGCATATTTGCTTTGTGAAACTGGTACTAACGTGGACGATTGGGACAGTTCGTTCATCATTTTGCGTATTGGAACAGCGCTACCCACAGGCACGAAAACGAAGGCAAGACAATTGCGTGGGCCCTGAATTCAAACTGAATTGCATACATCAGTTGTAGTTAGATCTCATGTGTTTGTCTTACTTTCGTCTTCATCTCTGTGTGTAACGCTGTTTGACTCGACAGACATTGGCACTCTTTTTGCAGTAAAATAAAAAAGGAAACGAGAAAACTGAACTAACTAGAGTCGAACCTGTTTTTTTTTTTTCAGGACTACCTGCAACGTGGGCTCAGGTGCCGTGCCAAGAGGTGATGACAGCGCCTCCACAGCAGAAGAAATCTTTAACGCAATACAAGGCAATTCATCAGCACCATCGCCCATCGCCAACGCTGATGACTTGGAGCCTGCAGCAGCTAGTCCTGGTCAACCTGCCGCTCAGGAAGACTTTGCAGTGAGCGAGCCACCATCAAAACGGTCCAAAAAAGGAAGGAGTTGTGACTACTTCGAGGAGCAGCTCCTTTCACAGCTCGGCAAACACACCACAGAAAACGAGGCTTTCGGGCAGTCTATTGCCATGAGCCTTGACAGGATGCCAACGAGAATTGCCTCTCGCTTTAAGGTTAAAATAATGGAACTCTTAGCAGAATTTGACCAGTATGAGGCTTAATATTAAGGTATACCTTTTGAAGCGTAGGTGACAGCAAATACATTATTTGCGCTTTGTTTCTTTTAATAACCTGAAGGACATTGCAGTTCCTTTTTTTTTGCATTTCCTGCCATGCAGTGCAGTTTCCTGATATCATTGTGTTCATGTTCCTATTGTTTTTGTCAGCTGCATAGCTGTGATATATTTGTTGTTTGACTGTTGACCTGTTTCACTGTAAGTATTGCAAGTTTCAATGTAGTTAGTAGTCTCCTGCCTCTTTCACCGCTTCATTTCTTCGCAGTGCAAGGTGCAATGCAATGCAAAGTGCAATGCGCTTTGTTTCTTTTGGTAAGCTGAAGGACATTGCAGTTCCTTTTTTTTTGCATTTCCTGCCATGCAGTGCAGTTTCCTGATATCATTGTGTTCATGTTCCTATTGTTTTAGTCAGCTGCATACCTGTGATATATTTGTTGTTTGACTGTTGACCTGTTTCACTGTAAGTATTGCAAGTTTCAATGTAGTTAGTAGTCTCCTGCCTCTTTCACCGCTTCATTTCTTCGCAGTGCAAGGTGCAATGCAATGCAAAGTGCAATGCGCTTTGTTTCTTTTGGTAAGCTGAAGGACATTGCAGTTCCTTTTTTTTTTGCATTTCCTGCCATGCAGTGCAGTTTCCTGATATCATTGTGTTCATGTTCCTATTGTTTTAGTCAGCTGCATAGCTGTGATATATTTGTTGTTTGACTGTTGACCTGTTTCACTTTAAGTATTGCAAGTTTCGATGTAGTTAGTAGTCTCCTGCCTCTTTCACCGCTTCATTTATTCGCAATGCAAGGTGTGTGTGATATCCTGGTAACTTGAAAGCATTTTTTTTTCAGCGCAGAATTAGACAGGACATAGGAAAGGGACACAAGCAGCAGAAAGCCCAGTCCTGTGTTTGTCCTGCTTGTGTTTCTTTCCTACACACTGTCTAATTTTACGCTGGAAAAATGCTTTCGAATCACCGAGACCAAATAGCACATCTTTATACTCTTACAGGTGATCTCGTGCTTTGAGACTTCTATTGATGGGAAACAAGAATGAAAAGAGGCCCCCTGCTGAAATTCCGCCATATGTTTACTCACAGAGCACATGTTGACTTATAGGTCAAATGCCTTCCGCAATATAATCCTACACACCTTGATGTGTTCAAACTAAACGTTATATACGAAAACAGTTCAATAACATGGTACACGAAACAAGCACACAACTTTATGTGGTATGCCTGTACTAGAAGCAGGAGCGCAAATGTTACAAGAACCGTCGCAACACGCGTGTTATATGTCACTGGTGCAAACCATGTATAACTCCTGAACTGACCGATCACGAGATTGATAAATGAAGTTTCACATTTTGAGCTTATGTGTGACTTTTGCTTGCTTTGCATGGAAAAGAACGCAGTTTACAGACAGAGGGGCAACAACTTCATGCTGTGCATTAGCATCGCCTGACTACCCTCAGTTGCCATGGCAAAGAACCCCTTGGGGACATGAAGTACTCTGCAATGGCATCTCGAATTCTCATGGCATCTGAAGCTGAGCGGCTGCCATTGCCAGTACTCTGCTGGTTTATGTACGCTATACTCTGCCTCCAACTGCCTTCTTGCACTCTGTCGCCACTGACCCTATCAGCATAATCATTAGGGCAATAGGCATTGTCGAACAGCAGAAAATTATGTAGGCACACCGCCGCACTAACCATGTCCGTTAGCAACTCCACATCACCACTAACAGTTCCTAGGAAGCAGCGCCACCGGGAAACCAAAATTCCAAACGCGTTCTCAACGCAACGGCGTGCCCTTGAGAGCCTATAGTTAAACACTCTTTTCGTGTCATTCAGTTGTCTGCCGGGGTAAGGGCGCATTAAGTAAGGCCGCAAGGGAAATGCTGCGTCTCCGACGATGCACAATGGCCACCCGTTATAACCAGAAGGCAAGTTAAGTGTGTTGTCTTCAAAGCTCTTTCTGATCGGGCTTTTTTGATAGAAAGAGCCGTCAGAGAGTCGGCCCTTGGCACCAATATCTACCAGTACAAAGCGGTAGTTTGCGTCGGCAACTGCCAGCATCAGTAATGAATAAAACCCCTTGTAATTATAATACTCCGAACCACTCTCGTCAGGGCACGTAATTGCGAAGTGTTTGCCATCTATGCACCCGACAGCATTGGGAAAGCCCCATTTCTTGTCGAACCCCTCTCTGATGAGCTCCCATTCTTCTGAGGTCGGCTCTCGCAGCACAAGTGGGGAAAGGCAGTCCCAAATGGCAGGCAGGGTCTCTTTCAGAATGCCGGATACCGTGCTTACATGCATGCGGTAGCTCATAGCAATGTCGATCATAGAACCACCAGTTGCCAGAAACCTGTGAAAGGTAGAAAAAGAAATATTTAATTATAATACAACATTGCTGTTCGTTTCCAGAAACAGAATTCTTGGGTAACACGTACGTAAAGTGCCACTCAGTTGAAAAGAACTGTTAATATAGAGTCAAGCTGGAGGGTAGGGGGGGGGGGGGGCACCACAGCTGTTTTCAGCTATGTTCAAGCATTCAGCCATTTGTGACGTGCTGTTTTTTCACGGGAACGTTGGCTCAAATGCGCGGCATGCATGTGGAAAGAAAATGTGCGTTTGGAAAGATCAGCGCGAGAAGTGATTAAACGACACACGATCGTTTTCCCTGCTATTGCGCTGCATAAAGACTAGATCGATCGAAAGAATGAAAATTTTCTAAACCTTATCCAGAGGTTATGTGCTCACTTTGATGGAGAAATATAGGAAATACTATTCACAGCGAGAAACAGACGGTAACCTCTTAGGTAGAGCGCTGTGACAGATAAAAACAAGTGGATCTCGGTAAATAGGCTACGGAACATAAGTAAATGTCACAATATTTACCGCAGCGTGACTGCCAGTCTTTCTCCTGGGCTGATTGGGTTCTTGTGGTTCGACGGATGGAGGATGCGGTCGTGGACAAGGCTCAGGAGTTTATCAAAAGAGGCCTTGGTCATCCTGTGCGGGAAGTCATTGGACATAACGGTTTTCAAGCATGCACTAAGCATGTTCAAAGCAACACCTAGTCCCATTACGACAGGTTACATACAGTAAAGCCATATTTTAAAAATTGTTGCCCGAGCAGCGTCACGGAGTGTGAAAGCATTCGGCTCTACAAAGCATAATACAAGGTTTCACTTCGTGCATTTTTATAGAAATAAAAACATCTGCTCACACACTTCTCAGCGAGATAAAATCTACCCAAGAATAAAGCGCACCCTTTATGCGAAGTGTATTTACCTGAAGTACTTGAGATGGTACTCTGGGTCCTTTTGTCGTAGTTCTTGCACAAGCTGGTGGTACTCGCCTGTACTTTTCCGCTCAGCGAAAATCTCTCGCACATACATCGAGCGCCGGCGCTTTCGCCGCAGGCGGTGCACTAATAACGCGAGAGAAAGTTTCTGTCGCGCAGATAAAATCCTAGCCATGGTTCGTAGTAGCCGCGATGCCGTGATGGAGCGAAACGGATGCAAAGAAAAAGGCGCGAACGGAATGCAGACGACCCGCGGGTCGGCGAGCGGCGCGCGTGTCTGCGATCGCTCTGCGCATGCTCCCAAGAGAACCGCGTACAGCGCGCAGCGCCGAAGTATAGAGGGGATCGCATTTGTTTGGCGTTGCGTAACCGGCGTAACGTAACTGACCGCGAGGGACGCTTGCCCGCGCGCCGAATACGTCGGACTATAAACGCGCCTTAACCGCGTGAACGCACTCGTGCCACTGCTTGCGCTTTCGTCAACGTCGTCTTCCACAGCTGGCTCATCAGCGTCGCTCGGCGTAAGCGCGCACGTTCCATTGCTCCTGCGTTCGTCGCCTTCCAGGCCTGGCTCATCGGCGTCCCTCGGCATAACCGTGCGAACGCGCTCGTGCCACTACTCCCGCGTTCGTCGTCGTCTTCTTCTAGATCTGGCTCATCGGCGTCCTTCGTCGTAACCGCGCGAACACGCTCGTACCATTGCTGTACTATTTTTTCTATTTATTTTTCAGGTTAACTTTGAATATCGTCCCTGGTCATCTCAGGAGGTGCAACAGTAGTGCTGCGCGAGAAACGAGTGTCACTCGATGCTGCTGCCACTAATAAACAAATAAACAAAATAAATAAATAAATAAATAAATAAATAAATAAATAAATAAATAAATAAATAAATAAATGCAAATGAGGACTGCACTTGAGCACCATGTTTCGTTGTTTCAGATGGGCCACTTCCTGTACGCTGCGCGAGGTTTCGACCTGCTGGAGAAGATGGACGCCAACCCGGAATACTGGGAGGGCAAGAGGGGAGCCTGCGTGGGCACCTTCCAGAGGGTGATTGCCGGGAGGGACGAGCCGTGAGTATGGCTGTAATTTAAGGCTCGAGACATTGTGAAATAGTGCAAAAAATAATAATTATTATGTAGGACGACATGAAGAAACACAAAGAAGGCAACGCTGTTCTATGTGGTGTGCTTCTCCTGGTCGTCCGAAGTCTGCGTGACGATAGTTGACAATGTCTCGAGTACTAGAATAAGCACCAACCAGACCAACTGTCTTCTCTAATTCCAATACCCGTCGTAGACGGCAGAGTACACGACTAAGCGGACAGCTGACATCTTAAGCCTGATTCCAATTTTGACGAAAGCGTCAGGCACGGCTTCACGAAGACAGCGTCGAAGTGAAAAACGATGGCGGTTACTCGGCTCTCCAAGCGAGATGGCGTCGGAGCAAAAGGCATGCAGGCTCGATCGGATGATGTTCTGTGCACAAAAAAAAATAATAATACCTAGGCACAATTTCTATGTGCCATTTATTAGTTCGCATATGCGAAGTCGTAAAATAAAGCTATGATATGTGCTTTTCTTACCTCTTTTTGTCAACTCGCGGTGGCGTAGCGCATTGACGTCCTGAGAAAAGAAAGAACGGGGAGATTTACAAGAAAACGACAAAATACAAATCAGGAAGCAAGTTGTGCGATAACGCAAAGGGCAGTGCCTTGCTATTTGAGGTCCGGGCTGGCTGCCCGAGCAAATTCGCGCCACAGAATGAAGCACGTATGTGCTGAAACGTATAAGCCCGGAAACGACTCTGCACATTGTGACAAAATGCCGAGATATTCGCCTAGACAGACTTGTAGCGAGTGCCCACCCTCCAGAAGCGTTGAGATTCAAAGCAGGTGGAGAGATTAACTGCTCATCAGCCGTGATAAGCAGGAGACGATTAGTGTATCGGTGGAGGAAAAGCAGGGAAGACATTGATGAAACCGGAGTCATTACAAGTGTAGGTACTGGCACAGTCTAGCGAGAGGTATTAAATACGAAAGCTAAGATCGAGATCAGACGAGCAAAAGGCTGCATAAAGATGCAAGTAGTAAAAACGGAATAAATGAAACAGGCTAGGAGACTATTTGTACCCGACCCGTTTCAAGAACAATGCTAATAAGCACCACCATCATTATCATCATGATCTTCCCATGCGTCTTCCAGGCCGTTGAAGATGCATTTCGTAACCTGGGCTGGAAGCTGCCTTACTGATTGATTGATAGACTAAGCATTTTGTTTTCGTGAACGTTCAAGAGAAAGCTAGGAATGAATTGGTAGGCTTAAGCTATGTACGTAGACTGTCTCCGATTGTGGCCAGAATTCGAACTCACCCTATATGTAGGGTATAATGGAAAGCGTTAGGCCCGTCTTTAAGAGGTACGTCAATCTCAGGAGCTCGTAAAATACATGGACGCTGAGAAATCTTCTAGGCTTCAAATGCATCAGATTTAATAAGGTTTCTTGCGCAAAAAAAGTAAGAATCTACCAACTGTATAGGAACCATGTTTTCTTTTGGCTCATAAACAAAGATATTTTATGAATATAGTGAGATTTAAAAAAAAGGAAAGATAATGTTAATTTTATAACCCTGCTACAAAGGAACGTGAAACATCGCCATTGTGTTAATCGTGCTTACCGAGCCATCTAAAGAGGGGAAAAATTGTATACTGTCTAATGCTCAGTAACATACCACTAATTTTTCTGAACCCTTTTAATGAGGGTAACAATCTCATGTAAGGTATCAAGCCATTTATTACATTTTTACACTCTAAGTGCTCTAAAACATACCAGTTACCGAACTGCGATATTTCTTTTTGGTACTGCGGCGCTCCAAGCTTCATTTTTTAAAATGTTGCTATTTTCTGGCAATTTTTCTAAAGTTATTCAGGGCCGTAAATTCAAACGAAGCGCCTCCTAAACCGTGTTACCGTTCTGGAATCTTTTTACCCGCACCTCCTTCTTTATCATTGAAAGAGTTGACGCGTTCAGAGTAGACCATGGCAAAAAGGAAATGCTACCTGGTTTCATTCATTGTTGTCCTCCCGAAGTCTGTCAAAAGCTACCACTAGCGGCTTCCTGTGACGCAGCGTTGGGGTAGGAAAATTATTCGTGAGATCAATCTGGTCCTTTAGCATCACGGAGAAAGCCTCCGCAAACAGAAGGTACAACCTTAGTCACTGAGACGTCAAGAGGCAGTAATCAAGTGCGAATGATGCGATGTAATTGATCTAGGTACCATTCATGTTTTGTATTCATGTTTTCCTCTTCACGTTTATTAAAAGCTCTCTTGTGAAACTGTTCACCGAAATGTAGGTGCTTTTTTGTGGTAAATGCGAGTGATGGACATGTTAGTGAAGGGATTAATTAAAGTTGTTTGCCCTTTCCTGCTGAATCTTCAGGGTGGTATACACTTGTACATAGGGAGCGGAAAGGAGGTACCTAGGACAGGACGTCAGAATTGTAGCTCCGCCAATGCATTTTCAAACGACAATATTATTCTCTGAGCTGTCTGAATCGTACTTATTTTGGTTGTTCATGCGTGTCCTGCGTGACAGCGCCGCGATAATTAATTACACCTACATGAACGCGGTAAAGTTGGGTCCAGCCAGCTTGTCGGCTTGAAATTTATGGTCGGACGCATGTAGACACCAGCCGATTGCACCAAGTGAGCTTCCAGAGGAGTTCGGTCAACCTGCCTGCAAGAGGTGGGTTAATTGATCCAACTCGCTTGGCGAGGTGCTCATTAACACTGTAGAGTTGGACAAGGCCAGCTGGACTTTTGACTCGACCCGCCCGCGTCGAGTTCACGTCAACGAATATATTGTTGCTTAAGAGCTGGGAGCTCTCTTTGGACTGGTGGCGTTTGTGAGAGAACTATTTCCCAAGGTGTAGAGGGACGAAGCTAGGGCATACATATCTTTATTCTTAGGAGGATCTGCTTCGCCATTGTTGAGTTGTCACTTACCCTGTAGAGGGGTCAATGCGATGCACATGGCCTTCCTCTCACACTGCAATATCACTCTCAGACCTTGCTCCTCTTTTAACGTCACCACAGGGTACTCGTATTCGAGCTCCCTCTGGCATTGTGAGGCTAGGAATTCTATTCATCATGCGCCCATCCCCTATGAATTGTAGCTGTTTTCGGTTGCAGTTTTCGCTGCACCGTGACGTGGATGCAGTGATATCGTACCGCACTTGCCCAACTGACCTCAAATGAAGGTGCCTAACACGATAAAAACGCTGACAAGAAGTGCATGTTCTCATCTTCTCGCAAAATTATTACTTAGCCTAGTTTCCGCTGGCATAACCAAAAGTTATCTGCTTATTGTCATAGGATGTTCTAATCGGTAATTCATTTTATTATAGCTTCAAGGAATATGCATCTACTTGCGCGAAACATATAAAACAGCAGAGGTAACACCGAGGATCAGCAAACATAATTGCCATTTTTAGCGCATTGGCGTCATGGCAACGAAGTGTCGCAGTGCCAATATGACATTTTCTGCGACTTTAACTTGTAATAATGGGCGAAGGAGTTGCTGTACCCCAGTGACTAAAACGGGAAGGAGATGTTCTAATGAGAAATCTGAAATGTTCTTACGAACGACTTCTCACCAGAAATGTCAGGACGCGTGCAATACTTAGCCGTCGCATTAAAGTACGATAATTCATTTATTTGGTGCCAAAATTAGTAGTGTTCGTTGCTCGATCTGAAATTGATTTTACAACATCGACACAATACTTTCGCAAACATTTACAATGTGAAAAGACTTTAACGACAGCCTTGTCCATATTTTGACGGAACGAGAATAACGTCCTAAATTGTATTGCTTGCAAATTCTCGGTGTTAGCCTGTTAGTAGACGTCTTTAAACAGGTATATGGCCAGCGGTCCCTTCCCCAACGCAGGGATTGCCTGCGGGAGATCGTGGAGATGCTGAAGACCGAGAGTCACTCCCAGGCCGAGTCCATCAGCAAGGTGATACGTGGCTGGTGCAAAGAGAAGAAGATAGCGCTTTCTTGACTGCCCGGCACGCTTGCACTACGTAAGCAAAGAATAAACCCTTTCGGACTCTTGTGGCATTCATCTGGAAACCGCCAGTCGTGGTATCGCAACAGCTTTGACGTTGCGATCCTGCAGAATGAGGTTGCAGGTTGCCGCATCGTAGATGGGTCGGAGTGTAAAAGCACTCGTGCACCGTCTTAGCTGAATGTTAAACAGCGCCAAGTGGTCAAAATCTACCCGGATCCCCCATCCCCCCTCTCACGACGGAGGTTTAAGTCGAGACGCATTAATTTTTTTTCTGGTCAGAATGAATCTACAATGCTTAAATGCTTATATGCGTAAGAGGCTGGACCGCCTTGAATGCAATTTGTTGCAGTTGGGAAAAAAAGGAAAGTAAATTGCAGTGACCCTAGAAAGTAGATTTTGATTTCGCATCTGACATTTTTTTTTTGCCAAACTCCCTAAACCTTGGCTAACCTAAATAAAAGCGAAGCATACGTAGTTTGTAAATCCGTAACTGTGCACAGAAAACAGATCTTGCAGTTCTGTATCCTGCAGCTGTTAAAACATCTAAAGTGGACAAATTGAGCACATGAATTTACATACTTAAGGAAAACTGTTACAAGAATTTGCGAGTGCGTTGCAAGTCTCAGTCACGGATTAGTAGTATATTTCATATTCGTGTATAATACGAACATTTACAGCACTCAAGATTAGGCAATTACTGACAGCACAGTGGCGACGCGAAGTCGTGCCGACGGTGGCGCAAGGAGCATTGACGACGCAAGCAAAGTACTGTAGGTGGAGGCCCGAGGTGTGCTGATGACGGTTCCGATCATTATATAAGCCGTTATCGCTCTTCAGCGCCTTATTCATCCGCGTGAAACCACTGGAGACTTTTAGGGTGTCCGCTATTCCGGCAAACGGGGGTGGTTTGGGCGGATTGCCGGATGAGCGGGAGCAACGTCAGCGGCCGGAGCGGTGCAGCCGCCGTGGTGGCATAGAGCTCAACCAGACAAACACAGAGCTAAAATTACATTAAGCGACTATCTTCTGGTTCACTGCTGGTGCAAATTTTCAGCAGCGGCGTAATTGTCCACACGATTGCGCCGCTGTCCAAAATTTACACCAGCAGCTAAGCAGAATATATCAATTGGCTCCGTGTTTGTGTGGTTGAGCTTCGCGCCAACAGCTGGCGCCACCAATCTGGCCGCTCACGTTTACGCCCCCGTTCACCCGGCAAACCGCCCGCGCTTGCCCGAATACTGGACGCACTAAAATTCTCTGTTATTGAGCCATGAGCGTACTCAGTCGGCGACTCCTTATGGCAATGCAGCGTGGGCCGCAGCTTGAAAGCGATCTGCGATGCTCATAAAACAGTGCCAACAGCTCATAGATTCAGCTGTGTTTTTGCCGCTTACATAGTCTTAAAGAGACGCGCGACCGCTTGACTTCAAAGCGATTTGCGAAAGTTGCAGAATGAGGCGTTAACTGAGAGCACCGTCAGCTAGCACTGTGTTTTCACCGCTTCGTTGCTGTTGAAGCTGAAGGCAGCACAATGGCAAATTCGTTCGCTACTGCGGGCGCTATCTCGAAAGCGGTCGTCTTATTACGGGACGGACGAAGGGGTGGTTTTCTCTTTGGCTATAAGCATACAAATTAAGCTTAAGGTAAGCGTAGGGTAAGCTTAAGCATTCAGAATTAAAATTTACCTACACCGCCTAAACTCAGCGAATGCAGGTTGGCCCCCTGCAGGTTGGCCCCCTGGCACAGCCAGGGGGCCAGCCTGCATTTGGTGTTGCTCCCCTGGCACAGCCAGGGGAGCAAAACCAAATGCATAAAAGGATCTAGGGCGCGTGTCATGGCGCTTCGGCGAATAAGTACCTACAAATTTGGTACTGTTGCGTTTCGCCTGCGACACGTGGTTTTGCCGGCGCGACTGCGGCGGGGCGGCAGACATTTTGGCCCGATCGTCGTCGCCGCAACACTCATCGGCAGGTGTTTCCAGGCGCGACTGCGGCGATGCGACCGCAAAGGATCACCCTCTCATTCCAGTCATTGTGCCCGAAACAGGCGATGCCAAAGCAGGGATCACCCTCGCATTCCAGTCATTGTGCCCGAAACAGGCGATGCCAAAGCAGGGATCATCCTCGCATTCCAGTCATTGTGCCCGAAACAGGCGATGCCAAAGCAGGGATCATCCTCTCATTCCAGTCATTGTGCCCGAAACAGGCGATGCCAAAGCAGGGATCATCCTCTCATTACAGTCATTGTGCCCGACCGGCAGCGCTACAACAGGGTGCTACGAGATCGTGCTCGACAGGGTGCTACGAGATCGTGCTCGACATGGTGCTACGGCAGCGCTTCGACAGTGTGCGTCACCATTAGCCCATTGTACATTCACGTGCTCGTCTTTTGAGGGGTTCCTTCTTGCCCTCAACTGCGAGAGTATAAAAACAGCTGCCCCCGGACGCCAAAAGGAGGGCTCCGATTT